>NW_026000205.1:8884937-8921569 GCF_001458135.2 Marmota marmota marmota
TAAGAGACAGGCCCCAGCCCCGCCCCACGATCCCAGGCCGGTACCCACCCCAGGCCCGGTCCCTGACCCTCAGCCTGGCGGGGATGTGCCTTGGGTCCCAAGACCCCACCCTACCCCGCTGGGACCCTGCACGCCCTGCATCCCAGTTTTGGGGAACAGACCCCCTCCACATTGCCTGTCCGTAATCTGCAGGGAGATCGATGACGTGATCAGCGCCGACCTGGAGGCCCTCATGGTGAGGGGCTGCTGTGGGAGGGGGCGACGAGGGAGGGATGGGCTTTGGGCTAGGACTAAGCGCCCCCTGTCCCGTTCCGCAGGTCCCCTACAAGCCCCTGGAGCTGGAGTTGGCACAGCTGTTTCTGGAGCTGGCTGGGGAGGTGAGGGGGCCCTGGGCTGCGGGGCAGTCCCTCCTGATTTCCTGCTCTCCAGCCCCTCGTCCTTGGCGGCTCATTTTGATTTCCCTCCGGCTCTCCCTGTGCTCTCTCTCATGAACTTCTTTTCTGGAGATGTCCAAGCCTCTTCCCTGCCTCGAGCCTTCCTTCAGCAGTAACCTCTAATTTTCCTTCCTTTGCACCTCCTGCCAGGCTCACGCCTCAATTTTCCAAAGTGCCCTTCTATGGAAGCTGCCCCTGTCACCCAAAGGTGAACCCTGAGAAAGGACAGGCCTGGGGTTCTCCCAGTCTCTGTCACACCCCCAGCCCAGCCTAGCTCAGGGCCTGGCCCAGAGCAAAGGGCCTCACAAGTGACTCTTTCCCTGACCAGGAGGAAGAACTCAATGCCTATCAGCTCCAGACCTTGCTAAGCATTGCCCTGGAACCTGGTGAGTTCGGGTGGAGGACTGCTGGCCAGGGGTCCATACAACCCAGAGCTGGACCCCAGAGCTCCCCATGTGTGCTCATCCATGATGCTGCTGGGGGTCAGGCCGCAGGAACCTTGCTTCAACCTGGCAGCCTCTCCCTGCCCGTGCTCCATGGTGGATCCTGTGGCAAGCCCGTGCCAAGGCCACTTGGCTCCCCCTTCTCTGAGGCACGTGTGAGCAGACTGGAGCTCCCTGCCGGGTTCAGACCCCAGCTCTGCTAGTTAGAGCAATCGCAGGCTCTCGTGTCTGAGTCTGTATAAAATGCCTGCTGTGGGGAGCTGTGTCCCACAGAGTGCTCATGATGGCTGGCATGCAGGGATTGACATTTTTCTTCTTGTAGCCAGGACCAACATCAGGCCCAACACCAGGACCCCTAGAGAGATCGGCGTCAGGACCTGTGAGCAGCTGCTGCGGTGTTTTGGGGTACATGGGGCAGTGCATGAGGGGATGTTGGGGTTCTCTCTTTTTTCTGGAGACATTGATCTTAACCAGACTCCCCCATCCACAGCATGGGCCAAGTTTGGCCCTGCACCACTTCCAACAGCTCTGGAGCCACCTGCTGGTGTGGCAGGTAAGTTGGGGGGGGGGGTGCCTGCAGGGCAGCCTCTCCCTGCACAGACACCCTGTGGGCCATCAAGGGCCCAGAGAACGGGGGATGGAGTGGGGATGGGCGGGGACTGGACCACTCTACGTCTACTTGGAGTGACCTGGCTGGGATGTCCCTAGCGGGTCCATCATCCCTCTGTGGTTGCTCTAGGGGCACTGAATGTCTCAGGGATGGAGAATAGTCTCTGGTCCTGGGTTGAAATCTCAGCTTCCAGCTGAGCCCCTTTCTGGCGGTGACCCCAGCCAAGTCCCCTCCCTTCCTGGGGCCTTTACTTGGCCAGAAAGATCCCTGTGAGGAGGCAGGGATCAAAGATCTCTGCACAGATGACAGTGATAAGTCACCATTTACTGAGCCCTCCCTGCGCCTTTGTGGGTGGAAGCGCGACTTGTCCTCACAGGCCCTTGAGTTGCTTTTGTTCCCATGTCACAGATGGGGAAATGGAGGCACAGAGTCGTTAAGCTGCTGGCCTGGGGCCTGTGGCGGGGAGAGCAGCTGCAGCCCAGGCTGTGTGGCCTCGGAGGCCTCGTTTAGCCTCTTCAGCATGCTCGACCACTGCTCCAGGGCCTGGGCGGGGGGCGGGGGACGACTGACCTCCACTCCCCACCCAGGCCACGTTTGACAAGTTTGACGAGGACTCATCAGGGACCATGAACTCCTACGAGCTGAGGCTGGCGCTGAATGCTGCAGGTGTGGACAGGGTCCCTGGGGTGGCCATGGGGACAGGGCCTGGCCCTCCTCCTTCTACACCAGTCTCAGCTCTGGGTGGCACTCAGCTGTGGCCAGTCCTTTGTTGCCATTTCCTGGCAGGGACTGGGCGACCCTGGAAAAGGCCAGATGGGAAGGCAGGGAGGGAGCCCCAGTGTAGTGGGGGGAGGGTGGGGGTGGCCTGGGAGGTGGTGAGGTGGGTAGGGGTGCTCCAGGAAGGGAAGACTGGCAGCTGGTGCCTGAGAGGCCCTGGCTTTCCGGGCAGTGTGAAGGAATGTTCTGGATTCTGGTAAGCTGGGGTTGGAGTCCTCTGCCAGCTCCCTCTCCTTGAGTCCCTATCTGTGATCTGGCGGAGCGCAGGGTGACTGCAGGAGCCCGTGGAAGTTGGGAAAGCGAGCGAGAGGGCTCCTGTGTAGGGCCGAGGAGGGGCTGGTCGGCACTGGGAACCCCCAGCTCCTGAGCCACACCTCGGCCCTTCTGGCACCACAAAGTAGGCTGGGTGACTGTGACCCAGTGGGAGTGACAGAATGAGACCCAGAGTGGGGAGCAAGTGTTCAGGGATGTGTAGGACAAGATGAGCCAAAGTTGCGAACCAGGGCGCTGAGTCTGAGACAGGAACAGAGAGAGAATGACCCAGAACAGGGGGAAGGTTTGACCGTTTGTTCGTTGTCACCTGGTACCTGCCAGGAGTTATTCAAGGCAGAAGAAAACTGACCTTGAGAGTTTCTCTAGTAGGAATTCACACAGAGGGCAACCGCAGGGCCCTGGCTCTTTCTCAGGGCCTTCCGTCTGCCCTGGGCACAGCACCCACCACCCCAACACCTGAGGGCAGATGCCATGTCAGAGACCTGCAGCAGGTCACTCGGCCAGGAAGGTTTCCTGGCCAGGTTTTCCTGACCTGGAGACTCAGCTCAGCCTAGCCCCCGGCACTAACAGAAATACGATTGATAGATGCCTGGGGAGGGCTCTTTTTTTTTTTTGGTAGCAGGGATTGAATCCAGGGTGCTTAACCACTGAGCCACATCCCCAACCCTATCTATCTATTTATTTAGAGATAGGATCTCACTAAGTTGCTTAGGGAATCACTAAATTGCTGAGGTTGACTTTGAACTTGCAATCCTCCTGCCTCAGCCTCCTGAGATGGGTTACAGACGTGTCAGGTGCCCACTAATGATAACTACCTGTTAAATGGATGAGTGTGCAGTTAGGTGCAGTGGAAGCTGGTGAAATTGTCCTGGTAACTATGTACCTGGACATGTGGGGACGGAGGAGGAGAGGGTCATCAGGCAACCCTGAGTGTCTGAGGGGTGGAGGATCATGTGGTGTTTTTTTGAAAGGCTCTGTTAAGATTCTATAGCAAAGGTGACTTTGAAACTACTTCTGATGTAGAGCATGGAGAAACGACTGGCGTCAGACTGATGAAAATGTTTGCATACAGTTATTCTCCAGTGCTCAGCGGCAGAGAGAAAGTATTACAGCACTTAAAAGGAACAATAAGCCAGTAATAAAAAAGCACAGACATATAATACCAGCAACTTGGGAGGCTGAGGCAGGAGGATTACAAGTTAGAGGCCATCTCAGCAATTTAGTGAGAACCCCCTTTAAAAAAATATTTATTTATTTGTTTTTAGTTGTAGTTGGACGCCATACCTTTACTTTATCTATTTTTATGTGGTGTTGAGGATCGAACCCAAGGCCTTGCACATGCTAGGCGAATACTCCACGGCTTAGCCACAACCCAGCCCTAGTGAGACCCTTTCTCAAAATATAAAATAAAAAGTGATGGGGATGTGGCTCAGTGGTAAAGTGCCCCTGAATCCAATCCTCAGTACCAAAAAACAAACAAACAAAAAAGGAACAATAATAGGTGCCTGCCACAGTAAACATGATAAGCCATTCCATTCTCACACTAGTGTGTGGGTCCAGACTGTCATATTACCCCTTCGACAGATGGGGACGGGCTCAGAAGTGTAAGGTGCGGCCTGTGGCCACCCAGCTGGGACTTGAACCCAGGCCACATGTAGAACGAGGGGGGAGCGGAGCCCTGTGGTGTCAGCATCTCCCCAGGACTTGGGTGGGCTCCCGGGGCACCTCCCTCTAGGCTTCCATCTGAACAACCAGCTGACCCAGGCCCTCACCAGCCGCTACCGGGACAGCCGTTTGCGTGTGGACTTTGAGCGCTTCGTGTCCTGCGCTGCCCAGCTCACCTGCATCTTCCGTGAGTGCCACCCTGTGCCCCTTGCTTGGGGCACAAGGAGAATGCCTCCCGTGGCTGGGGGACTGGGATGGGGGCACTCACCCTGCCCTTCTCTGCACAGGTCACTGCAGCCAGCACCTGGATGGGGGCGAGGGGGTCGTTTGTCTGACCCGCAGACAGGTGGGCCTGGGCTCGGGTACAGGGTGGCTCTGGTGCCCGCCCAGGACCCTGCCTCCAGCCTGCCTCTTCTTTCTCTTGCCCAGTGGATGGAAGTGGCCACCTTCTCCTAGGGTGTTAGGTCAGGAGCACCGGCTGCTGGAGGCAGGGAGATGCAAGGCCACCTCTGCTCCGAGCCCTCCGCCCCCTGCCTGGAGACACCCGCCCTCACTGGGTGGCACCTGAGTATGGCTGAGGCCTGGCCACCAGCGGCTGGCCGAGCGCCCCTCTGTGCACCTCGGTCTCCTTGCCTGCACACAGAGCCGGGGTCTGCAGGGCCCTCCTGGGCAGCTTGTGTGGACTGGGCCTGGCTCCCTGCTGGGAACGGAGGGGCCTGTGACACCCTCTTATCTAACTCCCGGATGGGATGGATGGGGACCATGGGCTCCTGTACTTTTTTGAGAGAGAACAGAGACAGCAGAGGGAAGGAGGACACGGGAGGAATCCTTAAAAATATTACATGTTTTATTATCCTGTCCCCAAAAGGGTGGTTTATCCAGAAACCAAGAAA
The DNA here is from genome assembly GCF_001458135.2 of Marmota marmota marmota. Taxonomy (NCBI): domain Eukaryota; kingdom Metazoa; phylum Chordata; class Mammalia; order Rodentia; family Sciuridae; genus Marmota; species Marmota marmota. The sequence goes on from NW_026000205.1 coordinate 8,890,033, forward strand.
AAAAAAATCAATCAGAATAAACTCAAAAGGGGGTGGGGGGACCATCAACTACCAGGCAGCCAGTCCAGCAGCCCACCTCCACCTCAGGAGGCCCCCAGAGACCCCTGCCCAACCCAAACAAGGAGAAAAATCAGTGAGGGACCGGGGAGGGCAGCAAATCAGCTATGTCTTCATTACGAGAGCGAGAGGCGGCAAAGATATGTTGCTAGGTGAATATATATTTATATAATAAATCCGTAAGTTAATAAAGTAAATAGTAATTCTCTGAAAGTTTTTAATTTTTTAGGTGTTTTTTAAAATTTGTTTTTTATTTTTTATTTTTTTGTTTTTTGGTGGATTTTTAAATTTTTATTGTTCTGTTTTTGTGGGTTTTTTTGTTTTGTTTTGGTCCTTAGAAAATCTGAGACCAGACCGAACAAGGCCAAGGCTGGCTGGGCTGGTGCTGGGGTGAGGGCCGGCTGCCAGACCAGGCCCCTGGGATCACAGATGGCGGGGGGGTGGCTGTGGTCCACTGGGCAGCTGTGGTGCCCCCTGCTGGACCCTTTGCAGGGCAGGGCGGTTCCTGGACAAGGCACATGGGGCTTTGGCCTGGATGTGGGAGGCCTTGGAAGGACCTCAGGGGCAAAGAAGGGACCTGGATGTGGAGGGGTGTCCCCAGGGCACAGAGGGGACCTGTGTTGCTGTGGGGATCCATTGTCCCCTCCACATAGGTTAAAAAAAACCCAACAAATCATATATATTTACCTGACCAGAGGTGCTGACCCCAAAAGTCTCCCTTCCCCCACCTGATGGGGGGACCTCCTGGCCAACCAACGAGAGAGGACAGAGCCCGCCCAGCCCCTCCCTGCCCACCCCCACCCAAGGACCGGCAGAGAGTGCTTTGCATAGATACAGAGTCAGGGGAGGGGGGGCTCCCGGCCCCTCCGGGAGGCCGTGAAGCGGGCGTCGGGGTTCCCAGGCAGGGCCTCACAGGTCACTCTCCCCGTAGAGGGCCGTGGAGAAGGACTTGTAGTCGAGGGCCCCGGGCACGGCGTCGGGGCCCTGGTAGGGCGCCATCCGGGCGATGCAGTACTCGGCCTGGTCGGGGGGCAGCTCCCTCCGCAGCTCCTCGGCCGTGATGAAGTTCTGGGGGTGGCAGGAAGGACTCTGAGCCACCCTGTGCCCCAGTGCAAGCTTTGATCCCTGCTGTAGGGAACCCTCCTGCCAGCCCCAGGTCCCTCCAGCATCTCGCTCACCTTGTCCCCGGCCAGGACCTTGAAGGAGGCGATGACCTGGTCAGCGGTATCTGTGTCAGTGGTCTCCCTTGACATGAAGTCAATGAAGGCTTGGAAGGTCACAAGGCCGCTGTGGTTGGGGTCAACCACGCTCATGATGCGGTTGAACTCAGCGTCGCCCTGCGAGGTGATGGGGCGGGTGACAGATGGCACTTAGTGGGGAAGGGGCACCGGGCTGGGACTGGTGGAGTGGGTCTGAGGAGAAGGGCAGGAGAGCAGGGCTGGAGTCCAGCCTGCCTTAATGGCGTGGGCCAGGCAGAGCTTGCACCTGGCGGCCCAGGCCCAGGCCTCGGTGGCCCCTCTGCCCACCCCACGGCCTCAGGATGCGGGGAGTCATGGTCTACTGCCCCCGGCCCCAGGCTCACGAGGTAGCTCTGGAGGTGGGGAAGAAAGAAAAGAGAGAAAGAGAAAGGAAAAGGGAGAGAGCAGGAGGGCTGCCCCCCCGTCTCTGGAGACTTCTGGGGAGGAGGGGCTGCGGAGTCATCGGAGGGACCCCAGCCCAGCAAGCGCAGCAGTGCAGGACGGCTGTGCCTTTTGGAGGAGGAGTGTCCCCGAGGACATGGAAGCTCTGCAGGCGTGAGGGGGCGGGAGGAGGAGGAGGAGCGGTGGCAGGGGAGGCAGAGGCTGCATACCAGGCTGTATCCTGTGGAGATAAGCAGAGCCCTGAAGTCATCGGAGTCCATGCTGCCTGTCTGCTTCTGCTCCCAGGACGCAGGCATAGCAGAGGAGGCCAGGCCCAGAGGAGGCAAGAAGGGCCGCCCCATGTGCACAGCGGGCAGACAGGACAGTGGCGGGAGCGGGGAGACAGGAGGCCAGAGAGACCAGGTAAGGGGGAAAGTGTCGGAGAGACACGAGGGCAGGGAGGTGGCAAGAGAGCCGTGAGATGGCACACACGATGGCAGGAGAGGCGAAGGGGAGGGGAGGAGAGAGAAGGAGAGAGAGAGAGCAGTTAATCGCCGTCCTCGGGGCCCAGGGTGCGCGTACCTGCCGGTCGTTCTCCACGTCGTAGCCCAGGCTGATGAGGCAGGCCTTGAACTCCTCGGGCCCCAGTGCCCCGCCATGGTCCTGCCGGGGCCATCCAAGGCGGGAGTGCGGGAGGGTGGTGTGGAGACCAGGCCGCAGAGGTGGGAGGGGACCCAGCCACATGCAGAGGGTGGGGGGACACACGGGGAAGGGAAACAGAGTTAGAGGCAACACAGATGAGGGTATGGCCAGGGACAGCTGGGGCAGGAGCCAGCTGGGGCCTCGGCCCAGGGGGCCCGAGGCAACCAGGGACCTCCCTGGCCTCCTCTGGGCAGTGGTGACAATGAGAACCCAGTCCTGGGTGCAGGAGGGAGCGGGGGCTCTTCTTGCCCTTGTGATTTGGGCTAGGAGAGAGGGCCACCAGGGCCACAGGGATAGCGCTAAGGCTGGACTCTACACACGGACGCCAGGTGGTGGCACGTCAGCCCAGCAGGGCTGGGTGCTTAGGTCCTCTAAAGGACACAGTGTGTGGGGGCCAGATTCCCAAGCCAGGTCATAAATCCTGGGAATGCTGGGACTTCGTGTGCCACAGGGTTTCAGCCATAGGCAGCAAGGATGTGCCTCCCCCGCACTTCTCCTGTGTGCGCCCCCCGGGGTCACGGGCTGAGATCCCGCCAGGCCTGAGTGGCGGCTGATACTTAGAGATGTGAAGGTACAGACAGATGCAGAGATGGAGGGGCCAGACGGGATGGTGACAGGGGAGGGAGGGACCGCGGCAGGGGGATGTCCACCTTGTCAAAGTGGTTGAAGGACGCCCGGAATTCTTGCATCTGCTCCTGGCTGATGCCCTTGGCATCCCGGGTGAGGATCTGGTTCTCCACCTCGTTGATAGTGCGGGCGATGGTGGTGAGCAGCTGCTCCCAGCCCACGCGCACATGCTGGGGAGGAGCAGGGCAGGGGCAGGGCGTGAATGTAGGTGTGGTGGCTGGTCGGGGTCTCCCCTGGGGCCTCTTCAGCCCCAAACCCTCCTGCATGTGGGGCGTGGGGCCTCCCTGCCACCTCTGCCAACCACTGGTTTCATTCACTCCTGGGATGAACATGGCAGGGGGCAAGGACCCGACACCCTGTGCCAAGATCCACATGGCACCTCTTTAGAGGCAGGCTGGCCAGTGCTCAACCTTGGCTCTGGGGATGGTAAACAGTGGTTTGTGGCATTTGTGGACCAGCATGATGAGACGCTGTCACCAGGGTTGATTTCAAGCCACCAAGGGGACCAGCTTCAAAACTCTCATCATGCTGGTACACTGCCCTTGCACACAGTCAGGGTCTGGGGGAGGCTTCCAGGTCCCTGGGTGAGTCTAACCCAAGATAGGTATTGCCACGGTGATGGGGGAGTACAGGTAGGGGGTTTTTTTTTTTTTGGTACTGGGGATTGAACTCAAGGGCACTCGACCACTGAGCCACGTCCCCAGCCCTATTTTGTATTTTATTTAGAGACAGGGTCTCACTGAGTTGCTTAGCGTCTTGCTGGTGCTGAGGCTGGCTTTGAACTGATAATCCTCCTGCCTCAGCCTCCAGAGCTGCTGGGATTATGGGTGTACGCCACCACGCTGGGCTGAACTAGTCTTTTAACAAATTTTAAATAGCAAAAAACATTTCCACCAGAGAGCCTGGCGAGCGGCGGAGCCCGGCTGGGCCTGCGCACCTCCATGGTGTAGTTGGTGTGCTTGTTGTCGAAGATGAGGGCCTCCTGGATGAGCTGGTGCTGCTGCTCCAGCAGGTCCAGGTTGGGCTTGTAATCCACGATGCTGCGCTCGTACTGCTTCAGGTGGCTCAGCTGGTCCTCCAGGGTCCCGTTCATCTCAATGGAGATGCGTCCGATCTCCTGCAGGAAGGCAGCGCCGCCAGGGGTGAGACCACTCCAGCCAACCCCGGGGGGCTCTCCAGCCTGGAGTCCTGGGCCACAGGACTGCTGACCTAAAGGCCGGCTGCTCTGGGTTACCCGCTCTGGTCCTCCTCTCAGGTAAAGGCAGCCACCATGGGGAGTCCGTGGGCCATGTGTGTCACACCCCTAAGCTCACTGGACCCTGGTCCCTCTGTGAGGCCTGCACCTAAAACAGGCCTGACCACAGACGTGGGAACATGGAAGCTCAAGGGGGCTGGTTATCGCAGTAAGAGGCAGCCAGGATTTGAGCCTGGGCCTGTGGCTCCTAACCGCGGACCCTCAAGTCCAAGGCTCTACAGGCTGCAGAGACAGCGCTGAGCCCCAAGGCCGGCCCTCCTAGGCCCCCTCCCCAGGCTTGCTGAGTTTAAAGAGGCTGCTCACTGTCAGCCTGGTCCACAGCGAGCATTTACTAGGAGGTGGCTGGAGTTGCTATCAGCAGTGTTCCCAAACCCCGTGGCTCAAGAGGGTCCCTAGGGAGCCGCTATGAGTGCCGACTGTCTTGTTCACTGCTCTGTGGTATCTCTCCCGTGGGGCCAGCACAGAGCAGCGGCCAAATGCATTTGCTGGGGGGAATGGAGAACTTCCACTCCACTCTGGAGACAGAACCAAGGTGCAGAGGTACGGCTGGCGCGAGGCGCAGCGCGCAGGGAGGGGCTGCTCTAGTCTCACCTGCCCGAGCCTCGGCCAGGTTTCTGTCTAGTGCTGCCACTTTTGCCCACATAACTTGGTGGCCCTCCTAGTCCTGGAGGGTGATCAGGGGTCCTAACAAGCCCAGGGGCCACAGGGACCCTCTGACCCAGAAGCTCGCCCAGGTGCATGCTCCACTCCGCCCACGCCCAGGGCAAGGGGGGCACCCTCACCTCCATCTTGGTCTGGATCCAGGGCCCCACCACATTGGCCTGGCTCGAGAACTGGCGGCGGAGGTGCTCGTTAGACTGCTGCTTGCTCTGCTCTTCCAGAAGTGCGCGGTCCCTCTTTGGCACCAGCTGTTGCACCTGGGGACATGCGGCAGGAGTGGTCAGGAGTGGTCAGGGCAGTGGGCTCTCCTGCTTGGCCGGCCCCACCAGCCCTCCCCTCGAGGGGCTCTGGCCCACCTTCTCCCACTTGGAGTTGATGATCTGGGGGGTGACGGTGGTGTAGGGGTTGCTGCCAGATAGCTTGATGTGGTTGCTCTCAGCGATCCTCTGGGCCTCCTTGTGGATGGCCAGGATGGCCTCCCGCTCCCTGTCGGCGTCCGGGAGGGTGGACTTGAACTGGTCATGGGCTGAGATCAGGCCCTAAGGGAAGGAGTAAGAATGAGGGGGGCAGCCTGGACCTCCTGGGCCCCCAGAAGGGAGCAGGGTCCCAGGGCCGGGCAGACCTCGATCTCCTCGATGGTGTGAACGATGAACATGTCCTGCAGGTCCTCCATGGCGCTCTCCATCCAGTTGTTGAAGGGTGCGGCCCGCTTGGCGTACTCCAGGTGCAGCTGGTCAATGGTCTCCAGCTGCTTCTCTGTTTTCTGTGATGTGCGGATAGGGACAGGGACAGAGCCAGGAGGGCAGGTCAGCGGGTGAGTAGAGGAAGGAAGAGTCCCAAGGAGCACTAAGGGGAGTCAGGAGAAGCCCCTGGACTTGGGCATCATCCTCACTACCCACCATCCTCAAGGACAGTCAGGGCCCAGGGCTCCACCAGTGACCCAGCCCCTCCTCACCTCCAGGGCTTCCCTGCGGCTGTGGGTCAGAGAGCCCAGGGCGTCCCACTGGTCACAAATCTTCTGACACCGAGTGTTGACATTGTGGGAATCATAGTAATCCAGCTCGCTGTGGGCCAGGCAGATGGCAGTGAGACCCCAGGCAAGGGGTGTAGCTGCACCCTGCCCCAGGGGTCCCAGGGCCAACACTGGAGGGCAGTAGTAATCAGCTGCCCAGGGCAGGAGGAGTGGGGCGGGCGGGAGTAGTGGCTTCTAAACAACCAGGCGGAGGGCTGCAGTGCAGCCCTAACAAGCCTGGGATTTTGGCTGTTCCTTGATTTAAAGAACACCCAGCAGAGTGCAGAGGCTCAAACCACGGGCTCTGGAATGTGGCTGATGATGATTGACCCCTAATGATCCTGGCTGAGTGTACCCCCTACTCCAGATGCCTCCGTTTTCTTATCTGTGACGTGGGATGAGACTATGGGGGTGTCCAGTCAGTTCATGCACATGAAGTGCTCAGAGCAGCCTCTACACCTCGTAAATACAAGAAGCAACAGCTACTCATGAACGATTTAATTCATTTCAACGGGCAGTAAGAAAAAAAGATGTAACTAGCATGCAATCTCATGCTAAGTAACCAATTTGATATTTAAGAAAATAAGTAAGTTGCCTTAACAGGCAAATAATAATGGTACAGCAGACCCCTTATCTGAGGTTCGGCTTGCAAACCTCAGATAAGGGGTCTGCTGTACCATTGAAAACATCAATGTCGTGACTGTTTCAAGAGAGAATGACCACATCCCTGTGAACTTTACTCCAGTATATTGTCACAATTGTACTACTTTGTTGTTGATAATCTCTTAATGTGCCTACTGTATAAATTAAATTTCACGATAGGTACGTATGCACAGAAAATATAGCAGACCTAAGGTTTGGTGTTATTCACGGCTTCGGGCATCCATTGTGCCCCCTTGGTACGTTCTTGGGCTGTACCCCGAGTGAGGGGGCTGCTGCTGTTTGGGAACTATTATTTGGATGACTGTGGCATGGACAGCACTCAAAAGACCCTCCTTCTCTCTTCCAGAACAGTTTAGAAAGCCCCAGGCCCCAGGTCAGGGCAACAGGTCTCATGCAGCTGGCCCAGTCAGCTGGGGGCACCTGCCCAGGTCCCTATAGCCCCTACAGCCCCTGAGGGTACCTGCCTCTGGCCTTGCTGTCCTTGGTAGGGACATGCAGGACCCTGGGGGGTACCTGTGGAAGCCCTACAGCACTGTCTGGGGCAGATGGGAAGCCCCAGAGCACCCCACAGCAAGGACGGGGGAGCAGGAGGGAAACCAGGGTGCCCAGTGTGGGGCTCCCTGGCATTAGCCTGGGTTACCCATCTTCAGGAATAGCAGGACTCTGGGGGCAACTGCAGCAGGGCAGGGGTGGCTGTGGAAGAGGCAGCTCCAGCCAAGAAGCCTATTTTTGAGCAGACGGCTATTTTGGGAGCCTTGCGGCCCCTTTAGGGCCTGTGGATTTTCCATGAAGTAATGGCCTGGGCCTCCCACTCGCTAGGCCCTCCCTGCCGCAGCCGCTGCGCTGGTGGAATAAGGCCCCATTCACGGGCTCCAGGGGCTCAGTGTACTAATTGTGCACACAAGTTTATCTGAAGGGTGGGGAAGGGAGGGGCGAGACCCGGCTGCCTGGAAGCCTTCACAATAAGTGTATTCTGAGCAGGAGGGAAGAGGCTGGGTGGAACAATGGGCCAACTGTGCAGCCCGGTTCCTCGGGGAGGAGCGGCTGGGAGTGCAACAGACCAGCAGTCCACCCCGCCAGGGGCTGGGGGCCTACATGGTATGGTGGGCAGGGCGGGTGAGGCCCGGGGACCCCTAAAGCCTGAGGACTCAGGACAAGTGGTCAGCAACCTCTTCTCTGCTGGAGGACCTAGAGTTCCTTGTTCCTCATTCAGGGCTGAGGCAGGAGGGGCCAAAAGTTTTACCCCAGAAGGCCCTTCGTGGTATCTAGGAGGTGAAGGCTCAAGGGCCCCATTCCAGGCCACGGTAGGCTGGACCCGGGATGCTTCCACCACCCCCCAGGGCAGGGCGCAGAGGGCCCACACGTACTTGAGTTCTTGGGCAATCGCTGCAATCTGTTCCACGCGGTCCTGGTGTGCGGCCAGGTCACTCTCGAAGGCCTCGTGCTTGCGGATGAGGGCTTTGATGTCTGACAGGGTGGCTGTCTCATAGTCCCGGTGTTTCAGCATGGCCTCCTTCCCTGGGGGTGGGTGCACAGAGGCACTTGGACAGCAGCCCAGCAGCCATGGGGCTGTCTAACTAGGAGGGGAAGGGGAACGTGGACTCCACATCCTTCCTTGCTGAGGGAGGTACTATGAGTCCAGAAACTTCCAGAACCTTCTTCCTTGCCCTCCAGGGATCTCTAGGCCCAAGTATGTTCTGGATGGAGTCTGTGGGTCTGAGACAGATCCCAACTCAACCCATGTGTTCTGAACTCAACCCCCTTTACTGGGAGGGGACCATAGAATCGGACCACGGCAGCAGGGCCAGAAAGCTAGACCCCGTTTCTGGTGGACAGGACCTGGAGAAGCACCTGGGCCCAAGGCCCACTCGCCCGGCAGGGCCAGGGAAGGGGCAGCTTCAGGGTCTGGGTTCTCCTGGGAGCCTGGCCCCGAGCCTGCACCACAGCCTTTTGGAGCCAGGCTCCTCGGGTGGTGATCCCACCACACATCTCAGCCCCTTCCCACTGTCCTCTGGCTGTTGATATGCAGTGGGGCGGGGTCGCTGTGAGGCCCTTTGAAGGGAGGAACACTGTTATTAGTCCTGGAGCCTGACTAATGACATACCCAGCACAAAAGCCCAAGCCAACCCTGCAAGCCAGTGAGGTGACTGCAAGGCACAGAGAGGAGTGCGCCAGCCTGCGGGAGGGGAGTGAGGACCCTGCTCTTAAGGGGCCCTGCTTTAGCTGAGCTCCTTTGCTAGGAGTGGCAGCTCAGAGAGCCCCTTCTGGCTCTGCCCAGAGCACCTGACAAACAGCTGCCACCCCGTGTGGTGACTAATAAGTCTCTGGGTCCCATCCTTCATCTGTAAAATGGGGCCAACAGCAGCAGCTACATGGCATCGGGCTAGTCCAGGCTTCAGCGAGGTGACGTGAGAGTGGCGGGTGCGGAGCCAGTGCTATGCTCATCTCAGCCACCCACAGCCTCTTCTGTCCGGCAACTACCAGCCACCCCTCGGCAGGGCCTGGCACGCAGGCAAGCGGTGGGCTGCCCGGGAGACACTACTCCCTGGCCAGTCGGCCGCCCCACCCCCTCGGGAGGCCTGACCACAGAGGCTAGCGGGCAGTTCCCCTCTCCAGACCGCCTTCTCCTGGGGTGGGAACCAGAAATAGCAGGTTAGCATTGGGCCTCGGCCGTGCTTCAGCAGGCAGCTGGAGGGGCCGCCTGAGGAACCAGGGAGCAGGCCCAGCCACACCATATCAGATCAGGCCAAGTGGCAGCCAGAGGAGGGATGTGGGGGTTCACTGGTGTTTGGTTTCATTTCCAGGAAATCCAGGTCCCAGTGAGGAGCACCTGCATGGATCCTCAGCCCTGCAGCGCTGAGCAGTGATGCTCAAACCAGCCCGAGACCCCTAATTGGACTGAGGAGGCGTCCTGACTGCTGCAGGGGCGCAGGGCACTGTGGGCCAGCCCCTTCCCTGGTTCAGAGGACAAGCTCTGGTCTCGGGCACGGGAGCTGGCAGGTCTGCCCGGGACGCCGGGCTGATGCAGGGCAGGGCTTGATGCCAAACGCCTGTGGCGGAGGGGACGCCTAGCCAGGCAGGGGTATGTGGAGGCTCCTGGACCAGCCGGGCCCGGGCCCAGGACTAAGCTAACTTCTAAACTCCTTAGGTGAAGGCCAGACCCAGTCATTCCCAGGGACAGGGCTCTGGTGGGCCATCGCACCCACGCCCCTCAGGAAACCACTGCCCAGGGTTTCCTGGAGCCTTGGAGAGGGCACTGAAAGACGTGCCCAGAAAGGAAACCCATAGGCAGACACCCCAGCAGCCCTGGAGGAGGAGCACGTGGAGCAAGACAGCAGGGGACGGCTCAGCCTGAGCGTGGGACGTGGGTGCTGTAACCTCTCCTTGCTGTGGCCAGGGGTTCTAGGACAAGGGAAATGCAAACCTTCGCTGGCCCGAGCATTCCCTGGGCAGGAAAGCTGCTGCGTACAGGCCTGTCTGGGAGAGTGGCTGAAGACACGTTTATTGAACAAACATACGGACTGAACGCCAGCCTCCTTCCCCAGGAGACGGCAGCAGCCATCACGCCCTCCTCCTAGGTACCACTTTTATGAGGCACAGGAGAGGGGCCTGCACCCCCCGTCCCTGCCTGGCCAGCTTCCTGGCCTTGCCATGTGTCCCTGGCAGAGAGGACCAGGGGATCGCTGTGGATCTGGCACTGCTGTTGGAGAAGAGCAGGCTGAGCTCATGTGAAGGGCACGAGCTGGCCACAGCCAGGGACAGGTGAGGTGGGCACAGGCCTGTGGGTCATGTGGAGCTGCCACGGGAACCTCTTGGGACAGGGGTGGGGTGGCCTGCCCACACAGCAGGGTGGACAGTGGCTAGCAGAGGTCCCAGAGGCTGGATGGAGATTCTGTGAGGAGTGAGGGGCAGAAGAGCCAAGGACCACACCAGGCGAGAAGGGGGATCAGCTGGGCCATGGTGGCAGGAGGGCCAGCAGGGCCAGGAGGCAGTATGGGCCACGAGCAGGAGCGAGGAGCCTGGAGGGCTTGTGTGTTTGTCCCCCACATTCCCACCGGCACTGGAGCTGGGGCTGAACCCAGGGCCCCCGTGAACCCCGCCCCTGGCCTGTGCTTGCTTTCTTCTCTGGCTTTCCCAGGACTGGTGGTTTTCTGGCCCCTGGAATCTGGAATCTCAACCATGGTGTGGGTCCCGACCGAGGGCCAGGGACGTGATGGAATTCTACATCCCGAGCCAAGGCACAGGCAGCTCCGAGGCCGCCGGGAAACAGGAGGCGACACGAATTCCCTCCAAGTGGACCCATCTTGCAGGGGTCCAGGCCCCTGGCAGGAGGCCCTGAGGCAGGGCAAGGAGGGGCTCCTGCACGTGGCTGGCAGCCAGCGAGTGCCACTGCAGGTCCCGCAGCAGAGCCAGAGGCAGCTGGGAACACGCGAGCTCTTCAGCATGTGGCACCAGCAGTGTGAGACGGGGGCAGACTGTCCCAACATGGTGCCAGGGACAGGAGAGCCCTGTCCATATGCCTGACCTGGATGGGGATGGGAACTGCCTCAGAGAAGCCACAACACAGCTATACAGTCACTTCCCTAAAAGCAGGACAGGGCTGGGCTGCATTCCTGGATGACTGACCCTTCATGACCCAGGAAGAGGCCTGTAATAATCTCTGAGGCCAGCGCAGGTTGGGCAAGAAGGAAGACATGGCCCCAGGTGCGCCCTGCTGCCTGGGGCTGCACGAGTCCCAAAGCAGCTTTAGACAAGACAGGAAAGGGGCTGGACACACAGACCCTGCACAGCAGGGGGTCCGGGGGTGCGTGCGTGTGTGCACATCTGAGCAGGAACGGGGAAGAGGGCCGTACCGTCAGTCCAGGCCTCGTGGATGGAGGCCTTTTGCCGGAACTTCTCCGCCAGGTGGTCGAGCCGCTCCAGCCTGCGGATCTCATTCAGCAGCCACTCCTCATAGCCCTTCTCCGCCTGCTCCAGGTGCTGCCAGCCATTGTTGATGTCCTGTGGGGGCAGGAGAGGGCAGGGCTGTCATAGGAGGCTGCAGAAGGTCAGCGGCGGGGCCACAGTCCTGCCCGACCCCGCCTTGCCGTGTCCAGGTGCCAAGAGCCCAGCACACTCGGTCCCTGGGTTCCTCTGCATTAACTGAATGAGTCTGTGAACTGGAGAGCGAGTGAATGGATGGACAGACAGAGGGATGCTGTGGGTGAGGTTATGGAGCCAGAGGTGACCCCCGATCCTAGGGTTACAGCAGCCTAGGGGTCCAAATTCAAATTTCCACACACACCACTCAAGTGTGACACCAGGGAGTGTCCCTCAGCCAGCCAGCCCCAGAGGCCATGTGTTCTGGTTGAGGGAGCCGTGCTGGCCGAGCAGCAGGCCAAGCCCAAGGGCTGTTCTGAGCTGCCGCTGCCCCTCCCAGCCGCTCTTCAGTCCCGCGGGCATGGCCCCCTGGGGCGGGCGCTCACCGAGACCATCCTGCCCTCGGAGGGCATGAAGGCCGGCCGGTTGCTGAGGCGCAGCTTGGTCTGCAGCGTGTTGAAGTTGATCTCCAGCTGGCACTTCTCCTGCACCTTGGGCGGCTTGTGCACGCGCCGGTAGTCGCGGAAATCCTCCAGCTTCTGCTGCATCTCCTGGATGGTCTTCTGGGGCACGCGGTCCTCTAGCCAGGGAATGGTGCGCCGGATCCACTCCAGGAGCTGCGGGCCCACAAGAAGCCGTGGTGACCCTTGCAGGGGGCAGAGTGCCCACAGCCTGCCCCCAGCTATGGAGCATGGGACCTGGACCACTGTGGGCCTGCCCCCAGGGCTTCCCCTCCTCCCTAGCCTGGCTCTTCCGTGAGTCCTGTTGGGACCCCACAGCACAGGATTCTGGGAACAAGGCCTCCCAGGAACCCCCGTGCTGCTCTTGGCTGTACCTCTTGCCTCTTTCCCAGGTCTACGTGGGCAGCTCAACAAACACCCCTCCTCAGAAGCCCCCTCCTCGCTGTCAGGTGACCCACTATCCCTGGCTTCCCTGAGCTTATCTAAGAGCCTCTCTGCCTGGTTCAGGGATGGTAAATGTCACAAGGGCAGGGGTCCACAAGGGAGCATGGCCTGGGACCCAAAACACAACAGAAAATTGAAAAAGAAAGTAACGTGTATTCCTAGCAGCTGCTCTGATCTTTCTAGGACAATTCTAGGAAGGTAAAGCCAGTTACTGTCTAGTGGAGAGCACTTGGGGAAGTGGCTCCAAACGCCAACCCCAGCCAAGTGAGGGGGCCAAGGACAGAGGCGTCTGCCTGAGAGTGCACCTTGACGCTCGGGCAGGGTCCCTCGCAGGCAATGGCAGGGGACCCAGAAGCCCCGCTCTTTGCCCTGCCTGGTGTTGGGAAGGACGGCTGCAGCACTGGGGATGGGGCACAGGCTCGTGCGTGGCAGGCAAGAGCTCGAGCACCGAGCCTCACCCCGGTTTTGCTTTTGTAAAATGTGTAGGCAGAATAAAAAGTCGGCCGCCCTAGACTGGTTGTCAGATACTTGTCGAATTCTTCTGGTCTGTGAAATCTCAAAGGCTGGAAACCACTGGCCTCTGAAGAACAGTCACGTGACTGCTGAGCATCTCTGCAGGAAGAGCTGGCTGCGACAGGGACCAGGCTCTGACCCAAAGGGCCGCGCCCCGACCTGGCGACCGCACGCCCTGTGCCCTCCTGCGCTCTGCTAGTCCTGTGGCCACACCTGCCATCTCCCTACTAGGGCTGCGGGGACCTCTGGCCAAGAGCAACAAGAGCTGTCAGCAAAGCTTCGGGGCCGGGGGGCAGGGACACAAGCACTCACGTCGCTGGCCAGCCGCTCGTAGTCCTCCATCAGGTGCTCGTTCTCCTGGTTGACGGCGAGCACCTTGCAGATGCGGTTGGCCGCGGTCTCGGCCTGGGACGGGAGAAGTGCAGAGTCAGGACTGCCTCAGGCTTGGGGACCCTCCCGCCAACAGTGCGTCCCTTGAAAGCAGCTTGTCCATGGCCCTCAGAGAACTTCCCGAGGGGGAAGGAAAGAAAGTGCAACTGCAGCAGGGCGGCTGGGCCCTGCGTGCTCCTGTGGGAGCCTCCTGTCTTGAGAACAAGCCCTCGCCAGAGTCCCCACGAAGAGGAGCGCTGGGGCTGCAGTGGGCCCAAGTCCTGGAGGAGCCTCGGGTGGACAACAGCTGGAGGGAGCCACAGGGGGCTCTGGCCCCAGGAGCAGCCAGCGTGTGGGTACAACACGCCCGGTCCCCTCTCCTCCCCTCGGGCGGGTGTTACCACCTCGCGTGGGCAGAAATCAGCTGTGGGCAGAAGGGGCCGTGGCTCTGGAGAACACAGCGTGGGCAGCAGGGCGCAGGCCCTGCCTTCTCTGCGGGGGAGCGCAGGTGTGAGCAGGAGGGAGGTGCCACACCAGGGAGAGGCCAGGTACCTTTCAGGAAGCACAGAAAGGGTCCAAGAGGAGTTGAAACGGCAACAGAACAGGAACAGAAATAGTGAGGAGGGTCTACAGAGCGACGGGAGGAAAACAGAGGCTCGGGAGACGGCTCCAGGCACTCGGCCTGGCCTCTCCCATCCACACTGCAGGGCAGGCGGGGAGGGGCGCAGCCAGCCAGGCCAGCGTGAGCGCGTGCACACACAAGGGCACACACCCTGCACCCTGCGCAGGACACGCCAGGGACCTCAGGCAGTGCCCCTCAGAAGTGAGCTCTCGGGGCCTCAGCTGGTGACACCAGCCCCAGCGCACAGGAAGCACAGCCAGGGCAGCAGCTGGCGGGGGGGTCGCGGGGTCAGTTTCTGACCCCTAACGGGCAGTGACATCTGGCACCCCCAGCTTAAATCCACTCTCTACCAGGATGCTGCTGGTCACAGGGATGTGGGGTCACTGGATTCCTGGCAGCCAGCTCGGGGGTCAGGGGTCGGGTGCTCAGGGCTGGTGAGTGAACTGAGTGAGTAAAGGAAGAAAGAGGCGGTGTTTACGGATGACCAGGAAAGAGGGCCACTCAAGGCCAGGCTGGGGTGACCTTGCAGTTATGAAACAAAAACCCCAGAAAGCACCCTTAAAAGAGAGATGGGACCAATCTCTGGGAGATGACCACAGCAATAACAGGCATCATGAGGAGACCTGAGAGGTGAATTCACAGCCGAAGGCCGACGCCACCGGAGTCTAGCACTCTCCTTCCAGGACAGGCCCGTGTCCTGCAGGGTGGCCCATGTCTCCTCCACAGGAGGGGCTGCAACAAGCTTCTAGGCCCAGCTGCCCAGAAACCTCCAACCACTCTGACCCGCCTTTCCGTCAGCTTCTGCTCCCACAATCCCTCGGAACCCTCGACCACCACCAGAGTTCAGCTCCGAGCACAGGGGCGTTTTAGGAAGAGGAACAGCCACCTGGTGAGGGCGGTGTGGTGGGCAGGGAGGACCACAGTGGGCAAGTCCAGTGGGAAGTGTGCGTAGGCCGGTCTGCAGTGAGGACCCTCCTCCCAGGGGAGGGTGCGTCCTCCCTGGGTGTCCCTTGCCTGTGCCCTCCAGCAGAACATGGCAGACATCAGCCCCAGTCACAGGCCAGTAGAAGGGAAAGGGGCTCCATCTGGTCATGTGGCCAGGGGGACAGAAAACACCACCTGTGCCCACCTGGCAGGGCAGGGGCAACCCCACTGGCCACTCACGGAACACTGGCTGTACCTGCAGGGCCTTGTTTACCCCAGAACAATCCTGTAAGAGGGGCTACTGCGAGCCCCATTTCATAGATGGGGAAACGGAGGGACGTGCTTTATCCAAGGTCACAATGACACAAGGTGGTCTACAGAAGGCAGCAGGAGCCGTGGTCCTGGGACTTTAGAGTCCCACTTCTTCTTTAAACAAGGACTGATTCCTCGTCCTCTGCACCAAACGCTGACACAAAGTTAGCGGAACACTCCACTGCCCGCGATGCTTCAGAGACCAGGGAGGGCACAGAGGCACTAAACGAGCGCCCCTGAGGGGCCAGGGGTGGCATACGGTCAGCAGGCTCAGGGAAAGGTGCCTGTGGGCACCTTTGCCAGCTCTACCCAAGCTGGCTCGGCTTCTGGAGGGCGGGTGGGAGAGCGGGGAGCTCCAGAGAAGGCCAGCCTGCAGAGCTGAGCCTGGGTGGGGCCAGGGGCCAGCAGGCGGGAGGCCCTGAGAAGGATGCCACGTGGTCCCATCCTAGCTCTGCCACCTACTGTGCACTGGGCTTCTCCTTGTCTGAGCAGGATGTTCCGCCTACTCACAAGGTGGGCTGCGCTCAAACAGAGCACATCTGGGGACCCTGCAGAAGTCCCACAAAGACAAATGGCGGGAGGCACTGGGGACACCAAGTCACGGGACATCTGTCCTGGGTGGCCCTTCTGGTGCCCTGCTTAGCCAGGGCTCTGACCATATGTGAACAGACAGTGGTGACGTAGGGTGACAGAGGGCAAGTCCGCAGCCACAGCAGCAAGGGTCCTCCCACCCCGGCTCACCTTCTGGGCCCCCGAGAAAGCGTGGTAGAAGCAGGACACGTAAGTCATGATGGCCTTCTCATCTGGCCTCAGAGTGCCCACAATATCTGCGCAGAGAGAGAGGGAGAGAGAGAGAGAGGCAGAGAGAGTGAAAGATGCAGGCAGGGAGCCGGCTGGCCCAAGGCTCATGCGGGAGGAACAGCGCTTGCTCTGGACTGGAAGCCAGCCCCCCAGGCCCGGGTGGTGCGGCTGCCTGGTGAACAGAGGGAGAAAGGTCTGGATAAGCTACTTCCTTTCCAAACCAGGACTCTGTGAAGCAGACTTGCCGCGGCCTCTGTAAAAGCAGCTTTGTTTGGGGCTGGAGGAACCAAGGCAGACTTATTTTCTGAAAATGTAAGCAGGGGCTTACATGTTGGGTGCGACTCCTTACTCCTAGTGTTCTTCTACACCTCCTCGTCCCAGACTATGATGAGCCCCAACAGTCTGGCCCCGTATCTCATTCTTCCCCTTATTCTCTTCTCTTTAGCCTTTCCTTGTAAAAGCTAATCCTTGCCTCAGGGCCTTTGCACCTGCCTCACTCTTTCTGGAATGTCTTCACCATAATCTTCAGTCCTTCTCCTCACCCCAAGAGCCTACTCACATCACCCCTTCCTGTTCACGGCCAGTTAAGTCACCACAGCTATCTCTAGGCCACCATCCTGTCCCAAGTCCTCTACCACACTTCTCGCCACATGAAATAATTTTGTGTGCTGACCTATGGTGGTTACAGCCAGGGCGTCCGCGCTCACAGAGCAGGGAACCTGCCTGACTGGCAACAACTCTGTCCTCACTGCCTAGAACACAGCCTGGCACGGCCAGGCACCTGACAGACACTAGAGCAAAGACTGAACAGGCAGCGATGCCCAGGAGTGGGGGGGTGGCTTCCAGTTGGAGAGAGGCCACTGCCGTCTGCAAGAGAAATGAGGTGAGCGTGGGAGGCGAGAGGCAGCGGCGGCATTGGGCAGCGGCGGCGAGGAGGGCCTGCCCGGCCCTGCCCGGTACCTTCTGCGCTCCTGAGAAGGCATGGTAGAAGCTGGACACATAGGTCATTATGGCCTTCTCGTCGGGCCGGGCCGTGTTCACGATGTCTGCAAGTGAACGACAGGGGTTAAGCCGCCCGAGCAGGCTCCCGAGGCCACGCTGTCCTGGGAGAAGGACCCTCAGAACTGATTGGGGCACCCACGGGTCTGGGTGCACCCTCCGCCCCGAACCCCGGGGTCTCAGGAAAGGCCAAGGCTGTGGGAACTGGATCAGAAGGAGGCCACTTCCTCTCTGAGGGTGGCCTCGAGGGGCTGAAGGACAGTCAACTCCAGGGGCCACCAGAGGCCAGAGACATGGGTCCTGGTTGGGGGTGGTGCTGGCTGGAGTGAGGCCGGAAAAGGAAAAAACAAAATTCCACCCTGGCGGCCTGGACAGCAGGGAGGTGGGGGACCGGCTGGGCGCAGGAAGCCGGAGCCAGTGCGCCGTGGCCAACCACCCTGCCCCAGGCCCAGAGAGCCGCCCCCCAGCTGCTTCCCTCCCCGCCCTTCTCCACCCCACAGAGACCTGGTCAGCTCTCGCTGCCCCTGCTCCGGGACCAAGGTGATGCGCCGTCCAGGTGTCCAGTGCACCAGGACTTATTCAGCCCTCCCCCGACTCCACCGGCTGAGCTCCCTGAGGTTACCCCCAAGGTCAGGTGAGGCTGCAGGCCCTGGCCCAGTGCCAGGCCAGACAGGCGAGGCGGGAGAGAAAGGTGGTCACTGAATCAAAAGGACATACTGACCCTCTGCATCCAGCATCTTGGGGATATCGAGGTATTTCTCAGCCACTTCGAAGGCATTGTTCAGGTTGGTGACTGGATCGTCCTGTGGGGGCGAGGGGGACAGGAAGCAGTCAGGGGTAGGCCTCATGGGCTGGGGGCACAAGAGCTGACCTGGGAGTGGGGAGACCAAGGGCAGGAGTCCCCAGGTGAGCTGTCCAGGGACGGGAAGGCCAATGCCCGCCATGGGGCAAACCATGGAACTTTAAAAAATATTTTAGTTGTAAATGGATCTTTTATTTACTTATTTCTATGTGGTGCTGAGGATCGAACCCAGTGCCCCTCACATGCCAGGCAAATGCTCTGCCACTGAGCCACAGCCCAGCCCACCCATGGAACTGTTCCTCCATGAAAACGCAGGCACGTACTTCCCACAGAATTCCCAGCCACCCGTCACCTGAGATCAACTTCCTGCCCTGAAAACCCACAGGTGCGGCCCAGGCCTGAGAGCGCACTGGGGCAGGTGTGGGGAGCACCTGTGGCCCACCTCCTGGAGTGCCCCAGCCCCCCGTCCTCACAGCCCCCGGTCCTCGCAGCCCCCCGTCCTGCTTCCCCTTGTCGGTTTCTAGCTGGAATGAGTCACATTCTCACTGTGACCAGAGGAGCTGCTTGAGGGCCTGTGTCTGAAAGTGCCCTCCTCTGGCCTGAAGCTGCTCCTCCTCCAGGGACCCTCTCCAGCCCCTCCAGCTCAGGGGCACCGTCCTTCTGCAGGTGGCCCCCCGGCTCGGCTCGCGGGGACAGCCTCCTGTGCTGGGTTTGCTGTGGACATGCTGCCCTGCCTTCCCCAGAGCCGGGAGCTCTGAGAGCACGGGGCTGGCTCTCGCCCAGGAGGTGCTGGCCGGCGGTGACGGTTCAGAATCCCCCACTGTCCTCCCCGGGGGCAGAGGGGGGTGCTGCCTAAACCAGAATCCAAGGAAGGGGAGTCAGAAGGCCTGAGGGACAGGCCCTAGGAGCCCTGGCTGCTGCAATACCCATGGAGGGAGACGGGACAATCCCTGAGGAACTCAGGGAGCAAGTCAGCCACCAAGCCAGAGACCTGGGGAGCGGGCACGAATGCTCCCAGCCTGCCCAACGGAGCCAAGATCCAGCCAAGGAAGCGGACAGTGGACGGCAGCCCAGAGTCAGGGCATCAGACTCAAGTGTGAGAGGCCACTGAGGGCAGCAGGAGACATACCTTTCTCAGCTTGTCGTACTCAATCAGCTCTGGCCGGTGCCGGTGGATCAGGGCGTTGAAGGCAAGACCGTCCTTCCAGCTGCAAATGAAAAGCAAAGGTTATCCCAGCGGCTCAGGAGGCTGAAGCAGGAGGATCGTGAGTTCAAGGCCAGCCTCAGCAATTTAGCAAGGCCCTGAGCAACTTGACAAGACCGTGTCTCTAAATAAAATATAAAAAAGGACTGGGGAGGGCTGGGGTTGTGGCTTAGTGGTAGCATATGGGAGGCCCTGGGTTCGATTCTCAGCACTGCTTACAAATAAACGAATAAAATAAAGGCCCATCAATATCTTAAATTTTTGTTTTTTAAAAAAAGGCGGGGCTGGGATGTGGCTCAGCGGTTAAGAGCCCCTACGTTCAATCCCTGGTATATTAAAAAAAAAAGAAAAGAAAGCAAAGCAAAGGTCACGAGGAGGGTGCCCTCACTGTGGTGGGAACATGGAATGGCACCAAAGCCGTTCTTAATTTCCAGGGTGGTGGTGAGGAGTAAATGAGTAAGTGCCTACACCAGTGTCTGACGTGTGACAAGGACTGTGTGACTGAGATGGCCTGACCCTCTGAGCACTGTACACCCAAGAGCCCTGAAGGAGACGGGCCCACTTAGAGGAGCCCAGTGCCTGGGCTGTGTGACCCGGCCCCGTGGCTGACCTGACCCACGGAGGGCTGTGGTCAGGGGCTGTGGCACAGGCCGGCAATCCCAGCTACCAGGGAGATGAGTCGGGATCACAAGTTCAAGACCAAGCCCGGGCAACACAGCAAGACACTGAATCAAAAATTATACACACCCACAAAAGGCAGGGATGCAGCCCAGTGGCAGCGCACTTGCCCAGCACCCACAGAGCCCTGTGTTTGAGCCCAGGCCCCCTGCAGGAGCCCACTGTGGCATGCAAGGGGTCTCTCCAGCAAAGAGTTCCTCTACAGAGTCACAAGCTGGTCCTAAGCTGGACTAGTTAGAGTTTCTTCTCTGAGATCCTTACTTAAAGAGCTGGTTCTTTCCGAGGTCAGGCTTGATGTCACCTGCTCAGAATGTCACCCCAGTTAGCGTTCTTTTGCCTTGCTCAGTTGTACCATATTTACATAGCACTTCTCACTCTCTGAAATGGCTGCACCGCGCACCTCCGACTGCTGCTCCCCTTGCCTTGGGGTCGACCGCCCACGGCAGGGCCTCATGGAAGCAGCATGTACTCCACAGATATTCACTGACTGAACACATAAACGAGTGAGAAGATCATCATCTGATGGCGAGGAAAGGAAGGAGACACATAGAGGAGTCATCAAGAGAGGGACCACGGTCAGGCACAGTGATGCACACCTGGAATCCCAGCAACTCGGGAGGCTGAGGCAGGAGAATTACAAATTCAAGGCCAGCCTCAGCAAATTAACAAGGATCTAAGAAGCTTAACAAGACCCTGTCTTAAAATAAAAAATAAAAAGGGCAGGGCGTGGTGGCAGCCTGTAATTCCAGCAGCTTGGGAGGCTGAGGCAGGAGGATTGCGAATTCAAAGCCAGCTTCAGCAACTCAGTGAGACCCTGTCTCTAAATAACATACAAAATAGGGCTGAGGATGTGGCTCAGAGGCCGAGTGCCCCTGAGTTCAATCTGTATTACCAAAAGAGAGAGACATACAGACAGGTGGGGGGACCATGGAGCATGTGCTATTAACAGTGGAGTATGACGGGAAAGGCCCTCAATATCCAGCACAGGGCTCTGGAGAACATACCAGGACCCCTGTGGAACCTATGTGCCACCCCAGAAGCTTAGAGGGGCGAAGTCACGCACCAAGCAGGACCTGATCTGAGTCTGTGCCCTAACCAGAGGGCCGCCCCACCTCTCGTGCGGCACTAGCCCTGCCTGCCTCGGTCACGGTGATATGTCTCACCCTCTCCCACCACAGGGAGCGAGATCAAGCTGGGCCTAGTGCTGCTCTTCTTAGCAGAGAGTATATTTCCCCACCTCTAGATAATAACGAAGGATCGGTCCCCAAGTCTTCTGCTTGGGGCAGAAGAAGGTTCTAGAAGGCTGCAGGAGTGCTGGGCCTTCAGGTGGCCACTGCTTCTTCCTTGGAGAAGACCAGGGCACCTTCCCGTGGGACCACAGGGGCTGGGACAGGGACATACTGAGGGCTGGTGTCTCATAGACCACAACAAAAACACAGGAAGTAGGGCAGGTGGGAGGAAGCCCCGTGGCTCTGGGGTGCCTGAGTCGTGTGCTCACCTGATGTGGAAGTTCTGCACGTTGACGTTCTTATATGGCGCTGTCTTTCTCTGGCACCAGAGGAGGAGCCCTTCCTTGGCAGAGGTCTCTGCAAAACACAGGGACGATGAGACGGGCTCAAAAATACACCTCGGAACTTGTCTCCTGACCCGCAGAGGACACCTAGCCTCAGGTCCAGGGCAAACACCACCCACGGAGGGAGGATGCCCACCCTTACAGCAGCAGACCCCTGCCCATCCCAGCTGCCAGCCCAGGGCAGTTGACCTCAGACTGGGAGTTCTGTAAGCTTAGGGAACACCTATGTCCTGGTCACTCTGTGACCTAGCACCCAGGAGCCCCCTCCATAAAGTGGCCTGGCAGCTTTTCCCATCCTGTGGTGCACACGAGTAGCTGGATGGCCGGGGCCGACACCAGGTCCATGAGGACAAGACCCAAGGGTGGGGGGTTGGGCAGAGAGAGAACCAGCCCAGGCCCAACTTAGCACTTAGTCCGTGACCAAAGTTCCTAGCTGTAGCTGGGCACGGTGGAGCATGCGTGATCCCAGTGGCTTGGGAGGCTGAGGCAGGAGGATTGCAAGTTCAAAGCCAGCCTTAGCAAGTTAGCAAGGCCCTGAGTAACTCAGTGAGACCGGTCTCTAAATAAAAAATTGAAAGGGGCCAGTCTCCCTTGCCCGCTTCATGGGGGCAGTGTGAGAGTCCACACCCTGGGGACCATGAGAATAAGGCCATGGGAGGGGATGACAGACTCCTGTGAAAGGCCACCTCTGAGTCACCCCAATGAAGCAAGGAAGGGGCCTGAAGCACGAAGACAAAGCTTTGGGAACTGACATGACCGGGGAGGTGGAAGGCGGCTGCCACCCTTACCTTCCACGGAGATGTCCTGGATGGCGAACCTGAGGATGATGGTCCAGATCATGCCCAGCGTCATCTTCGCGTTGCCGTCTACGATCTCTGCTCGGGGGAGGAGGGGCGGGGCTGTTAGGCTGCAGGGAGGCTCAGCTCTCCCAGGCAGCCTTCCAGCCCCACCGGGAGACCAGCTCAGCTCTCCGCTGGACAGGGGCTACCCGCCTGCCTCCCTGGGAGGAGGCGCCACGCGCTGAGAAGACTGTTTTAAAAGCCTGCAGCTGCTGGGTGCCTTGTATCTCTGTGTCTCTCCTAGGTCATGAAGACCTCTTCCCCAGGGACCACTCATTGTCATGGCCCAGCTACGGAACTGCTCCGGGAGGACTGTCCCGGGTGTGTGGCCTTCTGCTCACACCTATGCCATGGCACCTAAGCTCAGACCTGATTCTGCTTGTAAGTGAAGGCCCTGCCCTCCGCTGAGCCGGGCTCTGATGGGTCAGTGCACGGGCTACTCAGCCGTGCTGGGGACCTAGGCTGCTGCCACCCTTGTTGGTGCCCCTGCCGTCTCCTGCAAAGCTGGCCATGCTGTCTCCTCCTAACCCCTACAGTCAGGTCACCTCTTCACAGCAGCCAGGAGGGTCGGATTTGTGTCACACCCCTGCTAAAGATTCCACTGTGCCCGAGATGACCCTGTGTTCCTCAGTGTGGCCCACAGGGTGACTGTCCCTCCCCCTCCTGGAATCCTCTGGCGGCTCAGCAAGCCAGGTTCTTCTTTGCTTCGAGGACCTCACACCTGTCCGGCGATGGAGGATGCCCCTGGGGCCTCTCCTCCCCCAAGCCTTTGCTCACTCATCCCTCACTGCCTGTCTCCAGGAGCCTCACCCGGCCCCAGCTCCTCTGCTGCCCGCGTCTCAGCGGGCCACACAGGGGCCTGCAAACGAGTTCAGAAGACAGGAGAGAGCATCTGGGGGCCGGCAAAGGCCGCTGCAGGAGCTGGGGAGGCCAGGCGCAGCCCCCCAGGAGCGGAAACCTGAGGGCGGGCGTGGCTAGAGGACGCAGGGGTCAGAAAGTGGAGGGGCACACCTTCCAGGGACACACCCGGAAGAAAAGGAGCACTGACAGCCACAGGAGGACAGCGGGTGAACCGCAGCTGACCCCACAGCGGCTCTGGACTTCAGGTTCCAGGATGAGGAGATGCATGTCTGCTGCCCGAGGCAGGGAAGGGACCAGTGTCTGTCCTAATCTTGTCCCAGGGTCCAAGTCCCCAGACACAGACACTGAGCAGAGCTACCTGCTCCCTCCCAGTTGTGGGAAAGGCAGCTCTTCCTTCGGGGAAGCTATGGGGCCCGCCACCAAGATACAGCCCTCCAGGGCAGGGGACAGCCCAATCCCACACGCAGCCACTGGAAGTGCAGGCTCAGGACACGTCTACCAGCTGTTGCTTGACCTGCAGCTGTGCCCGACAGCTTCCCCTCTGGTAAACCCCACAAAGAAGCCATTCTCCCCCAACTGCCCAGCTATGTGGAGGGGCGGGGGCTACAGCCAGGGCAGGGCCAAGTTCTCAGGTGGATGAGGCTCCATTAGGCTGCCCTCTAGCTTCGTCCCAGGGCCCAGTGGTAACAGGGATTGGAAGGGAACCAATCTGGGCATGAATTGGAACATTTCAGATCCAGTTTTTCTCCAAATGAAACTGAGGCTGCCCGGTCTCTCCTCCAACCCCTTCTGTATTGACAGACGCGCGTTTGAGCAAAACAAATGCAGCCATGAGCAGCACGGGCTGGAGCAGGGCCCAGGGGAAAGAGCCAGCAGGACAGAACATCTCTGGGCCTGACCGAATTTTTGGGTTTTGATTTTTTTTAAACAAACACCAACCACCTCGACTGTGGCATGCAGTGCTTGGCAGCCCTCCTGGGAGAGGTCCTGGGCCGGGGCAGGCCTTGGAGCTCAGTGTGCGCATTCTGGCCTGGAGCTCTGGCCACACTCTCAGGGCCTGTCATTAATGGCAATTAGTTTTCTTTGTTTTTCTAAAAGCTGGGACAACACGGATGTCAGGGCAAGAAACCCTGCTCTAATGAGCAGAACTGGAGCCCGGGCTCTGGGAGCGTCTGGGCTCCATCAGGCCTCAGCTCGTCTCCCAAAGCATCCGGGAGCTCAACCCCGGGGCCCTGAGGACAGCCCGCTGCCCCAGAGGGAGGGCACAGGGCTGGCCGAGTGGGGTCCACGGTATCCCTTTGGAACACAGCGGATCCTGGGGCAGTCCAAAGCCTGCTCTCGAAGTCAGGGCACTGACCTTTGTCCTTGTGTCCTTTCCCAACACCCCGACTGGGGCCACTAGGCCCCTTCTCTCCTCTGCAATCCCTCCTGCCCACACATGCCAGGCAGGACCCTGGTGGAGGTGCTCCTGGCACAGCGGGACCAGGTCACATGTCTGTCACTGTAGCTGGGTCCAGTGCAGGAACAAATGAGGATGACCAGGGTCTAAGTCAAAGTCATTCCTCGCCCTGTCCCTCATGGCTGGGTCCATTACACTTCCCAGATTTGGACTATATCCACCTGGACTTCTCTGCAAGGTGTGTGGGGGTTGCTGGGCCCAGTATCCTATGGAGGGCAGTCACTGTGGTCACTGGTGAATACACATTGGGGCTTTAACCCCAAGGGCTCCACTACTAGACCACTGCATGGGCTCAGAATGCAACGTCAGCCTCAAGGTCAGGAACTCGGTCAGGAGCTCACCTTCCGCTCCGATGGAGACCAGCTTGACCCCTTTGCTGGCGATGAAGTCCAGGGCTTTGTTCACATTGTTGATCTTGTGCACCCGCATCTTCCCACGCTCGGGCTTCGGCAGCCGCTCCCCTGAGAGAAGCACAGAGACGGAGCGGACAGCGCCTTAGTGTCCCCTGCTCTGGGCCTCCTGGCCACTCTGCACCTGCCCACAGGCCAATGCCCAGATGCCGGTGGCAATGGGGCAGTGTCTCTGGGGCCCACTGTGACGAGGCACCAGTTCCCGTGCGGGTGGCACTGCGCCAGTGGGAGGCTCACCTGAAATGACCTCCAGGAGCAGCATGAGCTTGAGCCCGTCGCGGAAGTCCTCATCGATGTTCTCGATCTGCGTGCCTGCCTTCCGCAGGTGGGAGTTACACCAGGCTGTGAAGGTCTGGGAGGCGGGACAGAGGGGCAGGGAGGGTCAGCCGGGCTGCTGTGGCTCTTACTAAAAGCGCAGGCTGAAGTCCAGGCCCAGGAGGGCAGAGGCTACCATGGGACACTGGCTCAGAACCAGGCCCTGAGCCACCGTCTATGTGCACATTGTTTGAGCTTTAGAGTAACCCGAGCAAAAATAAGGGAGCCGAGGCCCACGGCAGGGCTTGCACTTGAACCCACCCCGTCAAGCCTGCAGCAAGCGCCCTTTCCCCCACACCGAGCTCCCATGAGGGAGCCCACAGCGCACCAGGCAGCAGCGCCCAAGGTGGCTCTTAAGCTCTACAACCTCGATGGAGCAGCAGGCCCTACAGGTGGCAAACGACAGGCAGGTCCCTACCCTCCAAGAGCTCAGGTTCTCGTTTCTAGGTGGACATAGCTCCTGGCCAAGCACTGGCTCTTCCACTGCCTAATGAGAGGCTGCAGAATCCCATCAGTGGCAGAGAGGACATGGCCCAAAAAGCCACCTGTAAACGCAGTTTCCTCACCGTTTCCACACTCAGGGTGGCCCAGAGGCAAGCCCTCCTGAGAGACAGGAATACAGAGCCTCTGAGCCCTGCACACGTCATGTAGTGGGGCTTTCTGTGGCCCAACACCCTGGCCTCTCTCTTCCCTACAGAACGTTCCATGTCCCAAGCTTTTAAATCTTTTTTTTTTTTTTTTTGGTACTGGTGATTGAACCTAGGGACATTTTACCACTGAGCCATTCCCAGCCTTTTTTATTTTGAAATAACATTTCACTAAGTTGCTGGGATTCTCGGCATGCACCTCGGAACCCAGCTCCCATCCTTCCGAATCAAACGCCTGACTTCTGACTTGTTTTAGAGTGGGTGGGCAGGGGAGTGGGAAGCAGCTACATTTGAAGAGGAATCTCTGAGGATCGGTTGGAAGGTGGGGGCAGGGGGCCCTGAACAGGAAGCCAGACCTGGATGCACCTATCATGATGGCACAACCCCCAAGGACAGGGCCACTCAGCCCCGCCAGCTGGGGCATTTTATCAGACATCAGTGCCACAGAGGCAGCTCAGACCAGTTAATACCAACATGCCCAGACAACTCTGGGCAAACTGGTCCTTACCCTTCTGCAGCAAGGTCTTCAGAACACCCCAAGCCTCTGCTTCCCCAGGAGCCGCTGTACCCCATGCCCCAAGCTGCCTCCTCAATCTGCAGGGCCAGCGCAGAAGTGGGCAGACTGCCAGGGACGTGCAAGAGCACATTCTATGCCCAGGACACAGGCAAAGGCCACATGGGGCAAGGGGGCTTCTGTGGGGCCTCCGGCCAAGTACCGTGTGCTCTGAGGACTCTCACCAAACCTGCTTATTCAGAGCTGATACAGGCCCCTCCCAAAGACGCTGCCTAATCAGCACGCACCCCATCCAGGGGCCCAGCTCCAGGCTTCAGACCACTCCCCGCTCCTCCTTGCCTGGGAGACAGACGCTGCTGTTTCCCTGGCTACCTTTGCCCTTATCACGCAGCCACCATCGACCCATGCCCAGCCAGGCATGGGGCACACACCTGTGACCCCAGCAACCTGAGAGGCTGAGGCCCTGAAGGGCTTAGTGAGACGCTGTCTCAAAACAAACAAAAAAGGCTGCGAGTGCGGCTGCAGGTAAAGCGGCCCTGGCTCGATCCCCAGGGCAGACCGGGCAGTGCCCTGAGCGCAGCTCCTCCCGGACTCCGCCCGCCATCCCCCTCAACAGGTGCCAACCCACAACACAGGTGGCCCCGAGCAGACACTTTGTGGCACCTGTGTAGTCTCTCAGGGGACAGGCCACAGGCAGGCTCTCACTGACGAGAATGTCCACTAGCCTTCCCAGCCCTGTTCCCCTGCTGCCCTGTACAACTCCGCATTTGGACAAACCAGGCCTAGTGCACTGGCTGTGGCTCCAGAGGGGCAGTTCCGCAGCCCTGGAAGGTGGCTTCCTCTCCTGTACAGATGAACACACTGCCTGGGTCGTGGTCTGCTCGGGGGCTCCAGGCAAGAAAGCCCGGGGAGCGCATGGAAGGGCCCAGGCGGCAGCTCCTCCCTCCCCACAGGGTCTCGGAAGCCCTCCTGCCTTGTCCAGAGTGCTTGCCCTGTACCCTGCCTGCCCACACCACCACACGGTCCTTGGCACCTCTCGGGGAGACACATCCTCCAGGCATTTTCTGTCTTAATGCACAGAACGTGCGCAGGAGCCCTCTCCCACCTCGTGGGAACCCCACGGGGCAGAGGTGCTTTCCATGGCTCAGGGCGCAGTGCCTGCGCGGTGGGCAGAGGCCTGTGGTGCAGAGGACAGCAGCAGGAGGGGCTGGGCAGGAAGTGGCTGGGGATGTCCAGCCTCTGCTATTGCCTGTGCCTGAAAGATGCCCTTTGACAACGAAGCGGCCAAGTCACATCCCTCAGCCTGCGGCTGCAAGACGGCAGTTCCCGAGGGTGGACCCCCATGGTGCTCCCACGCTGCCAGGAGCCAGGGCCTAGGCACCTGTCATCTGCAGGGGATGTGGGGGGGCACATGTCTAAAAGGCACTGCTCCTGGCCTCTGCCTGCCTGGGTCACCCCCTGGGAGAGGCAGACCTGGGGCTGAACGCCAGCTCGGTTCATCAGAGTCCACCTCCTGCTGCTGTTGCACGGATGCCACGGGGTGTGTGTGGACTGCACTCAAAGCCTCATCACAGACCCTGGCATGGAGTCTGCACCAGGTGAATCCCACACCTGCTCGCTGGCTGCTTCCGACCCAACACCCAGGAAAAGCAGGACCCCACCTCTGCTCTGTGAAGGCCCTCTGCCCTCTCCTGCAGCAGTGTGGAGGGAAATGTGATGTCCAGGGCCCTGCACACAGTCCCCATTCCAACTTGCGGAGGCACTGAGTGAACCTTGCCTCCTCAGGCCCAGGCCATCTGTCCTCCCGTGTGCCCTCCAGCACATGCCCACCTCTGCCCATCTACTCTGGGTAGTAAACAAAAGTTCTGCCCCAGGGATCGCGCAGACCTGGTTCCAGGCTCGGCTTTCCCACTGGGGCAGCCGCCATAACCCAGGGCAAATGATGAGCCTTGTTTTCCTGGGTGGTGGTTGGGGACTGGGATCTCTGCTCTTAAGAAAAGGATTAAACAAGAGGATGAAAGCAAATCACTGAGCACTGCAGCCGGCCCAGGTTAAGCTCTTAGTGTCACACGTGGTCAGGGAAAGGCCCACCTCTAAGTAAATGAAAGCAGGCCGCATCTGCCTTCCTGACCGGAAACACGCAGCAGCCAGAGCAGAACACCTCAGGTGCTCAGGAAGACGCCCCAGTGCGCTGCGGACAGGGCAGGGAGGAACTCCTTCCCAACCATGGACTCACTCAGAGCCAGGGAGCCCACTGGCGGACCCCCACCTTCACCCATGCCTTGCTTGGCCGTGTTTCCTCCTCCTGGAAGGTGAGAGGCGCCTACTGACTCAGGGCTCGGGACAAGGACAGCATGGGCTCAGGAGGCCACCTCTGGGACAAAGCAACTGTGAGTGCCGCTCCTCCTTGCAGTGAGAGGGCAGGGGCTGGATTTCCAGCAGGACAGTAGGGACTCATTGTTTTTTCTACTTGGTCACAAACATGACAACTCTGCTCAAATCCTTCCTCTCCCCCAGTTCAGAGGAACGTGGGGGTGGATGGTGTAGGGAGGTGGTTTCTATGCTGGAGGCCTCCTGTGCCCACCACAACCCCGCCACCAGGTGGGAGGCTCAGGGGGAGCTACGGACCCCCTGCTGACGGGCTCTGCCTGTTCCCAGCACCCTAGAACCTGTTGAGCCAGACACGTTCCCTCAACAAGCACCTGCTGGGTGTCCACCAGGGC
This sequence comes from Marmota marmota marmota, assembly GCF_001458135.2. Taxonomy (NCBI): domain Eukaryota; kingdom Metazoa; phylum Chordata; class Mammalia; order Rodentia; family Sciuridae; genus Marmota; species Marmota marmota. The sequence goes on from NW_026000205.1 coordinate 8,919,177, forward strand.
CGGGCCTGTGCCAAGAACCCGAAGGCAAGCAAACGCAGACCAGCCGCACTCGCCCGGAGCTCCGCACCGAGGAGCGACAGCACCCATGACCCAGGCGTGCTCCACCAAGAAAGCACAGCGTGAGGGAGAGCGGGAACAGCAGTGGCCACAGCAGACACTCCAAGGCCCAGCTGTGCGCCAGGCACTGGTCTGGGCACTTTGTCCTGTATTAACTTTCTCATGCCCCCACTTTCCAGACGAGGAAACAGAGGGCCTGAGAAGCGAAGGAACCTGCCCATATTAGTCACATTCCTAGAAAATTATAGAAGCTGCATTTAAAAACAGGTATTGTGGCTTCAGAGTCCCCCCTTAGGTTATCAGATGGTTTGTGTCCCCTGCCTCATAACAGGAGCTGCAGAGAATGTCCAGCATGGTGGGGGAATGTCTCATGGAGTGGTGAGGGCAGGTGCATCGAAGTTCTCCTCAAAGGTAATTTTCAAACTCTGACCTGAGTAATGTTAAGTTCAATAAGACCAAAATAAAGGAGGCTCTGCAGATAATGGGAACAGCATGTGCTAAGGCCCCGCAGCAGGAGGATCAGAACCCGATCAGAGAAAGGAAAGTAAGAAAGGAGTTAATGGGGCCTTTAAAAGGCTACGCTCGCCAGGTGCAGTGGTGTATGACTCAGGAGGCTGAGGCAGGAAGACTGTGAGCTTGAGGTCAGCCTCAGCAACTTAGTGAGACCCTGCCTTGAAATAGAAGGGCTGGGAATGTAGTTCAGTGATAAAGCACCTCTGGGTTCAATCCCCAGAAAGGAAAGAAACTGAGAGCAACTTCTTCCTCCTGGCAGAAGGAGGAGGGCAGAGAAGCCAGGTTGGAGGTACCTGTCCTGATTGAAACCACAAACCCAAGGTCTCAGTTTTGTGAGATCCTGGGAGGAAGCGGCCAGAGCACTGGGAGAAAGGCAAAGCAGCCGGAGCTCTTCTGGACATCACTGATATCCACCAGGGAAAGTAGCAAATCTGACGAGTTGGAACAGGACAGCGCCTCATCTAAGAAGAATTCAGTGCATTCAGCACCTGCTTGGAGGCCCTACTATGTCCTGGACACAGCAGGAAGCCCAGCAGCCTGAACATTAAAGGTGATCACACAATGACCGCTCTCGGCTGCTTCCTATACTCACACATCACCATGATCATGCAGGACGCTATCGTCTCTACTGAACAGATGAAGAAACTGAGGCAGGAAGAGTCACATGACTTGCTCAAAATCACACTAACAAACAGGTGGGCACTCACTCCAGGACGTGAGAGCAGAGTGCAAGGTACTGGACCAACAGAACCCAGCGGGGAGGCCCAGCTGCTCCCAGCCTGTACCCAGCACCCAGGGGAGGCAGCTGCACCAGGCTCTTGGCCTATCTGGGGAGGAAGGAAGGATGTGGCTGGCGCTTCACACACACGTGGAGACCCACAGACAGTGCCGCCTATGGTTGCCAAAACAGCTCAGGGCAAGAGTGGAGAAGGGAGGGGCAAGTCTGGGATCCTGTCCTTACTCCATGTGCTCAAGTCCTGGTGGCAAGATGGGTGGGTGGGGGGCAGTGATTTCTGCTTTGTCACTCCTGTGTGTTGGAGGGGGCGCTGGCATTACTGGTCATAAAGTCTTTCCTGTGTCACAGGGACCCCTCCCAGCAGCCAGGATGTGGGGCGGCTGGGTGAATGAATGATGGATATTGTTCGGGAGATGACCTCAGCGGCCAGGAATGTGGCAGTGGTGGCTTTAATAAGCCATTCATGGAAGATGCCCTCCCCCAACCAGAGAGCGGAGACCCTCTGCTCTGGGCCATTGATGAATAAGAAATGAGGAAGACCCAGGACAGCCAGAGGGGCTCGGCAGGCAGCGGGACCCCAGCACAAGCCAAGACCAAGAAAAGGCCCGAGAGAAGCTCCCTTCCCTTTCCCTCCTGACTTCCCGTCGCAAGACATGTTCTCGGGCTGGGGTGCAGCTTGGTGGCAGAGCACAGCCTGGCCAGTGCGAGGCCCTGGTTCGACCCCAGCACCACAAAAACAAACACACACGTGGTGTGAAAGGAAATGCCTGTTGGCAGAAGGAACCCCACTAAAACCAGGACAAGGGGGGCCTCCTGCAGTCAGTCTAGGCTTAGAAGCTGGTCCGGATGCGCATGGGCAAGGCAGCTGGGCCAGAGGCCTCCCTGTTCCAGGCAGACGCTCCCATGTGGATTCCACTGAGGCCACGCTTGGTAAGACTTTAGGAAGAACTGCCAGCTGCTTCGAGCCACGCCCCTGCCTTTCACTGTGTCCAGGCTGCCCACCAGCCTGGCAGGATGTCACCACCCAATGCCTGGCAAAGAAGGCCCAGCCAGCAGGTGGCCACAGCCAGCTCCCCCCCCCCCCCCC
>NW_026000205.1:8921594-8958596 GCF_001458135.2 Marmota marmota marmota
GGGGCACACGGAGGCCTAACGGGCCTCCCCAGGGTCTTGGGAGTTTTCAAACCTCATCTCTGAAATACCGTGTTGGGTCTGCCGCTCCGCTGGGGCACCAGCTGCTTTGAGGGGGAGGGCGCCATCCCACCTCCTGAACTCCCACCTTGCCTGCTATGGCCTCTGCCGCTGCCCATGGCTCCTGCCTCAGCAGGTCCTCAGGAAGGGTGTCGGGGCTGGCACACAGGGGAGGAGCGGCTATTTATTTCTAGGGGAGCACCCACCCTTCTTATCACCCATCTGCCAGATGGCTACTGGGCCCAGAGGGGCACCTTTTCAGTTCCTGAAAGCAGAGACTGCTCCTGGGGCCCAGGCTCCATCACCAACTAAAAAGGTGCTTTCAGGGCCAGACATTCAGCCTTCTAGAATCTAGGTTACCAGCCACCGGGCAGAGGGGTGATCACCCTGACCAGGAGCCTGAGAAGCTCTGAAACAGCTGGTGAGGCTGTCCCGTGAGCCCTGTTTTGAAGATCCATTGCCTTCACTCCATTCCAAAGGAGACCAGAGACCCGGGTGAAATGAGCTGGGGGAGCGGCTCAGAACAGACAGCCCTTCTGCACGGGAGCAGGGCTGCCCACCCAGGACCTGACTCGGCCAGGAGTAGAACGGGCGTGCTGTGTGCCTGCCCTGTGACGACACAGCCTAACGGAAAGCAATTACTGTGAGACACTCCACCATGCGACCAGCACACTGGTTTCATTAAAGGGGTTCGTGGCATGAAAGTTAACTAGTGAGATCAAAATAAAACACACAGACGCAATTACCTTTTTCTATGACCAGGTCCAAGACGGCTCTCACCTCTCTGGCTCACACCTCAAACCACCCGGTAGGGCAGCAAGGCTTACTCAGGGCTAGCAGGAGAGAGAGAGAGAGCACGCCAGGGAGTGGCCTTTTATTGGGGAACAAGAAATTCAGGGGAAAATTCTATCCAATGAAGGTCGTCGAGGGGGCAGCATTCCAAGGTCAGGGTCAGTGATTGGCCTCAGGGTCAGTCACACCCCCACACGGACAGGCCCTCGCACCTGGAGAGGGTGGGGAAAACTCCGACACAGTTTGGCCAGAGCGCCTCACACCCAATCCGGGAGGTGCCCAATCACGTGCGAGAATGGCTTCCCACAAGACATGGCACGCTCTGATGTCTGGTCTGAGGTTGCCTTATTCGGAGTTTTCTCAGCCTATATGAAGAGGCCATCTTCCTAGTCGGAGGAGAGGGACAAATACCACGCAGAGAAGCCGTGAGCATTCCAAGGGTCCTGCGTGTCCATCCAGAAACTAGCTCTTCCCCCGACCCCCTCCCAGCAGTCACAGCCTGAGCCCTGGCAACCCTCCTGCAAGGTGCCAGAAAGCATGTGGCGCAGTCCCTCCTGAGTCCAAGACTAGCTCGTTAACAGGGCCAGCTATGTGGCTTCCTGCAGGAGACCGCTCAGGTGGCCTTCCCTGACAGCAGCTCCACTGTCCACTGCCTCATTGTTTTGTCCACTGAACTTACTATCAGAAACTGTTAGCTGTTCACAGGCAGTCTCCCTCCCGAGTGTGACACAAACCCGTGACAGGAGGGCACTGAGGCCACAGAATCCCACTGGCTGGAATGGTGTCTTATACACAGTAGGTGCTCAATAAATCCTAGCGTGAACGAACGGTACAGGACTGGGACTTCTCGGGTCCAGTTGTTAGGACTTCATTGTTTTTAATTTATACAGATGAGGGTCCGGCTCAGGATGAATCTGCTTGCTCTCAGGAGTCCTCGCAGACACTCTATGAACAGCCAGGGAAGGAAACGTGTTTTGGGCTTGTCACCACCGTGGAGAGGAGCCTCGGCACTGCCCTCACTGGGGCTTCTGATCCCACTGGACTGGTGGGGACCCTGGCTGAAGCAGAGCTGGATCCGCACAACAGGTAGCAGCAGCTGGCTGAGTGGACAGACCCTCCAGACATCCCTCTGCCCAGAAAGGACAGAACGGCTCTGTGACCACAGCAAGACTCTGTCTAAACAGACACGAGTTCAAATCCTAGTTTCACCGCTTAGTGAACGTGGGTGGCTTCAGAAGACGAGGGTCCCCTCTCCAGGCTCCAGCGTTCTCCTTTGTAAATGAGAGTAACGGGCACTTGCAAACACTCAAGCGGGCAGCAGGGAGAGTGGATGCTACAGCTTGGCAGCAGATGTCCCATCGCCACCCGTCACTCCCCAGCATCAGCACTGCGGCTGGGATTCGCCAGGTGGCTGGCTGCGCTCTGGTGGCCAACACAAAGCAACTGTCCCCCAAATCTCCTGGCCCCTCAGCGTCGCCTCCCAATGACCAAATGACCAAATGAATAAGGGGGAAAAGTTAATAAATAAATGAAATTAAAGGTATTGTGTCCAACTACACCTAAAATATATTTTTTAAAAAACTCCCAAAATTAGAAAAGGAATGATCATGATCCGATCGGGTCCTTCTTGCTTCCAGAGATTCTTCAGATCCAGTGGTTCCCAGCCCTGGAGGTGCTTTGGGATTACCTGGGGCTTTTTCTTTCTCTTCTCCCTCTTTTTTTGGCAATGATGAATATACCTTATTTTAAGTCATTCGGCTCAAAGTGATTTGTTACTCAGCAACAGGATTAATTTGTACAGTGTGGAAGCAGAGCTGGTGGGCCATGGATATGCCCGTATTCTTTTCTAAACATACAGAGTTTGAAGAATGAGTCCTGCTTTCATTGGAATGTAATCCACGTACCACAAAATCCCATGCATCTTGGTATACTCACAAGGCTGGGCCACTGTCACCGCTATCTAATGCCAGAACATTCCCACCACCTCAAATTCGTTAGCAGTCCCTTCCCACTTCCCCTAGCCACCGCAGGCGCACCTCTGCCCCCACCCCTCTGCATTTCCCTGTTCTGGGCATTTCTTACAAATCCAGTATGTGGCCTTCCAAATCAGCTCCTGGCACTCACTCTGCAGGTCTTCAGGGCTCACCCACATAAAAGCATATATGAGCACTTCATACGTCTTATGTATGAATAATATTCCATTGCGTGGATATACCACATTTTAAAGCTCATTCTTGTTATTTCTACTTTTTAGCAATAGGAATAGTGCTGCGGTCTATATTTTGAAGTTTTGTGAGGACATGTTTTTAATTGCCTTGGACATACCCCTAGGAGTGGAACTGCTGGGTCATGAGGCAGCTCTGTTCAATCCCTGGAAGAAGTGCTGGCCTGCTTCCCAAAGAGGGTGTGCCATTTTACACACCTACCAACAAGGGGACAGTCCAATTTCTCCATATCCTGGCCAAAACTTGTCAGTATCTAATATTTTTATTATAGTGGGTGTAAAGTAGCATTTCATGGTGGCTTTGATTTGTCTTCAAGATGCTGAGCATATTTTCATGAGCTTATTGGCCATTTGCTTTAGAGAAATATGACTCAAATCCTTTGCCTGTTTTTTTTTTTTTTTTAAACTGGGCCATCTTTTGATTGTTGAACTGTCAGAGTTCTTTATACATTCTGAACTTGACCCTTATTAGATAGCTACATGATCTGCAAACATTCTCTCTGGTGGGGGTACTAGGCATTAAGCCCAGGGAGGGGGGGCTTTAATCACTGAGCTACATCCCCGGTCCTTTTTAACTTTTTGAGACAGGATCCCACTAAGTTGCCAAGGCTGGTCTCAAATTTGTGATTCTCCTGCCTGAGCCTCCTATGTAGCATGGGCCATTGCACCTGGCTGCAAATATTGTGTGGGCTGTTTCATCTTTTTGTTGTTTTGTTTTTTGATACTAGGGATCAAACCCAGGGGCACTTTACCCACTGAGTTACTTCCTCAGTCTTTTTTTTATTTTGAAATAGGTTCCCATTAAGTTGCTGAGGCTGGCCTCAAACTTGTAATCCTCCTGTCTGAGCCTCCCAAATCACTGGGATTACAGGCATGTGCCACTGTGTCCGGCTGTTTCACTATAATAGTGGCCTTTGAAGCAAAAGAGTTTTTGATTTTGAGGAAGTCTAATTTATCTATTTTTCTTTGGTTGCTTGTGTTTTTACTGTTCTATCTAATAAGTCATTGCCTAACCCAAGGCCATGAAGATTAATACCTATGTTTTTTTCTAAGAGTTTCATAGTTTTAGCTCCTACATTTAGGTCTCTGATCCATTTAGAGTTAACCTACTATACACAGTAAACCAAAGGCCCAGCTTCATTCTCTGCGTGTGGATATCCAGTTGTTCTAGCATTATTTGTTGAAATGACTATTCTTTCCCCCACCGGGATTATCTCACACCCTTGTTAAAAATCCAAAGACAATAAATATATGTGGGTCTTTGGAGTTTTTTTAAAAATGACTAAATTTCTTTTTCCCATTTTTTGGTATTGTGGACTGAACCTAGGGGTACTTAACCACTGAGCCACATCCCCAGCCCCCTTTTTTTTTAAAATTTATTTTTATGTGGTGCTGAGGATTGACCCAGTGCCTCATGCATGCAAGGCAAGCTCTCCACCACTGAGCTACAACCCCAGCCCTCAGCCCTTTTTTATAGTTTATTTTGAGACATGGCCTCGCGGAGTTGCTTCGGGCCTCGCTAAGTTGCTGAGGCTGGCTTTGACTCGCAATCCTCCTGCCTCAGCCTCCGGAGCTGCTGGGATTGTGTGTGTTGTCCAACCGGACACCAATGCCTGATTTTCACAGGCTTAATGAATCAGACCCCCTGGAGGTAAGTCCTAGACAATGACATTTTACAAACCATGTCAGGTGACTGTCACATGAAGTCAGGGTTGAGAACAAGCACTCTAATCCCTTCTTTCTAGAAATGAGGGGTCTAAGGCTTGGTGAACTTGAGAGGCCTTGCCACTGGACGTTAGACTGGACTGGACCAGGAGAGGAGCGGCTGGTAGGAAGATGCTCCCGCTACACCTGACTCTTTTCACACAATCTTTTCCAGAGCCATCTCATACACAGAGAACACACCAGCCCAAGCTACTCAGATCACAGTCCCAAGAACCGGGTCCTTCTCAAGAGGGAAGTGCCTGTTCCCATGCAAAGTTCACCTGCACAGGAAGATGTGGGTCTGAACTGAAGGCAGGTAGAGCCAACAGGACAGAGGGAAGGGCGGGCTCACCCTCCACCGGAGCTTTCTAACAGGAAGTGGAGATGGGTGAGGCCTACCTCGATAGCTACTTTTAAAAGAGACAACATTCACTCCCAAAAGGCAGTTTTAAATGAGGACAGCAGCAGAGGCTGGGACTCTGCCCTGCCCCACCCCACCTCCGCCTCCTCTGGCCCCAGCTGGCATTGTGCTGTGAAAGGCACACAGGGCCCTTCACCTGGAGAACAGGGAGTTCAAGCTACAAACACCCGACTTACTTTCAATGCTTACAGCTGAGCTTAGGTTTCCAGATAGGGATGGGGGATTAAAGAGCTCCTGGTTTAAACTTTGATCCTTCAAAAAGATAGCCAAGCAAGCCAATGCTGACCTTGAGACTGTGCAGCTTGGAATCCTAACAGGTGCCGAAGAGGCCTAGTGTTCAGAATTAATATTTTAGTCAGGGTGAATCTACCCAGGAACATCTCATCCGGCCAAGAGGCACTGGGATCTAGGGGAAATGAAGTCAGAGAGCTGCCAAGCCTGCCCCCTGCCCTGAACTCGCCCAGATCTTGGAGTGCCACAGGACAGGAAATCAGGGGCAGGGCAGAAACTCCCCTTCCTCCCTCTAGCAGGCAGCGTGCTTTCTCCTGGTGCTCACAGCGTCCCCAGCTGGGCCTGGCAGCTGGGAGAGCCACTGTGCCGGCCAGGGGGTGGTCTTGAACAGTGCGCAGTGTTCTGCCTTTGACAAATGAAACTCCTCTTAGGTGATCCTTTTCCTTTTTCCTGTTTTGGGAGGTTCTGCTTCAACAGTCCACCCAGCCAGGTCAGAGCCTTCTGACTCCAGCAAAACACGCAGGGTGTCCTGGGACAGGCAATAGGCTGGGGTGGAGCTGGGGGCTGCGCTCACGGACACGGGCTTGTCTCACAGACACTCCGTCCCCACTGACTTCCCTTATGTCTCCCAGAACTGAGGTAAGACAGGAGCACAGAGGGAGTTCAGGGCGGGTGTCTGAACCCCCACCTTTGCGTGGAGTGGCACTGGCAGGGTCTGCCAAGATGCTCAGTACTCCCAAGCCTGTCTGCCCTTCCACCTGACACCCAGCAGGGACTCAGTGAACCTGGGAGGTGACTCGGAGCAGAAATTCCAGGCTTGAGGTCTGGAGTTTGCCAAGAGGCAGCTGGTGGTACTAAGAGTTATGCATCTTGTCCCTCGCCTCCTGTGAGTGGGGCTGGTACTACTCTCTGGCCCTGGGATAGTGTGGGGCGCACAATTTCAGTCAGTTAAGAAAGCACTCTGAGCCGGGGGATTGCAAGTCAAAAGCCAGGCCCAGCAACAGTGAGGCGCTTGGCAACTCAGTGATACCCTGTCTCTAAAGAAAATCCAAACCAGGGCTGGGGTGGGGCTCAGGGGTCGAGTGCCCCTGAGTTCAATCCCTGGTATCATCCCCCACCAAAAAAAAGAAAGCACTCTGAGTTTGGGGACTCTCTTTTTTTTTCTTGATCATATTCGTATCTCTCTCCAACCCCATGGATATAGAACATAGATGGACAATAGTAACAGTGTCTTGGGAGAATTCTAAAAAAGGAAAAACCAAAATAAGGTTCTACAGTCAAAGAGTAATTACAGGACTGGGAGGAACCAGTAAGGAGAGAGTGAAACCTCTGACTCATAATTACTCCATTAAAAATGGTGAAACCATTTGCCCTGGCAAAGGGACAGGGTTAGACTCCCCCCACCCCACCCGGCTTGCCCCACCTACAAGCCTTCCTGGGCCTGGTATTAAGGCCTGGCAAAGCCACACACAGCAGTTCTAAGGGGTGGCTGTCTCCAGGAGTAGTGTGACGTCAGGAGGAATGGGCCCAGGTGCTCTGGAGGTGGAGCTCACTGCTGGCCCAGAACAATGGAGAGTGGCCTGTGTGGCATGGAGGGCAGGGTGACAGGGAATAAAAGAGGGGTGCACCCTGAGAAATGGGCTCTGTTTTCCAGGGAGTGACTCTTGGTCATTACAACACAGGAGGAGGACTGGGAAAGACCTGGGTCTCTTTCAACCATCAAAGGTGCCCAGGGGCTGAGCCTCAATAAAGATGCAAGAGGTGTTCTGGTTTTTCTTTTTTTTGAGGGGCGGGGGGTACTGGAAATTGAACCCAGAGAAGCTTTATCACTGAGCTCCAACCCCAGTTCATTTTTTATTTTGAGACAGGGCCTAAGTTGCTGAGGCTGGCTTCGAACTTGCGATCCTCCTATCTCTGCCTCCTGGGTGGCTAGGATTACTGGCTTGTGCCATCATGCCCAGCTAGCTAAAGGTGTTTTTTTATAATTAGGTGGAGCCTAAGGTTTAGGTGTAAAAGTGACTCACATTTATTAAACACTTACTGTATACAAGGATTTCTTCTGAGTGCTGCAATTTTATGGATGAGGCTCCAAATGCTGGAAGGCTCTGCCTGTGGTCACACAGCTACTAGGGGCAGCCCGGGTCCTGCAGGTCTCCCAGCTAAGCTGGTGCCCAGCCAGAGCTGCGTTTACATTTCTGGTGCTCACTGTGGGGCCCACGTGAGGCATTTCGCATAGCTCCTCTCTACTCTGCGGAAGACGCAAGCCCAAGGGCAGTCCCAGAGGCCCTGGGAGGATTCCAGCAGCCCCAGAACTAGGGGCCAGGCACTGAGCTTCAGGGTGAGTCATGGAAGAAGGAGGGAGGGTCAGGTGACCTGGTGAGAATCAGAGCTATGCTGAGGTGGACCGGTTACCTTGACATTCCTGTGACTCTGCCAAGGTAAAAAGTAACCCAAGGAGTTTACCTTATAAGGGCACAATGACAGATTTCAAGGAGACAATGTGTGAACTGACCCTGTATCAAATCCGTTCCCAGGTTGCATAGGAGACGCCTGATAAAGCTGCTCTGAAAGTATAGGAAATAACAATTTATGACAGGCTATTATGACAGGCTATCGCCGGTGACTCATAAAACAAAGCTGCAGCTCGCCAGCCTCGGGTGTCTTTTAGAGAAGGGGGGTGAGGGCTGGGGATGTGGCTCAAGCGGTAGTGCACTCGCCTGGCATGCGTGCGGCCTGGGTTCGATCCTCAGCACCACATACAAACAAAGATGTTGTGTCCGCCGAGAACTAACTAAATACATAAATAAAAAAAAAAAAAAAGAATATCTAGAGAAGGGGGGTGGCCTCCTGGCCAAGTGAGCAGCTATATCATTCTCCCTTCCATAGTAGTGGCAGAGACCCGGCTCCGGGCAGGGCCTGGAGGAAATCAATTTCAGGCCGCAGCTGAATGACGTATCTTGTGTGGGTCTCCCACCTGCTTGATCCGGGAGGAGCCCAAAAGGAAGAGGCAAGAGCCACTTCAGAAGGCACAGCCATTCAGGCCAACAGGGAACTACATGGTCAGGTCTGAGTACAGCGACACCCTCTGAGAACCAAGGAAACCAATCTCCCAGGAGTCCAGAGTCAGCTCAGACTGGCCCGAGAACGTGGGCACCGGCAGACACCCCCCCCAGCTGCTCCAGGCCCCAGAGGGGGAGCTCACTGCTCTGAGCCTCTGCCAGCCCATATCCACTCCAATTTAACCCCTTACTGAGCATCTACCACAGGCCGCCCGCGATCCTGTGCACGGGGTTAAATCAACACACACCCGTCCCTCCTGAAGCTCGTGTTCCAGTGGGAGAGAGGGCAGGAAAAACTAAGGTGCTTCTACAGAGACGGGTGGGACAGGGCAGAGAACCCTAGTGAAGAGTAACTGCAGGAGAAAGAGACTTGAGGTCAGCCAGCCAGGGAAGTCCTCTCTGTAGAAGGAACAAGCAGGAAAAGCCACCTGCAGCAGAATGGAGATCATTCTCAGGAAAGGTGCAGGCAGGCAGAGGCCCAGAGGGAGCTGGAGGGACGGGAGGGTGGCCGCGCAGAGCTCTATGCCCAGGGCGGGAGCTTGGCTTCATTCTAGGAGCAACAGGAAGCATGGGGAAGGTCTCGCAGGGGAAGTAGCAAGACCAAAGATGTGAGAAGAGCTCCCTTGTCCCCACACTCCTGTGACAGGGTGGCAGCTTGGACCAGGTTTCCAGCAGTGAAGATGGAGAGAACTGGACGATCTGCGACACATTCGCAACGCAGAATGGACAGCACCTCCTGCCCTCTCCTCTACAGCACCATTCCCCCCCAGGGGACAGGAACCATGGGTGACCACTGTCCAATCTAACATGAAGGAAGGTGCAGCCAAAGCATGGCCCCCAAAACCCACCTGGCCTGCCATGTGCTCTACCTGGCTGTGATCCACAGTGGACTGCACCCCAACCCCAGCCCCCTGGTCAGCCAGCAGAGAAGTAGAGGAAATGGAAGTCCTATCACAGAGTGATTTTCCTTTTTGCAGTACCAGGGACTGAACCCAGGGCGCTCCACCATTAAACTACACGCCCTCCCCCAGCCTTTTTTTTTTTTAAACATTTTTTTTAGTTGTTAATGGACTTTATTTTATTTATGTGTGGTGCTGAGAGTTAAACTCAGGGCCTCACACATGCCAGGCAAGCGCTCCACCACTGAGCCCCAGCCCCAGTCCCTCCCCCCAGCCCTTTTTAAATCTTATTTTGAAAGAAGGTCTCATGAAGTTGCCAAGGCTTCGAACCTGCGGTCCTCCTGCCTCAGCCTCCCAAGGAGCTGGAATGACAGACATGTGCACCCGGTGGCACCCGGTGGCGATCTTCAAACAGAGTTCCCCAAGCTCGCTGCCTTGCGGGTGGGGGGGGTGCTCCTCCACTCACATTTCACCCCAGAGGCTCTTTTATCTCGTACCCCACGGCAGGTCCCAGTGAGGCCTGCCTGGAAAAGCCGCTGCTGGACTGGAAAGCCGCAGCTCTACCTCTTAAATCATCTCCACAAAATCTGTTCCAAATGGTTGTGGCGCCTGCGTCCCACTGGTCGAGGGGAAGGCAGGGCTGTGGGCCTAGCTACAGGGCGTGGAAGAGGAGCTTCTGGTTCGCTGCAGTGAAAGCCCTGCCTCCCCTCCCTGCAGAGGCCTGGCTCCGTGGGTGGGCAGGAGGGTGGGTGGGCAGGAGGAGGGAGGAAGCAGGCACCACCCGCTGCGCTGCGCCTCCTGGCTGCTCCTCCTGGCTGAGGTGAGGCCTGCTCCTTTCTAAGAGGGAAGGACAAAGGGAAGACAGGAGGGCCTGGACCCCACCCACCCCCCACGGGTTTATTCATTCAGAGACGGTTGCCAGGTAGAAGCCATTCTCCCTGCCTCAGCGTCTCCAGGCTCCCAGCATCACCTCTCGAATGAGAAAAGGAAGAACCAAGGCAGGGGTAGAAACACCCCCTGACTTCACCCAGCGCCACCCAGCCGAGATCGGGCTTCAAGCAGCTGCCCATCTCCTGGGCACGAGACATCGAGACCATCGCGACCAGGGTATGGAGAGAGCCCACAGTCCTTTGCCCTCAAAGCCCAGCGGGAGGGACACAGGTAAGCCAGTTACTGAGGGCAGTGTGACATAAGGACAGCAGAAGCCAGGCGACACCTGATCTGGGACTTGAAAGAGGAACCTGTTGATAGATGGTGACCTGGGAAGAAGGTCATTCCACATCGGGGGACACCAAGAGAAAAACAACACCAGTGCAGGAGATGTCTGGGGACCCCAGGAGAAGTGGCGAGGGATGGACAGTGTCGGCTGACGTCATAGAGGGGAGAGACAGAAGAGCTCAAAATGTGTCCTCTGGGCATTTGGGGACAGAGAAGGTTTCCTCAGAGTGACCTGATTAGATATGACGGAGACTAGAATCAAGCCAGTTAGGAGGCCATGGAGGAGACAGGCACAGATAATGGTGAGAGCCAACATCGGGGCGTCCTGTGTGCCAGACATGACCCTCCCAGAGGGGCGGAGTCATCTTCCCAGAGCCCCACAGCTCGGGTAGCTGGCAGCTAGAGGCCTTGACAGTCTTGCACCTTTTCTAGTTTTGTTTTTGTTCTTGGCGATACTGGGGATTGAACCCAAGGGGGCACTACCACAGAGCCACATTCCTAGCCCTTTTTATTTCATTTTTAGACAGGGTCTTGTTAAACTGCCCAGGCTGGCCTCGAACTTGGGATCCTCCTGCTTCTGTCTCCTCAGTAGCTGGAATTACTGGCCCAAGCCAACACACCCTGCTACAATTTGCACTTTTAAAAAGCAACCAATAGGGCTGGGGCTACAGCTCAGTTGGTAGAGTGCTTACCTCACATGCACGAGACCCTGGGTTCAAACCCCAGCACCAAAAAAAAAAAAAAAGAAAAAAGCATAAAAGGCAACCACTATGGCTCAGCATGTGGCACATGCCTGTAACCCCAGCAATTTAGGAAACTGAAGCAGGAGGATCACAAGTTCAAGGCCAGCCTCAGCAACTTAGAGAGGTCAAAAGCAACTTAATGAGACCCTGTCTCATAAAAAGGGCTGGGGATGTGGATCAGTGGTTAAGGCCCTCTAGTACTGGGGAGTACCACCCCCCTCTCCCCACACACTCAAAAGCAACCACTGTGTCCTGAGTTAGGACAATGGCAGGAACACGAATAGGAGGCAGGAGTGAAGAATGGCAGGAGGAAAGCCTGGGCTCTGAGAGATGCTTGAGAAAAGCAAATAAGGAAAACTTGGGGTCTGTCACAGGATGAGGAGCCAAAGTCGAACGGGGTATGGAGAACCCAGAAAGAGGGACTGGGACCAATAAACTTGAAGTATGTGCTGAGTGGTGGCATGTATGAGGACACTGCGGTCTGCAGCTCATTAAAAGGGCATTTGCTCAGCACGTGTTCATTCTGCCACTCATTCAGCCGTGTCCTGAACTCCTACTATGTGTTGGAGCTGAAGACAAGCTTCCTCCAAGAAAGATGTGCATGTCTGATGGGGAGGCTGTGGGTCAACACAGGCCGCAGCGGTCAGGACTGCATGTGGGAGCAGCCTGCCAAGAAGGATGCTCACGGCCAGAGGAGGGGTGGACAAAGGCCCCCACAGATGAGGATGTTAGGAGGTGGGGAAAGAGGATTCAGGGAGAGGAGACGAGAAGGAGGAGCTGTAGAAGCAGAAGAGATGTCAAGGAAGCTAAGGGGTGTTTTTGTTTTCCCTCCAGACATGGTCAAAAGCAGTAAATGTCACTGTGGGGTATGTTAAAGAGACACACAGTCACTGGGCATGGTGGTGCCAGCCTGCCATCCCAGCAGCTCAGGAGGCTTGGGCAGGAAGATTGAGAGCTCAAAGCCAGCCTTGGCAAAAAGCGAGGTGCTAAGGAACTCAGTGAGACCCTGTCTTTAAACAGGGCTGGGGATGCGGCTCATGGTCAAATGCCCAGGAATTCAATCCCTGGTACTAAAAAAAAAAAAAAAAAAAAAAAAAAATGCACCACCTAGAGGCTGGGGGTGCAGCTCAGTGCAGACACTTACACAGCACACACAAGGCTGGGTTTCACTCCCAGTATCACAAAAAATGAAAACAAAACAAACAACAAAACACAAAAATGCCCTTATCTACTCAGAGAAGCATGTGTGACGTCTGGGAGGAGTGTGCGGGGAGAAGCTGATGAAACGAGCCTGGCAGGATGTGGACGGTCACTGATGCTGGTGACGGGGACCTAACAGCCATCTCTCTCCATCATGAGTATTTCACAAGAGTGTGCATGCACGTTCATGAGTGTGCACGTGTGTTTGCGTGTGGTTTTCATGTACCCTGCACTATAGAGAGGCTGCCAAGAGGGAGGCCGGGGCGCCACCCTTAGCACACAACTATGAAGGTGGAAAGTGGGGGCCTCGAGAGACATCTGGCCTCAGCGGACCTGTGGGGGCTGAGAGGTAAGAAAATGGGATCCCAAGCAGAGGCTTTCACATTTTACAAGCACACCAAAGCCCAAGTCCAAGCACAGTTCTTCCCAGGGTGTGATCTGGCTGGTGGCCACACAGCCCACTTCTATTAGAGGAAGACTCAGCTGCTCCCAGGTAAAAGCTGCACTTCCCACCTTCAAATCCCCGTGGAGTTCCCTGTGTTTTCCTCCCTCATTATCCAGCAGAGGCCAAGGTCGCTGGGGCAAAGCTGCACCCTTTTCAAAGGTGCACTGGAGTACACCCACTATCACCACCGAACAAGCCACCTCTTTCTCCTCTCCTACAGAACAAGGTGGCATTTAAAAGGACAGACAGTCTCAGGTTTTGTCTCCCAAACAGAGCAGAGGTCCCAGGGGCAAGGAACAGAGTGGCTGGTTCCCCAGAACCAGTCACCAATGACAGTGAAGGAGGCGTGGAGGGACATGGGAGACAAAGCCCAAACCTGAGCAGAATAGCAGGGAGAAAGGACAGCAGTGTTGTCCTGGGCCCCACGGCCCGGAAAGAGCGGAGGAGCAATCAGATTCTGCTCGGCCACACCTTGGGCCTTCTCCCTTTCATGGTATTGACTTCTCTGCCAATGTCCCATAAATAACAATGGTCACCAACACAGCCCAGACGGCCCTTCCTTTCCCGGCACTGTAAGTCTAGCGCCCCAGCTCGACCAATGGGGACCCACAGGCTGCCCCAGGACACAGCAAGTCAGGTTTCAGGAAGGGGCCAGCCAGAGAAGCCACAGGGCTGGCTTAAGGTTCCAGCTCTCCCCAGGAACCAAGCGCTTCACTGTTCCTTCCGCTGGGTGTTGGTTTTCCCTGGAGGTGGCGATTTCTTTTCTATTCCTGTCTTCTCTCCTTCTTTCCTTTCCTTTTCCTTTTCTCTTTTTTTGGGGGAGTGGGTGGGTGGATATGTAGGACTGGGCCCAGGAGTCCACCACTGAGCTACCTCCCTAACCTTTTTTATTTTTTGAGACAGGATCTGACCTCAAACTCGCAATCCTCCTGCCTCAGCCTCCCGAGCTGCTGGGATTACAGGCGTGCGCCTCCACCCCGGCTTCCTCATCATTTTTTAGACATCATTTCTCGCCTTGTTACATGCAGGGTGGCCATGCCCCACATTTCCAGTCTCCTTTTAACTCTAACTACCCTTTGGTCTCCATCCCCCATGAGACTGTGGGGCCCCTGCCTGGGACAAGATGTTTGACAAGTACAGGAGCATAAACAGCCAGTGAGACAGGCAAAATGCACCTGCCACTCTTCTGTCCATCTCTTTTTTTTTTTTAAATATTTATTTATTTATTTTTAGTTTTCGGCGGACACAACATCTTTGTTTTATGTGGTGCTGAGGATCGAACCCGGGCCGCACGCATGCCAGGCAAGCGCGCTACCGCTTGAGCCACATCCCCAGCCCTTCTGTCCATCTCTTGATGGACACTGGAACAGCCACTTGGTTTGGTGTTAAGGGTACAGACTGATGGAGAACCCATGGTCTGTGAGCACTGCCGCCATCACCATCCAGGCCCAGCTCACCTCGGCAGGCCTGTCATACGTACCCCATCTAAAAGCTGGTCATACTGTGTGCACTCTGACAGGTCCTACGAAGTCCTCCCTAGAACCAGTGTGACAGCCAGCTGTCCTTGCAGAGTTCTGAAGCAGTTCTGAACCTGCCAATTCTCTGACAAACAGGATTCCTTCCTAGTAAGCAGAGCGGGGAGACACCACTGCCACCTGGAGAGCTGGGGAGTTGCTGTTAGTTCATCTTAATTTGTTCAAATATTTGCTGAGCTACATGTTCACATGTTCATCAGGTATGCCGTGACAAGGGAAGCCCCTGTCCGCAGGAAGGATATGTGACTAAAATGCAGGTGACCATCATTTTTTTCCTTCTTTCTCTCTCTCTCACACATGAACATGCATGCACACTCTTGTAGAATATTCATGAAAGAGACTATTCTAGGTTCCCGTCACCAGCATCAGTGACCATGGACATTCTGCCGGGCTCGTTTCATCAGCTTCTCTGCACATTCCTCCCAGACGTCACACATGCTTCTCTGAGTAGATAAGGGCATTTTTGGTTTTTGTTTTGTTTTGTTTAAAACTTTTTCCTTTTATGCAGAAATCGCTACCTCTAGGTTTGGTATGGTCGTGTGTGCCTGTAATCATAGTGACTTGGGAGGCTGAGATAGGAGGATCGCTAATTTGAAGCCAGGTTGGGCAACCTAACAAGACCCTGTCTCAAAATAAGAAAGAAAAAGGGCTAGAAATACAGCTCAATATAGCTCAGGGGTACAGTGCCCCAGGCTTCAATCCCCAGAACTGCCAAAAAAAGGGGCGGTGGGGGGAATGTTGAGGATCTGGGTGGGGGTGTGGAGGGGGAACAAGCAGGGGCACAGGCCGGCATGACGGCCCCAGGCAAGAAAGAGCAGGCTACAGAGGCAGCTGTGTGCCTGAGACCAGAGGGAACAGACCCTGCAGGGCTCAGGGACGAGGGCCAGGGATGTCCCCTGTAATTTCAAACAAGATGCTGCTTGGCTCCATGTGCAGAATGGGCTGGAGGGGGCCGGGGGTGCAAACCAGCACTGGCACCTGGCCCACAGGGGTTCTCCACTGGTGTCAGAACCTGAGCCTGGCTATGCTCTTGCAAAAGGGCAATAAGGCTGCTTCAGGAGAACTGGTGGGACCTCAGGGCTTCCTCAGAGGAGAAGCTACACTAGGGCCCTTCTGGGCTGTCTGTGGTAAAGGGCAGAGGGCTGCCTGTCACCTCTGACATAGGGCTGCAGAGGCCCTGCCTGGTGGAAGGCTTCCCAGAGGGAAGAACACATGTGGCTTCTACAGGCTTCTACAAGTCATAGTTCATCGACACTCACATGCACCCTGGGGCCCAGAGGCCTCCCTCAGCGCAGTCTGCATCCCACTCTCAGGACCTGCACGGCATGAGACGCTGGCCTCTCCCATGAAGCCTCCTGCCCAGCAACAGCAAGAGCAGGCCCCCGGCCAAGGGGCTCCACCATCAAGTCTCAGCTGATCGAGCAGAGATGGCTGCTTCTTTCAAGGAACTGCACTGCTGGGAGCCCGACCCCTGACATGCTCAGTGCTTCCTCATCGAGCAGTTGGACTGTCTGAAACTCAAAGCGCAGGTGACTTCCTCTCTATCGCCTCAGTTCTTTGGCTGAAGTTTCCTAGTTGAAGAGAGGTTCCCTGACCCCCAAGACCCCAACCAGTAACCCCTACTGGGACTCCAGCTCCCACGGGACAGGGCCCCATAAAGACTCCATCCATCAGCCAGGGGCTGGGAGCACAGCTCAGGAGCGGACTGCAAGCCTAGCACCCCCGAGGCCCCTGTTCAATCCCCAGTGCTGCAGAACACAGAACAAAAGACTCCATCCTTCCAGATCCCGACCACCTGTGGTGGGGCATTACTGGCCCTGTGGAAACTGAGGCTTCCCTGCCTAGGGACCCTTGAGCAGTAAGGAGCGGCGCCAAGAAGAGAATCGGATTCTCTCCAGCTTCATGGCGTGTGTTCATGAGAAACCAACAGGCAGCAGCTCACAGCCTGACAATACCTTGGATCATCTAGGACGGGTCAAGGGTGGACCCTGATTGGCCCATCTGTTTACTGAGGGACCCCTGCTGCCAGGCCTGCACCCTCTAGCTAGGAGGCCTCTTGCTTGGGTGATGAAGAGCTGGGCCCACCTGGCTGACCTTTCACCAGGACACCTGTCAGCCAAAGTGCACATGATCACAACTCAACTTGGACTTGAGCCCTTCCGATAGCTGTCAGCCCCGAAGAACGCAGCTCAAGGTGTTCAGGAGAGCCTCTCCTTGAGAGAGTCCTGGGCTTATGAAAAGTAACAAAGTCAAGAAGGCAGCACCCAAGTCAGGTAGGCCACGCTCTCACCATCTGCTTTTCAGACCAGAATTAATTCTTCGGCTGGTTTCAGACCTTCAATTTCAAAAATATCCAGTTTGTGCTTGTCTACAAAGGAATGTGACTGGGCACCTCCCACCAGCAACACAGAAAACAACTCCCACTGCCATCACCTGCTGGAGACCAAGCCACAGACAGGCAGGCCCAAGGCGGGCCTGGCCAGAGAGTGAGGCCGAGAGTGAGGCCGACTCTCTGGCGTCTCGCCACAGTTCAAACTGGCCTCCAGACGCCTCAGTGGACCAAAAAAACTGGCACCCCACGGGCTACCGAGGCTGAGACACCGCAACCTCCCTCTCCTCACCCTGTCCCATCCCACAGGACCTGATGCCATCCCTGCCTGAATTCTCAGAATCACTAGAAGCCCCTGAATTTTAATCTGAGCCATGAAGTGAGAGGGAAGGACAGCCGACGGCTCCATCCCGAAATGGAAAAGTACCTAAAAGGGGGAGAGTCCAGTTCAAGTCTTGTTTCCGTCATTTACAGGCTGAGCACCTGGGGCAAGACAAGAAACCTCTCTGAGCCTCAGTTCCCTCTCCCGTAAGGAGAGGCAAAGTGCCCAGTTGGTGGAGCTCGGCTGAGGCAGCAGCCGGGATGATTCTGGGCTTCTCCGCTGTTACGCACAGTGATGGGAGCACAGGAGTTATCTGTGGACTCAGTGCTTTCTTGTTGCACCCAAAACACAACCCTAGATCCCGCAGGAGATGCATTTTGGCTGCTGTCACCTCTCTAACCCCACACTGCCCTGTCCACTTGCTCCTGAGTGCTGGGCATGTGGTGTCATTTTATTTGTCTCCTCTCATACCCCCCAGGGGCTCCTGCCTGGAGCAATCTTCCCCCTCCCAAGCTGGTTCCTTCTTGCCACCCTCCAGTTTATTTGATGGTAACCACCCCAGATAGGGCATCCCAACAGCGCTATCCAGCTCACACTGTGTCCCCACAGCCCCTGCTGCAGGGCTCTGCTCTTTTCCTTCATGGATGAGATCACATCTGAGCCAGGTGTAGTGGCACACACCTGTGATCCCTGCGACTCAGGAGGCAAGGGGCAGGAGGGGTCCAAGGACAGCCTAGGCAACTTGGCAAGACACTGTCTCAAAATAAAGAGGGTTGAGGATGTAGCTCAGTGGAACCCTGGAGTTCGACCCCTGTACAGGGTGGGGAAAGTCAGTTCTGAACTCTCTGCCTATGTGAGGTTTCCCTGGTGGTGGTGGTTGAATGCCTCCCTCCCCCACTAAGGCTGCAAGCTCCACGAGGACAGGAAGGGGGACCATTGTATTCACATCTCTTTCCCCAGCACCTTGTGTGTTGTACATAAAGGATAAACGCTCAATGAACACTGAGCAGACCACCTCACCACCAGACCATCAGCCATGCCATGCCAGGGTCGACTATTAGGGGATGGTGAGGGGCTTCCTCTCCTGTCAATCTGCTGCCCTGCCTCTCCCTTTCTGCATACATTCTGAATCCACCAAGAAGGACGCCACCCAAGAAATAGAACCTTGCATAACAAATACAGCTCCATTGCCCACACAGCTGGCAGCAAAGCCCTCTGAGAAGTCCCTGCACTCGGATCCCTACCCATGGAGAACTAGAAACTTTCTCACCCTAATAGCCGCAGCGCAGCGGAATGGTGTGACGGGCAGCAGGGTGAGGACGTCCCCCCTGCCCAGCTGCTCTTCTGGCCGCAGAGCCCTTTCCCTTGCTGAGAGTTTCCATCCACGGATAGGCAGTGAGCAATGCAAAGCATCACAACCATTTTTCCTCCAGCTATTTCTAGGCACATAAATAACATCTGAGGACTCAAGGCCAGCCTGAGAAAACAATCGAGCAGGAAATGCTCCAACCAGTGCAAAGGCAACGCGGCCCAAAAAGCCGAAAGTTGAGGGTGAAGTCTTTATGGAGAGTTTCCTGGCTTTTCCCAGGCAGACAGCTCCAAATGCAAAGTTTGATAAGAACCATGAAGGACCATGGGGCACTAATTCAATCAGCAGGGGACTCCATTAGAGCTTGGGGGCGGGGTTTCTCAGGGTCAACTCCCCCCCTCCCCAGTCAACAAATTGACTGCACACCCGCTATGTCCCATTTTCCTGAAATCCATCAACTCTCTCATTAGAGAGAAATGCTGTGTTTGGGCTTTTCCACACACAAAAGATCTTACCATTGATCTTTTTCACAAAACCTGTACTGCCAACATCTTCCAGAAGTCAAATTTAGGCGACAAATCCTAAAGAAGTATTTCTGTACATCTGCCACTTGGGTGCAGGTTTTGAAGTGGCAGTTCATTTTGAAGGTTGGCACGATCCACCAGGTTATTGTGCGTTCAGAATAGCTGCCTTTGGACCAAAGTGTTGCTTTCGGCCTTCTAAAACAAACAAACGCAAAACCTTCCCACCATTCTAGTTCATGGAAACATGGAGCCAGATCCTAAAAATATGTTTGTGGCGGGAGGAATTTTGAGGAGCCAACTCAATTATCTAAGGTAACAGGAAGGGGGTGGTGGAGGTAGGAAAACATGAGGCACAGACGAGGCAAGCCCCTCCCACCCGCTCCCCCACCCCTTGCCCGGGAGCTGTCACTAAGGAGAAAAGAAAATGGATTCTCTCCCTCCCAGTAAGAGGATTAAGCAGCAGCACTTCAATCAAGAAACCAAAGGAGAGGCAGAGACAGAACCAAGACCCTGAGAGGTCAGAGGTCACAGATGGGGAGCTCCTGGAGCCCCATTTTGCATAGCCTGCAGGGGTGTTTTCTTTTGGCTTTTGCTGATTTTCAATTGAATCAATGATGCCATAAAACTCTAGATTTCTAGCTTCTTAGAAACTAAAGTCCCAGGTCCCCATTCCCACCTGGCCACAGTCAGCTGGGGCTGTCTGGGGCTATCAGGCTGCGTCACTGGCTTCTGTCACTTGCTCTGTGATAATCCAGGACCACAGTTTATCAGTCCCAGAAGAAAACCAGGGGCACCTACTTATGTCCATTCCCCTCACAACTGCCCAAATGACAGGACCACCTGGCCCGAGTAACAAGGTACAAGCCAGGTTGTGGCCACCCCTGTCCCCACAGTTCCAGAGAAAGGACTGCGGACAGAGCTGCCCTGGTTCAGCCTCTACTTGAACCTCCCACAGGTGGCCTGAAATCCCAGGTGGGAGTGGGATCACTGACTGCCAGGAATGGCAACCCCAAATTTCCCAGGGGACCTAGGACACGTTCTTTCCTGGCACCCTAGCCAAAAGAGGGGGCTGAGAGGCTGGGATGGGGCAAACGAGGAGAAAGGTGTGGTCAGGAAAATGTTGGCTCTGGGAGCCCCTGAGGAGATGAGCCCCTTCAGCTGCCCACAATTCCCAACTGGTGCTCCGTGAATAGCTGTTTCCACCTGATCTTCCTGGTTGGAAGGCTCTGCAGTTTCCGCACATTGAGGGGGAACCTGGGATTCTCGGCTGGCCTCCAGGGCCTCGCCCTCCTGCCCAGCTCTGCTTCAGGCTTCTCATGGGCCCAAAGAACCAAACCCCAGGGCTGCAACCATGATGGAGTCGCCCTCGGTACTGTCACCAGTCCATCAAAAAATGGTGCTAATCTCATGGACTTCTTGAGACCACACTGGGCTCAATTTCCTGGCAGTTACCACAAAAATGTGGTTCCAACTGCACCAAGGCAACTACTCAAACAAGCAGCAGCTCATATCTAAGGGCAACCATCTTCCTTGGTAATGGATGTGGCTTCTGCCACTCATACCCACCCAATTCTTCTCCAGCTCCTTCCTGGCTGCCGAATATACACACACACACACCTGAGTAAGATCAGCAATCCTGTGACTTCAAGGCTCACCCCTCCCTGACCATCCTCGCCAAACCAGACTGGGCCAACAGTTTTCATTGTGGAAATTCTAGCAATGCCACTGATGGAGGACACCTGCAAACTCAGGCCTCCTTGGCCCAGGTGAGGTATCCTTCTTGTCTAGATCCATCACTCCTTTCCAGCCACAGGTCCCAAGCCAGGAAGAAGGAAAAGGCTGGGATCCCAAGGTGACTTCTCAGCAGTGGAGAGCCCAGGACACCACACCCCACAAACTTTTCGCTGAGGACCAACCCGGAGGACTGTAGCCCTGAACATTTGAGGCACCTCCCTCTCAAATCATGCTCAAAAGACCCTTTCTGAACCCAGGAAGGCAATGTCAATGAGCCTACATAAGTCAGTCGGCATGTGGTGAACCAAGGGCCACACTCACGACTATGTGGGGCCTTAACACTCAGCCCACTTTCATCATTTAATTCATTATCATCCCTTTCAGAATGGAACTGCTATGAGGACAAGGGTGGGGCTGGTTTTCTTTCTTGCTGTATCTCCAAGCTTAACAGTGTGGTAAATGAAAAATAAGAATATTAACAGATCAAAGGGTGTAAACCACAGGAAACGTGCGGTGGCTCTCCTGTTTAATCTTCAAGCTTCCTTCTAAGGTTGTTAGGATGTGGGGAGGGGCATGAGGAGGAGGAGGGGGCCCTGGAACTGCGTCTGGATCCTGCATTAGCATTTCTGAGGCCACTGGTTCTATCAAGACACGGAACTATGCAAAGCATGAAAGGAGACACCACATTACAGCCACATCGGGGAATCGGCCCTGGTTTATTTGGAATTCTGAAGAACAGGCACCTCAAAAGATGTAACTCTCCCTAACCAGGCCTGGATCTTCTTATGACTGCCTTCTGCCATATAAATAGTAAGCCAGCTTGCATATTTTGCATTAATGTCTTCACGCAGGGCTGCTTTGAGTTTATTTTTGTTGCTTTCATTTTAAGACTGTGTTTATGCCTCTCTGTTCGTCTTCCAGCAAGTGGAAAAACGACAAGATACAAAGCTTGTCCTTTTTTTCAGAGACAGTCCAGACGGTTCCTTGAGGCACATGGAAAGATTAACAACTTATAGTTGCCAACTGGCTGGCAATGGGTAGTTTTCCAAACTGTTTTTTTTTTTTTGTGTGTGTGTGTGTGTGTGTGTGTGGAAGAAGCAAATATATCAAACTAGTCCTGTGTGTCAGCTTCCATAACTTCAGCATGACGGAGTGAGCATTTACCTAGGGCCTAACTGCTACTATGCTGCCTGTGGGCCACAAATTCCACACTGTGACACACAATTACCCAAAGCACTAAATGGGGGATGGCTTAGAAAAGGATGTCTCTGGAAAAGCAGCAGCATTTTGAAGAGCAAGAATAGTAAGAGAGGATTTTTTTTTAACTTAGAAGAAAAGGTAAGCTGAACCTGGCTAAGACTGTTTCCAAGACACCCCTGTGACTTCTCTCCCACCCGTCTTTTCACTTGACTTGCTTCTTCTAAAGGCAGCTAAACACACACACAAACTCATTTTTTAATCCCACCAGCCCTCCTCCCCCAAGGTCAAAGGCTTGGCAGTGACAGCCTGAACAATGACATCACCCAGGTTTGCCTCCTTGGCAGGGTCACCAATATTGTTTGCAGTGAATTTCCTGTAAAGGCCCTTAAGACAGGAAACTAGTCCTGTGCCTCAAGTCCTCCCCTGTTCTGAGCCATCCTGTCAGGTTCAAACAAAGGCTTTTTGTATTTTTCCCTTAAAAAACAACAACAAAACAACTTCCCTGCACTTTTAATGAGCACCTTAATTACAAGCTAAAGAATTAGATATATTTACGGATGACCTCATGCTTGCTGATAATTAGCAATGTGAAAGACCCAGCATGTCACTCCTAGGCCGCCGCTCCCCTCCCCCAACCTTAGGTTAATTAGGAAGCTTGACCTTCCAAAACCAGTAGACATGGCCCAGCCAGCCCCCTTCCTCCCCTAGGCCTCCTGACACAGGGGGCCTGCTCCTCCTGCCCCCAGTCCAGAATGGAAACTGCTTCACAGAGGGCTGACTTCCTGGGATAATGATGTAGGAGGGGTGACAGGTTTCTGTGGGGCCCAGGCTCTAAGTGTTGACAAGTTTTAATTAACGCCAGGGATAATTTAACCCTGGCACAGTCAAGGGGAAGAAAACTGCTCATCTCAGAGGCGAGAAGTGTTTGGATGTGCACGGTGCCCGCCATGCCGAGGGGAGGTGGCTGGGCACAGGCTTGCGCTCGCAGGGCCCACGAGGAGGAGCAGGCGGCTTGGGCTGCACTTCCCATTCATTCTTTTGCTAGAGAGGTGTCAACAGCCTGATCTGGAAAGCCTGATCTGGAAAGCACAAGCCGGGTGGCCCTCCCTCAGGGTCTTGTCTGCTGCCAACAATGGGAGCTCCTGAGCGTGGCTGGCGGCTGGGCCATCAGTTGTCACTGTGCTGTAACATTTTCCAAATTTGTTGTAGGCCTGCGCCCTGTTAGGGGAGAGGCTGGGAGGCGGACATTCTCCTCATTCTTTTGCCTTATTAGGTTGTGGATTTGATTGCTTTTGAGGGGGGATAGGGGCTAAGTTGAGGAATGGCATCAGGAAGTGACCCCATGAAGGGGGGTTGTGGGAGGAAGGAGGAAAGGAGGATGGAGCTGCCAGTGAGGACGGAGGCCCGCTAGAGTCCCACGTTCAGGACGGAAAGCTGGCCACAGGCTCCTGTGCATCTCTGCCCCACTTGACAGACGTCCTGGGCAGTTATTTTGGGGTTATCGCGCGAAGCCCTTCCTGTTTCTACATCACTTAACAGCTGAAGAGAGGTGGCTGGTGCTGGGCTGCCGGCGGCTTCTAACTTGAGTGGATTTTTTTTTTGCTTTGGAGGGAAGGGAACAGAAAGAAGGGGACCGGAGGAAAGAGCCCCTCAGCTGAGAGCAAAGTTAAGAAGTTGACTTACTCAGGAAAGAGTCTCCCTGGTGCTGCCTGTGCCTCACCCAGTCACAAAACTGTTCAGGGCCTGAAACTCTGAAACAAGAAGCCACTTCCCAGATAATCCGGTCCAGATGGATGCAGAGGCCAGGGAAAGGGTTACAGTGTGTCACTCGCAGCCCAAGTTCGTGTTGCCACTTGATGGAGGATGTTTCTTTGAAGTTGCTGGCTGGGTGTGGGCTCCAAAACTCCCTGGGGGAGAACTGCAGGAAAGCGGGTAGATGTTTGGGTTTTCCACCCGGCTGCACACTTGGGCAGGCCTTCTCGACCTCTTTGAAGAGACTGGAGCAGCAGACCCCACCTGGGTGCAGGAAGGGAGCCACTAGAATGATCACTGAGCACTAACAATGTGCCAGGCACTCTGCCAAGTACTTTGCACACATTATCTGTTTAATCCTCAGAAACACCTTTCAAAGGAAGACACTGAGGCCCAACCCCTAATACCTCCCCAGGTGGAGGAGAGGTGAGGAGCCCAGCCCCGACCCAGCGCCCTGTCCATCCCACACCACCTCACTTCTGTTCTGCTGCCACGGCCAAGTGTGGACATGAAGGTGCCAGAAGGGCCCCCCTCAGGCAAAGAACACTCTTAACACGGCCTCCTGGGGTGCAGCTGCTGGGGCCAGGAGACAGCCTGAATCCCGGTGTCATTTGAGCAGCCTGCAGTGTCTGGGGAGCAGGCTGGGTGCTACGGGCCAACCTGCCAGCTGAGCAGGCGTCTCCTCCAAAATATGGTTCATGCAAGAAAGTGACCCTGAATATTCTGCAGTTTCTCCCCCAGAATGCTCTCCCAGAATGGAGGTGAAGCAATACACTCCCCAACTATAAGCAATGAGCCCCAGGTTCTCTTCTTGAAAAATACCCACTTCCCCTAACATCTCTGCCTTTCAAAAAGGGGTCGGGGGAGAGACACCTCATAATGACTGTCAGGGAGACCCAGCCTGGAAGCCTTAATGAGGTGCAAAAGGAAATAGAAATTAACTGTGCTAATATTCTTGGGACCTCTCTCCCTAAAGTCACCCGAGCTGCAGAGAGGAGCTTAATCTACGCAATGCCAGCCACGATCACCACCCCCACCAAATCCTTCCACCGAAAGCTACTGACCCTGGCAGGCTAAAAGATGGAGGCCAAGCTCCACTGGCTGAGTTCAGCCACTATTTCACTTGCTTGAGCTGAGCGATGCCACAGTTTTCATGCACCAACTGCGGGGGCAGGGGGGGGGACCCACACACCACACACCTGAAACCACATGGACAAAGAAAGGCAAAGCCAGGCTCTGCCCGCCTCCTTTCCCACAGGCCAGGATGCAACTCGAGGCTGTGGATTTGGGGAAAGCACACCAAGGGCACTACGTTATTTGAGCATGTGAATGAATCTTTTGTTTTTTTAAACATAGTGAAGTATTTCCTGGGATGTGAATTCTTAGGTTCCACAAGCCAGCTCCATGACATTTACCTTTAAACTAAAGCAGCACCTAGAACCCTCAATGTGGCAGGCAAAATAAACTCTTACGACAGAACGCTTCTGGGCTACCCTCACTGCAGGGACAGCACACAGCCAACTAATAGGCACATGCCTCAGAGCGCAGCCAGAGAAAACTGCCACCTGAGGAGCCTGGCCCCCAATCCCCAGCGCCATCGGTGGAAGTGACAGGACCCATGAGTGGGTTCAGATCCAGAGCCTAGGGACTTGCTATTTACAGGTTCCCAGGCATGGTGGCGAACACATGAAATCCCAGAGACTCAGGGGGCTGAGTGAGGCAAGAGGGTCGCAAGTTCGAGGCCAGCCTCAGCAACTTGGCAAGCCCATCTCAAAATTTGGGGGGAAAAAAGACATACAAAAGCACCCCGGGTTCGATCCCCAGGACCCCAAACCAACCCCAAAATAGAATGAGCATGACTCCTAACTTCTCAAACCTGAAGCTCCCAGAGACTACTGCTCACTGGGGAGGACCTTAGCGGGCTCCTCCAGAGGCAGCCAGGTCGCCAGGTTGCACCAGGGACCCTCTAACACTGCTGCTGGCAACCTGCCCACTGTCGGGGCAAAGGCCCACCCCTCCTGACACTCACCTCCTTTATGAAAGTTTCCATGATTGACCCCACCGGCCCTTAGTCACCCCTTTCCTCTCCCGGGACAGGGCTAGAGTGCTGTGGCTTGTCGGTGTGCCGCTTAGTGTCCTTCTGAGGTCTCATGTGGCTTTGCTCTCTCCCCAACCACACTGAGCTCCTTGAGAGCGTGGGCCAGGTCTCCGGTTTCTCATACCCCCAAAGGCTCGGCATGGCGCTCCGCTCTGCACAGGGGCCCGGCGAGGGCTGCTGGCTGGCCCTGGCGGTCATGTTTCTACCTGAGAGCTGGACTCCAGGGCCCACGAAGCCTCCACTCATGTTACACGAGAAGCTTGTTGGCTATAAAACACCCACCCACTCTGGTCAGTGGCTCCTCGTTCTGCTACCCAGAAGGTGTCTTCCATGCTTTCACAGTGTGACAGAGAGAGGCAGTTTCTCACACACACCCCAAAGCCTTTTGGATCTGCAGGAACGACATGGAGCAGATCCAGCTCAGCTCAAATGCATAATAGGCCACCCACCATGGAAACTGACAGCTGCGTCCCAAACATGGGGTAGGACTCAATAGAATTTGATAGATTTTCCATTTGCCGTACCCTTTTTGCCCATTCTGAATCAATTTTACAAAAGGGAAGCTTTATTTTCGTATTTAAGAGGCTAAGGATACACACACACCCCTCCTACCCCATACAGCTACTTAAAAGGTTTCGCGAGTTCTCCAGGGTCCGCTGCGGAGAGCGCAGACCTCGCCATCTCCTCTCCGGGAGGCAGCTGAGCTGGCTCTGCCATTCCAGACCCCTCACTCCCAGCCACTCCTTTCTACTCTGGGACAGGGAAGATGCTTGCTATCAGATCTCCTTGAGGGTAGGGCAGAGAGAATCCCAGCCTGTGTCCACAATATGATCCGGGAACTTAAGTTCTTGCTGGGCACTGCCTGCACAGAGGCAGGAGCATGTACTGATAGCCCCAAGCTCTCCGTCACTGCTCCTCCCTCCCCAGTAAAAAGCCACATAACTAGTTTGACAAGCTGTGCCTTCAAATGGAGAGCTATGGCCCAGTGAAAGGCCCAGTGAAATCTACCCGTTCCTGGACTGGCTTCTGAGGGACACAGAAAGCTCAGTGTCTCCGGCTGACTCGACTGAACCAGAGCCACTTAGCTCCACCAGATCAAAGGAACGAGGCAGGAACAGAGTGGATGAGCAAGGAGGTGAAGAGCCCAGTTTACGCCAGTTTAAAAAATCAGGCTTCCAGGTCTCCCCATTTTATCAAAAAACAACAAACAAAAAAGATGCTTCCTAAAGCAAGTGGCACCTCAGCAGGCAGAAATGGCCTCCTGAGGGACAGAACAGGCTAGAACTTACTCATGTGGTAAAACTCAAGCTCCGCACTACAAAGCCTTGAGGACACAGGCCGTAAAACTCCAGATTCAAAAGTCACCAGGCTTTAATCAAACACAGGTGCCTGCTACAGCAGTGATCACAGAGATAATTGAGGCTTTTGTCTGGTTTAATGTCTTGCAGTCCCGGGGTTCCCACTTGGAAGTCTGGCCTCCTGGGGTGGGGGGCCAAGAGGGAAGGGCTGCAGTGCCAGAGCGCAAGGCTCCTGGTCCACCAGGCTCCAGACCTCGTCAGCGCTTCCAATGACAAAGCTCTGCTTGGGGCTGTGCCTCTCTTCCCAGCCCCTGCTCCTCAGGGGCGCCTCTTGGTTCCCTCTTCCTCGTTTGTTAGGGAACAGCTGAAACGCCATCTCTTCAGAGAGCTTCCTTCCTCTCCCCAAAAGAATCCCCCTGCCCTCACCACCCTCTCCCAGTCCTGCTCACTAGACTACAGCGCGTCTGTAACCGGTACCTGGGAAGGCTGAGACAGGAGGATCACAAGTTGGAGGCCAGTCCCAGCAACCCAGGGAGACCCTCAGAATCTTAGCAAGACTCTCTCAGAAAACTGCGGACTAGGGATGCAACTCAGTGGTAGGGGTCAATCCCCAGTAATAGCCCCCTAACACCACCGCCAGATGTTATGACCATAAACTTGAAAGTCAGACCATCTAGACTTGAATCCTGGCACTATCATCTGGGCTAGTGGCTTTAACGTCCATGGGTCCTTTTCTGCAGGTGTCCTGCAAGAGTAACAACCTTTACCTTATGAGTTACTCTTCAGTCCACATGAAACACTTGGAATCCTGTCTCACACAGGTAAAATGCTCACTATTATTACTTAATTTATAGAACATGATTCTGTATGAAAGATCTCGTGTGTTATTTACATGCCTATCTTCCACTAACCTGTGAACCGATCAAGAACACACAGAAAGCAGAGGGAAGCTGGTTTGCATTTGGTCATCTCATTTCCTGGGTGATCACCAGCCAGTCCCCACTCAGGGGGCACACTCCTCAAAGACCCTCGCATTTTGACATAACTGAACCCACAGAGCTTGAACTGCTACTTGGAAATCTCATGTTTAAACTATGCTTGGAATGTCTGATAGGAACATGCATTTATTTTTAGGCAAAAAAAAATTGTTTCTTAAGCTAACCCTGTGGCCCTTCAGCAGACCGTATTTGGCAAGGATTGCTATGTGTTTGTTTATTAAAGAGGCTCAAAACCTTCTCAAATCCAAGGTAGCTGCTCAGAGAGTCCAGTGCACTGTCTTCTGTTGCTGCTCCTTCTTCTTTTTCTTTTTTGGACTGGCGATTGAACCCAAGGTGCTATACCCACTGAGCTAAAATCCCAGCCCTTTTTATCTTTTATTTTGACATTCGATCTCGCTAAGTTGCTGAGGCTCGTGTCAAACGGGAGATCCTCCTGCCTCAGCCTCCCAAGACACTGGGATTACAGGCATTAGTCTTCTATATTTATGGTCAAAACTTGTTTCCTTTGAATCTCTGCGCAGCAGGAGCTAAGGGTCACAACCTGCTCTAACCAATCATCTTTAAATTGGTTCACAGTTCTCGACTGACTGAATTCTCTTGCATGAGATGTCCCTTGTCAATGAGTTATGAAAGCTACAAAAGGGAAAGGATAAATTAGCTTCAAAAAAATGGCCAAGAAGGCTCGCCCCTAACCAGCCTAAGCACTTCCTCTCATCCCACTGGTAGAGACAGTGCTGGGTGACCAAAGCCAATGTATCTGAAAGACGTCTTGATACAGGCCTTTCTGTTTTATAGAAAGTCAAATTCTACCACAGTCTTGGCAGCGAGGTTCAAATGATCCAAAAAAAAAAGTAACTGCCTCATAATCCTGGTGATGTTTATGTCTGGATACCTTCCAGGACTTGAAAATCTAACCATGACCAACCAGCAAACAGCCTGTAAGAAGGGCCGATTCATCAGACTGCCCTTGAGCCAGCCTGGCAAGTCGCTGTTCCCAGACATTTTGAGTTTTGAACTGAGTTTACTTCATAGGCCAGAACAGGACGACCATACAGGTCTTCAAGCAAAACACGAAACAACAGAGAAAAACTGGCCCTTCCGAATGCAAGCCGGTCCAGTAACAGCCCAAGAAGCACTCTGTGAAATCATCTGATGGCTACCTCAGACATTCGGTTTAATGGAAAGCCACTCATTTTCTTAAAGGAAAGAAAGTTGGGGGGGGGGTGTAATAGGGAGGAAAAAAAAAGTTTATTTATTCTCAGAGTTGGGAGGATGTGGATTTTTAACAAAAGTTATTTGCACTTGGGATTTGCTGGGAACTTTAGAGTTCTTTTTAATTTGTCGGTGTTTGTGAAATCAGGCAAAAGACACAGACACATTTTGCCCTGCTATTAAGAAGTCACATAGCTGAGATTCCAACTCTAAATGCCTAGAGAAAAAGCACGTGGCCTGGCCACAAAGCCATCAGATGCTTCAAATGCACACCCTCATCAATAAAGTAGACTGGCCCAACGTCTCCCCAGGGGACAAGGTCCCTCTTTCCCCCACCTGGCAAGGCCATGTGCTTGTGGGCATTTTCCTATGAGGCCACCTGGCTGCCCCTTTTTTCTGACCAGTGCTGCCTCTGAGTATGGTGGCACTCCCCAAATAATAAGCTGGCGACCTGGTTTTCTTTTTCTTTCTTTGTTAGGTACGAGAGACTGAATGCAGGGGTGCTTTATCACTGAGCTACGTCCCCAGCCCCTTTTAGTTTTTGAGACAGGCCTCACTAAGCAATTGAGGACTTCAGTAAGTTGCTGAGGCCGTCCTTGAACTCTGGATCCTCCTGCTTCAGCCTCTGAGAGGCTACTGCCTGTGGTGAGACTGTGTTTTCTTGGTGATAGCAACTAAATACCTGTTACTCACTCCCAGATTACATTCAGGACTATAAGCACTTACGTATTAATCGTCACATGCGCACATACCAAGGCCCTGATGACACAGATTGAAGTCAGCCTCCAGCGCTGCCTTTGGCCTTGGTAATGGAAGGTCTGTCATTCCCATAGAGATATGCAAGCTGTGGACCCGCAATTCTTATTGTGACATCTCCTCAAGCAACATCCCAGCATGGCTGGATGCTGAAACGATCGCAAGCTTCCTCCCATGATGTTTCTCCTAACCTCAAATTGGCCTTCTCTACCATCAAACCAGAATGTGTGTGAGAGAGAGTGAGAGAGAGAACACTGCATCCATTTCCCTTCCTGTTGTGCCCTCCTTCTGGAGGGCTGCTAATTAAGACATTCTTAGAACTGGATCAGTCATTACTACTCAGGAGGTAAGATATAGAAACTTTGCATCTTAGGCTTTTTGGAGTTTAAAAAACCAAATGTGCTCCCTTCAGGCTCAGAGGAGGAGGAGGAAGGCAATACCAGCCGCCTCCAATCAACTGCGGCTTCCACCCACTCTTAAAAGCCATTGGGGAGGGAAGAGATGAAAAGAAAAAGCCACTAGAAAGCCAGCGAAAGGCACCGCTCAGCCCCACACCTTTGGGGGAAAACTTTAAAAACATAAAACAAACCACAATGTCGTCTTTATTCCTGCTTGAAGCGGAAGACACAAATGCTATTGTATTGCTGGAGCTCTGCATCCCGCCAGGACTGGCGCACCCTTGCCAGAACTTCCCAGGATGTGCTCGGCAAGGCAGTGACTGCTGCTTCCAGGACTTCGGCCCATCACAGTTCCATTGGGAGACAAAGAATCCCTTCTGCTCTGATATTTGGAAGACAAACATTTAAATAAGGCTTTCAGAAGGTAGGGTTCACACACCCAGGTGGGCAGCAGCAGAGCAGCCAGACCTAAGGTATGTGAGAGGCCACAGAGCCTCAGGAAGAAGCTGAGGGAGGGGAAGTGAGCAGCCCACCACGCCGGAGGAATGCACAACGTGGCCTGGCTCACAAAACCCAAAAAGCCCTAACATTTGAAAGCAAAGATGAGTCAAGGATCGCCAATCACCAGCAGTGTGTTAGAGCCTGGTGTGGTGGGAGCATGCGCAAAGCAAGGGGTGTGTACTCCCCTGCCTACCTCTGGAAACCCTGCCAGGGTCAAGAGGGATAAAGTTTTGTTGTTGCTGTTTTTTCCCCAAATGCTTCATGGGCTCATGGAGATTTTTAAGGAGTATCCACACCCTATATTAAGTCTTGACTCACATTGAGGATGTTATTCCTTTTGATTCACTAGTAACCTGATGTCTGGGCTGGGGTGCAGCTAATTGTAGAGCTTGCCTAGCGTGCATGAGGCCCTGGGTTCCATCCTCAGCACCACACACAAAGGTAAACTATGAGGACTTCACAGAGAACGTCTGTTTGGTACTGGTAGGTCTTCAGCGCCTCACCAACACCTGCCAATCCCCCCTTTTTTTGATTTGTTTGATACCAAGGATTGAACCCAGGGACACTTTACCACTGAACCACGTCTCTACCCTACCCCTTTTTTTGTGGTAGGGGTGCCAGGGATTGAACTCAGGGGCACTCAACTACTGAGCCATATCCCCAGCCCTATTGTGCATTTTACTTAGAGACAGGGTCTCACTGAGTTGCTTAGTGCCTTGAAATTGCCAAGGCTGGCTTTGAACTCACCATCCTCAGGTCTCAGCCTCCAGAGCTGCTGGGATTACAGGCATGTCCCACCGCGCCTGGCCCCAGCTCCTTTTTAAATATTTCATTTAGAGACATTTACAGAAAGGTCTCACTGAGTTACTTAGGGCCTCCCTAAATTGCTGAGGCTGGCTTTGAACTCATGATGCTCCTGCCCCAGCCTCCTGAGCCACTGGGATTACAGGTAAGCACCACCACACCTGGCCCAATCTGCCTTTTTTCTTAGGCCAGAGTCTTCAGCAAGATAGCACCTAGGTAGAATTTAACAACCCTGTTTTGTTTTCAGTGTGTTTATTTTTGCAGTTGTCTTCTAATTATGGCCAGGGAAGCTGACTTTTCCCTTTACCCATGATTGACACTTAACTTTTCCTTTTAAAATGCAAGTTTAAAAATTCAAATTGACTTAAAAATATGTATTAAGCATGTAAACGTAAAAGCAAGTATGGAAAAAAAAAAAAATCACACCCCAAATTAGAAAGCACAGAGATAAGTGCCAGGAGAATGCTCTGACTGGATAACCATCATCCCTCCTAGAAATGCAGAACGATCTCCCCTTTCTTGGTGGGTGTTGGGGGTGGGGAGTCATCCCAGGCAGACAGGAGCCAGCACAGCAACAGGTGGCAAATAGCAAATCCCAAGTAAATTCAATCCACTGGCTTTTAGATAACACTTCAATAAATCACATCTAAGAAAAAGGGCACTGGCCTCTTCCAGAGTAAATGCTGCTTCAACTAAATGGAAGGCAACAAGCTGCACCCACCAGTTCTTAAAGGCTTTCCATGGACATTCCAAGCTGATGCCTCTGTTGTTTACAGGGGAAAAGAGGAGGGGGAGGGAACACGAGAGAACACCACCAAAAAAGGCACAAGACCAAGACCAATGTCTCGGGATTTTTATAATCCCAGGGAGACTGCTACTTGGATAAAACTTCCCAAGCACTGATGTAAGGACACTCTTGACTGTTAAATATATGCAAAGATCTCGCTTTCTGGAAAAGTCGGGTCTTGGCCCTCCCAGCCAGCTGGCTTAGCCACCCCTCCCCCTAAGATGGCTCTTTAAACTGAAGCTGGAATGAATTTAAAACGGTTCTGTTCCTCTTGGATTCATTGAACCTTACACTCCTGGATACCTGGGATCCAGCCTAAAATGTAACTCATCAACCTTCACGGAAAGTGATACTTGTGCTACTTTCAGATACTTTATAACAAATCCTGGCAGCCTCCACTGCAACACTGTGAAACTAAGTTTCCTTGTAACTCTTCTTTGATCTTTCAAAGTTCAAACCACCCTAAAGGAGACTAATCTTGAGCTCTCAAACTACCAGTGGGATAAAGACTTCTTTTACACTTCCACAGAAGATGGTGTTGGTGTGGGTTTCGGCTCATGCAGACTTCCGACTCCTCTCTACCGGGTCAGCGTTTCAGCTCCCTGGCCACTGAATTCCCAGGTTGCTATCACTAGCCTCCTATTTCCATGAAAAAAGAAACGGAGAGGGAAAATCTTGAATGAGGTAACCCGAGCATTGCTGTAAACTAAATACTCAAAGAAAGGGAACAGAAGCAAACTGAGGGCAGGAAGCAGAATGTGACTGCTGAGCACATGGCCATCACCGAGTGAGGAAAACAAGGGTACAGCTGGGGAAAACGCTGGCCTAGAATACACTAAATGCCAGGGAAGAGATCAACGTGTTGATATTTTGGCTGTTCAAAAAACTTGAATGAGCAAGTGGTACCAAAGCAAACAGCTGTTCACTTAATTTTTTTTTTTTTTTTTTTGGCCTTTCTCTCCTTCAAAAGATACAAGCAACAGCAAGGGAACCATTTTTTAAAGGACAATCCTAAGAACTGTCAAAAGCTTGTGCAATTCCCAGGACACTATAAATCAGTACTGTCAACGCCCACAGCGTTCATCTCCACAGCCTCCATTCCTCAGGCCTTCCCAGATCAATTCTTCCTTGGCCCCACTCTCCTGGCTGTCACCCACTGGTCGGCACTGCCAGATGACCTGCGCTGTACACTGGGGCACTGCTGAAGAGGAGCACGGACTGCATGTGTGTTCTCAAGGCAGAACTCATGCTCACTCCAGAAGCTCCGCCAGGAATCCAGACTCTTCCCTGCTCCTTCTGTCACCTGACTAAGACCACCTGTTCAAAGTGCAAGTCCACTTTTTTTTTTTTTTTTTGTCCTGGGGAGTAAATCCAGCAGCACTCAGCCATGGAGCCACATCCCCAGACTATTTTGTATTTCATTTAAAGACAGGGTCTCAGGGTCTTACTAAGTTGCTGAGGCTGGCTTTGAACTTGTGATCTTCCTGCCTCAGCCTCTGGATCCCCTGGGATGACAGACGTGTGCCACTGCACCTAGCAGGTGTGCAAGCCCGTGTTTTAACTGACCTCCCTGAGATGTCTCACCTAGATAGGAACAGGAAGACCCACCGTTGCTCCCTGGGCTGTTTTCCTCCAGCGCTTTCCCCCATTTTCCCCACACCAGGCCAGGCAATCGGCTGCCATTAAAGGAAAGCCTGTGGCACAGGTTCCAACAGGAGGGTGAGTCAGGCCCTGCTGCCCAAGCAGCCTCCCTTTGGTCTTGGAAGCCAGAACCAGGGAGGGTGTTTCTAAAGGCAGAGGGTGATCCTGGCCCACGCCCTGAACCGCCTAGGATCAGGTGAAGTGGCAGGCCCCACTCCCCTGGCCACAACAGGATCTCAGCTCTGAGTGCAAGTGACCCTGTGCTCCCAGGCCAGCCTCCCACACCTACTCCTTCAGTCATTAGGAAAATTAGATTCCAAAACACATTCTCCAGGAGAAGGAGGGAGGGAACAGAACAGGAGCAGCTGAGGGACTGAGGCGCTTCCCCTCCCCTCTCCCAGGAGGGCAAGTTCACAGTCTCATTTCTAGAGACAACTAAGTTTGGTTACCTTTTTTTTTTTTTTTTAAGTATGTTATTCAATTTTGACAACTGCTAAGGACCTCTTAGTCTTAGCCAGATCCTAAGAGGCAAGCAATTAGAATAACGGAACAAAATAACAGATGGCTACTTTGGGGCCTCCATCATCAGCCTAAAAAAAATGGAAAAAAAAAAAAAGACTTACTTGGAGAAAGACAAAACACCATCAGAACTTCCAAATAATTAACTTACACCGAATACAGCCCAAGCCAAAGGTCAAGGTCTAAACACTCAGGCCCTATAAATAGTGATGTTTCAATGACCACACAAGTTTAGCAAGCAAGGCCTTTCCCTTTGCTGCTATGAGAAGTTTTGGGGTAACTGTCAAGAGACCTCACCCGTCCATGAGAGCAGGAGTTGGCAGGGCTACTCAGGCCCCTTTAGAAATTGAGAGAGGGAACTGCAGACTGTAATTACTCAAGAATTTACTCCCAGCTACCAGAGAGGCTTAGGCGGAAGGATCATCTGGGCCCAGGAGTTTGAGAACAGCCTGGGCAACTCAAGACCCTGGCTTAAAAAAGAAAAATAAATAAATAAACGAATAAGTAAGTCAGAATTTTTCTCAAAGACCAGACCAATCCTCCAATCCCCCAGAGAACACTCAAGGCCTTCCCATGTAAAAACTGTTGCATAACCTACTTATTAGATAATGCCTTGATTAGTATTTAGAGGAACAAAACTATAAACTTCCCTAGGTATGTTATAAAGCCGTTTGAAAAGTAACTCAGAGAAAGGCTCATGAACGGAAACATGGTGCCCAAGTTCTCTTCTGTTTTAAAGGATAATAAATACAGATGAGTTTTTAAAATACATACTGTCTTGGTTATAGGGCCCTAGGAGTCAGGTAGAGGGAGACACATACCCTGACTCAGGCCAATCCCTGCTTGCACTGTTCTGGACATAGACTTTTGTCCAGGACACTTTATGTGAGTATATGTGTACAGGAAACTCTCTCTCTGTGCCAGTGTCCTGGCCTTGGAGGCAAGAAGAGCAATCTGTTGTTCACTAAAGTGACATTGCAACACAGAAAAAAGTCCAGCAAGCTAGGCATACCCGTCATCACAGGGACTCACGAAGGTGGGGCAGGAGGACTGTAAGTTCGAGGCCAGCCTGGGTAACTTTGGGAGATCCGGCCAGTCTGTTGTGGGTGGGGAGATTCTCTTACATGGGACAGAAAGAACACTAGCGGGTGTATTCCCTCACCTCACTCCTTCACCTATATCATAATAGATTCCTGCTCCAGAGCGGGAAAGGGCAGAGCTGAAACAACACTTTCCCCCTAAAGAAAGCTAGGCGTGAATATTTGCTAGGGTAGGTATAAAGCAGGACGTGCTAGAACCTGGCCCTTCCTGAGAATCTAAAGCAGCTGGTATTGGAAGAGGTCAGGAGCCAGCCTTTCCCTCAACTGTGCTGGCCAGGAGGAAGGCAGTTAGGAAGTAGGAGGAGACAGTGACACATGCAGCAAGGCTCTGGATTCCGGTGAGTCCTGGTTCCCACCCAGGGTCTGAATGTGCCCAGCCTCGCCCTGAGGCCAAGGGAGGCCAAGGGAGACTATGACCACGAGCAAGCACACACCCTAACTCCCAGGAGGGAGTAGAGAGCTAGCAAAGGGAGGCACTGCCGAGTGGGAGACAGAAAGAGGGAAGTCCTGCTACAACACCTGAGAAAACAGGGACAGGAGATCTCCACGAGGAAGATAGACCACTTAAAATCGACCCCTGGCTCCCTGATCCCCTCCCGACTTTCCAAGTGCCTTGGCAACTCTCAACCTTTTTCCACCTGGCACTGACTTGGGCAATAAAGTACTGTTGAGACTCCAGCCTAGAACTCCCCTTTTGCCTCAAAAGGCATTTTTATGTCAGCAATCTCTATAGGACCACCCTGCAGCAGGTGGAGCAATGGAGGACAACACCCCCACCAAGCCGCTGCCACTCTCCACCCTCATTATGACAGATGAGGACATTCACGCTGACGTTGGTAATTTAGCCAAGGTTATGCCAGGCCCCACCTCAGGCTGCCCTGGAACGGCTGCTCCTCCACCCTTGCCCTCCAGACTGGGCAGCCTGAGCCGTCCCAAGCACCAGCTTGCACCTGCAAAGGGCTTCCATCACTCTCTGTGCACACCCCTTGAGTCAGCCCCGTGGTCCTGAAAAATCTCCCCCAGACCTACTAGGACCTGGCCCTTCCTGAGAATCTAAAGTAGCAGGTATTAGAGGAACTCAGAGTCCTCTCCCCAAGCCCCAACTGCACACAGTCCACCTTTGTGGAATCTCCAAAGGAACTCTCTCTATCCCTTCTCCTTTGAGGAGACAGACTGCCTGGGAGATGGGGGG
>NW_026000205.1:8958621-8982813 GCF_001458135.2 Marmota marmota marmota
GGGGGGGGGGGGGGTCTTGCCCAAGGCCACAGAGACATCAGCAAGAAACCTGGAAAGAAAGCCCAGGCCTCCAGGACACATTAAAAGCTTCTAAATTCGAGTACCTCCCGCCTTCTTCCCAGCGACACTGCTGAGCAGCCCCCTCCCCAGGCCGCCCACTCGGCACCTTCTTTCTTTAGCTCTCCCTGCACACACTCAAACCTCTTATGTCACTAAGAGCTCCCCCTCTCAGCCACGCTGATTATCCACCCCACACACCAACACCTTCCCGGCCTCCTACTTACTTCTGACCTCCCTTTCACTACTGAGGGCCCCCCTAAGTTGTTTCCACACCCCAAAACACACTCACTATGGGATTCCTTCACCTGTCCTCCCCAACCCTGTCAAAAAAGACACAATTCTGGGGACACTCTCTTCTCCCCAACCTGTTCCCCCATTCCTTCCTCAGTTTATCCATCATCCTAAGGAGACTTTCATTTTCCTAAACTCACCTCCCTCCCACCATCCGCCATTCCAGCTCACGGTCCCTCCCACCGTCCTCACATAGCCCAGACCCCATCAAGCCAGGCTTTCCAACCCAGGACTGGGCTTTTCAGCCTCCCACCAATGCTCCAAAATCCTCCCTGTGTCCCCCATGGCTTTCCCTTCCATCAACTCCCCTTTCAGTTGTCTTCCTCTTCCCTTTAGAATGGGGTACCCCAAATAAATCTCACCCCCTTCAAAAACGTCTTATTCACAAGCCCCTAACTCCTCCCCTGAGCACCCTAGTACCCTAGTCCCCAGTCCCCCCAGACCTCCTCAGCGCTCCTATCCACCCTCACATCCCATATCCGTGTCTTTTCACACCTTTCTTGCTTAGCCTTGAGTCTCCCCAGACTCCCTAATCCTCCCCCAATTCTTCACACCTCACAGTCCCTTTCTGGGTCCCCCCACTCTATCTTCAGACTTCCTGGTTCTTGGTGTCCTTTAGAACTCCCTCACCCTAAAGCTCCCCCCATTCCAATCTTCTGACTTTGGGCGCTCCGAATAATCCCCTCCACACTCGGGCTCCCGGGTCCCACATTCTAGTCTGGCCCAGGCATTCCCTTCCCAGGCCCCATGTCTCCCCTTAGCCCTCCCAATCCATTCTGCGACCCTGCAGTCCTGCCTCAGGTCCCAATTCCATTTCAGCTTCCCCGGTCCTCGCCCAGGTTCCAATTCCCCGCCCAGACCCTCCGATTCTTCCTAGGCTTCCAGATTCCTTTTTGCAGATTCCCATATTCCCTACCCCGGCGCCAATTTTTGCAGATTCCCAATTCCTTCCTCAAGCTTTAAGATTCCTCTTTGGGACTCCAAAGCCCTTCCTGGGCCCGCCAATTCCTTTTCAGCACCCCCAATTCCCATCACAGACCCCCCAATTCCCTCCAGGACCTCCAGTCCCCTTCCCATCCCCCCCAGGAAGCCCCCCTCCAGCCCGTCCGGCCCGAGGGCCGCGCACCTTGCGCTGCTGTTTCTCCCAGGCCGGGTCCAACAGCAGGTCTCGGTCCCAGTCGTCCTCCTGGGCCATGTAGTCGCCCATGCCACCCCCGCCGCCAGCACCATTGCCCCCGNCCTATGCCCGAGCCTCCGCCGCTGCTGCTGCTGCTGCTTCAGCTGCTTCAGCCCGCCCTCCGCCGGCGCCTGCGCACTGCCCGCCGCGCCTGCGTACCGAGCCGCCGCCGCCGCCGCCCTCCCGCGCGCGCGCACCTGATGAATTGATACCACCCACCCGGAGCTCGGCGCCTGCGCAGTCCACCTGCTCCTCCACTCGAGTACGTGAGCGCGCACGTCATTCGCGTTGTGGGCGGGGCCAGAGTCATGAATGAATCATCGGTTCTTCACCGTTCGGGGTTGAGAACGTATTCCCCGTTGGGCAACGCCGAACACAACAAGTGTTTATCGAACGCCTGCTGTGTGCCAGGCCGTGTTTTATGCCTCGGCACTAAAGACGGAACGAAACGTTAAGAAAATGTGCATAGTGCGATGGCGCTCTCCAGTAACCCCAGCTACTCCGCAGGCTGAGGCAGGAGGATCCCAAGTTCACAGGCAGCCTCAGCAATTTGGCGAGGCACCAAGCAACTCAGAGAGACGCTGTCTCAAAATAAAAAATAATAGGGGCTGGCGTTGTGGCTCAGTGGTCAAAAGTCCCTGAGTTCAATTTCCAGTAACCAAAACAAACAAAAAAAAAATTTGTTTTTATTTTTTATAAAGGTGATGTGGGGTGCTGAGGATATAGATCAGTGGTAGAGCGCTTGCCAAGCATGTGGGAGGCCCTGGGTTCAATCCCAGTACCAGGAAGGAAAAAAAGTATATAGTATATTCCAACATTGTGGCCAAAAGTCAAACATAAACTAAATGTAAATGAAGTACTCAGGGTAGGTTTCACAGAGAAGCCACACGTTTGTCTGTTTTGTGGCACTGGGGATTGAACCCAGGGCACTTTAATACTGAGCTATATCCCCAGTTCATTTTTCATTTCATTTTGACGTAGGGTCTAACTAAATTGCCCAAGCTGACCTCAAACTTGTGATCCTCCAGC
The DNA here is from genome assembly GCF_001458135.2 of Marmota marmota marmota. NCBI lineage: Eukaryota > Metazoa > Chordata > Mammalia > Rodentia > Sciuridae > Marmota > Marmota marmota. The sequence goes on from NW_026000205.1 coordinate 8,961,179, forward strand.
CTCAGCCTTCTGATTTGCTGGACTCACAGGCCTGTGCCCCCACATCTAGCAAAGGATGGCATTTGCACAAGGACCTCAAGGCTTTACAAAATGGACATGGAAGTTAGACTGGAATAGGTACCAGCAAAGTGGGAAGGTAGAGGATTTTTTGGGCTTGGCTACCTTCATTATTCATTCAACAAACAATTAATGAAAACCTACTCTTACCACATACTGTTCTTGGCCTCTGACCATATAGGGAAGAGCATGATATGCCTGGTCAGTTCTCAAGTGGCTATCATTATAGTGGGGAGGGCAACAATAAATAAGCAAACAAATACAGATAAATGATATTGCAGCTGGGGGTGATGGTGCACATCTGTAATCCCAATAGCTCAGGAGGCTGAGGGTAGAGGATCACAAGTTCAAAGCCAGCCTCAGCAACAGTGAGGCTCTAAGCAACTCAGTGAGGCCCTATCTCTAAATAAAATATAAAAATGGGCTGGGGATGTGACTCAATAGTTGAGTGTCCCTGAATCCAATCCCTGGTAAGCCCCCCCCCCCAAAAAAAATGATATTGCCACATTAACAGGCATCTCAAATATAAATAGTGCACACCTGTTATCCCAGCAACTCAGGAGGCTGAGGCAGGAAGATTGCAAAATCAAAGCCAGCCTGAGCAACTTAGCAAGACTCTGTCTCTAAATAAATAAATATTTAAAAATAAAAGTTAAAAAGGGCTGGGGATGTAGCTCCATGGTAAAACCCCACTGGGTTCAATCCCCAATACTGGTGGCGGGGCGGGGGGAACTGTGCTCCTGAGTTGAATTGATCTGCCCCCCAAACCAGATCACCCTGCAGTCCTCAGTTAATGGCGTCTCCATCTTTCTGGCTATTTAGCAAAAGCCTTACAGTCATCTCTCACTCTCCTGTCCTACCTGCAGACAGTTCTCCGGGAAATTTTGTCATTACATTTTCAATGTACACGCAGAACCCATCCACTTCAGAGCCCTATCCTGGTTCTGTCCACCCTCACTCATCTTCCTTTGGACCTCTGCAGCAGTCTCCTCCCTGTACCCAGCCCCCAGCCCGCATCCTCATATGCTCTTTCCTGTAAGGAGCCAAGTGATGCCCTGAGAGCCTGAGTCAGATCATGTCCCTCCCTCCTTTGCTCAGAACCCACACTCAGAGGAAAAGCAAAAGTCAAGGAAAGGAGGAAAAGACGCAGAGGAGCCTGCGGGGCCCTGCCTGGCCCAGCCCAGATTTTGTAACAGTTCAAAGTCCTGGGGCTTCAGCCAGACCTGTGTCTTCCGTGTCCTGGTCCCCACAGCTCCTAGCTCACCTCCCTCTCCCCCTAGCTTGCTGACCTTGCTGTTCCTCCAACATGCCAGGCTCCACCCTCAGCCTCAAAGCCTTTATACTTGGTGACACGTTGTTACCACTGCCTGACACACTTTCCCCAGATTCTAGATCTTCGTGGCCTATGGTACCCCTTCTGCAGGTCTCTGCAGAAATGTTTCCTCCTCTGCAAGCGCTTCCCTGACCACTTTATGTAAAATGGCATCCTGGGGCTGGGGGGTGAGCCAGGGGTAGAGCACTTGCCTTGTATGTTCGAGCAGGAGGTTCAACCCTCCTGCACCTTTGTCTACAGTACCTCACCATCTACACACCACCCGACATATTCCCCGCCTTGTATCTTGTGCATTTCTTCCCCAAGAATAACAGCCCACAAGGGAGCAGGTCTTGTTTTGGTCCCTGCTGTATGCCTGGTCCCTGAAGCAGTGTCTGGTGGAGTAGGAGTTCTGAATGAATGGGCTTAAAGCATGGTGTAGAATTTGATTTTTTTTTTTTTAAGTGGTGCTGGGGATGGAATCCAGGGCCTCTCACATGATGGGCAAGTGCTCTACCAGTGAATTAGACCCTTATCCCAGAATTTTATTCTAAATGCAATGGGAAGATGAGATTTTCAGTAAGAGGCTGGGATGTTATTCAGCTGTTCACGAGGCCCTTTGGCTGCATGAGGGCCACAGAGTGGAGAAGTTCAGGCACAGAGAGCCCAGTGAGGGGGCTGCTGTAATATCAGGATGGAGCTGGACAGGACTAGGGCCAGAGCACAATGCCATAGAGGGAGACATGGAAAGATCTGGGAAAGTGAAGCTTATTTTACTGCCACATATTTGGCTTTGTTGGGAGAATCAGGGCAGCTTCCAGGTTTGGGACCTGAGCAAACAGGGAAGTATGCAACCAAGTGTGAACTTTATTGAAGTAGGAAGGAAATGAGGGGAATGGCTGTTGGGAAGGTGAGGTATTTGAGTTAAACTACAACAAAGAACTGAAAATGAGCTGAGTGTGGTGGCACATGCCTTGTAAACTCAGTCATTTGGGAGGCTGAGGCGGGAGGATCGCAAGTATGAGGCCAGCCTCAGCAATTTAATGAGACCCTCAGCAACTTAGCAAGACCCTGTCTCAAAATAAAAAATAAAAAGGACTAGGGATGTAGCTCAGCAGTCAAGTGCCCAAGTTCAATTCCCAGCACCAATGAACATATACTGTGTGATAGGAAGGGATTCTGTCCAAGTCCAATTACTTGGGGATAGGGATTAGAAGACGGGGCTTCCCCAGGTATAGGAGCTTCAGGGATCCTGTTCCCCTGTCCCACAGGCATGTGAAGGACACCAACAGTAAGCAGCCCCAATTGCGGCTTGTTTTCCCAGGGGATGCAGCACCTGGCCGAAGCTCCCAGGCCTTTTTGCTGCTCCCCAAGCTGGGCTGGGGCGGGGCAGCCTCCACCTGCCTCATTTGGACTCAGGACTCTGGCACCGATCTTGGTGAGGAAGGTCGGGGACAGGGATGTCCCTCAGGTGCAGAGCCACCAGTCTCTCCCTACCTGCTCATGGTGGATACTGAAACCTCCCAGACCAAAGGCCCAGAGCTGGAGCAGGTGACCCCAGCCAGTGAGGTCCTCTGATTGCCGGCCTTGAGGCTACACCTGGCAGCCATCTGCGGACAGTGTAGTGGTAACAGCTGGCATGTCTAAAGGTCCCAGGGAGGGGGGATCCAAGGGGCCAGAAGGGGCTTTAGTTTTCCATTTCTATACCACTGAGACTTCAGTCAGAACTAATGCTGTTCCATAACCATTGCTGTGTGGCTTTTTTGGTGCTGAGGACCAAACCTTAGGCCTCATACATGCCAAGCCTGTACTCTACCACTGAGCTACACTCCCAGCTCCTGTAAAAAACAATTTTTTGCCATTGTCATCGTTATTGCAATATCAGGGATCAAATCCATGGTTCTCTACTGAATACAACCCCACTTTTTTTTTTAACCAGGGTTGAACTTAGGGGCTCCCTGACCACTGAGCCACATCCCTAGCCCTATTTTGAATTTAGCGAGGGTCTCACTGAGTTGCTTAGTGCCTCCGTTTTGCTGAGGCTGGCTTTGAACTTGCAATCCTCCTTCAGCCTCCTGAGCCACTGGGACTACAGGTGTGCCCGAACCCTTTGACACAGGGTCTCACTAAATTGCCCAGATGGCCTTGCACTTATAATCCTGCCTCAGCTTCCCAGACTGCTGGGATTAGAGGTGGACCACAGGGCCCAGCCTCCACGCCACTGTTGCAGCTAGAACAGCAGCCCCGAGCCAAAGCAGACACAGGAACAATCACCAGAATGGAATTTGGAGAGAGCGATATGTTTATGATCTCTCCTAGGTGCCAAGTCTGTCCTGAACTCTTTGGAGGCGTTAATTCACAACTTGAGAAGGGGCACAAACCCCAGGCATAGAACTGAGGCACGGGAGAGATGAACCAACATGCCCAAAGCCACGAGGCTTGAGTCTGAGCCCAGGCAGTCTTTAGCTACTATCAGCTGCTCAGAAGACGCCCCGTGGAGGTGGAGTGAGAGCAGGCCTGACACAGCTTCCGAAGGTCATTCCTTTTTTTTTTTTTTTGTACTAGGGACTGAACCGAGGGGTGCTGTACCACTAAAATACATCCCCAGCCCTAATTATCTTTTAAAATCTGTTAAATTGCTGTGGGCCTCACTAAATTGCTGAGGCTGGCCTTGACTTGTGATCCTCCAGCTTCAGCCTTCTGTCACTGGGATTACAGGTGTTAACCACGTCAGACGGCAAGGTCCTTCGTTCTCCTCATGCAGAGTGGCCATGGCCAGATTTACATGTCTCCTACATGATGGCACCTGCCAAGTAGGTGCCTGGTGACTGTCCCCACACAGAAGGGGTATCTGAATAATCTGCACTGTCTTGTGGGTGGGGGTACCTCCCAGTCCTCTTTCATCCCCCTCCTGGCTCCACAAGTTGCATAAGCAAACGTTCACTGTGTCCCCAGGGTCAGGACACTTCCTAGTTCCTGGTGCCTGCACAGGTCTGGAACCTGGGGCAAAGGTGCCAGCCCCACCCTCGCTCCCCAGGACAGGGCCCTAGGAGAAATGCAGAGGGCCTGGTAGCCAAGCACTGGTGCCCTGCTGCCTCTCTGCAGGCAAAGCTCACAGGCAAGATGGCTCTGTGTCTCCCCTGAGGCTGGATCACCACCACGGAATTTTAGTTCCTCCACCTCCCCAGGACAGGCTCAGGGCGGCTGGTCACTGCCAGAATACCTGCAACGCCTGTGTGTTCCGCGAGAATGAAAGTCACTCTGCTAGGGATTAAGTGACATGACTGGGGAGGATGACTGCCTGGCTCTGACACTTTGCTCTGAGGAGCAAGTCCCAAATGTCTGATGAAGTCTCTCCCCACAGAAGGTGCTGAGGAATAGTTTGCAACCTTGGTGACAAACCCTTTCTGAGTCTGAAATGAACACTGGCTCCCGCTCTCCCAGCAAGACCGCGGGCCCTGGCTTAAGACCTTCACTGGAGAGAGCGCCTGAGTCCCGCCCGAGGCCAGCAGAGGGCACATTCTTCCAGATGAGGAAATTGGGGATTAGACAGGGCACTGGCCCAAGGGCGCAGAGCCAGCCAGGATGTGGAGAGAGAGCTTCCCTGGGCTGCAGGGCTGGGCGCCCACAGCCACGCACACCCTCCCCTCCTGGCTGACTCACCTCGCCCTCCCCACAGAGACCTGACAGGTCAGGAAGGTGGGGGTGGGTGGCCAGCTCGCTGCTGGGGTGGGGCCAGGGAGGAAGTCAAGGGGGGAGAAAAGGGAGGTAAGAAAAGAGGAGGAAGGCCACAGGTTGCAGGCAGGGCAGAGGCCTCCCCCTGGAGGGCCAGGCAGAGACAGGAAGCATACAGGGAGGCGGCAGGGCAGGGCTAGGTCAACACATCTTTATTAAATGTTGGCAGTCACTGGGAGGAGGCCATGATGCTGGACACACCTGTTGAGAAAAGAAAGGACACCGGGGTCAACCTGGGAACCAAGGGAGGCAAACTTCCAGCTACCACCCCGGCGCCACTACTCCTTCAGGGGCAGATCACAGTCATCTTCTGGGTTTGGGGTTCCAGCTTAGAGGCAGAGCGCTCACCTAGCACGTGCGAGGCCCTGGGTTTGATGCTCAGCACCACAAAAAAATAAATAATGTGTCCACCTACAACTAAAAAAATAAACCTTAAAAAAAAAAAAGAAAGAAACAAAAGAAAACAAAACAGGACTGTGAAGCAGAGAGGCCTAGGTTAAAACCCCAGCTCGACTATTAACAGCTGGGTGACTTTGGGCAAGTTACATAACATCTCTGTGCAGCAGTTTCCCCATCTGTAAGAAGGGCCTATCCTTGGGCTAGAACTGTAGCTCATTGGCAGAGCGCTTGCCTAGCATTTGTGAGGCACTGGGTTCAAGTCTCAGCACCACATAAAATAAATAAAAGTATTGTGTCCATCTACAAAAAAAGAAGGGCCTATTCAACAGGACTATCACGTTAAAAGAAGTCCTTGTGGGCTGGATGCAGTGGTGCACGCCTCTTGAGGATCGTGAGTTCAAAACCAGCCTCAGCAAAGTGAAGTACTAAACAACTCAGTGAGACCCTGTCTCTAATAAAATACAAAATAGGGCTGGGATGTGACTCAGTGGTCAAGTGCCCCTGAGTTCAATCCCGGTACCCCAAAAAAAAAAAAAAAAAAAAAAAAAGTGCTTGGAACCACGCCTGATATCATTGGGGTGTCGCTGTCGCGGTATTTACCGTGTGCTCTCCACACACTGCACAGCCTGTGGCTCCCCACCACACGAACTTCAGCCTGGATCTTCAGACTCCAACCCAGTGGTGCATCACCTTAAGAGGTGAGGGTCCCCGATCGCGGGCACAGAGAGGGCGGTCACTCAATCCCACTTCATTCAGTTCCAAATTAGCGGGTTGGTATGGAGAAGCCACACTGTACCAACTCCCATGGCTAAACCAACGGAAGCACATGTAGGAGCTGGGAGGAGACTCGGGCCCAAGAAAGCAGCCCCCGTGCTCTGCACAGATGAGGCTGTTCCTCGTGTGTGTGTGTATTGGCGGTGACGAACTTAACACGCTCTGGACTGAATGCCTGGCTCTCTGCTACCTCGCCTCCTGTGCGTGGGGTGAGCAAGGTGAAAGTCACAATGTTGCTCAGCCAATTATAAGAGGGCTGATGTGAGGAGCAAATGGCTTAAGTGTAAAAAACGACAGTGTTTTTCCTAATTATTGTTGCTGTCACCTCCATTTAAAGAATTTTTTTTAGTTGCAGATGGACACGATAGCTGTCTTTGTTTATGTGGTCTGAGGATGGAACCAGGGCCTTGCCTATGCTAGGCGAGCGCTCTACCACTGAGCCACAACCCAGCCCTGTCGTCCCATTTTTTACATAAGAAAATAGAGGCACAAGCGGTCAGGTCGCCCCAAGTTTGCTGTTCAGTAGAGACCCCAGATTTCCACTCAGCTCACCTGACTCAAGAGCCTGCCTGGGAGGCCCCCAGAACCCCAGAGACAAGGGAAAGCCAAAGGGACACAGCCCCTGGGGCCAGCAGGTGTGGAGTCACCTGCATGCACCAAGGAAGGCCAGCTGGCATCATGTGGCCGTGCCTCGCTGGGTGGGCAGCCCCTGGACAGATCAAAGGAGCGTGGCAGACATGAGTTCTCCGGCCCTGGACAAGAACAGCTCTACCTGGGTTTTGGGGCCCCATTCCAGTGTCTGTCAAAGGATGCCCCCTGAGCCCCACAGCCGAGACCCTGGGCCACTACTCACTGTCAAAGTCAATCTTTTCCACAATGTTCTTGGGCTTAATGCTCTCCTCTTGGCTACAGATGAAGATCTGCCCCGACTCGTCGGCGCTCCAGCCGTACTTGCTCATCCACACCTTTAGCTGATTGTCTGCGAGGAGCACAAACGGTGTGAGCCAGCTGGACCCCACAGTAACATGGGGTGTGGGAGGCACGGGAATCAAGGCTACCAGGCCAGGGCTCCCTCCTTGCCTGGCCAGGCCTGCCATCTCTGGCCAGCAGAGAAGCCAGGTGGGTCTCCTTGCTGCCACCCTGCCCTTTTGTGGCTCATTCCCTACACAGCAGCCAGAGGACGCCCTCAGCCCTGCCTCCTTCCCATTGGAGATTTCTGTCTTCACTTCTTTCCTGTCTGGCCCTTCTCTCCCAGGGCCAGTCCTGGTTCTTAATAAGAGCAGTATATTTACTTATCTGCTTTTTGCCACAGAATAGACAAAATGGTTGCAAAACTATATCATCATCACTAACAATAAGTCTTTTGGGCCCTAAGAAAATACACCAGTACGGTGAGGCATACTAGTCCCAGTGGCTGGGGAGGCTGAGGCAGGAAGATCACAAGTTTGAAAGCCAGCCTCGTTAACACAGCGAGTCCACCTCAAATTAAAATAAAGAAGGGTTGGTGAAGCTCAATGGAAAGGTTCTTCTGGTTTAAACCACCAGCACCATAAAAAGAAAATATGCTGGTACAGGTGCTGCTACAGTGGGGTTCAATTATGTTAAATGATTTCTGTGGAACTATTAGTGTTTTGATAGATTCACCTAATCCTCCTTATATTAAATCCCAAATTGTGTTTCATATTCTTTTTCTTGTGGGGCGGTGGGGGGGGGTACCAGGGATTGAACTCACGGGTGCTTAACCACTGAGCCACTTTTTTATGTGTGTGTGTAACAGGGTCTCACTAAGTTGCTTAGAGTCTCACTAAATTGCTGAGGCTGGCCTTGAACTTTCGATCCTACTGCCTCAGCCTCCCAAGTCACTGAGATTACAGGTGTGGGCCACTACTTCCAGCATTTTTTTTTTTTTAAGAGACTGTGCCTTGCTATGTTGCCTGGACTGGCTTCAAAGGATGATACCCCAGCCTCTCAAGTAGCCGGGACTACAGGTGCCCACCACAACACCCAAATTTTAATTTTACTTTTAAATATGCAAAACACCTATCTGATGCATTTAGCATGTGCCAAACATAAAATGTCCAGCAAAATTAGCTCCCACTGGGGAAAAAAAAAAAAAGACACACACAACCTACATCTAAAGGCAAAAATTCCACAAGAAGATTCTCCCAAGACTCAACCCACCCTCACCTCTCTTCCCTGCCCCTGCCTCCTCTCCCAGATGTGATCACCCCCTTAGTTTCGTACCTTCCCTTCCTGCATTTTTGGGGGGATCTTTTAAAAACATCGATCTGATCACGGCTCCCTGCTCAGAGGTTCCTATCTATGGTTATTTCATTCAAGAACAAGGAGACACTCATCCTGAGACCCTGCACGGGCTGCAGATGCCCCTCTAACCACCTCTCTGCCCTCACGACCCCTCTGTACCCAGTCACTCTGCTTTGGCCCACAGTGCCCAGGCTGCCCTGTGAACGACAGGCAGGCCGCTGCTCCCGAGCCCCTTGTCCAGTCTGCTCTCAGCTGCCCCGAGAGCAGGCTGCTGTCCTCTGCAGCATGAATGGCCACCGGACACACACATGCTCCCTCCTTGAAAACGAACCTGAGCCCTTCTGTTTTGTTCATTGTCACGTGACCAGAATCTAAACAAAATCTGGCACAAAGTTGGCACTCGACCAGTGGATACAGAGGGACTGAGTGGCACAGGGTGTCCCCGAGGAAGGGAACCACCAACACCAGGCCCCGCGTCCTCCCTGGGCTGCACCTCCAGTAATGACCCAGAGAGGCTGGAGTTGGCGGAAGCCCACTGCCCCGACCACCCCCAATCCCCCAGATTGACACAAGGGACCCAGAGGTCTTACCTGTCAGATCCCCGAGCATCTCGGCCAGCAACCAGCGGTCAATGTGCTGGTATGTGATGCCCACGACGTGGCAGATAACTGTGGATGAGAGGGAATGATGGAGAGGGACCGTCGCCACTCCCCAGCCCTCACCGTACAGAGCCCAGGCTCAGAAAAGGACTTACACTTCCGGACAGAGTCTTCAAAGCCAGTTATACCTTCCAAGAGGTCCATGTTTTCATCCAGGGCTTGCTGCAGGGGAGGGACGGCAAGCACAGTGTCAGTGTCCCTAAGGATGGCAGCAGCCACCAACACGCGAGCACTGACCTACACACTGCCACCCCGCCACATGCAACATGTGTGATGTCACTGTTCTTAGGCCCATTCCAGACATGGAGACCAGGAGGACTCAGCCGAGAAATGATCCAGGAAGAAGCCAGACACAGGGTAGCTACCTATACTCCTTACCTGTCCTGGCCGTTGTCATAGGCCCAGGAGGCCCACAGGGTGCTCGCTCACCCCACCCACCCCCCACTCACTCGCAGGCACCTCCTCGCTGCTCCCAACACCCCTCCCCGCCTCAGGCCTTTTGCATTGCTGTTTGTCTGGAACTTTCCTCCTCCACAGCTGGCCCTCCTGCAGGTTTTTGCTCAAATGTCACTTCTTCATTGAGGGCTTCCTCCAACAGGAGTGGGAGAAAAGAAGAGCCCCACAAACCCTGAGAAGGGAGGAGCAGCCATGAGGCAGGAGGAAAACCAGGAGGATGCTGTACTGGGAGCCAGATGACAAGGGTTCCAGGGAGAGGAGTGCAACCACCAGTGCCAGGGACAGCTGACAGGGTGGGTGACACAGGCCTGGCGCTGGCTTACCGGACCCAGTGACACGCAGCTTCAAGGGCATGTGTGCACACTGGGGGTGGGCGTGAGGTGACAAAGGCCTGAGTGGGTTGACTAGAGCGGGGTCGCGTGAACAGGGGTGAAGGAGGCTCGGAGCACAGGAGTCTCTCCCACAAGCAGGTGACCCCCGGGACTGACTCACTTATTTGAAATGAGTTTCCTGAGACAGGGGACTTTTCATTTTGTTTGTTTTCAGCAGAGAATTGTCTGAAACTTCCATGACCTTGCTCTGGACGAAGCAGGCCAAGGCCTTAAACCACCTCAGCACTGCTCTGGCCAGCGCTGCGGGAACGCACGGGGCCACGAAGACCCGGCACGCAGGAGGCTTGCTAGGGATTTTTGGTTTTAAAACCAGGGAAGAGCTGGGTACGGTGGCACATGCCTCTAACCCCAGCAACCCGGGAGTCTGGGCCAGGAGGGTTCCAAGCTCAAGGGCACCCTGCCAACTCAGTGAGACCCTGTCTGAAAATAAACAACCCAGGAAGGGCAGGTTCTTGTTTGAGGAGTCGGGAAGGGCTGGTGTGGCAAGGGGAAGGGGTCCTCATGCTTTAGAGGAGGGTCGCCTCAGCCACTTCACCTGCTGAAACAGCAGTTACGCACTAAGTCACTCTGGCGTCAGGGTCTGGGAAAACACGTGAGCTCTGCTCCGCTCTATTTCTATTTCTCACAAGACAAGAAACCAGACCATGAGCTGAGGTGGGAAAGGGGTGAGAAGGGGACGTGTGAAGGGAGGTCCTCGAGCCCAGGAAAGGAACCGGGGCAGGAACGGTCACTCGGAAGGTCTGAGGATCCGTGCCTTCCCAGGAGTCATGCGCCCCTGGCGTTTCTCTCAGCCATTCATCATTTCAGATGCGGCTGCGCAGGGTAGGTGGCCATTTCAGAGAAGGGAGCAGAACCTGAGCAGCCCAAGCAGGCCCAGAGCACTGGTCAGGCCCAGGTGTCGGTGGGAGAACTCACAGGGTGAGCTGGGGCTGGAGGAGGTGGCCGGGGGGTGGAGTGAATTCAGGAGCAATCGTTGGTCAGGACAAGTCAAAGGCAGCGGCTCCCAGGCTCTGCTCCATGTGGCACCTCCTGGGTAGCCCCTCAGAATCCTAAAGCCCGGGTCACACCCGCATTCCCACTTCAAACCTCCTCAGAGGCTCTGCATGCTGAGAAGAGCTGGCACAGCCATGACCACAGCTCCTCTCAGACAGAAGATGAGCCAGGAGGACAAGAGGTCACGGCGGGCTGGGGCTCATGGCAGAGCGTTGCCCAGCATGGAGGAGGCACTGGGTTGGATTCTCAGCACCACATATAAATAAATGAGTGAAATGAAGGTCCATCAACAACTAAATATATATATATATATATATAAAACCTAAAATAGATCATGGAACCTAGAGGCTGGTGTCAGTGGGTAGCCTGTGTGGGTTTTCAAACATTGCAGAATCAGGAGCAGTAGGAGGGGCAGTGAGAAGGACTAGATTCTTTAAGAAATGAGGCGCAGTCACCCAGAGGGCTGCTACCAACAAGGCAGGGAAGATGGGAGCCTCAGAACTTGGAGCGGCGATTTTGAGGAGCAGGGAACCGGCTCTGGGAGACGCAGTGAGGAGCAAGGAGGCGACCTAGCCTCCCACTTGGAGGCTGTTTGTGAGGGCTGAGCTCTGGATGCCACAGGAAAGAGGGGCGGGCACTGAGAGCAGGTGAGGAGCTGGAGGACTTCTGCTAACGACCGAGGAACTGTACTAGAAGGCCCAGTGGAAGGACAGGAAAAGGGGACAGGCTCAGGCCAAGCCTTGTGGGCACAGGGGCCATCTGAGACCTGGCTCCGTGAGGACAAGCGCTGAGGACAGGGCCCTTCGCCAAGCAGACAAGCAACAAATGTGCACCACAGGGCCAGCCACCACCCTGCCCTGGGCCCCTCTTTACCCAGAAGGCCTGGAAATGGCAGGTCTCCAGCAGGTCCCCGAGGTACAAAATCTGCCTGATGGGCCGCTCTTCTTGCTAGCAGAAGGAAGCATTAAGGAAAAAGGTCCTGGAGCCTGCATGACTAAATCCTGGTCACCCTCTCCCCTCAGCCATCCCCTTCTACCAAAGACAGCTCAGAAACAGAACAGGGAATCGAGGCCATCTTATTTTTGCTGTGGATGTATGGAGAAGAAAGGGTGTTACGGAAGCACTGTTTCTTGTTTTCCTTTTTGGTACTGGGGATTAAACCAGGGGCACTGGCATCCCCAAGCCTTTTTACTGAAGACAGAGGTTCACTAAGTTGCTCAGGGCTTAAGTTCCTGAGGCTGGTCTCAAACTTGTGATCCTCATGCCTCAGCCTCCCAAGATGCTGGGATTATAGGCACAAGCCACCCTGCCACTGTAGCCCTGTTTGTAAGATTCAAAGGTGAGAAACAACCCAAGGGTCCAACAGTGGGGACAACACAGTAAACTGTGGTCTGCCACATACTGGGATCCAGTCAAGGCTTATGGACACATCTTATGGACACTTTAGACTCAGCTACCAGAGTAAGTTCAATGAGTCATCTGCCATCTCTTGGCTCAACAACCGATGAGCAGGCGAGTATGAGGGCTGGGCCCACGGGTCCACCTGCCTCGCCAGGCAGGGGTTGGGGATTCTGCTGAGTTTGTCCAGTGATCAAATGTAAGCTGAAGCTCACCTGGCCAAGCCCCGGAGCAGACACCAACCAGTGCAAGGGTGTTATTTCCACTCGACATTCCTAAGGATACATGTACATTAAGTTCCTGCGCTCAGAGCTGACAATACAGTTCTTTGTGAGCCCGGCCAGGCCCTCCTGCCTCTCACCCAGTGTCCTCTATGCAGCTGGCATAAATCTGACCACAGCAGCCTGCGGCTGTACAGCTCTTCACGTGCCCTGGACCCTGGCTGCATTCCACTGAAATCTGTGCTGTCCTAGGTCCCGCTGCTTCTTCTGTCTCTAAAGGACAGCAAGGAGCTCTTTCATTCCTTTAGGCCTTTCCGGGATCGCCCTCACTGCCCATCCACCTAGCTTTCACGGGTTCCCTCCAGTCAGGGCCAGGTGCCTCTGCTGGCTTCACTCACCCTGCCCCTGACAGCTCCAGCCTGTCACTGATGGGGGACCTGCCTGTCACCTCACTGGACTATGAGAGCTTCACGAGGGCAGGGCCCATCTCAGTCATGGCAATGTCCCAGCCCTGCCCAGCAGCTGAGTCTGAACTCACAGACCACTCTGCAGGCTCTGCCTCCCACCTCCACTCCCAACCAAAGGATACGTGTGCCTGGTCGATCATGCACTTGCACAGGGTGAAGTCTGTGTGGGGCAGGTTGGTGAGGGCCTTCAACAGGATCTGGGCAGTGACGGTGGTCTGAAAGAAGGCTGGGTTGAACTGGTACCTAAGAAGGGAATAAGATATACAACAGTGGTGACAACTCCAACCCCCCAAACTTCACCAAGTGCCAGGCAGGAGGCCACTGCTTTAGTCTGGAGCCTGGGGTCAAACCTGCCTGGGCTCCAACCCCAACCACATTTTCTGGCTAACCTCCCTGAGCAACTCTGCCTGCTCTGGAGATGGGGATAGTTGATCCTCACAACCACCCTGTGGGAGGCCAACCTTACCGGTGACTGAGTTACACTCCCCAGCTGGGTGCTGAGGCGCTCAGTCACAGAAATGGGTGTGTCTTGCTACAGCCCCTTGGGTGAAGCTATGCTCACCTGTTCCTTTGTAATATAACCCCTTGCCCTGTTTAGGATAGAATCTTCCATGGAAGTGCCTTGTGTGTGTCCCCTCCTCTTACTGTGCCCTTGGGTGTGGCCTACCCAGGTGTCAGTCAACCTGCTGACAGTGGACATCATGAAGATACTCAGCCCCTGAAACCTGACCCCTTGCCTCATTTGAATAGCTTCTCCTCAATAAAAGGGGTCAGCGCGTGCTCTCTCTCTCTTTTTCTGCGGACCCTTAAGGTCAGAGGAGCCGTCACAGCAACCCCAAAGAAAAAGGTATTTGTGTCTCTTGTGTGGTTATTTCGTGCAGCCCAGTTTAACTAGAGTGACCCCTGAGCCTTTTAGTCACGAGAACAGAAACCCGGCACCACCCCACAGGGCAGACACAGCCACGAGCCTCACAAAGAAATGAGGCTAGAAGCAAGCTTGGCACGGAGCTCATGCCTATGATCCCAGCAACTCTGGAGGCTAAGACAGGAGGACGACAAGTTCAAGTTCAGCCCCAGCAACTTAGTAAAATTCTAATGTCACAAAATAAAAAATAAAAAGGGCTAGTAGAAGAGCACCCCTGGTTTCAATTCTCAGTGGTCAAAAATAAATAAATAAATAAATAAATAAAAGTAAATGAATCAAGGCTAGAAGGAACAATGTGGAGCAGTGGTTATGGCTCCGCCCCAGGCTCCCTCTCCCAGCTCCCACTGCCTGGCCTTGGACTGCCTATTTCAAATTCTCTGTGCTTCAGTTTTCTTTCAATAGAGGACAAAACTGAAGGTGTAGCTCAGCGGTAGTGTGTGTGCTTAGCCTGTGAGCCCTGGGTTCAATTCCTGGTGTAAAAACAAACAAAAAGAAGATGAACCCATATCAGCCTCCCAGGACGGCCCAGCAGTGGGCTCGTGCCTGCATCCGCAGCACAGCAGCCGACACGTGGCGAGCACTCGTTCACAAGTGGCAATCACCAGTAACAACCTAAACCACCCACGAATATAAGTGGTCTCTCCATTTTACAGCCAGGAAAGCTAAAGTTATGTCATCTACAAAAATTAGAAGCTGATAGTTGTCAAAAAAAAGAAAAAAAATCACCTGAGGGAGAAGAACCCAAGTATCCATCAACAAGGAACAGATCATTAGGCCATTAGGACAGTCACACAGTGGAACACTACACAACAATGACAATAAACTGCAACCACACACACACACACAAATGGATGGGTGTCACAAACCCAACGCTTGGTGGAAGGTACTAGGTGCAAAAGGGGCCCTGCTGTATGATTATGGACCTGTCAAGGTCAAAGCAAGCAAAACTGAGCTAAGTGGATCCAGATGCAAGCATGTGTGGAAAACAACCATGCAAAGCCACACCATGAGACTATGACAATGGTTACCAAAGGTGGGGGTTTGGTTGGGACAGAGCATATGGACAAAGGGCCTATGGTGCTTCCAACAGTTACACAACACGAACAATGGAAACCTGGGTGTTCATTCACATCCGTTAAACTAAGTGTGTTTTATGTACTACCTTGTATGTGTTTTGCAACTAATTTTTTTTTAAACTTCCCTCACCCCAAATGTCTCATCTTCCTTGGCTTGCTAGTCTTGCACACCAAAGAGAAGCCACATCCTGCAGGCTATTCCAGACACCCCTACTGCCATGCCCCATACTGGGAATGGAACCCTGCTAGCCAGCCAACAGCATGGGGATAGGGACAGGACACTCACAATTTCAGGACAGCCAAGTTGGCTTCCAGATCATAGGCATTCTCCTTGGCCTGGGTCTCCACATAGCGCTCCAGGGTGGCCAGGTTCTCTGGATTGTACCTAGAGGAGAACTGAAGTGGGTGAATAAAGAGGAGACAGGAGCCGAGGCCAGTCCCTTTGTAGGGCCAAGGGACCACTGTAATCTGCTTCTCCTTCCTTTCCCCTCTGAATCTGGTCCTGGCCACTGGCTCTACCCAAATAGCAAGTCAGCTTTATAACCTCTAATAAAACCTGTCCATAACCCACACCTCTTGCCTGAGCTCTAAACCCCACTGGAGCCCTGGGGCTTGTCTAGCACGTTTCCCAACTTGCCAGGCAGTCACTGTTGCCTGTATACATAGTCTTCTGAAATTCTCTGCTACCCAACCCTGTCAAGCTCCCACCAGTCCAAACCATCCTCTCCTGCCGGGGTGGGTGCCTAGCTTCCTCTATATCAGCCCTGAAGATTTGGGCCTTTGCTTTCCCCTGCCTAGCCTTGAGCACTCCTGGCTGTCAGTGCTTGTTGCTGGTGTCCCCTCTGGAAGGAGAACTCAGTTCATGAAAGCATGACTTGTGGCTGTCTTGGTCGCCTCTGGTTTCTAACACTACTGAGCACTAACACAACGAAGGTCGGTAAACAGTGTTGAATGAATGACATGAGGGGCAGAGGAGAAAGAAACGCTCGGGCACTGAGACCGAGGAGCTGGTAGAGGAAACTGCGGGGGGCTGAAAGAGGGACGGCCGAGGGAGAGGAGGGGAAACTTTAAAGTAATCAAAGAGATGCGTGGGCGACAGGCTCTCTTGTTAGGCCTTTCCGGTGCCTTTCTCTTCAACACCTCCTCCAGGACGACCTCCCCACATGCCGAAAGACGGAGAAATCCCGGCCAAGGCAAGCCCAGAACTCGGACCACCCCTTGCGGTCTCCGGAAATCTCCACCCCGCTTGGCTACAGCGCTCCCTCCGACCGAGCTCCGACCTGTCGATACCCTTGAGCAACTTGCCCACGTTCGCTCTCATTTGCTCAAACATGGCCATGACTCCGGGCGCCTTCCACAACCACCGCCGGAGTCGAACACCAGCCCGGAGCAGCACCCGCGAGGACCGGAAGAGGAAGAGGTAGTGGAAACGGAAACTACGTCATTGCTCTCGCTCCAGAGCCGGACAACGAAGAAGGGGAAGGCTCTTCCGGCAGCTGCCACGCTTTCCGGCTGCCACGTGATTTCTTCCCAGAAGGCGTAATTGGCGCGTGCGCACTCGCTCCACCCGGCGGAGAGAGCCAACAGCGTGAGAAAAAGCTTAGTCTACCGCAAAGCGCAGGCGCTTGCTCTGGGGCACTAGGCGGGGCTAAGCTTTCCCGGGTTTGCAGGACCCAGTCCCAAGCCTGGGACGCGCGCGTGCACGAATTTTTCGGAAAGGAGACCGAGCTTCCGACGGCGCGCGCGCACGTTGAGTTGCTCACCGTAATCTCACAAACATAGTAGCCCTCCATTTGAGCCATGGCCAACTCCCTATGGAAATGCTCTTGAAAATCCTTCTTGCCTCAGGCTTGGGCCCCGGAGGCCGGATCCAGCTTGCAGACCTCCCCAGTTTCAAGTCCTGGACCCTTGTCCCCACCTTCCACCCCAATTCCATGAGTATGGAACCATAAAGCTATTGTGCTCTGCCGGGAAATTAGGGATCGAGCCCAGTCTCCGTTAGGCTCCAGACTGGGGACAGAGGCGACCGCGCCATGTGTGCCGTCATGAATTGTTTGTGTACTGATTCTGTGCACTGCAGGCGTGAATGCACAGACATGTACCAGGAATGAGTGAGTGTATGTGCTGTGAGGACATACATATGTGTACACACGGGTATTCAGGCATGTGCACTGCCCCTGCACCGCCATGGGCATGCAGGAGCTGACACTTTTAAATGCATGTACTTTAAAGGTGAACAGCATGTGAGCTATGTAGCCTTCCTATGCAGACCTGCAACCTCTGCTTTGTGGTCAAACTTTCAAGCACCCAGCAGAGTTCCACTATGGTTTGTAGCCCCACCCAGAACGGGAGCAGGGGGTGCCCTCAGTAGAATCAAGACTGTTTGCATCTTATTTACATCCAGCCCTGGGCCATAGAGGTGAAAAGGGGGGTCCCATGGGTCCCCAGGATCTGAGGGCCCAGGGGACAGGGGGGTGGAGCCCGTTGCACAGTTCTGCAGCTAGGGCAGGAAGCGAGAGTGGGGAGGGGGAAGGCCACAGCCCTCAGAGGCAAGGCGGGAGCAGGGCTTGTGGGGAGGGAGGGAGGTGCCAGCGCTCCTAGCTCCAGCCCTGAGGCCCTGCTGGCCCCTGGGCGCAGGCCTAGCTCAGGCCTCCAGGGATGGAGCTCGTGGACCCCGACATCTTTAACAAGGATCCCCGGGACCATTATGACCTGCTGCAACGGCTGGGTGGCGGCACCTATGGGGAAGTCTTCAAGGTGAGGAAGCCCCTTGGTCTCCATCATCCTCAAACCAGTGATCTTTAGGTTGAGAATCAATAAGGGATAGGGTGCAAGAGGGTCGCAGTCCTTGGCCTTGTGGAGGGATATTGAGAAGGACTCAGTGATGGAGGCGCCTGAGAGCCAACTTCCCCTTTTCCAGGCTCGAGACAAGGTGTCCGGAGACCTGGTAGCACTGAAGATGGTGAAGATGGAGCCTGGTGAGAGGGGACCCAGAAACTCCTTCCCTAACCCACCCCCACCAGCTGGGGGGGTCCCGTTCCCTTCCAGTGACTCTCTGTCTGAAGCCACCTTTTTCTCCTGCCTCTCCTTGCAGATGATGATGTGTCCACCCTTCAGAAGGAAATCCTCATGTTGAAAACTTGCCGGCATGCCAACATCGTGGCCTACCATGGCAGTTACCTCTGGTGATTAACCTCAGGGACCCAGCCCAGCCCCTAACTCAGAGTCTTCACTTCTGATTAGACACCCGCTAACCTCATCTCCTGTCCTAACTTCCACTTTGACCCAGATACCCTAGACTACAATCTTGGACTCCCACTTTTAATTGGAGCACTCCCTAGGTTGATCCCCAGACCAAAGTCTCTGACCAGGTCACTCCTAACTTAATTCCAAATCCAGAACTCCCATTTCTGACTCAGGGTCCCCCAAATTGATCCCTTCGTATTAACCATATCTGAAATCAACTGCCTTCAAATAAGTCTCTCATCATTCTGCCCCTTGGGTTCCCCAGTTTTATTCTTCTCCTTTAATATGAACCCCTAAATTCTCTGACCTCCAAAATAATGTCTCTGCTGCTCCAATAATGACCTCAGTTCCCCAGATCTGACACCCTGGGCCTGTCTGTCCCATCCAAGCCTCCACAACCTGCATCTCAGCTCTGTCTTCTCAGAAAGCCTAGGACAGCAGAAGGGTGCCCTGGATTTGAAGCCCAAAGACTTAGGTCCAAATGGAATTGTCCAGAAAACAGATTTCCTGTCTGACCCCCAATTTCCTTCTCTGTAAAATGGGAATGAAACAGTCTTACTCTGGTGGGCAAGGGGAGACAGATGACACCCGTACGTTCAAGTTCTAATTGAACTAGAACAAGACAGTGTACCAGGGGCTCTCTCCTATAAATAATAATATAGTTACTCTTGAACTTTCATAGGTTGCAGAAGCTCTGGATCTGCATGGAATTCTGTGGGGCTGGCTCTCTCCAGGACATCTACCAAGGTTAGAGGAGGGACAAGGGATCTAGGCCCCCTTGACCCTTCAAATCCAGCTTTCCTGTTCAGTGTCTCAGTGTTTGTGTTCCTGGGAACTGTCTTCCTGTTCCACGTTTCATGCAACAAGCCCCTCCCTGTCCTGGGCCTGGCCTGGAGGATGCTGAGGAGCCTGTGGTGACTGAGCAGGTGGGGACCCTGCTGTCCAGGCTCAGTCTTTCTGTATGCAGTGACGACACCCCCCCCCGCCCCCGTCCTCCTTCCCTCGATGTCTCATCAAATGAGTGAATGGATTTCTGGTTCTCTTCCTCAGCCTGCCTTTTAGTCTCAGAAAATTTGAGGATGGGGTGGGTGAGCCTCTGATGGTCATCACCTTTCTCTCTTTTTTCCTTCTTCTCCTACTTTTTTTTTTTTTTTTGGTGGTGGTGCGCAGGGAACCCAGGGCCTGATGCGTGCTGGGCAAGTGCTCTCCCACTGAGCTACTCCTCTCTGAATTTCTGAGTTTGCTTCTGTCCTCCATGATTCCCTGATTCCCTCTAGCTCAAGACCTCAAAGGTCAGAAAACGAAGGACCTAATTAAGCAGCTCTCAGGGGGCTGGAGGGTAGCTCACGGGTAGAGGCTTGTCTGGTGTATGGAGGCCCGGGGTTCCGTCCCCAGCACCGCAAAAGAAAAAACCCTCCAAAGAGGGGGAAACTGAGGCCCACAGAGAGGAAGTGACTCACGCAACAGGTCTCTCAGGCCTGGTTTCTGTGCCTCCCCTATCTCTTGTCTCTATTGTCCCCTCTTTACCCCTCCAATGTCTCTCTCTTTCAAAATGTCTGTCATACCACGTTTGGTCTCTGCCTGGCTCTTTCTGTGTCTCAGTTTGGCTCTGTCCATGTTTCTCTCTGTCTCTGTCGCTCTCTGCCATTCCTCATTTTGCAGGCAGTCACGTCACTCTCCTGTTGGGAGGCCTCCCAGGGCTCCCGTGTCCCTCTGAAGCCCCAACTCTTCATGGCCTTTGCCCTGGCCCTGGTCCACCCAAGCCGACCGGCCTTTCTCCGATGGCTTTTCTCCTCCCTGCTCTGTCCCCCCACTTGGCCATTTTTCAGCCCCAGAAACCGTCCTACCCACCCCCCATCCCTGCCCTTGCTATTCCTCTTCTCCCTCTGAGGAGGTCCCTCATGTCCCCCGCTGTCACTTTCGTAGCTTTATGACAACGTGGTGTAAAATGTCATAGTCTTTCCTACACATATTTCCTGTTATCTTTTATTGCTCTGTTTTCCTGTTTATTGTTTGTGTTGGGTGCATATATGGGTGCATACCCATGTGCACATATGTAAAAATTTCCCCACTGGTGCTGGGGATTGAAGCCAGGGCCTGGCACATGCTTGGCAAGTGCTCTACCACCAAACCACAGGCCCAGCCCTATGTGCTGTGTGTTTTACTTGCTTATCATCTGTCTCCCCCACTGGAACGTTCTCTCCATGAGGGCAGGGATGTGTCTTTTGGTCACGACTGTGTCCTTAGATGTACACAGTAGACGTAAATAATATCCAGTGACTATCTCCCTCTGGCCTGTGTCCATGCATCACAATCTCTCTCCCAGCCTTGTGACCTTCCAGCCCCCCCCACCCTCGGCCTCCCTTGGGCCTCCCTCTCCCCTCCCACCTGTCCCGTCCTGTGCCCCCTCCCTCTTGGGCACTCTCTCAGATGGTGTGGGTAGGTGGAGCCAGGGAACCCCCAACTCCACCCCCACTTCCTGGCTCCCTGTCCAACACCTGGCCTGGCCGGGGTGACCTTTGCAGTGACTGGCTCCCTCTCAGAGCTCCAGATCAGCTATGTCTGCCGGGAAGTGCTCCAGGTGAGGAGAGGCCTGGGGGGCCCTGGGGGCGGGGCTTGCTTCATCCCGCAGGCATTCCCAGCCCCCTTGTCTGCCTCCTCCCCAGGGGCTGGCCTACCTGCACTCACAGAAGAAGATACACCGGGACATCAAGGTGGTCTGGGGGTGAAGGTGACACTAGGGGTGGAGCCCGGGAGGGGGGAGTGGCTTTTGGGGGGCTCAGGGATAGGGTAGCTTGCCCTGTGGAGTGCAGGAACAGGCGATGGGGCAGCAGTGGCTGGAAAGGGGGTCTCTGACAGCATCGCATCCTTCCTCTTGTGTCCAGGGAGCCAATATCCTCATCAACGATGCTGGGGAGGTCCGACTGGGTGAGTGTGGCTGCCGGGTGTGACAGGGAGCTAACTGGCACCCAGGGGTATTGACATGCTGTATCTCTCCCTCTGTCTCCAGCTGACTTTGGGATCTCGGCCCAGATTGGGGCGACGCTGGCTAGACGCCTGTCTTTCATTGGGACACCTTACTGGTGAGGGTTTCCCCCAGGCTTGGGAGGTGTTCCTGCCCTGGCTCCTGGGACTCTCCTTCCAGCCTCATTCCCAGCCTGACTACCTGACTACCCCCTGGGAGCCTCTTGGCTCTCCGCGTCTGACTGTCCCTTTTCTGCCTTTTTCACTCTGTTTTTTTTTTTTTTTTTTTTTTTTTT
>NW_026000205.1:8986325-8998489 GCF_001458135.2 Marmota marmota marmota
GGGTCCTGGGGGCTAATTTCCTCCCACCCCCTCTCAGAGCCCTCACTCTGGAACCCAGCTTCCCGGGAGCCTGACCAGCCCCCACTGCTGCCCCCTAAAAAGGAAAAGATGAAGAGAAAGGTGAGGCCAGCTGTGTGCCTTGGGAGGGGGCCGGGACACCCAGGCGGTATGGGAGGGCGTTGGGACGACTAATAATCATAACGAGGGACATGTGTTGTTGAACACTTCTCTTCTTCTGTGCCGAATGCTGATACCTTGTCTTTCCGTAGTATCACCCTTCAGAGAGACAGGCAGTCATCACAGGCCAATGCAGTCCCAGCCATTCAGAGGGTGGGGCAGGAGGAGCAGGAGTTTGTGAGTTTGAGGCCAGCCCTGGCAACCGCGTAGGGAGACTCCAACTTACACACACATAATAAATAGATATCCCAAAGGTAGAGATCATTGACCATTCACGGATGGGGAAACTGAGGCACAGGGCAGGTAGGTAGCTTGCCCAGGTGGTTTATATAGCAGTGCCCCTTATCCATGGGGGTTATGTTCTAAGACCCTCACGGGATGCCAGAAACTATAGTATCAAACCCCACATATGTATTTTTCTTATATACACATAATTATGATGTTTGTTTGATGAATTAAGACACAGTAAGAGATTAACAACTATAATAATCGACTAGGATAACTTGAACATTACACTGTAGTGAAAGTTGTATGAAACTTGTGATTTCTTCTTTATCCCTGGAATTTTCCATGTCATATTTCTGGACCATGGTTGGCCGTGGGTATCTGAGACCATGGAAAGCAGACTGGGAATGGGGGTGAAGAGGCAGAGGTGGGGTTTGATCCCTGGCACTCTGGCGACAGAGTCTTAACCACGGCATCTTCCTGTTCCCCGCTCGCTTTGTCTGGATCTGCCGCCGGCCCCTCCACGGCCTGCCCAGGGATGTGCCCTTCTCGTAAAGCTGTTCAATGGCTGTCCCCTCCGGATCCACAGCACAGCAGCCTGGACACACCCCTCCACCAAGGGTGGGCCTTTCCTAGAGTCCGGCAGGGCCTGGGGTGGGGTGGAGAAGCCAAGGGGTGAGGGGGCCCGCGGAGGAGTTTTAATGGCAGCTCAAGGGCAGGGACAGGGGAGGGTCTTGGTGGGGTGGGAGTGGCAGGGAGTGGAGACCCCAATTGTATTTGGCTTTGAGGATCCAAGAGGGGAAGAAGAGAGAGGAGTTGAAGAGTTAAAATTGGAAAAATTAGAGTTTGGGGGTCAGGGTCCCCAAATCTCACAGAAAGGATAGAGTGTGGGGGACAAGATGGATGTACAGAAGGTCAGCTGGAGGTTCATGATAGACTGTGGTCAGCATTTCGTGGTTAGGAGATTTAGAGATCAGAAAGCTACAGAGAAGAAGAGTTTGGGATCAAAGATGTAGAGACAAGGGTCAAAGTTAAAGGCATAGCGTCAGAGTTCGGGGGTGATGCTGGGCAGATAAAGTTGCAGTTGAGGTTGTCAGAGTTTGGAGATCAGTGTGAAGACAGATTAGCAGCTGGAGGTCAGAACTGGGGCAGGCTATCTGGGGAGGCAGGTCTAAGGTTGGGGGAGGAACTAAGGAGACAGGGCCAGGTTCTGTATGTCAGAGAAGAACCACCTGAAAGTGGCAAGTCACTTTCACTTTCTCAGGAGACCCTGAGACTGGCTTAAGGGACTCAGATTGGGGGAAACAAAGGCTGGGATGAGAGAGAGAGAATAAAGGGCTAGAGCTGCGGCCTCAAGGCCAGTGTTTGGGTTCAGACAGGCGGGGATCTGGGAGGTCCCCAGGACGAGATAGGTCCCAGTGTCCTCCCTGTCTGTCCTTTCCAGACCAGCACCTGCTCCTCGGGGCTGAAGAAGGCATTTTCATCTTGAACCGGAATGATCAGGAGGCCACGCTGGAGATGGTGAGGGACGGGACGGCCCCAAGGGTTGGACAGGGCTGGGGGTGGGGGGCGCTAGGGTGTTACAGGAGCCATCTCCCCATCCTCTGCAGCTCTTTCCTAGCCGGACCACCTGGTTATACTCCATCAACAATGTCCTCATGTCCCTCTCAGGTCTGTCTGTGGGTTGTGGGGAGAGGCGGGTTCAGAAATTAAGGGCCAAGGGTCAGGGGGTTGGGAGGTAGATGAGCAGAGCTTAAGAAAATTTAGGCTGCCCTTGAACTGAGCCATGGCTTCAAATCCCACCCAGTTTTCCACCTTGGACATAAGGCAAGAGCCTGTTTCCTCGTGTGTAAAACAGAGCTGACGCTAGGCCTCAAGTCAGTCTTGAGGTAATTTCTACAATAAATTAGTGTTTAAATAGCTTCAATATTCAAATGGCCATCAGAAGTTATTCTGACTTTATTAAAATAAAACGAGCAAGTTATAGATTTTTAAAAATCTGTGTCATTGATTTGTAAATATTTTGTGTAAAAGAATTGCTAGTTTTGAGAGAAACACCAAGTCAAATAGAATCCATGAGCCACGTAATGTCACATCTGTTATAACAGACTTTAGAATTTCTAGATTTTTTTTTCTTAAACTTTAATATGTGTAACTCCATCTTACTGGTTAAGTGTTCACAGTTTAATTTCTAACGTGGCCACAAGTACTATGAGGGTAGGGAACATATTCAGTACTTTTTACCGGAGCCAAGTACAGCACCTGGCCAACTCTAGGCCTTTAAAATGTATCGAGGGGCTGGGGATGTGGCTCAAGCGGTAGCGCGCTCGCCTGGCATGCGTGCGGCCCGGGTTCGATCCTCAGCACCACATACAAACAAAGATGTTGTGTCCACCAAATAAATAAATAATTAAATATTTTTTTAAAAAAATGTATCGAATGAGAAAGGAATGAATGAAAAGCACTCTCGATTTGCAGTTGTGGGAGTTTCAGACAAAGGTCTGGGTCCCCGTGAAGCGATGGGGGAGAAGAGGTGGTAGCGGGGTCCTATAACTGCTTCCCCCCACATACATACACACTGCAGGAAAGACCCCCCACCTGTATTCTCATAGCATCCTGGGCCTTTTGGAACGGAAAGAGACCAGAGCAGGAAGCCCCATCGCTCACATTAGCCCCCACCGGCTACTGGGAAGGTAACAGCCCCCAAACGACACCCCAGGCCCTGTGATTTCCCCTCCCCCTGTTGTTCCCACCCGTTCACACCTACCTCCTCTTCCAGGAGAAACATGGTCTCCACCAAGATCCAGGACACCAAGGGCTGCCGGGCGTGCTGTGTGGGTGAGCCAGAACCCAAGGGGCGTGCCGGGGAGGCGGGGCGTGCCGGGGAGGCGGGGCATGCCGGGGACGGGGCTTGGGCTGCATCCTCTCTGGAAGGCTGCAGAGTTCGTGCTTTGGGCCTAGCGGGAGGAGAGCAGGGAGGAGAGGGAATTGACCCTGACCCATCCTTGCCCACCCCCACAGCCGAGGGTGCGAGCTCCGGGGGCCCATTCCTGTGCGGGGCGCTGGAGACCTCCGTAGTCCTGCTCCAGTGGTACCAGCCCATGAACAAGTTCCTGCTGGTCCGGGTAAGGGACTTGGGATTCCGAGTACTGTGGACTCTGGACAGGCAGTGACTAGGGCCTTCCACCCTAGTTGCTTAGTTGTAGAGCTCCCTGAAGCCCCGCCTCCGTAGAGGCCTCGCCTACCACTCGCACTTCACAGGGCTTCTTGATTCTTAAACTCCGCCCTTCACACCTGGCCCCAAGGATTTCTCAGACTCTGTGCCCAGCCCCAGATTTCTAAGAAGATCTCATTCAGGACCTGTTCCTTTCTTTGAATATCTAAGAAGATAGGTTTTTACTGTCCTTGAGGCCCTGTACCTTGGGGGTCCCTGCCTATATCCAGGTTTCAATCAAAGCCACACACACTCTGAAGCCACACCCCTCGTTTTCTGAGGAGGCCCCAAACCCTCTGAGGCCTCTGACACCTTGAAATTTCCAGATAGCACCTCTCAAGACTGTGGGCCCAGGATATACTTCAGAAGTCCTAGGCCTGCGCAGGCGCTGTGGTGCACGCCTGTAATCCAGCGACTCCGGAGGCTGGGAAAGGAGGATAGCAAGTTCGAGGCTAGTTTGAGTAAATTGGCCAGACTTAGCGAGACGGTCTCAAAATTAAAACAAAATAGGAAGGGCAGAGGCTGTGGCTCAATGGTTGAGCGCCCCTGAGTTCAGTCCCCAGTGCGACAAAAAAAAAAAAAAAAAACAAAAAAAAAAAAAAAGTTCCCTAGCCTTATAGCAAGGCCAGGTCCCTCGCAAGCCACTCCCTGCTCCCACTGATCCCGTCCCTGCCCTGCGGCCAGCAGCAGGTGCTGTTTCCACTGCCCACGCCTCTGCCAGTGTTCGCGCTGCTGACCTCGCCAGGCTCCGACCTGCCGGCCGTGTGCATCGGCGTGAGCCCGGGCCGGCCCGCTAAGTCAGTGCTCTTCCACACCGTACGCTTCGGTGCACTGTCCTGCTGGCTGGGCGAGATGAGCACCGGTGAGTGGGCGGGGCCGAGTGGGCGGGGCTGAGCGGGCGTGGGCGGGCTTATCTTGAGGCAGTACTGACCCAGGAGTGGGACAGCGGGTTTTATTTAAATGGTGAGATTTTCAGGATGGGGCTTGGGTGGTGGGCGGGGCCTGGCCTACTTGCAGGGGACCTGAGCACTGCCTAGTGAGACCCTGGTCTATGGGAACCATGTGGGAGAACAGAGAACCGGGTGGAGTTGTTTCTTAACTCCCGTCCTCTAGAGCACAAGGGAGCAGTGCAGGTGACCCAGGTAAAGGAAGACATGGTGATGGTGTTGATGGATGGTAAGAGCCCCTGCCCGGCCCTCCCTGTTTCCCTGTCCAGGACCGCGTCTCTCAGAAACCCTGAGCCCCTCCGGGCCGCGCCCCACGGCTCCCCACCCCCACTTCCTTCTTGGCTTTTCACACTGAATTTATTGCCTGCTCATCAGCGAAGCCCTCGGTTCTTAACACCCTCGTTCTACTTGGCCAGGCTCCCTGAAGCTGGTGACGCCAGAGGGGGCCCCAGTCCGGGGACTTCGCACATCTGAGATCCCCATGACGGAACCGGTGGAGGCCGTGGGTATGTGCAGAGGTGGGGTCCTGGGGGCGGGGATGAGGCTTGAGTGAGTCCCAGGGGTAACCGCTGCTGCTTCTCTCCAGCTATGGTCGGGGGCAGGCTGCAGGCCTTCTGGAAGCACGGAGTCCAGGTGTGGGCTCCAGGTTCCGACCAGGTAAGCTCCTCCCCTCCACGCCAATCGGCCTGCCTCGGTCACGGTCATCAATGACATTTAAACATGGGCTTGGCGTCTTGGATGGAACCTTCCTCCAGTTTCAGTGCAGACGGAGCCCCTTCTCTGCCCCACGGTCTCCCCAAGCCCAGTCTTATCATGTGATGCTGTGCAAGGGAGTTTCCTTCTTTCTGAGCCTCTAAGCCCTGACTGTAAGGTGGGGGCCAAGAGCATGGACCAGAAACCTGCACTGGAACCAGCTGAGTGACCTTAGACACATGACTTCACTGTCCTGTGCCCCACTGTCCTCCTTTGGAAAATGGAGGGGAAGTGGGGTTTATCTCATAGAACACGGTATCAGATTCTACCCTTGCATTTTAATGTTTTGTTTAATCTTTACAATAACCAATCAGATAGGTACTAAGATTTTGCAGGTTAGTAATCTGAGGCACAGAAACGTTAAGTAACTTGCCGGAAGTCACACGGCTGGTACATGGTGTTGGATCTGATGGCAGACACAGAAACCTCTCCTTGTTCTCCTTAAGGGAGACGTGTTGGTGGGGAGTGGGGAGGGATCTTCTGTCACTGACACACTCATTTTCTCCCCAGCTGCTGCAGGAGCTGAGAGACCCAACCCTCACCTTCCGTCTGCTTGGCTCCCCCAGGTACAGTGGTGGGGAGGGGGACAGAAGGTCCAGAGAGGGAGCTTCTGATGTGGAGAGGGCTTCCTGAGGTGTCACAGCCACCCATACCTTTTTGTGGGGGACACATGGGGGATTGAACTCAGGGGCGCTCGACTACTAGCCACATCCCCAGCCCCATTTTGTATTTTACTTAGAGACAGGGTCTCACTGAGTTGCTTAGTGCCTTGATTCTTGCTGAGGCTGGCCTTGAACTTGCAATCCTCCTGCCTCAGCCTCCTGAGCCTCGGGATTACAAGCCACCCATAACTTTGACCTGGACAGTCATGTCTTCCTGCTTCCATCCCTTTTCCCACAGTTTACTCCCTGCACAGCAGTCAGGGGGAATTTTCATTTTGTATTTTTATTTTAACTTTTAAGCCATTGAAATAATTATTTTAATTTTTTATTTTGACATAAATTTAAATTTGCAAGAAGTTGGAAAAATAATACAAAAAAAATTCCTGAATCCCTTTCACTCAGATTCCCCAAAGAGTAACTTTAAAAAAAAAACACATCATTTTTGTTTTATCCATTTTTTCCCCCTTTGATCCTGAGGACTGAACCCAGGGCCCCTCACATATAAGGCGCACACTCCACCAGGGAGCACAGCCCCAGTCCCCTTCCTCTCTTTATTCTTATTTATTTAGTTAGTGATGGGGATTAGCCCCAGGGTGCTCTTTATCATTGAACTATATCTACTTTTATTTTGAGACAGGGTCTCACTAAATTGCTTAGGGCCTTGCTAAGTTACTGAGGCCTCAACCTCCAAGTCAGTGGGGTTGCAGGTGCACACCACCACACCTGGCGCCTTTTTATTTATTAATATCAGCATCATCTCATGGATTTCTATTTCACTCTATTCATCTTGTAATCTATTATAATTTTTTATCTTGAGGCACAAATAGTCTCGGATTTAGCCAATGGGAGGCTCTGTAAGGGGCTCCATTTTTTTTTTTTTTTTTTAGATAAAGGAATTTTAATTATCAATCCTTTCAATGGTTACATAGTTCAGAATTTACCTTAAGATAATGATTGCAGGGGTCTGGGGCTAGGGCTCAATGATAGAGCACGTGTCTAACACGTGTGAGGCGCTGGGTTTGAGCACCACGTAAAAATAAATAAATAAATAAAATAAAAGTATTGTGTCCATCTACAACTAAAAAAATATTAAAAAAAAAAGATAGTGACTACACAAGGTTGACTGGATATGGTTATAGAGATATCTGTTTTTAACAGCGTTACTGAGATATAGTTCTCATAACATGTTCCCTGTGCCCTTTAGACGTGTTGGGGGGGCCTTTTAACAATCTAGGTCTGACCATCTCACTCTCTCTCTGCTTCAAATCCTCTCGAAGCTTCAAGGGAAACACTCAGTACTGGCCTCAACACACAAGTCCAGCCACACCCAGCCTCTCCTCATCAGAGGTTTTGCACATCTGTTCTCTCTGCCCAGAACACTCTTTTTTGTGTGTGTGGGGGAGATGGGGGTACAAGGGATTGAACCCAGGGACACATAACCACTGAGCACATCCCCAGCCCTTTTTTTTTTAAATTATATTTTAGTTGTAATTGGAGACAATACCTTTATTTATTTTTTTGTGCTGCTGAGGATCAAACCCAGGGCCTCACACGTGCTAGGTGAGCACTTTACTGCTGAGCCCCAACCCCAGCCCCGCCAAGCCCTTTTTATATTTTATTTAGAGGCAGGATCTCAGTAAGTTGCAGAGGCTGGCTTTGAACTTGCGATCGTCCTGCCTCAGCCTCTGGAGCTGCTGGGATTACAGGCGGGCACTACTGCATCTGGC
The DNA here is from genome assembly GCF_001458135.2 of Marmota marmota marmota. NCBI lineage: Eukaryota > Metazoa > Chordata > Mammalia > Rodentia > Sciuridae > Marmota > Marmota marmota. Next base: position 8,994,031 of record NW_026000205.1, read on the forward strand.
CCCAAACTTACTTTCTTGTTCTTTTACCACATTCCTTCCTGAACCGCCTCAGGCTCCCCTGTACATTCTTTGGGGAACCTTACCTGTCCTCTTGGGGTGAGTCTCTCTGCCATGCACCCCCTGCTTCTTTGCACCCATGTGATCATTGATTTCTGTTGCCCTCCCTTAGATGGCAGGCTCCACAACCGTAGGGACCACGTCAGTGTGGTCATTGTTCTCCCCAGCATTGGATGGCACGTCCCTATTAACTTATCTTGTGAATGAACAGATGACCTGCTTCTCCCTTCCCAGGCCTGTGGTGGTGGAGACGAGACCAGCGGACGACCCCACTGCCCCCAGCAACCTCTACATCCAGGAATGACCCTACAGGGTCTTTTAGGAACGGGTCCCTGCATCCATCTCTCCAAAGTACACACTAGTGGTCATGTCATAGCCTCATCTTCTAATAAATGTGACTTTAGCCTATGCGGTCATCTTGTTTTTCTGGGGGGGAGGCAGAATTTCTGGGTGTTCTCTCCCCCCCAATTTCAACAACCAACAGTGATGCCAGGGGGTATAGCACAGATTTTATTTCTCCAGTGCAAGGTCACCTCGCCCTCAACTTCCTTGAGGGCAGGGGCTGGGGGCTTTCGGTGAGAGTAAGGCACTTGAGGTAGGGAGGTGGGGGCCGCCTCAGCTGAGCTGGTCCTCGTACTGCTTGCGGAAACAGTCGCCGGCCGGGAAGAAATCCCAGCATCTCTCCTGGTACATCTTCCAGACATAGGACTCCTGGGTTGGGGGAGGAGAAGAGTCCTTTGGTCACGTCTTGATATTGACTTAAGCTTTCTACTGTCACCTTTCATTGGCCTGATATGATAACGTCCCGGCCCATTGTCGTTCATTAGCGCCCCCTTACCTGACCCGTGTGTTCAGTTTCATCCTTGTTTATCAGATACATCAGGAAAAACCTGAGGGAGGGAGGACACAGGCCAGAACCGCTCTTACCTTCTGATTGGCTGGCTGGGAGCCCCACCCACGTGGACGCCACACCCCCTTCCGTAACCCGCCCCACTCAGTAGCCACCCCTGGGCCACTGGCCACGCCCCCGCCCTCCCGATTGGCCAGCGGCCTGTGCTCACATGTAATTGGCCAGGTTGTGCTCCTCCAGCGTGTGGGTCTCAAATCCGTGAGGTGTAGTGTCAAAGTAGTCGCTGCCTATTCCGCAGATGAAGCACTTGGTCTGTAGGTGGTGAAAGACAGCAGAGTTGAGGCCCATTTGGCCACCCAGCATCGCATAATCCCTCTGGGAAACTCCTAGAAATGACCCACCTCCATATCCTCCTTGACTTGCTCTTGCTGGTCTCGGAGCTCACCAAAGGCATCGATAATCAGACCTGGGGAGGCAGAACGCAGGTCAGGCAGACTCAGACCCAGTTCGGACTCCTCCTAGTCCCAGCTACCTACCTTTGGGCCGCGCCTTCTACCCCCTATCTCCCCAGTCTCACACTACTTGCTAAGAAGAATAAAACTTGGTGTTTATTAAGCACTTACTACAAAACACTTAAAAGGTATGGACTTAATTCTCATGCAACCTGATGAAGTTAAGCACCATTAATACCCCCATTTGGCAGATAGAGAAACTGAGGCCACTTGCCCAGAGTTTCATAGTAGAGAGAAGCAGACCTGAAACAGGAATCCATGGAGACTGGCTCGTGGTCTGCATTCTTTTAGCCATGGAGCTGGCCCCACTCTGGACATTGAGTGTCCACTCCCACCCACCACCTCAGCCAGCACTGACCTTGGATGATGGCCAGCAGGATGATGATGACGAAGAAGAAGAAGGTAATGTCGAATACCACCCGGTAGAGCTCGTATTCATCACCCGCTGGGTCCTCAATCTCATCCCCAATGCCTCCGCCAGCCCGGACACCCACATACATGTGAAACAGGTAGCACTGGGGATGGGGGGCATGTGGTCACTCACTCCACTGTGCAGTGGCCATTCACTGAGTACCAGCCAAGGCCCTGGGCTAGGCAGGGCTGGACACCAGCAGTGATAGTGACAGCCTAGAGCCTAGTCCTCTCAGGGCGCATAGATACTGCATCAGTGACAGCCCAGAAACGGTCAGGGCTATGATAGACAGGAACAGGCCGAGGCCAGGCTGGGGGAGGCAGCCATGTGATCAGTGTGAGCTGGAGAAGGACAGGAAGCCTCAAGAGCTCGCTGAGCTCCTGACCCCTTCTAGGTGATCAGTGAGGCTTCCTGGAAGGGGGACTCGTGTGAGTGGAACCAGAAGGAGGTGTGAGGTGCGTGGCTGGTGGGAAAGAGGGTTCCAGGCAAGAAAACCACAGGCGCAACATCACCATCGGGGAGGAAAGGCTCAATCTTGCAGACGGAGGGTGCAGCTCAGGAGAAGAGCACGTAGCCCTCCGTGTGCAAGGCCCTGGGTTCCATCCCCAGCACTACCAAAAATAAATAAAATCTTATTCCCATGGGGAACTGAAAGAGGTTTGGTGGGCTGAGATGTGGATCTGCTCTGGGCAACAGCAGGGAGCAGCAGCAGGAGAGAGATGATCAATAAAGCAGAGTCTGGTCACATGGGCACTGCAGGCCCAGGCCCCAGCAGCGGTCAGGGAGGGCTTCCTGGAGGAGATAGCATTTGAGTTGAAAGGTGAGGGGTCATGTGAAGGGATGTGCATGTTGTGCCTGGGATGGGGGCACTGAGAGAGATCAAGTGCAAAGGGCCTGAGTCAGGAGGAAACATATGGTCTTAGAGACCTGAAAGAGGAACAGGCAGCCAGAAAGTAAAAAGCAAGAGGGATTGTGGTTAGACTTACACAGAGTAGACTCAGGATTTACCCCCTCGCCCCCGCCTTTGTAAGCCATAATGAGGCTTAAGTAAGAGCTAAAATCACTGACTGATGGGAACAAGGCTGTGGGTGGGAGGGCCAGTCTGACAGGGCCTCAAATGTCAGGCCGAGGAGCTGGATTTACAGGTCATTTCCTGAGATAATGCCCTGAAATGAGTCTTTTAATTGTGTCCCTGCCTCTAGTAGGTTAAAGCCAATTTGGGTTACGATCACTGTTATTAGAATAGAAGAAAAAATATAACTATCTGCACACTGGTACTTTTATTTAGGAGCACTTAACCATGGAGTCACACTCCCAGCCCTTTTTATTTTTTATTTTGAGACAGGGTCTCACTAAGTTGCTTAGGGCCTCACTAAGTTGCCGAGGCTGGCCTCAAACTTGCAGTCCTCCTGCCTCAGCCTCCCTAGTTGCTGGGATTACAGGTGTGTGCCACCACAATCTTGGGCATGCTGGTGTTTTTAATTACAGGTTGATAGTGACTAACATCTACGTAATCTTAATGCATGTCAGGCACTATTCAAAGCGTTTTTTCCCTTGGTGGTGCTGGGGATGGAGCCCAGCGCCTCCCACATGCGAGGCAAGCTCTCTGCCCCTGAGCTGCACCCCCAGCCCAGTAACACAGAGTTTTACTTCTCAAATAATATCAAAACCATATCTGGGGAGCACTAACCGTGGGTCTGGCCCCTTAGACATATCAGCCGTCTGAGCTGTCACCAGCCCAGCAGGCAGCTGCTGTTAATAACCCCCTTTACAGACAGGAAAACAGAGGCCAGTGATCTGCGGGGCGGAGGGGGGGCTGGGGGGGCTCACCGTCATCATATCGTCACACTTCATGTCGGGCTCGTCCTCGTCCTCACTCTTGTTGTAGAACTTGCGGAAGAAGTTGAAGGCCACCACGGTGTACAGGTAGACCACCACCGCTAGGAGGCCCACGGTCATCACCAGCTGGGGGCAGGCAGGGGAGGCTCAGCCCACAGGCCTCACTGCCCCCTAGGCACGGCCCGCCCTCCCTGCTCCTGCTGGTCCCCAGCTGCCCCATCCCCACTGCTCCACCCCACTACACTGCCACCCTTGTCTCCCCAGGTCCTCTCCACCACACCTGCTTCCCGTTGTGGGTGACGGAGGAGAGGATGGTGCGCAGCGTCTTGACTCCCATGGCGATGTCCAGGAGGTGAGCGGCAAAGAAGAAGTTGTTGTAGTGGCCCAGGAGGGACATCACCATGTACCAGCCCAGGTACAGGAAAGACTGCGGGCATAGGGCGCCTGGGGTCAGGGAGCCTGCAGGCGCTGAGGGACTGGGGTGCCCTCCCTGGGGAGCAGGTGTGTGGAGGGCTGGGGGCCTCTGAGCTGGGGACCTCGGGGGCAGCGGGGAACCTCTGCAGAAGGCAGGGTCTGGGTTCCAAGCGCACCCTGAGGAAGCTCAGGGCTGAGAAAGTACCTTAGGATCACAGGGACTCAAGAGTCACCCTGAGGGTGGGGACACAGGACTGGAACCCCCCTCCACCGCCCCACCCTGCTGGCCCCTCCCCCCCACGGCCCCTCCTCACGTTGTCCGTGAAGATGACACCGAACTTCCAGATCTGGTACTTGACATCGATGGACATGAGC
>NW_026000205.1:9000739-9009837 GCF_001458135.2 Marmota marmota marmota
AGCCTGCGCAGGGCGAGGAGGGGCCGGGATGGCGGGGTGCCCGGGGCCGGGCGCCTCCCCTTCCCACCCCAGGGCCCGGTCCCCGCTCACCAGGTCAGCAGCCCTGGGGGGAGGGTGCGGCTTGCGCTCGTTGTGCGCCGTGATCTCCAGCGTGGCCAGGTCCATGCCCAGCAGCTCGGCAATCCGCTCCCGCCCAAAGATGTCCCCGTGTTTGTCCAGAACCTGCGCCAGAGTGTCAGACCCTGCGATGTGACTAGAGGGGCGAGTGTCACGGTCCCTGGGGGATTCTGGAGACACTCTGAACTTGGTATAAAAACGGGGGCCTGGGCTGGGGCTCAGTGGCAGGGCGCTTGCCTAGCCTGCGGGAGGCGCTGGGTTTGACCCTCAGCACCGCGTAAAAAATAACAAATAAAATAAAGGCATTCTGTTCACCTACAACTACCCAAAAACATTTTTTTACAGAAATTGGTGTACATTTTTCTGGGGAGAAGGGCCAGAGCTTTGTTCAGATAATCACAGTGAGGGATCAACACGATAAAGGTGCAGCTGATCCAGCAGCCAAATTAGTTGAGATACTGTATTATTTTAGGCAGGCAGGCAGGGAAACCTCTATAATTGGGCCCCGGTACCTATGAACCTGTTCTCCCCTCATTCCCACAGCCACAGGGGCCTCCTCTAGTTCCTCAAACCCACCAGCACATTCTTGCCTGAGGGACTTTGTCTTGACTGTTCCCTCACCTAAGACACTCTTCCCCCAATTTCCACCTGGCTCACCTCCTCAATTCCTTATGAATTAGTATGACCTTTTCTGAACCCATTACATAAAACAGCAACCTCCCCTGGCCAACACACACAGGCATGCTCCCCACCCCTCTTGTCTGCTTTATTTATTTGGGGGCATTGGGGTGGAACTCGGTGCCTCACACACGCAGGGTAAGCACTCTACCATTGAGCCACATCCTAGCCCCGGACTGCTTTATTTTTTCCACAGCTCTTATTACCATCTGCACAATATCTATCTTTGCAAATAAAGTGTCAGAATCACTGTTTTGTTACTGCTGGAACTCAGTTTCCAAAAACACTTCCAGCACACAGTAGCTACTCAATAAACTCTACTAAGTCAATCAATGATAAGAACAACCTTCACTTATCTTCTGTTTTACATGTGCCTTCTGCTTGTGTAGTAGGACATATAATCCTTACAACAATCTTGTGAGGTCTGCCCTGTTATTCCTCCACATTTTGTTTTTATTTTATTAAAATTTTTTTTAGAGCTAGGTCTTGTCATGATGCCCAGGCTGGCCTTGACCTCCTGGGCTCAAGTGATCCTCTTGCCTCAGCCTCCTGAGTAGCTGGGACTCCGGGATTACCCATTTTGAATATGAGAGAAACTGAGGCACAGACAAGCTAGGAGTGGAAACGCAGGCAGCTCTGAACCCTGAGCTTACACCAGCGCTGCTACCCTGCTCCTGCTCAGCCCCTGCGCCAGGGGCTCTGCCCTACGTGGGTCACCTCGTGTGAGAGGGAAGCATGATTATCATGCCCGTGTCCCCGTGGCAAACCCATGCTCCTCAGAAAGGCAACGGCCCTTGCCCAAGGTCACACATGAAGCAAGTCTTTGGCAGCTAGGATGCCCCGGTGGCAGAGAGGGACCCAGCCCAGAAAGCCCTCCCAATCCACGTCCTCACCTTCCGCTTGACAAACTTGTCCCAGTAGTTGCTGGGGAAGGACCTGCCAAGAGAAAGCACCTGTGAGACATTCACAGAGGCTGGGAGCCTCCAGCCGGGCCGGAGAGACAGGAATCCCAGTGCTGTTCGCCTTAGACTGACCGTTATCCAGGCTGGCCTTGAACTCCTGGCTCCATGCCCCAGCCTCCGCCCCACAGGAGCTGGGACTGGAGACGGGCACCACCTTGCCCAGCCTGTGCTTTTCGCACAGAGGACCCTGCTCAGTGGGGACCCTGCTGCCATGTTTGGTGGAGCCTGGGTGAGGCAGGGGACTTGTGTCCAGAGCCAAGCATGCAAAGACACCAGAACTGCTCCCGGGGGAGGCTCTGGGCGGTGACCAGTGGGGACAGCGGCATGCTGCAGGGGAATGGCACGCTTCCTCCCGCTGCTTCATACACTGTGCTTGGTGATTCTGGACCTGGGTTTACCAGTTCTCCCAGTGACAAGCCAGGGAGTGCGGGGTGGGGGAGGGGGTGGGGGTGGCTAGGAATCCGGGGACCTGCACCTAGATGACGTGCTCCAGTTCTGCTCCTCCTACTCCTCTGGATGCTCGGATTGTCCTTGCCGTGTCCAGAGTGAGCCCTGTCACCCTCCCAGCATGTCACCATTTCCTACGGAGCACGATCTTGCTTTCTAGCTCAATAAAATAGCCTCGGCTCATCTTTTGCCTGGCTCCTTCCTTTTTTTTTTTTTTTGTTTCCTTTTTTCCTCTCTCTTTTCTTTTCTTTCTTTTAAAGATGTTCGTATTTACTTATTTATTTATTTATGCATACATACCGGGGACTGCATCCAGAGCCCTCTACCACTTAGCTACGTCCCCAGCCCTTTCTATTTCGATGGGGTCAGAGCAGGCTCCTTCTACCTGGCTCCTCATTTGCTAAGTTGCCCAAGCTGGCCTCACATTTTGTGGGTTTTTTTGGTCCTGGGAGTTGAACCCAGGGGGGCTTTACCGCAGCCCGTGTTATTAATCATTTGAGACGAGGCCTGGCTGGGCTGCTGAGGCTGGCTCTGAACTCACAATCCTCCTGCCTCAGCCCCCGAGCCTCTGGGAATTTCTTTTCTTTCTTCTTTTCAGTACCCAGGATTGAGCCCGGGGGCACCCTACCACTGAGCTACACCCCCAGCCCTTTCTCTTTTTTTTTTTTTTTTATTTTGAGACAGGGTCTCACTAAGTTGCTTAGATTGGCCTTGAACTTGCCATCCTCCTGCCTCATCGCCCAAATCGCTGAGATTCCAGGTGGGCGCATGGAGCCCAGCTGATGTTCTTATTTACTTTTCGTGGAGCTGGGATGGAACCCAGGGCCTCGCCTCCGCTCACCAGGTGCTCTGCCACTGAGCTACACCTGGTCCCTGGTTTTCTTTCTCCCGAGAGGTGCCCCTAATAGCGCAGCTGGCTGGGGGGGGCAGCTGGCAGCCAGAGTCCCCTCATGGCCTCACACATCCTCTTTCCCTCCCTGGCTAAAAACCCAATGAGCTCTTATTTCCCACTCCCAGCACCTGGTGAGAAAGGCCCCCGGGGATGGGGCTTAAAATACAGTCCCACTTACACACATTGGCCCACGCCCTCCAGGGTGGGACCCAGGAACCTCCATGTGCCCTCAGAATGCCCCAGAGGAACTTTTTTTTCTTTTGCGGTGCTAGAAATGGAACCCAAAGCCACCTGTGTGCCAGGCGAGCACTCTACCACTAAGCCACATCCCCAGCCTCCCCTGGGGAACTTGATGCATGGGAAATGTTTCTATTTTATGGGGAATAAAACCAGGCGTGGGGAGACGTGTCGCAGGGGCTGGAACCTGCTGTCCTGAGCTCTGGGCCTCCACCCCCTGGCGCCCTGGGCGGGCTGGGCCTTACGGTGTGTTGAGCACCAGGCGGTCCCACTGCCCCTTCACGTCGTCATCCTCTGGCTGCTCTGTGATGTAGAGACCATCGAACTCCAGCTTCCGGGCCAGCTCTTTCTCCCGCTTGAAGATCACCAGGGGCACCTAGATGGTGGAGGGGGGGAGAGGGCAGGCGTTAGGGTCTCGCAGAAGCCAAGAGGTCTCGCTAGCATCTGCACAGAGGCTGAAGGAGCCTTCCCAGGATGGTCAGGGCCGAGATGGAAGGTGCAGGCAGAGGGTCACATCAGGAGGGACCAAAACAGAGGGGCTGGGGAGACCAGCAGGGGTGCCTGGTGCAAGCCGGGGCTTCCTGAGGGAGGAAGATTGCCCTTGGACCTTAGGCAGGTGGGAAGGAATGGACGTGGGACCGGGCATTGCAGGCTGTGGGAACAGCACTGCCAAAGCGCAAGGTCAAGAGAACTGTGTTCATTTAATAGTAACAAGATTTATGAAAACTGCCAGACCTCATGGAACCCAAATGGACCCATCATGACACACCCACGAGGCACTGAAAACCTCAGGCACCTGTGGCGTCAGAGCCCACATCCCTGTTGACATCCATGTTATGTCCAAGACCCCAGGGACCCCTAGAGATCATAGTTAACCCACTGACCAACGTGCAGAAAGCAACATTCCCAATGACAAGTTTGCTTCCTGACCCAGAAATTATCACAGTCGCACAAGCATGGTATGGAAAATTCTAGACTTGGCTTCTCGGCTTCTGTTCCCAGTTCAAATGCCACCCTTGTTGAAGACCCCAATCCTGCACCCAGTGCCCCAATCTCAAGCCCTCTGTCCTCACCACTGTGACAGTCCCTGCCCCTGTCCCCGCCCCAGCATCTCCGCTCCCTCCACAAGCTCTGCCCCAGGACCATGGTCATGGCCCACCTTGAGGCAGTTGTAGCCGATGATGCAGAGAAAGGCCACCAGTGTATGCAGCAGGCTCAGACACCGCAGCGCAGGCGCCATGTAGCCCGTGCTCTCCTCCAGGAAGTAGTACACCATGTTCTCATCCTCGTCGTCCTCTGCCTCCTCCCCTGCTCCCGAGCCCCAGCCAGAGCCGCCACCAGACCCTGCACCCATCATGTCCCCAGCTGCTGACCCCTCCACGTCGTCCTCCCCTGGTGGAGAGTCTGAGACCTGAGGAGGGGAGAGGAGTCCATCAGGGAGGGGACTCTGGTATCCTGGCACCTCGTCTGCCACAGCCAGAACCCACTAACACAATTAGCAGCCTCCATTCCTGAGGCTGGATTGGGCCCCTATCAGGATCACAGGACTGTCAATCAAGATGGAGGGGAGGGCCCAGGACCGAGCTTGAAAATCAGACTGTCCTGGGAACGTGCCCATCAAACTGAGCAACAAGAGGACCAAAAACAGAATTGGTTCATTTTTTAAAAAAACATATCTATATTTTTCATAACTTTATTTTATTTATTTTTTAATGTGGTGATGAGGATCGAACCCAGTGCCTCACCCGTTCTAGGCAAGCCCTCTACCACTGAACCCCAGCCCCAGCCCCAAATTGGTTCATCTTGATAGCAGAGTCCTAAAGAGACTGACCCCAAATGACACTAACAGAGATGACTGGTAGCCGGCAATTGCTCAGCACTTTCTATATTCCAGGTACTGGGCTAAGTACTTTGCACGTACTAATCATCTTTTAATCCTCACAGCTCTAGCTGGTAGACACGGTGACCAGCCCATTTTGCAGATGAGGAAACTGAGGTTAAGCACCCGGCCTACCATCATGCAGCCAGTGAGTGGGGAAGCCAGGACTCCATCCCACAAAGCCTCTCTGGCTTGCCTTTCTGTCCTGTTGGACCCCTGGGAAGATCCCGAGGGCCCCTTGTCCTTTGGGAGGCCTGGTTCTTAGCCCTTGCCTTTCCTTAGCCCCTGTGAGTTGCCCACTTGAGCCTCCCCAAGAACCTCTCTTTCAGGGACATGAAAGCATCAACTGTGACTGAGTCAGTGGGTGGCCCAGAGGGAAGGGTCTGCACCTGAGCACGGGGCAGGCAGGTGACAGATCTGGGCCAGGAACATAGCTCCAGCTGGCTCCTGCTCTGACACCCGCGGACACTCGGGCCTCCTGCCCAGAAGGAACCAGAAACCACAGCCCACCCCTCTGGGGTCCCGAGATCTTAGGGTCCCTAAGAATGCTGAGCCCCACACCCTGTCCTTTTGCGGCAGGGGCTCTGGGAAGCTGTGGGGGATGGAGCCTCCCGCCCCACATGGCCAGCACCTTGTAAAACAGCAGGATGAAGTTGATGGCAAACGCCAGGAAGAGGGCAAGGAACCGCAGCGTGTAGAAGTTCCGGGAGAGGTAGTTCTGGAAGGGAGACAGGGAGCTCACAGCCTGCTTCTTTGCTGGAGAATCCATCCCATTACTTACTCACGATCAGAGCACCCAGGTGCTCAATAGTTGGTGCCACAACTTCCTGCTTATTAAGTACTTGCTGTATACCAAGACCTGGGCTAAGACCTTTATATAAAATATCAATTAATTATCACAACCCTATGAAGTGGGTACTGCTCTTATGTCCGCTTTACAGATGAAGAAACTGAGGACGGGGAGGTGGTGTCTTGCTCAAGCTCACATAGCTAAAGAGTGGCAAATCTAGGATTGTGAGGGGTGTGCATGCACACACACACGTGCACACGGCACTGGGAATCGAACTCAGGGCCTTGCACACGCTAGGCAAGTGGTCAACTGCTAAGCTACGTCTCCAGCCCAGACCTGGGATGTGAACCCAGGTTGTCAGACCCCAGAGCCCACCCATCCTCTGTGCTACGCTGCTTCCCGTGAGGTCCCTGTTGGCTTCACCCCAAGCAGGGCACATCTTCTCCCACCTCTCCTTTCTCTCTCCACGTCTCCCTCCATCCTTTACTCCTACCACGAATCCTCACTGACTCCCCCCATCCACTATGCCCCCCACCCCCTCTCCAGGGTGGTCTGGAGAGGAGACAGGACCCTGCCTCCCAAACACCCTCCCTCCTTCTGGACCGATGAGGAAACGGACCCTGCCCAGGAGCTGCGAGAGCTCCGGCCTCCATAGGAGGAGGGAGCTGGGGCGGGTGTGGGGCTCAGACCCAAGAGACTGGCCACGATGGAGGGCAGAACATGGCCTCAGCTGGGTTTCACTGTGGCTGGAGGCTGGGGAGAGGTCTCCAGATGAGCAAAGGGTGGAAGAGACAGTGGGGAGCCAAGTGGGGGCCACCTGGAAATGCTGCCTGTACCAGGTCCTGCTCCTCTGGGCACAGTTCTGCCTTCTCACCAGCCTGGTCTCCTCTTGGAGAGGGGCCTGGAACTGTGAGCTCAGGACCAGCATGGGGACAGAGGCGGCTCTCCCTGGGAGAGGACTTTCAGCAAACCCCTGCTGGGACTCACCAAGAATTTCACCCTCTGCACTTCCAGTTCCCCCCAGAATTCCATCCCAGCACTTCCGGCTTCCTCCTTCTTTGGAGGGGGAGGAGGAGGTGCTGTCTTCTTGGGGGGCTCGGGCGGGGGCTCAGGGACTTCTTCCTTCTCCCCGTTCTCCGTACTGCAGGGCAGGACACACACGGAGGTCAGGGAGCACCCGAGCAATTCATTCACTCAAAGCCACTCTCTGGGGGCCCATGCCATGCCAGGTCTGGATGGTGCTGGGGACAAAGGCACCCTCAGGTTCTGCCTTCATGGCGTCCTGCCCAATGGGGTGGAGGGGTCCTTGGTAGGACAGGAGAAGCCCAAGGGGGTGGCGGGAACCTAGAGGAGATACCTGCTCAACTTAGGAGGGGCGGGTGTCAAAGCAGGCCTCCTGGAGAAGGAAGCCTGGGAAAGTGTTCCAGACAGAGGGAGGCGCACACAGGCTGGCGGCAAGCGCGGAGCATTCATTTCTCTATCTTTTTTTTTTTTTTTTCGCAGTGCTAGGGATTGAAGCCAAAGGCACTAAACCAGTGAGCTACANATTCATTTCTCTATCTTTTTTTTTTTTTTTTTTTTTGCAGTGCTAGGGATTGAAGCCAGTGGTGCTCTTCTACTGAGCTACAGCCCGTGTCCTTTGTAATTTTTGAGTCAGGGTCTCACTAAATTGTTGGTTGCTCAGGCTGCCCTAGAACTTGCTTGTCGTGGGCCAGCCACGGGCTGTGTGTGAGCTATGCACATTTGAGCATATGGGAAGACCGGCCTGGTGTCACATGCTCTTTGGGCCCTGCAACACACTTGGGCACTTTCCTCTCGCTCTGCCTGTGTTGCCACACAGCACCTGAGATGGGTGTGACTTGCCAAGATGTCAATCAATCTACTGACCACAAGACATCAGGAAGCTAGACTCAAGCCCCTGAAACCTGACCCCTTGCCTTATTTGGAAAGAACATTCCACTGAGTCTCCCTTTGTGTGTCCCCCCCGCCCCCATAAAAATAAAGAATCCAGGCGCAAGCTCTCTCTCTTTCCAACAGAGCCCTAAGGTCAAGAGCCGCCCCGATATTGAAAAGGCATTCCCGATTTCTGTGTGTTTCGCGCCTTCTTCACCTGGCTATTGATATAGCCGGATCTTGTGAACCCGGCATAGGCCACCAGCCGGGCTAGTTGGAGCTACTTGCCACCCTCCTGCTTCAGCCTCCTGACTGTGCCTGGCTTCCCTGATTCCCTCCACAGGTCCCTCCCTGTGCTTGGGTCTGGGCTGGATGATGCTCTGGTCATAAGACAACTTAGGGCACTGAACTCAGGAGGCTCCCAGTCCAGAAGGGAAGCAGTGACTGGGGCCTTGGTGCCCCAGGGCACTCACTCGGCTTTCTCAGGCTCGGGCTCGGGTTCGGGTTCTGGAGGCAGCTCCTCTTCTTCTCCATCCACCTGGGGACAGGACACAGGTCTAAGCCTTTTCCGCAGTGCTGACTACCTGTCCCCCTCTGTCCCTGCTTCTCACACCGCCTGGCAATCCAAGTTCTACACCTGCCTCACCAAAAGGGCTTATGATTCCCACAGTGCAGAGGGGACCAAGGGGACCAAGGCTCCCCAGGTGAAGGCCTGGCCCAAAGCCCTGCAGGGTAAGACTGACTCCAAGAGGAGCTCTGGACCCCTGGGCCTCTCATCACCTCAACATCTGTGGCAGACACCTGCGGCAGTCACCGCTCCATGGGCCTCAGGACACTTTGGGGACCTTTCCCAAGTGGGTTGCTTCATTTCCCACAACCATGTGTCTCTGAGAGTCTTTCCCAGGTCCAGGACTCTGTCTCCTTGGGTTTTCTGGGGCTTGATCCCTTTCCTCCTAGGTCTCGGGCTCTCCCGGACTCAGGGTATCTTTTTCTCTCTCCCAACACCCAGCAAGCCTTTCTCCAGGTGTCTGTCCCTGAGTCTCCCTGTCCCGTCTCTGAGGTCCTCCTCTGTTCCTCCTGACTCTCGCCCCCTCCCCGCGTGCCCCTCCACCCACTCCCTGAGCCTCCTCCCTCCCACCCCCTCTCTCCACACTGACACCCTGCTGTCCCCTCACCCCCAGTTTCCTTTTGAGAATGGGGGAG
>NW_026000205.1:9009874-9041556 GCF_001458135.2 Marmota marmota marmota
CGCCTCGCCGCCCTCGTCCTCGATCGCCTCGGGCTCGCCCTCGGGCTCCGAGATCTGAGCCGCGATCTGCATCTCGAAGATGGTGTCCTCGCAGAAGCTCACGAAGAGCTCCATCTTCTCGGCCTCGCCGCCCTCGTTCACCACGTCGAAGATGAACTGGCGCTTGGACTCCTTCACCTGCGGCAGCGGAGGGGACAGGAGGGGGCGGCGTCAGCAGGGGCTCCGGACAAGGGTGACCTTGGCAGCGACAGGTTCACTGTGCAAGCACCATTCCGACTTTTAAAAAATGATTTTCTACAGGGCATGGTGGTGCCTGCCTACCATCTCAGAGACTTGGAGGCTGAGGCAGGAGGATCGCCAGCCTCCGAAATTTAGTGATGCCTTGTTTCAAAATAAAAATAAAGGCTGGGGATGTAGCTCAGTGTTAGTTCGCCCCTGGGTTTCCTTCCCAGTACCACTAAATAATTAACAAATATCGTGTCTGTACACACGTATACACACAAAACTATATATATATTTTTACTTTTAAGAGACAGGGTCTCAATATGTTGGCCAGGTTGGGGTCTAACTCGGTGAATAAAGTGATCCTCCTGCTTCAGCCTCCTAAGTAGTGGGGACCACAGATGGGCATGACTTTGCCATACCTAAACATGATCACTAGCCGTCTTTTACAGCGCCCACTGTAGGAAGGCCTATATGCTTCAATAAGGGCCAGGCCCCAAACTAAGCCTTTTAACAAAACTCTACGGGCCATTATCCTCATTGTACAGATGGGGAAAGGGGTCCCAGTGAGTCCTGCACCTAGGGTGACACAGATGAGAGGTGACAGAGGTAGCACTGGCCTCCCATTGGGCTGGCTCCAGAATCGTGTTTTTAGTTTCTTCCAGACAGAGCATTGTGGTTGAGGGGGAGAGTTCTAAGTGCTGGGGTTGGATGACCTTGACTGAACTCTCTGGGCCTCAGTTTCCCCCTCTATAAATGGGACTAAGAGTAGGACCTATAATCATAGGGTTAGTATGGAGATTAAATGAGTTATTAGATAGATAGTGATTGGAACAGTGCTCCACACCCAATAAATGCTATATATTGTCCATGTCCTCGAACTGCCTAGTGAGCAATCTAGGCCACACATGGACGCTTGAGGATCGGAGGACATAGGAATGGGAAGGAGTGGCAGGATTACTGTTTGGAGGAATGACACCAAGGGAAACCGGGCACCCCGGAGCAAGGGGTGGGGAGGGGCAGGACCCTCACAGTGTGTACAGGGAGCCAATGTGAAGGCCATGGTGAGTGGGGGCTTCTTGTAGATGCACAGAAGTGCAGACATCCTGGGTACAAAGATGTGCAACCACTCAGGGCCCAGATGGGACAATGATGCCACACGGGACATGGGGGAGTGTGAAAGATCTCGAATGTGAGGCACCCAGACCTCAGGGAGGAGGCAAGTGTGAGGAGGCTGTGGTACGGGAAGATGGCAGAAACAGGAGGCCACAGTCCACACGGAGGACCTGGGCACCTGGGGCAGGCAGGCAGGGCCAGGGCCCCTCTGCAAGGCAGCAAGGAGCATGGCATGGGAAAACCTGAAGTATTCAGCCAGTGCCCTTGGGGCTGGCCATGCAGCTCCGAACCTTCCAGGGAGACGGGGGTCAGTGTAAGAGGCCCAGAGCACGAGGACAGGGCTCCATGTAGGACGGGAGCCCACGTGTGCCTGAGCCTGGTGACAAGTGTGGACAGATGCGAGGGGCCAGGTAGCTAAGGTGGTGAGAAGTGTCCCAGTTTTGTGGGCGACAAGACAGGACAGATCAAGCAAGAGCGTGGGAGAGGTGCGTGCAGAGGCGGGGCTCCTGCAGGTCAGAGGGAGGTGTGGAGGGCGGACCAGGGCTGTGCAGGCTTGGCTGGTGGGCAAGGTGAGGGCATGCAGGAAGGCCACCAGGGAGACAGGCAGGGCTGAGAGGGTGTGAGGTCACATGGGGAGTACGGAGGGGGGGATGGGAACCCCCGTGGCTGGATGGCATGGTGGGCGGGGACTCCCCCGGGTGCGCGGGTAATCGCGGTTGTGCCAAGGCTGCAGTGAAGTCACGTGGGAGATGAATGACACACACTGGGGCTGCGGGAAGGCACAATGACCAGCTCAGGGTGAGTGTGCACAAAATGTGCACCCACGCATGGGCTCAGAATAAATGGGGGCTTCTGAGCTGTGTGCTAGGACCCCAGAAGGCGTTTGAGGGCACGTGTGGATTGGTGAGGGGTCACCCATCATGTCAGGGTACCCAAGAGCCCAAAGTGAGTGTGCAAAAGACAGGAGGACAGCCAGGAACAAGAGACAGCCCATCTGGGACTGCCGGGAAAGTGAACAGGGGTGTAAAATCGTGTGAGTTTAAGAGCAAGACAGAGTGGGTGTGGCCGCATGAGGGCTGTAAGGACGCGCCAGAGCTCCAGGGTAAGTGTGCAAGGGCATGGTGTGCAAGCACGGAGGACACATCAATCCTGCCATTGCATGCACAAAGGGCGTACATCCACGTGGGGTCCGGCGTGCCAGGACCGGCCAGCCGTGGGAGGCGAGCAGGCGCATGCGCAGATCTCCCACCTGCGGCATCTCCCACTGGGCGCGGTTGGTCTCCGAGATCTCGAAGTAAATGCGCTCGATGCGGCGAGAGGCGCCCATGATCTCGATGCGGCCCAGGTAGGGCCGGAAGTACTCGAGGATGCTCTCGGCCAGCTCCAGGAAGGTGCGCAGGCGAGGGTCGTGCGGCACGTGCTCTGACAGGTTGGTCAGCAGCACGGCCACGTTGAAGCCGATGTCGCGGGCTGGCTCCTGGAAGCGGTTGGCGAACTCGTCGCAGTTGATCATCTCGTTCTCGTCCGCTTCCGAGCAGGAGAGCAGGAACTGGATCTCGGGCCCGGAGAACTGCTTCTGGCTGTCCATGGCCTGCGGGTGGCAGGGGCGGTCAGTGGGTGGCCTCAGATGGCTCCGTGCTCTTCCTAAAGTAACTGTGGATTTCTCTTAGAGATGGAGAAGCCCAGAATCATACGCCCAGCACCCAAGGCTGACTCCTGGCTGGATGATGGCACAGGGAAGACGGTACCAGCCATCAAAATGTGAAAGGAGGCCGGGCGCGGGGTCCACGCCTGCGATCTCAGCTGCTCGGCTGACGGAGGCAGGAGGATCGCGAGTTCAAAGCCAGCCTCGGCAATGGCGAGGCGCTGAGCAACTCGGGAAGACCCTGTCTCTAAATAAAATGCAAAACGGGGCTGAGCATGTGGCTCGGTGGTTGAGTGCCCCTGAGTTCAATCCCCAGTACCAAAAAAAAAAAAGTGAATTGATGTCCCCCCCAAAAACAACAACAAAAACAAAAACAAAAAACGGTGAGCTGCCATCCACTGTCAGAGACACTACATTTTCAGAGATGGTAAAATGTGGAAATTGTGTCCTTTTGTCCTTTCCCCACCCTCCCTGGAGGTGACCACTATATTGGTGTGACTTCTTCCAAACCTGTGTCAGTACTTCTATTCCCTATGTCCAGTTGTTGCTCACAAAATGCATGTGATTCTGTATATTTGCGGGGGGGGGGGGGTAGGGAGGTATCAGGGATTGAACCCAGTGGTGCTTAACCACTGAGCCACATCCCCTGGCCCTTTTTTATATTTAATTTAGAGACAAGATCTCCCTGAGTTGCTTTAGGACCTCTCTAAGTTACTGAGGCTGGCTTAGAACTCGCCATCCTCCTGCCTTAGCCTCCTGACCTGTTGGGAATACAGGCGTGTGCCACTGTAATTTTAATTTACAAAATCACTGTTATAATCATGCAATTTGAAACTTCCTTCTCCCATTCAACTTTATGCATTTAATATTGAGATATAGTAAATGAATTCATTTTCACTGCTATGTAATATTCCTGTTTTATAAATATAACATCTTTATGTTCCCCGTGATGGACGTTTAGATGGCTTCCAGCTGTTTTGTTTTACTTTACAGACAACACTTTCATGGGACATTCTTGTGCTGATCTCCTATGCAACTTGGCAAGTGGTTCTCCAGGGCAGTTTTTTAAAAAGGTTCTTGAGCACACAGCAGTAAGAATGCATTTTACAATGTGACTCAAAAAAAAAAAAAAAGTTTCAAGACACAATTCTGACTTTTGCTGTGCATCACATTCTGCAGAGTTCTGTTTTATCTTTAAAGATGCTGGTCATGACTTACTAAGTTAATTTCCTGATCTACAGCTGGGCTGCAAAAGGCAGTCTGAGAAATGCTGCTCTGAAGTCTGAACAGAAGCGAGATCCTCGGGCTGTCAGGAGGGCTTTGTCAAACGCCAAGAACTCTGCAAAATGCTTTCTAAATGAGTAACACTCTTTGCAAATCATGGAGGGCTCTAGAAACCGCAGAGCGAGGAGACATCATCACACAGGAACTCCTGTCCTCTCCCCTAGCTCCACTGACCTACCTCCCCAAGATAAATGGTGGGACTGTCTCCTCTCTAAAGCCCACGCCTCCACGGGGGCCTGGGACCCTTTCCCCTCCATTCATTCCTGAACTCTGCTCCTGCGATTTGCTGATCTCTCCGAGTCACCCTCCATTTGCTCATGGCCTTCATTTGAAATACCTTCTTCTCTAGCTATTATTCATCCTTTGCTGGAGTCTCTCTTCCAGATCTCTAAAGGTTGATGGGATGGTGCAGGTAGGGGATTCGCACCTTCTTCTTCTTTTACTGGGAATTGAACTCGAGGGCCCCTAACCATGGAGCTACAGCCCTTTTAAAATATTTTATTTAGAGGCAGGGTCTTGCTACGTTGTTTAGGGCCTTGCTAAACTGTGGAGGCTGGCCTCCACACCTTCTTCTTGAGATACACATTTTCCAGGAAATAACACTGAGGCCCTAGGCCCTGCCACTCTGCAGTGACGGTTACCAAGTTTGTATCTCCGGGACCTGAGCGCTCTCCAGAATCCAGACTCTTACAGCAGAAGCCCTACCTGACCTCCCTCTGCAGTGTCTCCCCCACCCCCCAATGGAAGCATCCAGAACTGAACTTTTTATGTCCAGACCTCTGGGCCCACAGTCTTAGCCATCACAGGAATAGCGTCCCCACCCACCTAGGTGCCGAAGCTAAGCTCTTTGAATCATCCTTGAGTTTCTCTTTTTTCTCACCGCCTACATCTTATCCCTCCAATGATCTGTCAGTTCTGCTTTCTAAATAGATCCAGGACCCACCCACTTCTGCCTGCTCCAGACTCCCACCTCAGCCACCACAGAAGCCTCCTTCCTCATCTCTGATCCCCCACTGTCCCCACACCCAGTGGGTCACGAGTCCTCCCTGGGCTCCATCTCTGTCAGGGTAATAGTCAAGGTCCCCCTGGAGCCCAGTGGCCCTGCACATCTGTCCCTCTCCCCCCTCAGACTCTCCCTCATCCCTCCCCTCAACCTCCCCCTGTACCACACTGGCCTCTTTTCTGTCCCTCTGTTTCCATTTTTCTGCCTTTACACTTGCTGTCCCCTTGCCTGGGACACCAGAATGTCCCTCACCTTCATAGGGCACAGCTCCAACACCCCCCTCAGAAAATTGCCCCCAGCCACCCGGAATGCAGGGCACGCCCCCCGCTGCGGGCTGGTCGCCTCCAGACCACAGATTAGAGCCTGCAGTTATTCTGCTGATTTACTGACTTCACCTGTCCCCTCCCACGGGACTCTCAGCTTCGAGGCAGGGTCTCTGTTTTGCTCACTGTTGTGCCCTCGGGACTAGGGCCGCGCCTGTCACCCAGGATGTATTCACCTAGTGCTGTGGTCTGGAGTGGCCCCCCAAGGTGCTAACGAACGGCTTGGTACAGAGGTGGCACTGCTGAGAGGTAGGTGGGACTGATGGGAGGTCCTTAGGTCATTGGTGGCATACACTTGAGGCCTTCCTGTCTCGATTTTGCTTCCTAGCTCATGAGGTGAGTGTGCTCTGCCATGTGTTCCTGCCATAATATAATATGCTGGCTTCACCAGAGGCCCAAAGCCACCGGGCTGCTGGATCTTGGACTGGAATCTCCAGAAGAGTAGGCCACAGGAAACCTTTGCTCTTTATAAGTTAATGGCCTCAGGTATTTCATTATAGAGATGGAAAGCTGACTAATACATTCACATTTGTCCAATGCATGAAGTGTCTTAAAAGTTGAGAAGAGTTTTGAATTTTATTCCACTATTTGAAAAGTAGTAAGTCTTTTAAATTCTGTACATACCTTTTAAACCATAAAGAAATGGAAAAGCAAGTTTGGGGAAACACAGGATGCTTTGTGTTTGGGAAACCTCATGATGCTTTGTAAATAGTCCAACATTCAGAAATGAGAATATCATCATTTTGCAATCTCTAAGAAGCCAATGTTTATGAACATTGAACGTCAACAGCTGCTCACAACACAAAAGAAAAAGTAACCGGAGGGGTGCATCTCCTAACAGATGGACACACAGTCACATAAGGATTTCGGCAAACAAACAAAAAACCCTACACACCCCAAACCAGGATCTGATTAAACACCTCCAACTTAAGTTCCAGTTTATAAGAAACAGGGACAGAGGAACATGTGAAGTGAAACCAGGAGGTTGCATCCACCAGACTCAGACCATGGGAAACTCTGCGACTAGGACACTATTAGCCCATGAGAGACGTCATGGGGAAACAATGCAAAATATCCAATTAATAATTTTGAAATCATGGGCTGGGGTGGTGGCTCAGTGGTATAGCGCTCGCCTAGCACATTCAAGACGCTGGGTTCGATCCTCAGCACCACATAAAAATAAATAAAAATAAAGGTAATGTGTTCAACTACAACTAAAAAAATTAAAATAATAATAATAATAATTTTGAAATGATGCTTTGGAAATACTAATTCATAATACTAATACATAATACTAATACATAATTCTTCTTACTCTAAAAAGTGTGGTTACTAAAAAATTTTACGTTATACATGTTGCTCCTACTCTGTTTGTTGGGCAATGCTGGGCACTATAGGACCAAGCACCTGGGTGTTCAGCAGATAAAAGGGAAGAACAGAGAAAAAGGGACCAAGGGGAAGCAATAGATTAAAGGAAATTGAAGGAAACATCAATCAATCACAACGGGTAGATGGTGTTTGGATTCCAAGAAACTGAAAAACAGTAGATACAATAACTGAAAACTTGAATACTGACTAGATATTTGATGATTTAAAGAATTATGAGCTGGCACAGTGGTGCACACCTGTAATCCCAGCACTCGGGAGGCTGAGGCAGGAGGATCCCGATCCAAAGCCAGCCTCAGCCATTTTAGCAAGGCCCTAGCAACTCAGCGAGACCCTGTCTCAAAATAAAAAAATCAAAAGGGCTGGGGATGTGGCTCAGGGGTTAAGCACCTCTGAGTTCAATCCCTGGTATTAAAAAAAAAAAAAAATTACAGATTGTACTTTTTGTTTCATTTTTATCATTTTGCCTTTGGTTAGTAGTGCTAATGCCATTGTGGTTTGTCAAATTAAAAAAAAAAAAATCTTGTAAGATGACACACTGTAGGACACCATTGATACAAAGTGTCCAGAATAGGCAAATCTACAGAGAGACAAAGCCCAAGAATGGATCCTTGGGGGTTGGGGGAGGGGTAACAGGAAGTGATGGCTAAAGGCCCTGTTAAGTAAAGCAACTGCTGCTAAAGGTGTAATCACAACCACTGCAAATAAATAAAATAAAGGGCATGGGGTTCCCTTTTTTGGGTGCTTAAAAATGTTCTGAAATTAGACTGTAGTGGTGATGGCACGATTCTGTAAATACACTAAAAGCCACAGAATGGCACATTTGAAATGGGTGGGTTTGCTGGCATGTGAATTATATCTCAATGAAGATACTTTTACTTAAAATGAAGTCTTTTTTCCTTAATTTTTTTTTTTTAGTTGTAGATGAACACAATACCTTTATTTTATTTCTTTTTATGTGGTGCCAGGGACCGAACCCAGTACCTCATGCAAGCTAGGCAAGCTCTCTACCACTGAGCCAAGATTCCAGGCCCCGCCCCGCCCCAAAGGCTTTTTAACCAAAGAAGATGTTTTGGAATCTGCAAAGTCCTTCATCAATGGAGACATGTTTTGTAAACTCTCAAGAACTAAATCAACCAGGAAGAACTTGTGAATTATAAAGCATTGCTATATTTTGATGCAAATTTGCATATGAATAAAATGCAGAAAAAAATATCTAGGGAGACATTCACCCCTGTGTAACAATGGCAGCCTTTGGAGATGTGGGATGACAGCAGGACTGGAGATGAGGACCAAAGGTGACTGTAACCTTGACTATAAATTCTTAACTTTTAAAAGAAGAATGTATTCCTGTTTGGCTAATATTACCTATTTAGTTAAAAATTAATAAAATATTTAAAATATAAGCCAGGTGCAGTGGTACATGCCTGTAATCTCAGCAACTTGGAAGGCTGAAGCAAGAGGACTGACTGCAAGTTCGAGGCCAGCCTCAGCAACTTAGCAAAGTCTTAAGTAACTTAGTGAGACCCTGTCTCAAAATAAAATATAAATCAAAAGGACTAGGAATGTAGCTTAGGAGTAAAGTGTTTCTGGTTTTAATCTCTAGTATTAAAAAAAATAAAAAATAAAATATTTTCCATATAAAAACCAAGTATTTTGCATCACCAAAATAACATCAGAAAGAAAGTCAAAAGACAAATGATGAACAAAGAAAAATAGACACAACTCCTACCACTAACAAAGTTTTAACCATTCCAGTATATAAAGAGCCCCTGGAAAAAAATACCAATGTTTCAATAGAAATGAGTCAAGATATGGTCAATTTACAGAAACAATTAAGATAAAAGAAATAGCACGCAAAGAGCCTCAGCCGCCTCATGGGAGGGAGACATGCAAGTTAAAATTGCACTGTGACCCTATTTTTTATCTATCAGATTGGCAAAAATCCAAAGATTTGAGAATGCGATCTGGTGGCAAGGCCATGGGGAAACAGGCACTCTCAATGTCACTAATAGGAGGGGAAAATGAATGGCAAGATCTGTCCAGATGACAAGTCCATTTATTTTACCCTCGAGCCCAACAGTCCTCTTGGAAATCTATCCTCTGATATAAACTACTCATGTACAGATGGTGTGTTCATGAGAGCCGGCACTGCTAGTGGCTCATAGAGCCTTCCTTAGCATGCTCACTTTCACCTGCTGGAGCTTGGCAGTAATACACCGACAAATGTACACTGTGCTGTAAACTGCACCCTTGTGCAGTGCACAACTTGCAAAACCATCCATGGCAGCCCTGACTGCCGCATGGGTTGTATTAGTGAACACTAGGAACAAAACAAGTGTCCCTTGACAGGGAACAGGCAAATAAACCATAATATACACACAAAGTAGAAAACTGAGCACCTGTAAAAAAAGAATGAGGAAGCTCTTCAATCTCCAGAATATTTTGTTAAGTAATACAGACTGGCAAATAGTACCCTATTATGAAAGGAAGGAGGAAAATAAGAGTATTTGTATTTTTGTGGAAAAAAATGATGGTAGGATACAAAACTAATAGAAGGGGGAAGGGAAGAAAGGGTGCATTGAAAAAAAATCAGGTGAACAAATCATGTATTCAAAAATGATGACACAAGTACAACTTCTCAAGTTCTAAATTGGAACCCTATGAATGTTGAGCTGTAAAATGACATCAAACCTTGGATCTGGGAGGCCCCACGCGTTGGAGGGATCCTTACCCATTTAAAATGAATGATGTGAGCCGGGCACAGTGGCACACACCTGTCATCCCAGCGGCTCAGGAGGCTGAGGCAGGAGGATCTTGAGTTCAAAGCCAGCCTCAGCAACTTAGTGAGGCCCTAAGCAACCCAGGGAGACCCTGTTTCTACTTTAAAATACAAAAAGGGCTGGGGATGTGGCTCAGTGGTTAAACCCCTGGGTTCAATCCCTGGTACCAAAAACAAACAAACAAATGAATGAATAAATAAAATGAATGACGCGCACTTTACCTCCCTCATAGTGCTTTTTGGTTCTCTTTTTCCTCTTTCCAGATTTTTTTTCTTTTTGGTTCTCTTGCGGCCTCCTTCTCCCAGAACCTCCTGCCAGTCTCTTGAACCACATCCCCAGCCCTTTTTATTTATTTATTTTTTAATTGTGAGAGCGGGTCTTGCTAAGTTGCTGAAGCTGGCCTCTAACTTGTGACCAGCCAGCCTCCGCCTCCTGAGTCCACGGGACCAAATCCTAGGTGTACTCTGCATCTGGCTGCCTGGGCTATTTATGTATTTATTTCTTTTTGTGATGCTGGGGATTGAACCCAGGGCCTTGTGCATGTGATATACCAACTGAGTTATATCCCCAGCCCCTTGGACTGCTTATTAGACTAGATTAGAAGATGGATCTGGGTCAGTGTACTCTAGTATGGGGCTGCCAAAGTTCTAATCTCAGCTTTGTCACCTAGCTGGGTGACCTGGGCATGTCACATCACCTCCCCAAACCTCAGTTTCCACATCTGTAAAATGGGAAGACAAAGCGGCCCTGACCACCAGGGACTGGGATAAGGATGAAATGAGCTGATTCATTTCCACGCGGGACCTGGCATGGAATGAAAATATCATAAATATTAGCTCTTTTCACGACAGTGAAGTGCTCGGGGTCCGTGAGGTTTTCTTTCCTTTCTGCAGTGCTGGGGATGGGACTCGCGGTATCTTGCATGCTAGGCAAGTGCTCTACCACTGAACCACAGTGACATTTACGAGGCTAGAGAGATGGGCTGGGAAGGTGGGGTTCCCAGGAGTGTGGGGAGAGGCTAGGGAAGCAGGCATTGCCCTGGGAGCAGGGGAGGCTCCTGGGCTGGATCTTGACAAAGACAAAAAAATCTCTTCACCATGAGAGAACTGAATGCCATCTGAGGGTTAGATAGTGACAGGTATCACTGTGAGTTGCCTGATTTGCATAATTGTTCTGTGGTTATGTAAGAGAATGAACTTGAGCTCAGGAAATACACACTGCAGTATCTAGAGGTAAAGGGAAATCGTGATGGAGCAAATTTGGTAAAAAACTAACATTCAGGCAGCCTGGTGGAGGGTATGCAGAAATGATATGTTTGTGCAACTCATCTATAAACCTGAAGTTATTTCCAAATGCACAATTAAGATGGGGATGGAAGAGATCTGGAGGGCTGGGGGGCCAGCTCAGTGGCAGAACCATGCTCAGCATGCACAAGGCCCTGGTTCATCCTCAGCAACCCCCACCACAAATTCAGGCAGTAAGCATAGCAGCCGCCGTCTCTAGGTGTGCACCGTATCCCAGGGGCTGCTACCTCCACTGTAGTTTCTGTGATCAACCTACTCCCCATTTTACAGAGGAGAAACCTGAGGCTCACGGAAGACAGTGACTTGCCCGGGGTGCATTAGGACAGATGGCAGAGAAGCCAGGCATAGTGGTGCTCGCCTGTAATCCCGGCAACGCGGGAGGCTGAGGCAGGAGGATCGCAAGTTCAAAGCCAGTCTCAGCAATTTAGTGAGGCCCTAAGCAACTCAGTGAGACCCTGTCTCTAAATAAAATATAAAAAGGACCAGGGATGTGCCTCAGGCGTCAAGCACCCTGGGTTCAATCTCTGGTACCAAAAAAAAAAAAACAAAAGGTCAGATGGCGTAGCTGGCCTGGGAGAGGCAGACAGAGAAGGATCCAGCTCCTGAAGAAGCTGGTTCCATTCCACCCCTCCCAACAGCTTCATTCTTCAGACCCGTAGTGGCCTAGTTAGTGACAGCTTAACAGGGCAGAGACGAGATCCCTAAATGCAACTCCAAGTTCTGGGTTGGATCCTTGACAAAGTAAAAAGTTTCTTCAGGATGTGAAAATTGAATGAAGGCCTACTCAATTAGACTCTAAGTCCCATGGAGGCAGGGGCTGTGTCTGTCTTGGTTGTTGCTGGGTCCAAAGGACAGGGCTGGGCTCAGAAAAGAAACCCAGTAAATGTCTGCTGATTGAATAACAGATCCCTGTTCATAATTATGATAATGTTAAAACTATTAAGAAAGGTAACAGTAACAATGGTTCTCATTTACGTTACTGTTGATGCATTTCATCCTCAAAACAACCCAAGTCCTGTTCTGTCCCCATTTTTCAGGTAAGGAAACGGAGGCTTCCAGAGAGGTCTCCTGCTCAAGGCAGGGAGCTAGGAAGCCCCGGCTGGCAGCTGGCAACCCCCCCTGGACCCGGGGCCCCCCTGCTACCCGGCACCCACCTTCTGGAAGTCCTTCTTGGAGATGAGACCGCGAGGATCGGTGACGTAGTCCTGGAAGGCCTCAGAGCCCACGATGTCCTTGAGCTTCAGGAACATGTCAAAGAACTTGAGGATCATCTCCACGTTGGACGAGGACTCCACCAGCATGTCCACCATCTGCCGGGCAATCATGCCGTTCACCACGTTCCCTGTGGGCAGCCCCAGGTCAGTGCAGCTCGGCGGAGCCCCTTTCTGGATTCCCTAGGCTTGTCTCTCTCCTGCTCAGAAGCCACCCGAGGCTCCCGAGGTCCCCGCCTCTATGCAGGTGGAAGCTTCCCCCCCAGCTCCCAAACCTCCCTCCAGGGTCACCTCCTGATCTCCATAAGCGCCACTGGCCAACGGCTGATCTCACCTTCGCCTAGCTCCCTCGCTAGCTGGAGGCATCACCAATAAAAAGAGAGGGACACAGGCTGGCAGCGGGAGCCAGAGGCTGCGCAGGTGATGTCCTAGCACTACACCGTCTCATGACAGCCTTGTAGGGAAGTGGGTGTTCCTCTCTGGTTTTACAGATGAGAGAACTGAGGCTCAAGAGAAAATCACCCACTCAGGCCACATAGCCAGAAAGCGGGTGGGGAAGGATTTGAACCTAGAGCCAATGACTCACAGCCCAGACAACTAAAGGTTTCACTGGTCCAAAGAGGTCAGCCTGGTCCACGGATGAGGAAGGTGGCCCAGGGAAGACAGCAGGGAGAGGTGGAGACTATGGCAAACTGGGACCCCACACTTCCTCTACAGGCAGTGGCTGGGGTGTGCCTCCTGTTCATTTTCTCATAGCTTTTCATTATAACATAATCTAAATTTACGTAAAAGTTGCAAGAATAGTAAGTACAAGGGACCTTCATATATTCCAGATTCATCGATTGTTTACATTTTGCCACATTTGATTTAAAATTCTCTAGGAATGTATGTTTGTGTGTTTCTTAAACTGTTTTATTAATTAGTAAAAATATATCATTTCAAGTTGTTGTGTTTGGGGGATATTTGTTACACAGCAAAAGCTAACTGATGTTAATAAATAAATATGAATACATTATACAATATGTTGTTACACTTGACAAACAAATATTAAATATATAAATACAGTATCCACTTTTATAATAGGCCACACACTTTTTAAGATTTTTCTGGGGACTCAATAAATTAGTATAATACACTCAGGCCCCCCTATAGTACAAGCTCAGTAAGTGTTTGCTGGGCTTGCTGTTGCTTACTGACAGCTTACTGACCCTGACAATAATGTTATCATGTCAGCTAGGGCTGAGAGCTGGAGTCTCCCAGTCTCAGAGGGTCAGGTTCAGCCTTGTCTGAACCTTTGTACTGTCCCCATACCCACCCTCTGGCATTTACCTTCCAACAGTGACAGCAACATCACCACCATGTCCTTCTGAAGGTCCAGCAGCTCCTTCAGCAGCTCGATCTGGCTGGAGTCCTAGAGATCCCATGTCCCAGGCGGGTGAGAGGGGGCCTCTGCAGAGACACTTCTCCCACCGCCAGCTGCTTCTGCCCCCTTCACTTACCCATCGGGGCCTAAGACCCCCTTTTTTCTCCCTTCTTACCTCCGAGGGGACCCGAGTCCAGACATGTTCCTCGGAAGCAGGGGAGGGGGCAGAGAGACAAGATTGTGGGGGTGGAACTGGCACTTGGGGGAAGGGAGCAGGTCCAGCAGGTGATGTGACAGGTGTGGGGCTGGCAGACAAGGAGGTCTAAATGCCTCGGGAGCAGACATTCTGGACAGAAGCAGATGGACAAAGGGAGACAGAGGCCCAGATCTGGAAAGGGGTGCCTGGCCTGCAGAGGGTGCTGACATGCGTGTGTGGAATATAACGTGTGATGGGAAAGGTGGGACTCAGAGTTCAGGAGGAAGGCTGGGGAGGTAGCCCCGTGCTTCCTGGTAAGCTCTTTGAGGGGAGGATGGTAGTGCCCCGTGTTCCCTGACACAGAGCCTGGCGTAGGGCCAACAGAGTCAAATTTCCACCTCCTGGCATTTGCATTAGATTGAGTCACATGAAATTGCCAATATGTGACCATTTGGACACACAGAATGGTAATGTCATATGGTTCCACCTAACAGAATGGACAGGACTGGGAGGAGCTCCTTCGTCCTCCACGCTATTCTAGAAGGTGCTGATTCTGATCCTAACATATTTCCATAGTTCCAAAACTCTGCATTCAGATTCTAAGGTTCCGACACTCCAGGACTTCAAAATCCTAAAATGAATGGGCGCCTGCAGTTTGGGTCTGACCATGATCCAGTCCCTCTCTCCTTTTAATTCCTCAACTGGGTGGGGCTCCAGATTCTACTCTCACGGTGCATCCTGGGTTCTAGGGGTGGGTATAAGACTAGGTCTGACCAATCAGCACTTCTTCCCTTTGATTCAGGGATGGGTCATATGACTCAATGTCCAATCAGATGGAATCTCAGGTCTTTTTCTGGTGCTTTGAGCAAAGAGATGCTCTTTCCGACTGGACATGTTAGGGGAAGGGAAGCCTGAGGCGCCATTTTTCCTGCCCGTGCAGAGAGCCTGACTGAGAATGAAGCCAAAGAGGAGACAGACTTTCCTGCTGACCCCAGCCTAAGCTCAGATCTGTGATGAAAACTTCTAAATTCATTTTCCCGCCTTAAGCCCCCACTTGGCATTGTATTTCTATACCTTCCAACCTAGACCTAGACCTAGACCTTGGCCAATGAACTAACGCTGCAGGATTCAGAGGTGGACTTCCTCCAGCATTTTAAGATGACACCAACGTCCTGACACTGAGGAACTGCGCTCCTAGTTGACCTCCTTCCCCAAAGTCAGAGGACAGCGGGGTTGCTGCCAGCCCCTGTGGCACCTTTGGGTAAATTAGAAAAAGTTTCCCGTCAAGATATTTCCTGCTGGGAAACTGCAATATACAGGATGCTTCACTGCCACCTGCTGGGAACTACTGTAATGCAGACACCGCTATGTGGATGATGTCTAGGTCGAGGACAGTGCCCGTCCTGACGTCAGGCGTCCTGATTCTGCCCAACTCTCTACGGCAGTCTCGAATATGCTTATCAAACGGAAGCAGAGCAAAGGACAAAGCGTTGGCGCGGCACTAGCGAGGCTGCGAGGCACAAGGGGGTGGGGAAGACGGGGACGCGAGGGTTCTGGAGTTGGGGACCTTACATCACGGAGGCCCGGCACAGGCGTCATCTGCCGCAGGCAGGACAAACTGAGCAACGCTCTTCACCCGCTCTGCCCCAGCGGCCCGCCCGGCCCCACCCCAGGGCTCTCCGAAGAGAGAAAAGAACATCGACCAATCATAGAGGAGCTGCGACCAGAAGGGGTGGAGCCCAGCACGATCAACCAATGGAAGTGCGGGTGGGAAACTGGCGGATTGGTGGGCGCAGGGAGGGGGCGGGCTCATGCGGGAGGCAACCTGGGAGGAAGGTGGATGAGGCCAGGGGGCGGAAACCAGTCTGGAACATGCCGGGAGCGTTGGAGAGAGAAATTGACCAAGGGCGCAGGTCTTGGAAAGGGACCAGTCGGGGGATGCCCGGATGCAGGCTGAGGAAGATCAGAGGGGCTCGAACCTGAGCGAGCTTCATCATCATGTGGGCGAACACGTGCAGGAATCCCACCACTGCGTCCCAGAGGCGGCTGTGCGCCAGGCTCTGCTGGTTCCCGGTGCAGGGGCCCTGGGGTAGGGGGCTGCGTGAGCCCAGGCAGGGCACCAGATGCAGGGCTGCCCCTCCTCCCATCCCAGCGTGCTGGCCCTACCTGTATGTACTCAGTGAGGCTGTTGAACACCTGTTTTGCCACCGACATGGCCTTGGAGAAGTTCCTCTTGCCCTGCTCCTCAATGACATCCTTGCCCGAGTAGTACCAGTAGAAGTCACTGATGGACTCCTGTGGGGTGGGCAGGGTGTGAGAGGTGCTGGGGTCAATCATGGTCCCACGGCAGCCCTGCGGCAGGTCCCACCTGGGAGGTCTCATCCTCACCTGCAGCCGCAGGAGGTAGTCCACTGTGCAGATGATGATGTTAATAGTGTTCGTGTTCCCTGTCTGTGTCCTTAGATAGTTTTGGAAATCTAAGGAGGTGAAAAGGCATTCATTCATTGAGCACCTAACGTGTTAGGGGAGGTGGACAGGGAATCATTTGTTCGTTGTGCAATAGATATCTGAGTGCCTATGGTATGCCAGGAAGTATATATTAGTTAATTTTTAACTTTTGTAGTGGGGATTGAACACAGGGGCACTTCACCACTGAGCTACATCTCTTGCCTTTTTAAATTTTTCAGGACAGGGTTTCACAAAGTTGCTTTGGGCCTTGGTAAATTGCTGAAGCTAGTACTTCCTTTGCCTCAGCCTCCCAAATTGCTGGGTTTACAGATGTGTGGCTTGTGCCCAGAAAGTAATGAATTGTTTTGAGGCACAGCAGAGATTTTTTTAGAAAAGCAAGAATTATGCACTAGAAGGGAAAGAAAGTGTGGGTTAACTCAAAAGTGAGAAACCTCATTAATTTATTTAATAGCTATGTATCAAGTACCTACTATGTGTCAGAGGAAGACGGAGGATTATTTATCTAAAATTACTACTGAGGGCCTACTATGTACCAGATATTGTGGAAGATCAATCGTTTATTCATTTGTTTTTTCCCCTAACAATTTTTTTATTGAGCACCTAGTATGTGTAGTGAAAATAAAGATTAGGTCCTCCTTTTGTTTCTTAATTTTTTTGAGTGCTTACTATCTGTGGGGAAGATGCAAGAGTGGTCATTCATTTATTTATTCAGCAAATATTTATTGAGTGTCTCTTTTTAAAGGCCAGGGGAGATAAGGATTGGCATCAAGGAGATGAGGATCACATATACATGTGAGTGTGTGTGTGTGTGGGGGTACTGGAGATCAAACCCAGGAACTCACACATGTTGGGCAAGCCCTCTACCACTGAGCTACCTCCCAGTGCTATTCAAAATATTCTATTTGCTAACAGGAAGTGAAGAGTGTCACTTATTCTTTGACACAACAAATTTCTTGAGTGGTCACCATATGCCAGGCACTGTTCCAGACTCTGGGAATAGAGCCGATGAGAAAACAGTCTCAGCCCTTGTGAAGTTTATATTCTTATGCAGAAATTTCTCAGTGTTTCCTAACTGCAATCTACAGCAGGAAAGCCACTTTACATTGAGACCCAGTATGCCTATTTAATCTGAAATTATATCTACACTTGAAACAAAGTTTCATATATCCTTTCTGTATGCCAATCCTCTGGCATTTTTTCTCTTCTGTACTGTTCTAATGAACTACAAAAGAATTCCAACCACAGTCCACTAAATCTGTAGTTCCCAACCTCTCAACCTCGGCTTTCAGTGTCTTAAAGCTGCCCAGGAATGCCAATGGGCTACCAGGAGGGGACACTTCTGCATTAAACTGATTCAGAATTTCAAGTGAGTTGATGCCACTATTTGAAAAACATTGTTCTATTGCATAAAGTTGCTATTTTTTTTTTTTTTGGTACCGTGAATGACTAAATCCAGGGGTGCTTAACCACTGAGCCACACCCCAACCCCTTCTTTGGGTTGAGTACCAGGAATTGAACTCAGGGTTACTCAGCCTCTGAGCCACATCCCCAGCCCTATTTTTTTTTTTTTTTTAATTTAGAGACAGAGTCTCAGTGAGTTGCTTAGTATCTTGCTTTTTGCTGAGGCTGGCTTTGAACTCGAGATCCTCCTGCCTCAGCCTCCTGAGCTGCTAGGATTACAGGTGTGCACCACTGCACACAGCCAGAAGTCTGTATTTTCACAAGGACTCTAGGTTAGTATGAAAACCACCTCTGTGGACCCATTTGCCAAATGACCAATTCATTGAATTGTCCAGGCAACAAAAGTGGGCATCAGTCAAGTCCTTTCGATGTCTGCAGCAATGTCATCTTTTTTTTTTTTTTTAAGAAAGAGTGAGAGAGAATTCTTTTAATATTTTTTTTTTAGTTCTCGGCAGACACAACATCTTTGTTTGTATGTGGTGCTGGAGGATCGAACCCGGGCCGCACGCATGCCAGGCGAGCGCGCTACCGCTTGAGCCACATCCCCAGCCCCAGCAATGTCATCTTGCAAGGATGGCTTTCACAGCCCTTGAGAGTCCCCTCCCCACTAAGTTGTTCTTTCCACCTGACCTCCTTGGGGACAATTCTTAATCCCTCCATCAGGTTGGCTCACCAAAATGCCCACTTTGTCTGGCTTCATGTTATAGAGGAAAAGCATACTCAAATATTCAAGATTTTTTAAAATAAAAAAACCCAAATGCACAGCCTTCCCCATCAACTCTGTTTTCTAAGTTCTTTGTGTTATTTTAAATGGCTATATGGATTCATGCTCATTTGAATTGGACTATATGCCTAAATTGTTAGATCTATGCTGCTCTAAAGAATTCATCCAATGGAGAACACTGTCATAGAAAAGGTATAAAAAAAGAAGGGACATAGTGAATACTCAAGATATGCAAGGTGTCTGAGAATTGGAAGATATTTCAAATATGTACTTGATCAAGCTGGTTAGTAAATTTATGAATTTAGGCAGAAGACTGGATTGCAAATTTATTGGGAGATAGAAATCCCACCTGTAAGAACATTCTCACTTTCAAATAGTCACAGCACAGGGAATAAAATTCATTTTACATTCAAAGGCTGATTCCACTTTCATTAAAAATTAACGAATGAGCCGGTACAGTGGCATATGGCTGTAATCCCAGGGGCCTGAGAGGCTGAGGCAGGAGGATTTCGAATTCAAAGCCAGCCTCAGCAAAAAGGGAGGCGCTAAGCAACTCAGTGAGACTCTGTCTCTAACTAAAATACAAAATAGGGCTGGGGATGTGGCTTAGTGGGCGAGTGCCCTTGAGTTCAATCCCTGGTACTAAAAACTAATTAATTAATTAATTAAAATAAAAATTAAAAAAATGAGCCAGGCACCGTGGTACATGCCTGTAATCCCAGCAGTTTGGGAGGCTGAGGCAGGAGGATTGCTAGTTCAAAGCCAGCCTCAGCAACTTAGTGGGGCCCTAAGCGGGGCCTAAACAACTCAGCAAGACCCTGTCTCCAAATAAAATATAAAAAAGGGTTGGGGATGTGGCTCTGTGGTTAAGGGCCCCTGGGTTCAATCCCTGGAACCAAAAATAAATAAATACTTAAAATTAAAGAATGAAAATCTTAGTCACATGGCACAAAGATATTTTTTTAAACCTTGAAAAATTCAGATCCATGAGCTTTTGAGAATGTGGAACAATGGAAACAATGGATTGTGTCTTATCCTTTACTGAAAAGGATAAAGGAGATATCTTGGGACTCTAGGGCACTCTGCCACTGAGCTACAGATGCAGCCCTTTTTATTTTGAGACAGGGTCTTGTTAAATTGTCCAGGCTGATCTTGAATGGGATCCTCTTGCTTCAGCCTCCTGAGTCACTGAGATTATAAGCGGGCGCCACTGCACCAGCTGGAAGTTAGACTTCTAATCACTCCAATTTTTGTCATGAAAGTTAATTTCCGGGTAGTCTGTGGTTTCATAAGCACCTGCTAAGCATTGTAACCACAATCTTGAGATTGCACATGTTTGTTATAGGAAATGGCCTTGGGTAGAATGTCTGTTGCACAGAATTTTGACTGTTCCTTTAATGCTGCGAACTTTGTGTGCCACATGGGGTTACATGTTCCCATTAGCAGTATGTTTAATTAACTCACTGTGGCATCCTTGATCTTGTTAAACTGACTGAACCAGAACAAAACTCGTGGAAACCCTTGCTTATGTTAGGAAAGGATCTGCAGACCTTCTTCCTGGCAGTGCATTTTAGAGCAAAATAAATGAATCAATCTGATCAGTTCATCTGAAAATACAGGCAACTTTTTTTCTCCTACAGACCCAAAGTATGGAAATCCGCCCCAGGCTGAACCTTCCAGGGACTGCCAAATGCCTGTGTGGGAAAACCAGTGTGACTAACTCCCATTTGGGCAAATTGATTTGGAGCCAAATTGGATTTTGGCAGATTACGTTTGGGGACTCAGAGTGCTGGGGGGAAATGAAAATGAAGTCAAGCAGCTAATTTTCAGGACTTCCAGGGGGATTTTGGAAGGTAGGCAGACTGAGATTAGATGAGGTCTGAATGGCTGGTGAGGCCATCATTGATAAGGGGAAAGGGGAGCTGGAAATTAACTCAGGCAACCATTCCAGATGACCCCCAAACACAGCTTCCTCTGCGTCCCCCACCATGTCCTCACCATTGTTGTGTCCCTCGCAGAGTAGCTGCAGGAACCGGAACAGGTCTTGTGTGAATTCATCATCAGCCATGACCTTCTCTCCTGAGTGGAAGGGACAGGGCAGGACCCAAAAGGGGTCAGGTGAAGCCAGCACACAGCACATCCATGCACACGACCCACGCACACTGCACACTCATGCGCAAAGCACTGGGGTGCTGGGAGGAGCGGCCACTACTTCAAAGACACTATAAGGGTTGTAGGCATCCATGACACCAAGGGTTTTGACCTCGAGTCCACGACATCCGTAAATGGAGACTGGAGGGACCCTGGGTCATGAAGCTGGGGTCTCAAGTGTCTTTCTATAGCATCAGGATCCCTCTGATGTCACTACTTGAGTGACACCTGGGAGTGTCTGCTGACTCCATAGACATTCAAGCAACAGGTATTACCCTCTGACCCCTTCCAGATTGCTGGGGTTAATGGATTATGGGGGTTCGGGTCACTTTCCCACAAAAGCTCTGAGCAGGGGAGGACTGGGCTGGGATAAGAGATAGGGATCGAAAGCCAGCTGATTGGCCCAGATGCCTCAAAAGTACCAATCCAGGGTGGGTGTGTAAACATGGGCCAATCGGAATGGGCATCTGAGAGAAGCCAATCCTGGTGGGCTGCAAGGGAGGAGCTGGAAGGTGAATGGGTCAACCGGCGCAGGCGCGGGGAGGCAGGCGCAAACCAATCAGAGTGGATGCTGGGGGCAGCCGGTGTGGTCGGTGGATGGGAGATTTGCTGACCCACCAAACTGGGGTCGGGGTGCAGAGAGCAGAGAAGGTGGGAGTAGGGGTCACCCCACCCCGGGACTGCCAATCTGGGTCTGGAAGTCCGACAATGTCCAGCTAGAAAAAGACCTTTGCTGTCTTTTCTGGCTTCTACTTTACATATGGAGAAACAGGCTTAGGGAAGATAAAGAGGCGTGTCCCCGGTGTCCGTGCCATGTTTCGTTGGGGACTCATGGGGGCCCTGAATCTTGGTCTCCGAACTCCTTATCTCAAGACTTTCCTTGGCCATGGCACCCCCACCTCTCCCTATGCCCCAGATCCTCAGTCCCCAGGTGGAGGGGGCGGGTGGGGTTAGAAGGGAAGGGCAGCGGCACAGCAAGGCGCGGGCGGGCGGGGGAATTACCGTTCTGGCGATTGATGACTGGGGCAGCCAACAGGATGGGAGGAGGAAGCAGGAGAAAAGAGGGAAAAAAGAAAGACGGAGACGGACAGCAAAACAGGGACACGGTCAAGGACAAGGACAGGGACACACAGAAAAACAGTCCACAGAGAGAAGGAGCCAGAAGACAGAAGGAAGCGGATTAGCAAGAACAAGAGTAGGAAAGGAGGGTGAAAGCCAAGGGAGGGGAGGGGAGGGAGGGAGGGAGAGGGGAGGACAGGTGGAGATGGAGAGGCAGGAGGCGAGGTCAGGGAGAAAGTTAGACACGTCAAAACACAGCAAAGAGGAGACTCCATTAACCCGGATTAGGGACATTAATGAGAGAACAGCAACCAGGGCAGGAGACTGGGGCACGAAGAGGGCGGGGCCGTGTGTGATGGGTGAGAGAACACAGGACAGAATGACACCCAGGGGTGGGGACCACGGGGGACAATCCTGGAGGAATGGGAAGCCAAGATGGGGCCCCAGCAGGGAGGAACCCAAGGGAGCTCTCGGGAAGCGGGTGTCTTAGGGGCAGGGAACTCTGGGCGGTGGCCGCGGAGGGGCAGGGGCTTCCTGAGGGAGGACTTCCCAGGGAGAGGGAGGCCGAGAGAGGGTCTCACCAGTTCCGTCCTCGTTCACCATGCCCAGCCCCTCCGCCTTGTTCTGTCTCTCAAAGGCATTGAGATCCAGGACACTGAGGAAAGAAAGGACGACAGCAAGAATGTGATGACACTGAGTCCCCTTGGACCCTCCACGACCTTCGGTCCACTGCCCAGAATCTATAATACAACTCATTCCTGTTTTTGTTGTTGCTGTTTGGTTGGTGGGTTTTGGAACCAGGGATGGAGGTCAGGGTTGCTCTCCCGCTGAGCTACATTCTCAGTTTTTTTTTTTTTTGTTTTTTTTTAATTCTGGGACAGGCTATCCTTGAACTTGGGATCCTCCTGCCCCAGCCTCCTGAGAAGCACATCTGGGGTTACAGACGTGCGTCAGCGCCCCCTGCAGTTCAACTCACTCTTTTATATTTTCATGAGTTCATTATAGATATCCATGACCTTGGGATTCATTCTAACACAATTACACAGGCCTGGAATACAACCCGCTCCGGTTCAGTGCCCACTCCTTCACCCTTCCCTCCCACTGTTCCCTTCCCTCTGTTCCACTGATCTTTCTTCTGTTTGTAGTTTTTAAAATCAATGCCTTATGGACATACATAAAGGTAGAGGTCACTGCCACGTTCACACAGGCACATGGGAAAGTTTCTGCCGCTCTTCCCCTCTGCCGTCCCCCCTTCAACTCCACTGACCTCGTCTCTGTTTTCCTTCCCCCTTTTATCTCTCTCCTTTTTTCCCCTTATTTTGGTCTAGTTTTTGCCCATGAGAGAAAACATTCGATCCTTGACTTGGGATCTGGCTGATTTCACTCAGCATCATGTTCTCTAGTTTCATCCATTTACTAGCAAATGCCATAATTTCATTTTTCTTTACGGCTGAGTAAACTCCATTGTGTGTGTGTGTATGTGTGTGTGTGTGACATTTTCTTTATCCATTTGTCTGTTGACAGGCACCGAGGCTGGCTCCTCCGCTTGGCTACTGTGAATTGCGCAGCTATCCACGTTGAGTGGCTATGTCCCTCTAGTATTCATTCTCATTCTCTCTCTCTCTCTCTCTCTCTCTCTCTCTGGTGGGGCGGAGCTGGGTACTGGGGATTTTACCCAGGGACACTTAACCACTGAGCCGTATCCCTACCTGCATGTTTGCATCAGCGCCTGGATACTCTGGAAGAAGCCAACGTCCTTCTTGTCCTTCAGATAATCCAGCATTTTCTGCAGAGGGAGCAGAAGGGGAGGGGGTCTGGGGGTCACATGGGACACTCCCACCTCTTAGCCCTCCTCCCAAGTTCCTGCACCTTGGTTACCTGCTGCACGTCAGCATTGCCTCCGTTGAGGATGGAGATGCCCAGCTTCAGGGTGGAGGACACCATGGCCCCTGTCTCTCCTGGAGGGAGTGGAGGAGAGGCAAAAGATGGTCCACCCCGCTTGGGGACACCACCCACCAGAAGGCAGCGTCCCAGGGATGGGAGAGCAGTGGGTGGAGCTGTGTGCCAAGCAAGGTAGGGGCCATGGCGACTGAAGGATGGGCGGGAAATCACAAGGCAAGTGTGCAAGGGGAACTTGGAAAGGCTAGGTGTGAATGCAAATCCTAGGCGCGCCATGATGGCCATGTGTGAGTGCTGGGTCCACAGGGAACAGGGCGCTGGAGAGAGCGAGGACAGGTGGGTGTGCACAGAGCCCCTGCACTTGCTGCAGGTGGGCACCTTTGCAGGCGCTGATCATCTGGAGCACCATCTCTGCGGCCCCGCGATTGTGCAGGCGCGACTGCTGGTACAGCAGCCTCTGCTTTTCCATCTCCTTCTCCTGTGGACAGCAGACAGTGGGCCAGGGAGCCTGAGCTCCCGGCCCAGCCCTTCCCCCTCAGCCTCAGCCCCGCCCACCCTAGCACAGGGCTGGGCCTAGGGCAAGGTCTACAGGCATCAAGGCTGGACATGGAACAGCCTTAGCCTGGGCCCAGGGACTGCCAGAGAGTCATTAGACAGAGTCCAGGGCATCTGTGGACTTGGGTGAAGACAGGAGTCCCGTGTTCATGTTCACTACCCTCTAAGGGAAACTCAGCATCTCTTTCCATTACAGATGACGCCACTAATCATAGCAGTGTTTGCAGAACCTGTGGTTTTGTCACCAAGAAGACTCATGTTTCTGCGTCACATTCTTGTTGCTACAGACATCTTGAAATGTCACTTACATTCATCAGTACTTCGCAAGAACAGTAGGTACCGGACCCACTGCTAGATCTTATCATTGGACGGATGAATAAAGAAGTGCACGTATTACAAAATCACAACCTTAATTTCCAAATATCTTCATGACTGTTTCGTATCTGTTTCCTCTGATATGTGTTTACTTTATACTTTATTTATTTTTTTTGTACTGAGGATTGAACTCAAGCGCTTAACCACTGAGCCACCTCCCCAGCCCTTTTTGTATTTTATTCAGAGACAGGGTCTCAGGGAGTTGCTTAGCACCTCACTAAATTGCTGACGCTGGCTTTGAACTTGCGTCCTCCTGCCTCAGCCTCCAGAGCTGCTGGGATTACGGGCATGTGCCACTGCCCCTGGCCGTTTCACACATTTAAAAACATGATTCTGAGAATCACTTTGCCAGATGCCAGAGGGGACCCTGATATAAGAAAATTTAAGAGACTGGAGAAAACGTTAACGGGTTGGCCAGCTGCATGTCTACTCTTCTCTCTGTCTGGCCTTGCATATGCTGTCCCTCTGCCTGGAAGGTCGGTCTCCTATTCTTCCGTGGCACATTCCCTTTGTCCTTCTGCTTGGACCCCTCCTCCTCTGAGAAGCCCTCCCTGATGCCCTCCCGCAGGCTGGGTCGAGCACTTGCCTGGGCTGCTGTACACCTTTGAGCCACCCCCCGTACCCCTCCACTGCCCCCACACCTCTGTCCCATGGGAAATACCCTGCGCTGTTACTCTTGGTTGATGTGTCTGTCTCCCCAGCAGGTTGGCTTGGTCACCACCATGTCCCTAAGAACTGCTCTATGGTCACATGCTGAATGAATGGGAGACAACTACAGCCAGGGTCCCCCAACCTTCCCTCTAGGACCTCCTGGTCCCACCTACCTCAAAGGAAACCTCAGCCTCCTCTTCCTCAGCCTCACCACTCTCCCCTCCCTCCTCCAGGTGGCAGCTCTGGGAAGGGGACATCAGTGAAGGGGTGGTGAGAGGAGAACCCCATCCACTCCCCATTGTGAGTGAACAGGTACTGCAGCTGGGGAGCAGGGCGCCTGCCCTGGCTGGTGAGAGGGCCTTACCTTTGCCATGATATCCGCGTATGCCATGTACAGGTAATCCTCGTCCAGTTTGCTGAGGAAGTGAGCAAGGAGACAGACAGTCAGGGCCAGTGGAGGGGACTTCTATTCTTTTTTTTTTTTTCCCCCTCTTTTTTGGTCCTGGGGATTGAACTCAGGAGCACCTGACCACTGAGCCAATCCCCAGCCCTTTTTAATATTTTATTTAGAGACAGGGTCTCACTGAGTTGCTTAGGGCCTCTCTAAGTTGCTGAGGCTGGCTTTGAACTTGCGATCCTCCTGCCTCAGTCTCCTTGACTTCCCAGTGGCCCTTTCAACTAGCAGTGGCCTGAGGTCAGAATGCTGGCCAATGAGATACGTGGAGAAGTCAGAGAGAGCTTCCGTTGCTGGATAAAAAGACCTGAAGTCTTGCTTAAAGGAAAAAAGCCTTTCCCTTTCTTTCTGCCTGGCATGTGGTTGGGATGCATGGAGCTGGAGCATCTATTTTGTGACCATAAGACACAAGCTAAGAATGGCAGAGCAAGAAGTGAAGAAGACCCTGGGTCCTTGTTAGTATCAGTGTGCCATTTTCCAGCTCCTGACTGTCCTGCTGCTTCTGACCTTGTATTGTATGAGAAAAATAAATCCCTGTGCCTCCATTTCCCCATCCACAAAAAGAAGTTAGAATATCTACCTCAGAGTTTGAAGATTAAGTGAGCATGCACACACACACACACACACACGGCAAGTGCTTAGCAGGATGCCTGGCACATAATAAGCACTTCATAAATGTCGCCTCCGGTTACTGTTATTATCATCATTATCAGTAGCCCCCTTGCTACCATTTATTCCTGAGACTCATTAGCTCATATGAATGAAAGCTTCAAGTGAATTAGAAAAAGCCACCATTTCCTGTGGATCCCTGTGAGAATTAATTGTTTAATATAATTGGAAAATTGTCATTTTTTTTCAAAACATCCTGATTTAGTTCAGACACGACATTTTTCTTCTAGGGAAGTCTATTAAACCCACATCGTCTGGGATGTGAACTGTCAGATGAGAAAATTTTGGGATATGTCCAGCTTGCACAGTGGTACAGGGTGGCCCTGCCTAGCAAAGTGACATAAAAGGTCAGACTCCAGGTCTCTTTCATAGGACACGGCATGTGGCTATGATGCCTGAAAGTGCAGCAGCCATCTTGTGACCATAGGGCGTAATCTTGCGGTCACTCCATTTTGGCAGGCCCAGTGAGAAAGGAGCTCGGGCCACACTCCCAGGTGGAGGCCATTTCTGAAGCTGGGCAGGGTCCTCACCTCTTTTCAGTCAGGGCAGTGCGACTGAAGTGCAGGACCAGCTGGTGCAGGGGATCTGGCTTCTTCTCCTCCACTTCCTCCTCCTCCTCCTCTTGCTCCCCAGCTCTCTGGGGGAGGGAGAGGGCTTGGTTTTGGTTTTGGGGGAGGGGGTTCTGGAGTCCCCTCCAGTCTCCCCCATAGCCCTGCTGCTCTGGAGCTTCCCCCCCCAACTTCTCTTCAGTCCTACACCCTGTTTCTACCCAAGCCAGGAGCTCCCATTTTTATCCCCCTCGGTGGGGAGGGTTCCCCTGGACTTATCCAACCCTGTTCCCATAGCCCCCAGGCCCCAGCTCACTGAAAGGTCATCTATCATGCGGTCCTCAAAGCTGTGGTCCTCAGTCAGGATCCAGGCGGCCTTGTAGCTCTCCAGGAACATGTTACATGCCCGGTGCCTGCAGGGCAAACGTCTGCGCTCACCGAGACCTGCCTTCCTCCAGCCTCAGCCCCTGAACGGCCATGCACCTGCCACCCCCACCATGCCCAAGACTCCGCGGGGTTGGCACCCTGCCCGCCAGACCCCTCAGCCCCTGTGCTGCCCTGGCGCGTTCCCCGCCCGCCGGGGTCCTTACGTGGGCAGGTTGTACAGGGGCGTCATGCGGAAGCAGGCCACGACGGCCCTCCGACGCTGCTTGGATAACAGCTTGTGCCACACGGCCTTCTTGGACTTGTAGGGGTGCTCAATCTGCGGAGAGGGGCAGTTTGTCATGTCCCCGGACCGAGCCCCTGGCCAGGTTCCCTCCCCCAGCCCTAGGTGAAACTGTCCTCGTGCAGGTGGCATGCACCGCCGAGGGACCATCTTGGTTTCACCCGGAGTTAAGGTTCTAGCTCTGCCTCTGGGCCTAGACTTTCATCCTTGGGGTGACGTCTCCTGGAGGCCCTCCGTCTGGCTTCCGGATGCGGGATGCAGCCCCCCCTCCCCCCTGTAGATCCAAGTTTCCATTCTAAGCCCCGCCTCCCACTCCAGGCTCCCGGGTCTCCGCCCACAGCCACAGACTGCCGCAGGCCCCGCCCACAGACTGAAGGCCAGCCCTAGGCCCCGCCCACAGACTGCCGTCTGGCCACTCAGCAATCGTCCTCGCGCCCCACCCACCTGGTCCAGGTGGTAGAGCACCGCAGACACCTCCTGCACTCTGCGCACGATTTTCTCGGGGTCGTCGGCTTCCTCCTCGCGGCCCGGGAGGCCCCGGTACAGGGCCATCTGCCATCGCAGAGACGGGGAGCCTTCGACCTGCGGGGAGCAAGGATGTCCGGCGTGAGGGCAGCTCCGAAGCCCGCTCACTCCTTGCTCAGCCCAGCTTCTCTGAGGGCGCTCCCCGCAGGGTCAGCCTCCCGGCTGCCCTGCCTCCTCTCCAGAAGGCCAACCTTCCATTGGGTGAGAGCCTGTTAAGGTCCTGCGGTACCTGGTACACAGTAGGCGCTCAAACTTTGGCTGTTATTGCAGTTGTCTTCTGACCGAACCTTTTGGTGGCCGATGAGAGGCTTACCTTTCCCTGAAGGTTGAGGTTGTTTTGTAGGAACTCTCGGACCTCCTCATCTGTGTCTTTCTGGGAAGACAAGGACCGCTGGGTCACTTGGAGGCCAGCGCTCCTACCCTCCCTCTTCTAGGCCCGCTGCCCCGGGGCCCGGCGAGAGGTTTCTGTGGGGAGGACCCTGGGAGAAACTGAGAGGACCCCCAGGAGGGCAGTGGGCAGTGGTGTGTCCTAGAAGGACAAGGGGGTCACAGGGGCACCTTGAAGGGACAGTCAGGATGAGAAGGGCCTCACGGAAAGTCTGAGA
Source organism: Marmota marmota marmota (assembly GCF_001458135.2). NCBI lineage: Eukaryota > Metazoa > Chordata > Mammalia > Rodentia > Sciuridae > Marmota > Marmota marmota. Next base: position 9,038,523 of record NW_026000205.1, read on the forward strand.
GGAGGGAAAGGGTGACAAGAGAATATCATCAAAGGTCAAATCAGGCCAAAGAGAGGCTGGGGGCGGGAAGAGGAGGGCTGAGGTGGGATGGGCAGTTTTTGAAGATCAGAAAAGGTGAGGAGGGCTTTGCAGGGAATTGGCAAGGTCAGTAGAGGTCATAGGGGACGAAGCAGGTCACTTAAGTCACTGGTTAAACAGGGTCCAAAGGAGGGTTCAGCAGGGTAGGGGTTACTTGTGGTCCCAAGAGGGGGTTCCTGAGGACCAGTGTGAGCGATCACAGGGCCCTAGAGGACTCTGCAGTCATGGCAGGACTCACTGGGTCCTAGAAGAAGCTCAAAGTCCTGAGGGAAGGGGATTTGGGAGGCCCAGGAAAGAGGTCCTTGTGATACAAGGGGCCAAGTCAGTGGTTTCAGGCCGCAGGGTGGGAACCAGTAAATTGCCAGAGGCTTAGCAGAATTCTGGAGAAGGTAATAGGAATCCTAGGAGGCGTCCTTAGGGTTCCTGAAGCTGAGAAGAACCTGAGGGGGACTGTCCTTGCTGTCCCATACAAGGGGTGAGTGAGGCCTCCCTGGGGTCCTGGAAGGCTTAAGAGGACCTGGGGGCTGGGTCTCTTGATGCCTAGGAGACTGGAGTCTGCAGAGGTTTGCAGTGGTCCTGGGGAAGAGGGGCTAAGTAGGATCACAGGAGTTCACTGGGCCCCTGAGAGTCCTTGGGGGCTCAGTTTGGGTTTCAACAGAGTCTAAGTGGAGGGGTCAGCAGGGGCCTGAAGGCAAGAGGAAGTGCGCTGGAGGGCATGGTGGGAACCCACAGGTCCACTCCTGAGAGGTACAGGAGAGGGCAGGGGGCATGAGAAGTTCAATGGGTCCCAAAGCATTGGGGGTGGGGGTCCTTGGTAGTCTTGGTAGAGGGCTCAGAGTAGTCTCAGAGAGGCTTATGGCGTCTCAGGGGATGTCCAGGGTCTCAGCAGACTTGGCAAGTTCTGGTAGGGTTCTTCAGAGCTCACTAGAGTCCCGAGGGTCTTTAGAGCTTCCTAATTAGAGTCCTTAAGTATGTGGAGCCTTGGCAATATCTCGAGTGGGGTCCTCAGCACCCTGGGGGAGAGCTTGGGGCATCCCAGAGGGCTCAGTGAGTATTCTGCGTCCTGGAGGAGGGCTTAGTGGGGTCCTGAGGGGGTTCCATAGGGCCCTGGGAGTTCACTAGGGTCCCCTGGTCCCATGGGTGCCGGGGGCTGCTAGATAAGCACCAGAGCATAGCGGGCTTTGGCTAGCACCATGAGGTCCTGGTCAGTGGGAGCACACATGTTCAGGCCGATGGGCAGCATCTTCTTGAGTGTGGCCACGATCAGCGACGTCTGCACAGAGTACCGGTCCCCACGGCGCTTCTTCTTGGTGCGTTCCTGATCGGAACCACCCGACTGTGGGGACACAGGGCTCAGTCCTAGCCCAGGCCCCTGCTCCAGCCCCAACTGTATACATTGTCCACATTCCATCCCCCACCCTTGATGCCAGGCGCCCCTCCCCAACTTCAAAGCACACCTCATTTCTACCCCGACCTTGCTGATCTTGCACCTCCGACTTCTAGCCATGAGCACAGACTCTCTCAGACCCAAGCCCCCATTCCACATTCCCAACTTCAATCCCAGCCCTTCCAGATTGTCCCAGATCCTGGGCTTTCCCCAACTTCTGGTGTCCCTCCCCAAGAATCCTCTAAGATGTCCCAGTACAACCCTCTCTCCCAGCCACATGCCCAGCCCCACACTTCAGATTCCAAGATGGAGTTCCCGAGAATGAAATAAAGAAGCAGACCACCCAGAGTCCCAAGAGACGAGAAAAGTTGAAAGAAAAAGAGACACAGAGAGACTGGGACAAACAAGGAGATGAGGGACAGAAGACGCAAGAGAGATCCCGAGGGATCTGGAAGCAGAAACACGGGGCACAGAGTCCCACAGCCGTGTTCTGGAGCCTTGGATGCAGACCCTGGCCAGGGCCACTCCCGTCATGCCAGTGAGAAGCTCCGGGGACAAGCTGCGGCCAGAGCCACATCCACACCGGCTGGCAACACCGAGCATGACCCAAGTGCCAGGCACTGCTGAAGGGCACACATGCATTTCGCTGAGGCCTCTCAGAGCCCAGACGCTGGGAGCCACTGGCTGGATGCCACCAGAGGCTTGAGAGATAACACTTGGCCAAAGTCACACAACTACCAACCAACACAGGAGTCTAACCCAAGTCTGTCTGAGTCCAGAGCCCAAGCCTTACACCACCGCACAGAGTGCTGCCTCTCCCACCATGCGCCTCTCCAGCCCCGTTCCCCTTGACCTCAGCCCACGATGCTTTGGGGAAAGCTGAAGTTTGGGTTTTTTTTTTGTTTTTGTTTTTTTGGTAACAAAAACAAAAACAAAAATTTTCCAACAAATTTGCCAAAAGCTGAGGATTGGGAAGGGAATGGGGGGTCGGGGAAGAGGAAGAGGAGGATGGGAACTGGGGGCTGAGAGGATAGGAACAGGGGCAGGGGTTCTGGAGAGGTTGGGGTTGGGGTTGGGGGAAGGAGGTCTTAGCCAAGAGCCATGCGGAAGGTTCCAGATGTGGGGCTGACCTGTTCGTCTCCCGCCTGCTTCACCGGGGTGCAGACAGACACAAGAAGGGTTACCCCTGTCCACAGAGGACCCCCGGCCCAACTCCAAAGTGGCAGTCCCTAGCTCCTCTGCCCCACCCTGCCACCCATCCCTTAGCTAGGCATCTCCAGACCCTGGGTGGAGGGGGCTGCTCTTTAATGAACCTGAGGAGGGCATCATCCTGAGAAGGGTGGTGGGGGAAGGAGGAAGGGGGACGGGAAATGGGGAAAGGAGGAGGACGATGATGACCAGGAAGGAGAGGGAGGAGGGAGATGAGGAAGAGGACAGAGAGAAGGGGGGAGGGGAGGGGACATGGGACAAGAGGAGCTGCCCTAAGAACTGCTCTCTGACCAGGACAGGATGGTGAGGAGGGTCAGGCGGGAGCCCTGGGGGCCGCACCCACCGCCCCGCCCCACCCCA
>NW_026000205.1:9041578-9059853 GCF_001458135.2 Marmota marmota marmota
GCCTCCCGCCCCTCCCCCACCACTCCCGCAAATGGTCCCCGCAGCAGGGCCCTCACCTTGGCCATCTTGCTCTTGTTGTCGGCAGTCAGAAAGGACATGTTGTTGATCTCATTCTGGACCACAAAGTTCTGCTCCTCTCGCTTAAAGTTCTGGTGGGGGAGGCAATGCTGGGGGTCAGAGAGGGCATGGGGGGGAAGGGCACCTGCGGACAGCAGCTTCTCTGAGGACAGTGGCATGGCTGGGGACTCACGTGGGATTTGGACCAGTAGATGAAGATCTCGCCCACCATCCTGAACAGCTCCTCTGCATTGGGATTGGGCTCCGTCAGCCAGTGCGCCCTGGGGTCAGGGGAAGCGGCAGGTGAAGTGGGGGCCAGGATCTCCAGGGAAGGGGACCACCCAGAGAGCGCTCGAGGATTTTTCCAGGGGAATCTGGCCATTCAGATGGACTTTTCAAATTTTCAGTGACTATTCCTTTTCTAATTCTTTCTCTTTCTCTAACCTCTTCACTGAAATACAACACACATGTAAATAAGTATCCACCTGGCCAGCTGTCACCACGGAAAACACCGTCCACCACCTAAGACAAAGGACAGGACATTTCTAGTCCCAGAGTATCTTCACACTCCCTCTCTGTCATGTCCCTTTCTTTCTCCTAAAAGGGAGACCTCATCTACCTTCCAGAACACACATTATACTTGTCTATTTTTGAACATCATATAAATAGACTATAAATAGGCTATATGTTGTTTTTTGATTGTTTGTTTGGTACCAGGGATTGAACTCAGGGGTTCTTAACTGATCCACATCTTCAGTCCTTTTTTTGAATTTTATTTAGAGACAGGGTCTCGATGAGTTGCTTAGTGCTTAGCTAAGTTGCTGAGGCTGGCTTTGAACTTGTGATCCTCCTGCCTCAGCCTTCTGAGCTGCTGGGATTACAGGTGGGTGCCTCCACACCTGGCTATCTTCTCTCTCTCTTTTTTCTTTCCGGCTTCTTATAATGGAGCTGGTTTGTGAGACCCATCCACTTCCATTGTCATTGTATGAACAGAACACTGTTCATATCCTTTGAATCTTCACTGCCATTCCTAGCACCCTACCATACAGCAGTGCACACTCATGAGCACAAAGAGGATGTTAGTAACAGAGAACATGCTAGATGTGTGATATTGTTAGTGACAGAGAAATCAGAAACAATGTAAATCTCCAACCATAGGAGATCAGTTTAAAAAAAAATCAAACTATATCTAACTGTAGAGAATGCCACCCAACTCCAAGTGGATGTGTGAAAACATGAATAACCCAAACTCTCTTATATACTGTGTTTATTCCATGACTGTCAATCTGATAAGCAAGATGGCTAGTGAGTTACTAACGGTGGGTAGCATAGACAACATGGATGCACTGGACAAAGGAATGATTCACATCCTGGGCAGGATGGAGTGGGACAGTGATTTCTTCTTGCTACTCAGAAAACAGTGTGCAATTTAAAACTTAGGAGTTTTTAAATTCTGGAATTTTTCATTTAATATTTTTTGACTGCAGGTAATTAAAAGCACATGTAATGGGGGGACTACTATATATTCTTTTATGGTGTACTGCTATGTTAAAAAAAAAAAAAGCTGAATGCAGTGGGTGGTGCAAACCTATAATCCCAGCAATTTAGGAGGTTTAGTTGGATCACAAGCTGGAGGCCAGCTTCTGCAACTTAGACAGGCCATAAGAAATTTAGTGAGGGGGCTGGGGATGTGGCTCAAGTGGTAGCACGCTCGTCTGGCATGCGTGCGGCCCGGGTTCGATCCTCAGCACCACATACCAACAAAGATGTTGTGTCTGCCAATAACTAAAAAAATAAATAAATAAATAAATATGTTTTAAAAAAAAAAAAAAAAGAAGAAATTTAGTGAGACCCTGTCTCAAAATAAAAAATAAAAAAGGGCCCTGGGTTCTATCCCAGTACCAAAAAACAAAAAAGTGTTGGGGAGGATAGAAATGAGTTGCCAAAGCCTTTTTCTTTCATTGGAAGGACCCATGCCTATCAAGTCTTCTGGGGGCAGGGTGTGGGCGCCAAGCCTTCTCTTTTTCGCCTTAGACATAAAGGGAGAAACAAACCAGAACCAAGCTTATAGACCTGTAGGGAAGTGGTGCTGTTGTTCCTCAGACACAATAGCATGTGTATAACTGAAGGTTTCTAGAAGCTCTCTATTCCTGAGAACAGGCCAGGGTAAGCTGCTGTTTATTTAAGCATATTTTGCTAGTAAAAGTTAAGCAGCAATTGATAACATTTCAAGTTTAATCGATTCCTGGCACTTATGCTGCGCACACACCACTACTACCCATTTCTGCTCCCGTGGCAGACAGGACTAGTCAATCACAAGGCCCTTGATGCCACATTGGAATCTTTTTCAACTTGAAGTTGAACCGTATTTGCTAATCCTGGGTCAAAGGGTTAATAAGCCTAGGTAGAGGGAGGGGTGAGTGTGGCCCTTGGGTCTGGAGGAGCTTGGAGCAGGTCGGGAAGGGAGGGCCCAGTGGGGTCAGGGAAGCGACCCGCTGACCTGTTATTGTCCACATAGCGGATGAGCAACGGGTAGAGGGCGTAGAGGTCCCGGCAGAGCACCGAGAACTCGTCGCGCACCAGGAGCTCGCCCTCCTCGGCTTCAGCCTTGGCCTCCAGGCGCAGCTGCTCCTCCTCCGCCACAACCTTCCCCGCGCGCTTGCGCAGTCGCCCGATGGTGGGGATGAAGTGGGAGCGCAGGAGTTCGGGCCTGGCGCGGCTCACGATGGGCTGCGCGAACACTGCAGGGGCGAGGGGTCACTCGCACCCGACCTCTGGCCTCCAACACAGCCCCTCACCTCCATCCTCAGCCTGTGACTGCTGATCTACAGATCGTCCCAGTGACTATCATTTGACCCAAACCTGAGCCAGGCTTTGAACCCCAGGATTTTCTGATCCCATTCCCCACCTCACCCCTGACCTCTGTCATAGCCCAGAATGCTAATCCTAACCAGGATCCCTGAACTGAACCTGTGACCCAGTCCCTGTCCTGTGACCCCAGCCTGACAGAGTCTCTGACCTCTGAACCCCCCAAACTGAATCCTAACCTGATCTCTTACCCTTAACCAGCAAGACTCCAACCTCTGATCTGGCCCACACCATGTTCTTACTCTGTGATTTCTGACTGGGACCCCTGGCTTCTTACAGAGACCCTGATCTCTGACCCTGACTGCCAGTCCACCCCCTGATCCCCAGCTTAACTCCAATCTAAAACCCAATTTCTAACACAGAACTTCTACAGGGAATTTCTGACCCAGGAATCCCAACGATTTAAAGACCGATCTCTGGACCTCTGACCTAGATCCGTAACTGTTCATATCAGGGACCCCAACATCTGATCTAGTCCTCTGATCCTCTGTATAAAGAACTCAGGCTTCTGATTCCGCTCCTAACCTCTGATCTATCCTCCTCCAAAGCTCCAGAAATTCAGAATCCAATGTGGAGGGATCCAGGGACCCAGTCATCCACCCCAGACCCTGTGAACCCTGTGAACCTGTTTCTGACCCCTGGCCTTTGACCCTCTGACTCCTCCCAACTCCTGTAAGGCCACCGGTCCCCAGATCTCCCTCTTAGACTATCTGGTCCAGGGACCCCAGCATGCTGGCCTCCCCCAGAGGCCTCATGCCCCAACCCACCAGCAAGCCGCTTCATCCACGAGGCCTCATCAATGCCCAGGTTGTTGACGATGATTCTCAGGATATTCCCCAACAGGGAGTTGAGGTGGTCAGAGGTGACAGTTGTACAGGGTGGGGGGGCGCCGGCAGGCANCTGTGGCTCCTGTGTGCTGCTCCAGTTTCCCCAGAGCAAGCTTGATCCCCTGAAGCAACCAGGCACCCTGGCTGGCCAGTGCCTACTCCTGTAGGCCCCAGATCCAGTGGCCTTCTCCTGAGCGCCCTCAAGTGGCCGCCTTGGGAAACTGCAGCTGGCATAGATACTGACTGGTAGATTTTGAACATTTCTCTTTTTTTAAAAAAGTATATTTTTAGTTGTCAATGGACCTTGATTTTATTTATTTATATGCAGTGCTGAGCATCGAACCCAGTGTCTCAGACACGCTAGGCAAGCGCTCTGCCACTGAGCCACAGCCCCAGCCCCTCTCCCTTTTTGCTTAAACCCCCATTGTCTCCCCGACTGCCTCCCCTCCCCTCCAGCCCCACAATGCCCACCCCAGCCCCAAATTGTGTCACTTTTTTTCTTACTTTTCCACATAGGGGTTCCTGGTGGTTCCCAGAGAGTAGATACTGCACAGCGTTCGGTAGCAAGAGACCTGGACGTCATCCACTGAGGGAGAGAGCGGGGGTAGGTCTGGGGTGTGCCGCCATACCAGGGAGATCAAGCAGTGGGGAAGAGCAGGGGCCATAGTGCAAGACTGCTCCTGGGACATGAGCAAGGATCAACTGTTGGCTCATTTGCCTATCGGTAAAGTGGGGATAATTACAGTACCTTCACTAGCACCTTCGCCATGGGTGGCTGTGAGACCAAATTTATTAATTCCTTTTTTTTTTTTTTTTTTGGTATGGGGGATTGAACTCAGGGGCACTTAACCACTGAGTCACATCCCCAGCCCTTTTAATATTTTATTTAGAGACAGGGTCTTGCTGAGCTGCTTAGGGCCTCCCTAAATTGCTGAGATTGGCTTTGAATTCACCATCCTCCTGCCTCAGCCTCCCAAATTGCCCGGATTACAAGCATGCACCACCGCCAAATCAATTAATTCTTGACAAGTAATTACAACAGGACACGTAGTAGACCCTCAGTAAAGGCTAACTGGTTTTTCCTTGGATTTCTGATGAAAGCACCTCCTTCAGAAAAATGCAAATACACATGACGCCTGGCTACAATTTCGGGTTGTCCACCTACCTCCCAGAAGGCCAACTGAAGACCCTCACTGACTTCACAAATGTCATGAGGCCAAAAGAGGGAGGGGCTGTCCTAGATTTAAAAAGAGGCTACAGAGGCCAGGTGTGGTGGAGCACGCCTGTAATCCCAGTGGCTCAGGAAGCTGAGGCAGGAGGATTGTGAGTTCAGCAACTTAGTTAAAAAAAAAAATGGGGCTGGAGGTTGTAGCTCAGTGGCAGAGCGCTTGCTTTGCACATGTGAGGCACTGGGTTGGATCCTCAGCACCACATGAAAATAAAGATATTGTGTCCATATCAAAAAAGAACTTTTTGGGGTGGAATGGGGAGAAGGGAGGGGGATGGGAACAGGAAAGATGGTAGAATGAATTGAAAATAACTTCCCTATATCATGTATGAATACATGACCAGTGTACCTCTACATCATACAAAAATGGCAAGTTAAACTCCATGCATGTATAATATGTCAAAATACATTCTACTGTCATGTACAACTAAAAAGAATAAATAAAAATTTAAAAAATTAAAAAAATTAAAAAAAGAACTTTTTTTAATATTGATTTTTTAGTTGTAGTTGAACACAATTTCTTTATTTTATTTATTTATTTTTATGTGGTGCTAAAGATCGAACCCAGGCCGTGCACATGCTAGGCGAGTGCTCTACCTCTGAGCCACAACCTCAGCCCCAAAAAAGATCTTTTAAAAAAAAAGGCTACAGCAATAAAACCAAACTTATCAAATGCATGAAAGAATTCACATACATATGATTCAATCTGATATTCGCTCTTGCTTTCTTGCTTTCTCCCTCCATGTATACTGGATGTCGTAAATGCCTCAGGTAAATTATTTGCATTTTAAAAATTTTGAAATCAGATATGCATTTAAAATTAATTACAGCTCGGGGCTGGGGTTGTGGCTCAGTGGCAGAGCGTGCTCGCCTAGCAAGTGCGAGGCCCTGGGTTCGATCCTCAGCACCACGTTAAAAAAATAAAAATAAAAATAAAGATGTTGTGTCCACCGAAAACTAAAAAAATATATATATATATTTAAAAAATTCTCTCTCTCTCTTTAAAAAAAGTAAATAAATAAAATAAAGGTATTGTGTCCAACTACAACTAAATAAATAATATATATATTTAAAAATTAGTTACAGCTCACTCTTATAGTTAGGAATGACCTTTTTCTTACAGCACATCAACTTAAAAACACTTTAAATATTGAGCTTTTTTTTTTTTTCATAGTGTTGTTTTCCGTCTCCTCTTCATTTTCAAGTCCCTTCAATCTCCTAAAATACACAGGAGGTTTTACTTCATAATCCTTTAAATGCTACATACTCGCCTTACTCTCAATATTGACTTTTATGAATAATTTTTTAAATCTGACTTAAAAAAAAAAAAACAAAGACAAGCCAGATGTGTTGGCTCCCAGCTACTTGGGAGGCTGAGGTAGGAGGAACACTGGGACCCAGGAAACGGAGACCAGCTTAGGCAACACATGGAGGCTCTGTCTCAAACAACAAAAATAAGTCGCAGACATTGTGTGGGTGACAGGGGTCTTTCACGTGATCAGGTTGGTGATGGTGATGCTGGGGTCACGGTGGAAGGTTCTGGTTCCGGCACGTGCAGCCTCAGCATTCAGACATGAGGTGCGACTTACATTCAGAACTTCAAAAACTTTGTAGATACTTTCACCAGTGCAGTGAAAGGTGACGCAGAGGTGAAAACTCTTCTTTTTGACTTTTTTGTATTTTTTTAAAGTTTCAAATAAAAAGCTGGACCTGGGGAAGAACGCCATCCAGGTGCTACCTTTCTTCCATTTTTCAATAGATGTGTGTGTGTGTGTGTGTGTGTGTGTGTGTGAGAGAGAGAGAGAGAGACAGACAGACAGACAGACAGACAGACACTAGGGATCAAACCCAAGGGTGCTTTACCACTGAGCTACATTCCCAGCCATTTATAAAAATGTTTAAAAATTTTGAGACAGGGTCTCTCTAAATTGCTGAGGCTGGCCTCGAACCTGTGATCCTCCCACATCAGACTGCCGAGTGGCTGGGATTACAGGCACGTGCCACCAACCTGTTTAGCAATGGACTGTAATTTCAAATAAGCAGTGAGCACAGGACCTCACTATCCTTGGTCCCCAGAGCCCACTGGCCCTATGCTTCATAACTGGACAGCCCTCCCTTAGTGTCCCCGAGGCCCTTCATAACTCCTGTGTCCCAAACCGACTTCAGCATCTCCCCAAACTGGCCACATCTTCCCATCTCCAGCTCTATAGAGGACCCACTGTCCCCAGGTCCCCAATCCCAGGCCTCATTCTGGACACCTCCCTTCCCTAGCCTGTCTTCTCCACCTCCGAGTGTCTCTCCCCTGCCCTTCCTGCCATCCCCCTGGTGCCACCCTGGTCCCAGCCACATCTTAAAAGGCTCTTTTGAATCCCTGCCCACACCATGTCATGTCAAGCCACCTGGCCTTCCTATGTCTCAGTGACACCACACTGCATGTCCCACACAACACAGTCTTGGCTGCGTCACTCCCACGTGTGTCCCATGGCCGGACAAACATGCAGATGCTGCTCTCCGGCTCCCAGCCCTGCCCCTACCTTCTTTCTCACAGAGACCCCCCATGTTAAGCTCAACACATGACCTCCAGGAACAAAGGCCTCTTTCCCAGTCTCCTTTGCGGTGACAGGTGGCTATGTGCCATGTTCTGACCGGTCTGATATAAGCAGAAGCCACAGGGCTGCTTCTAGGTTGTTCCTTTAAAAGAACCAGGTGGGGCTGGGGATGCGGCTCAGGAGAAGCCCCTTGGAAGCTGGGCTCCCAGCAGCGGGGCCTTCCTCGACAGCCTCCCCGGGCACAAGCTCCATCTCTACTTCCTCTCCTGCTGCCTAGAGGGGCATGTTGGCGAGCCACCTTGGAACGGCAACATTTCACAGAAGGCAGAGCCGTGAGATGGAAGGGGCCTGGATATCTGACCCTGTGACCCACTTACAAGTCACCATTAGATGAGAAAGGAATGTTGGCTTCTCCAGGTTCCAGTGACTTGGGGTCTTGGGTCAGAGCAGCTAACGCACATCCTAAGGGACTCATTCTGTTACGTAGGATGACCATGAGCTGGGGACTCTGGCCGCCACCTGTGATGGTCCCACCGGCCCGATGGACCCCCGCCCGCCCCTGAAGCCGGGGCTCTTACGGATGACGTCGTCTCCGAACTGGTGCTGGGCGATGTGCTGGAAGAGGGTGGTGAGGACGGGCAGCAGGGCCACCGTGGTGTAGGTGAGGTTCTGGCCCACGCCCTTGACCTGCGTGCGCGCCTGCGACACCTTGCCCAGCCGCAGGTTCTCCACCATCTTCTCGATGTCCTCCGAGGCGCTCTCGAAGAAGGAGCGGAGGCCGGCCTTCACGATCTCGGGGCCTGACTTCATCACCGTCCTAGGGGGGAAGAAAGTCTCCATGTGGAGGGTGTGAAGGACAGGGGCTGCGGCTGGCGCAGGATGGCAGTGGGTGCCACCCGTGTCACCCTACCTGGCATCCAGGGAGCGGGCCAGGATGTGAAGACAGTTGACCACGGCGGGGGCGTCCGTCCCTGGGAGGGGAAGGTGGCTGAGGTGAGAGAAGGGCCAGGGGACAGTGGCCCCCTGTCTCAGCCACTGCCCTGTCCCTAGGACTACCCAGTCCACATCCAGGTCCAGGAGAAGGACACAAGGAACGTTCCTCAAATGAAGGCCAAACCCGGGAACTCCTTCCTCCGGGGGCTGGCAGGAAGCTCAGGGGAGGGCCACTTACCAAAGAGAGAGACGCGGTGGCGGACAAGGGCCGCGAGTTTGCAGAAGAGGCTGAAGGAAGGGACAGGACAGGGGAACAGAGAGTGAAACCATGGAGACAGGGCGGCGGTGGCACAGAGAAAGGAGAGGGACAGAGAGGACGGGGGAGGGTGGCAGGCAGCCCGAGCAGGAGACTTCAGGAAGGGGATCCAACCAGCAGGCTTGACAATCCCAGGGGGTGACTGGCCTGGGGAGCCACAGCGAGTGTCTGCTTCCTAACAGGGTGACCGGTTTGTCCCAGTTTACCTGACATTTTGGGAGACCCTGCAGTCCCGCAAACAGGGACAGCTTGTCACCCCAGCCCACCCATCACCCTGCAGGAAGAGTGACCAGTGCCCAGTACCCAGGTCAGAGCCCCTAAAGGCCAAGCACAGGAAGTCAGGGGTCCAGGACTATAACCCTATGAGGTCAGGGGTCAGAGGTCGCAGGCAGCCCACCTGGTGATCATTTCCTTCTCCTTATTGGAGGCGTGGCCACCACTGCCCAGCACTTTGGCCGGTGTGGACAAGAAATAGAGGCAGTGGTTGTTGAAGTACTGATTGATCAAGGGGAGCAGGATCTGCAGGTGGGGAAGGAAGACGGGGTGGTGAGGAGGGGGAGGCCCACCAGCTCCTGGCCCCCTTTCCCAGCCCACCTCTCACCTTGGCAAAGAATTTGATCTCCTGTTCATGTGGGGATTTTTCCACTCGTCCACTGCTGACCACGGCCTCTGTCGGGAAGGACAAATGGGGTCACAGAGGGGTCAAGGCTGGGGAATCCAGTGTGATCTGATGGGAGAGACTCTGAGGGCAGGGCTAGGAAATGATGGGAGATAAATTCTTGGTATGAAATCACTTCTGTTGTCTGTCAGATAAACCTCTCTCCCCTTCTTTTGTCTGATCTCCCCTATCCCTTGATCAAACCCTTCCTGAAACTGAAAATGGGGAGGAGAACAAACCAGAAGGAAGGTGAGGCCATAGACCATTCCTCTCCTCACTCATCACAAGCCTTTCTTATTTCTCAACTTCAATATCTACCACGGAGTCAATTTAGAATTAATGAATGAAACAAATGAGACCAGAAGTTGATATAAATACATTAGAATAATTTTTAAATAAAGTCCATTCAAACAAAAATGGTAATAGGAATAATTAAGCTATTAAAATAATAATACTGGCTCCAGTTATTAAACATTTGATATGTCCCTGAAACAATTTACCCTGGGTCACCCAGCCAGTAAGTGACAGAACCATGGCAGTTATGTTGAACAGTATCCCATATCACAGACGAGGAAACTGAGGTTCAGAGAGGACAGGGAATTAGCAAGAGGTGTGCGGCAAGGAGACTCAGCATGTGGGCCTTGGGGAGAGATTTGTGGGACTGAATCCTGATCTGCCTCTCACCATTGGGAATGTGGGGGCTTGGGGGCTGAAGGTCTCTGGAGAAAACTGAAAAAGACTGTGGGGGCCCTCACTGTGACTCTTGATGATGTCCAAGAAACATCCAAGAAGTAGCCCAGCAGCCTCAGCCTTCAAAATAAATCCAGAATCTGTTCAGGTTTTGCCCTCTCTGTTCCCAGTCAAGTCAAAAGGACACTGAACACTTGAGTCAGGTCCCTTCTCTGCTCAGAGCCCTCCTGTGGCTCCATCTCACTCAGGGTAAAAGACAAAGTTCTCACTATGGCCTGCAAAGCACTACGTGATCTGTCTTGTTACCTCTCTAACATCATGTCCTCTCACTCCCCCTCAATCACTCCACTTCAGCCACATGGCATCCCATACTAGGAACCTTCCAGGACTCTGCACTTGCTGCTCCCTTGCCTGGAAGGAACAGATGTCTCCAGATGTCCAAATGGCTCTCCAGGAATCTCCTTTAGGTCTTGACTCAGATGTCACTTTTTTTTCCAGTGCTGCTGGGGATGGAACCCAGGGCCTTTGCACATGCCAGGCAAGCACTCTACCACTGAGCCACATGCAGCCCATGTCACACTCTTATCCAAGTCTTCCTTGAATATTCTATTTAAAATTACAATGGGCTTCAGCTGGGGCTGTAGCTCAGTGGTAGAGTACTTGCCTGGCATTTGTGAGGCACTGGGTTCGATCCTCGGCACCACATAAAAATAAACAAATAGAATAAAGGCATTCTGTCCATCTACAACTACAAAAACAAAAACAAAAACAAAAAACTATGGGCTGCACACTCCCAATCCCCTTCACCCTGCTCTATTGATTTATTCTTCCCCAAACACTAACATATTAAATGTTATTAATAGTAATGGTGTAAACACACAGGAACACAGTGGCAGATGGGCTGGATCTTTGCCTTGGTCAATGTATCTCCGACATCCAGAACAGTGTCTGGCCTAACAGATAATTAGATGAGGGGCGGAAGGAGAGATCCGGGGCTGGCTCCCCAGGCGCGTCTTTGCTAGGGAGGCAGAAAACAGGAAGGGCATTCTTCCTACCCAGGTGGGCGATGAACTCCTGGGAAATGTCCATCCAGCGCAGCAACTGCTGCAGGAAGCCAAACGCAAACCGCTTCTCGATGGAAGATGTGTCCAGCTCCATGTCCTTAAGGCCTCTGGGTGGACAAGCAGAGAGGTCGGCCCAGAAGCAGGGCCTGGGTGCGTTTCTGCTCCAGCAGGTCCTTCCTCTACACTCTCGGGCCTCATCCCAGGTCCTCAGCCTCTCTCAGGGACCGCCTCCATTTCCAGGCCCCGCCCCCATTTCCAGGCCCCGCCCCTTGGCCTGGCAAGGTATGGCCCCGCCCCGCACGCGGGCCCCGCCCACCCGCCACCTCCTCCCGGGTGGCCCCGCCCCTGAGCTTGCCTGGTGACCGCGTAGCCGTTCATCTGCAGGAACTTCAGCAGCTCCTGGGCCTTCTCCCGATCTCGTGCTTTCTCCTTGGCCGTCAGAGTGTCGTAGGGCACCAGCAGGGGATGGGACCCACCGCCTGGGGAGGCAAAGACCAGAAACTAGGGGCTGGGGGGGACCCAGGCCGCTCCCTGAAGTGGTTCTTGAGCTGAGGTCGCAGGATTCTGGTCCTAAAGACGGAGATCGTAACGGAAACCCCGCTCTCAGAGGCTCGCCTCACCACAAGCCTGTGGTGGAAACCGCTGTCACCATTTCCAGTCTCCAGGCCAGAAACCCAGGGGCGGAGGCCGTTGCTCAGTCGCACGGGGAAGGCACGGACTGACCCAGGCCCTCAGACTCCGGAGCCTCTGACCCGGGCTGCGGAGAGGCGGGCCGTGTGGGGAGCGGGGCCACTCACCCTTGGCCTCCAGCTCTTGCTTCTTCTTCCGCCCCCACGTGTTGTGGTAGTTTTCTGCTAGTTGTTCTGCCATGGCCTGCGGGGGACACAGACAATCCAGGACAGATTCAGAGAATGCCCTTCCCCAGCAGATGCCCTGGGGACCCCCAAATGCAGGGTCAGAGGTCTCACCTGCAGCTCTCGGGACAGGGTCACTCCGCTGAGGTCGGGGGGCTGGGGGTTGTAGCCTTCTCGGGGGTCATAGGTCTGAGAGGGCAGGGGGAGACGAGGGCTGAATGAGCAAGCAGGAAGCCCCAACCAGCCCCTGCCTGGGGCCCCAGACACCTCCTCTGCACCCCTCCTAAGACCCTGTCTCTAAACCACCCCCTCCTCTCCTCTGCCCTGTGAGTCTTTAGACCCATGACTCTCCTGTCCCCGACTTCTTGGACTTCTGTCCCTTCTTCTGGCCTCCCCCCTTCTGATTCCATCCCCCTCCTGATTCCATCCTGCTCCCTCATGGCCTCACCTGGGCAGTTTGAGATATCTTCCGTGTTTTCTTCTTCTCCGTCTTCTCCTCTTCACCCTCCCTCGCCTTCTCTATGGTCCATTCCCAGGCGATCATGGCCTTCAAGGACTCTTTGATGGGCCAGCGGTAAATCTCTTTGTCCTGGAGTGGACAGGAGGGGATAGAGTTGGTGGAGTGGGGCTGGAAGGGGATAGAGGAAGGAGCCTGCAGCCAGACTCCTTGGCCTCCAGAGTGGGAAGTCCCCACCAGGTGGCTATGAAGTGCTCAGTGGCCCAGGCCACCCTGGAACCCAGGTTCTTACCAGTCTGGAATAGAGCCTCCTAACGCGCATTCTCTCATTTTACACAGGGTCAAGGAATCAAACTCAGCCTCTGACCCTTTCTAGAAGAGGGACATTAGGAATCTGGGGCCCTCGGGGGAGGCAACCCAACCTGAGGGAGGCAAAGGTCCGTGATGGGAACCCTGATGACAGATCTATCTAGATGCAAACCCGTGAGGCTTCCTCATTTCCTCCCTACCCCAGGTTTGGAGTTTCATTTTGATCCCCAACACGGGGCCCCAAGGCTTGGTCACCTTCTCTGAAAAAGTCTTGTAGGGCCTCAGCATGGGGTGGGTCTTCAGCTCCTCATCCACGTTCTCCCCGTAGGACCAGTTGTTCTGGATCTAGAAGTGGAGGCGGAGGACAGGTGAAGGCAGGATGAGGGGTAGCAGCCATGTAGGGCACCCAGTGGGGACCCTGGAGGCACTGAGGGCTCCACAGAAATCTGGGGATCCCTGGGAGAGCGAGGGTCCTTAGGGAAGGCCGGAGGCCTCAGGGAAACCTGGGGCCTCAGGGAAGACCTGGGCCTGGGGAAAAGCTGAGGTCTTGAAGGAGGGACACTTCTGGGACTGGGGGACCCTGGTGCCGACCTTGTCAAAGGCCCACTTCTCATGTGTGTACTCTGCAAACTTGTTAATGAAGGAGTCGAGCTTCTCTGGGATGATCACACTGTGGAGGGGAAGGGATTGGCAGATGTTGGGCATGGAGAGGAAACCTTCCTCTCCCCCAGCCCCTGAGTTCCACCCCAGGTCTCACTTGAGGGTCTCCACAGGCCGGGGATCAAAGTTGCCTTCAGCGTCCACCGTGGCCTTTTTCTCTGCCTTGGATGAGTACGAGGCATCCACGTAGTCAGGAGGCAGGGCCCCCGCGATGGCACACAGACAAGGCATGGCCATCCGGTACAGCTCCTGGTCGTATTTCTGAGGATGCCAGGGGTGGGCGGGTTGGAGGGTGTCACAAGGCTTCATGGAATATCCCAACCTTGGAGTCTCAGAAGTGCCAATCACACCCTCTAATCATCAACCTTCCTCCCTGGACCCCCAAACCCAAATTATGGTCCCTCTCTCTGAAATCAAAACCCCAGACCAAGATGGAACCCCAAATCACCTCCATATTACCCCTTCCAAGCACCTCAATGAAAGGCACATCCCCTCTTCTATAACCCCCAAATTGAATCCTCAACCCATAAATCTTCCTACATCCAAACCTGCAGAGCTGCCTCTCTCCTGGAACCCATCAAATTTGGAGATTTCATTCTGGATTCCCAAGTTTGAGGCCCAACCCTCCCCTTTTGGGTCTCCTGGGTGCCCAGACCTTATGTGCCAGAGAGTCAAAGATGCCCCAGAATAGTTTTCGAGTGAGGTGTAGCTCTTCCTCGGAGGTGACCCCGAAGTTGGCCCAGCCCGTAGGGAGGCAGTAGTACTTCCAACACCGCTCATAGTGGTTGGTGAGGAGCTGAGTGGGAGCAAGAGGGGACACATAGGAAGGGGCATAAAGCAGATGGCAAGCAAATGAAGGCCTCAGGAGGCAGAGGGTGCAGTGCTCGAAAATATTAAGGAGGTGTAGACAATGCAAATTATATGCTAATAAAGGAGGGCATGGTCTGTTTATTGGGGAATGGTCCTGGATAGTTTATTATGCAAAGTTAGCATTTTAATTTGGAACCAGGATGGGCATTAAACTAGAGCTGGGTTTATCTGTCTTTTCACATAAACAAGCATGCTTAATAGTCCACGGGTAGGGTGGTGTGCAAATGGGCATATGGATGGAGTGATCTGTGCTTATGCAAACTAGCACGCCAGATAGAAACACAGGCAGTGCTCCATGCAAATATATGGAAATTGAAAAGAGGGCCTCCACTATCCAATATGCAAGCTTGAAGTAGGGGCTAATTTAAGCATATTATGCAAAATAGTCAAGATATCTGAGTTGGGGGTATCTCCTTATGCAAATTAGCCATGCAAATGAAAAAACAGGAGACACAGTGTGCAAATATTCAGAATAGCTATGGTTCTGTTTATTCAAATAAACGCATTCATTTGAATAGTGGAAGGCTGGTGGTCTGGGCATGCGAATAAAATGCTAATTAGGGGAATTGGTGTGCCCCATGCAAATATATGCTAATTTAGGCGGGGGCTGGCTCATTTGGTTAGGCAAATTAAGCGCTAATTAGGGAATGTTAGCGGCGTCAATGACGCAAAGTGAATGTCCTGGGAATCCTAGTATGCTGACAGGGATGCCAATTAGCTTCCGTGGGTCCGCTGCCCTCACGCGCGCAGGGTGGCTGGGGTGGGCAGCGCTGGTACACATGAGCCCCCTAGTCTGGGGCTAGAGCAGGGCGGGGGTGGGTCATGGCAGCGAGGGTGAGCTGAGGAGGGTTAGCGCTCACCTTGAGCGGCATCTTGGCGAACTCATTCAGGATGGGCACGTCGAACACCAGGCGCCGCAGCAGGTGCTGCAGCATGGACGGGCGGATGTACCTGCGGGGAGAGCACAGGGCGGTGATCGCGCCTCGAGGTCCGCGCGGCCTGTGGCCCCACCCCGCCCCGGGCCGCACCCCACCTGCAGAGCGCCATGAGGCAGTCCTCGATGACATCGCGCTGCGCCTTGGTGAGCGAGCGGCCCCGGGACAGGCGGTAGACGGTGTGCAGCATGGAGTCCACCATGATGGCGCGGTGCTCGGTTCCCGCGAAGAGCGGCGCACACTTCGTGATGAGCGGCAGCACCGCCAGGCACAGGTAGCGGTTCAGCGCCAGGGCCATCTCCGTGGTGCTGAAAGTGGCCTGCGGCACAGGGCGAGGACCTCAGGCCCGCTGCAATCCCTGGGGTGGCCTTGGCACCCATCCCAGACAACTCCGGCCTACGGACCCAGATCATTCCCCAAATCCTGCTCCTCGGCTTCTGTACCCCACGCCCATTGCTACTTTGCTGAGCAAAATTTCGAACACACTCGAAAGTCCAGAAGCTGATAATGAGCCCCATTACTCGGATTTGGCTGTTGTGCAGATATTGACCTTCCGTGTGACTTTATTTCTGCTCTAACCTTGACCGTCTGTCTTTCCTGTAACGTTTTCATGCAAACCCCAGCCATCTGCCATTGTACCCACAGATGCTTAGCTACACATTTCCATTCAGAAAAGCAAGTCTGTCTGACAGTCCAGAAAATACTGCCATATCCCTCGTGACAGAATTAACAATCTCTTGATTTTCCTGATCAACTTTTTCTGGCTGTCGCAAAAACTGCTTTGCATTCAGATGGTACTGTTGAGATCAGGGCCCCTGGAGGGTCCACATGCTGCATTTGGCCGGCAAGTCTCATAGCCATTTTCTTTTCTTTTTCTTTCTTTTTTTTTTTTAGGTTTTTTAAATGTAAATTTGTTTTTATTTATATATGACAGCAGAATGCATTACAATTCTTATTACCCATATAGAGCACAATTTTTCATATCTCTAGTTGTATACATTGTATATTCACACCAATTCGTGTCTTCATATATGTTCTTTTGATAGTTATGATTATCACATTCATTAATAACCCTCTACCCCCTCTTCCCCTCCAACCCCTCTGCCCTATCTAGAGTTCGTCTATTCCTCCCATGCTCCTGCTCCCTATCCCACTATGAATCAGCCTCCTTATATCAAAGAAAACATTAGGCATTTGCTTTTTTGGGATTGGCTAACTTCACTTAGCATTATCTTCCCTAACTTTACCTGCAAATGCCATGATTTTATTCTCTTTTATTGCTGAGTAATATTCCATTGTGTATATATGCCACATTTTTTTTATCCATTCATCTATTGAAGGGCATCTAGGTTGGCTCCACAGTTTAGCTATTGTGAATTGAGCTGCTATAAACATTGATGTGGCTGTGTCCCTGTAGTATGCTGTTTTTAAGTCCTTTGGGTATAGACAGAGGAGAGGGACAGCTGGTTCAAATGGGGGTTCCATTCCCAATTTTCCAAGGAATCTCCAAACGGCTTTCCAGATTGGCTGCATCAATTTGCAGTCCCACCAGCAGTATATCAGTGTACCTTTTTCCCCATATCCTCGCCAACACTTATTGTTTTTTGTATACATAATAGCTACCATTCTGACAGGAGTGAGATGAAATCTTAGAGTGGTTTTGATTTGCATTTCTCTAATTGCTAGTGATGATGAACAATTTTAGACATTTTCATCTTTTCTTTTTTAATGTGATTTACTTGCTGGAGAAACCGGGTCATTTGTCCTGTACCTTTTTTTTTTTTTTTTTTACATTTTGGCTTTGGCTGGTCACTTCCTTGTGGTGTCAGTGAACTTGTTTCTTTGTACCCACACTTCCTATAGTGGTTATAGATTCAAGTCCCAGTGTTCCTTTTTCCCAGCTAATACCAAGCAATTAATTCTCCCCCTTAAGACCTTGCTGGAGTTGACCCCCAGCAGTCATCCCTCCTCTGCCTCCTTCCCCTGCCAGAAACTCGTAAAGAATGGCTGCTACCAGCAGAGGAGGCTGAGGCAGGAGGATTGCAAGTTCAAAGGCAGCCTCAGCAACTTAATGAGATCCTAAGCAGCTCAGTGGGACCCTGTCTCTAAAAAAAATAAATGTATAAATAAAAAGGGCTGGGGGTGTAGCTTGGTGGTTAAGGGCCCCTGGCTCAATCCCTGGTACCAAAAAAAAAAAAAAAAAAAAAAAGGAATGGCTAGTACTCTATCTCCGATACCTCACCTCCTGTCCCTCTCAAGCCCCCTGCATAAGGCTGTGGCCCTTCACCTTACTAAAACTGTTTGTCAAGGTCACTGTGATCTCCGTTTTTCTAAGCCAGTGGTCAATTCTCAGTGGTCACCTTCCTTGGCCAGTCACCTTCTGTTAGGATCATACGCTGTGGGTGCCCACAGTGCTGAACGGAGAACGATCATTTTCATACCTGGAGGATTCCTACCCACACTCCATCGGAATTCTGCCTTTCCTGGCTTTGCTCTCTAATACGAAAGTGCTGCTGTCGCTCTCCCATGACCCATCTCATGTCCTCCACGGGGCGGGGCGGGGAGAGTGCCAGGGTGGGCGGGGCTGCTCACCGTGTCCAGCGAGGCAGCCGCCCGCATGTCAGGAAGGAACCCCACATCGAGCACATGCAGCAGGAAGTCCTGGTTCTCGATGCCGTACACGCGGTCCAGGAAGAGCACCATGGACGCCTTGTGATCCGGCACAAAGGACGCTGACATCTTTGGCTGTACCAGTGCCCCATCTACCGGAAAGGGGGGTGGGGGGTGTCAGGATGCCCGCGGGACCCACTGGCCCCATCCGTAGCATCTTGCCCTGGCCAGGCCCTGGCCCCTCCTACCTTTGCCCAGGGTGGGGATCTGCAGGGGGAGGCTGATGATGCCCACGAGGTCGTCCAAAGGCACGAGGGAACGTAGGATGGCGCGGATCCTCAGGGCCTCGCCCTTGCCGGCTTGGATTAGCTGGGGGGGGGGGTGGCGGGG
>NW_026000205.1:9059872-9101093 GCF_001458135.2 Marmota marmota marmota
GGGGGGGGGGTGGCGGGGAGGATGGGCATGTTACCCAGCACCTGTTCTCCTTTCCACCCCTTCCTGGCACACCCATGGGTACCGCAGGCCTCCCTCCCAAGGGACTAACTCAGTTCCCTACCCTCCACCTGTGCTTCCCCATCCCTTCCCTGTCCACTCCATGAGATCGGGGCCTGGGACAGTGCAGGTCACTGTTCTGTCCATGACCACCCACATGATGAGAGTTCAATCAAGATCGCCAACATCTGAATGCAGAAGTTCAGGGAGGCCATGCATGCCCGTCCCCTCCCATCTGTCCCACTCCAGTCTTCCGGGTCTCACATGCATCTCTGGTGCACAGCGTCCCAGCAGGTCAATCAGGGCGGCATAGAAGGACATAATGGCATGTCCCAGGTGCACGCGGTTTTCTTCAGGAGGCTCCTCCCCAAAGCTGTTGCAGGGGGTGGGTGTGAGGCAGGGGGTGGGTGTGAGGGAGGTGGCAGGGGCACCGGGAGGGTGGGCTGTCCCGCTGGAGAGGGGAGCAGGACACTCACTGCTCACGGCGACGGTCCCTGCGGACACCTGGCCCATCCCGTGCAGGATCCTCGGAGATGCGGATGGCCTCTTCGATGGCGGCCAGCAGCCCTGAGCCACCCTCACCCCGCAGGGCGGGCCCAAAGCACTCGGGCTTGCGGATGAGAAGGCGCACCACCACGTTGGCATTCTCCTCCACGCTCTCGCCTGGCACGCGGCAGAGTCACGAGGACCCGTGAGCCGTTGCCCAGGGACCCCACGCAGCCCCAGGACCCCACGCAGCCCCAGGACCCCACGCGGCCCCAGGACCTGACACCCCCAGGGGTGATGCCAGGTCGGCCCAGAACCTCTTGGAAGAATCCCTGCCCAGGCCAGGCCCAAGGCGCAGGGTGGGGCTGTCACCCTGAGGGAGGCTTTGGTCAGAGGCCCAATGACTCCCACCTGCCACCGCCATCCCCTGCCTCACCATTGACGAAGACAGCGAAGCGCAGGAAGTCCAGGTAGCGCTCACCGCCGCAGGGGTTCCAGCCGATGTCAGGATACCCTTTAGCCAAGAGCATGGGACAGCTTTGGAGGCCACAGCCTGCCAGGTAGGACACGACCTGGGGGGCAGGAAGGGGATTCAGCCAGAGCCACCCCCTCTTCCCTAGGGCTCAGTGTGCCAGCCCTGAGCTCCCCAGCCCTGTTCATCTCTGGATCCCTGAGCAGACTAAGCCTGGTCCCACCCACCTTGGTCTCTACCTAGGCCACTGCAGCAGCCTGTCCTCCCCCTTCCTCTCCTCTCAGTTTGTTCCTCACACACACCTATGCACACCTGAGT
The DNA here is from genome assembly GCF_001458135.2 of Marmota marmota marmota. Classification (NCBI taxonomy): domain Eukaryota; kingdom Metazoa; phylum Chordata; class Mammalia; order Rodentia; family Sciuridae; genus Marmota; species Marmota marmota. Next base: position 9,061,206 of record NW_026000205.1, read on the forward strand.
CAGGTCATGTCCCTCCTCTGCTCAGATTCTTGACTTCATCTCATTTAGGATAAAAACCAGAGTCCTTGATCCCATACAACTTCCTACTACTCGTCCCTCACTGCCTCTGTGCCAAAGGCACTGGTCTCTCTGCTATTCCATAAATTCACGAGGCTCATTCCTGCCTCAGGGCCTTTGCACTAACTGTTCCCTTTGCCTGGAAAGCTCTTCCCCCTGATATCCATCTGACCCCTCACCTCCTGAGCTTTACTCAAATGTCATTTTCTCAATGGGGCATTCTCTGACTACTCTAACCTAAACTCAGACAAACATGTGACCCATGATATTTCTCTCCTTTGCTTGCTTTCTTTCCCTTCTTAACATCTGTCCCTAGCTAACACACTAGATGTTATTCCTATAGCATTCATATTATCCATCCTCCCAAATAGAATGTTGGCTACTCCGGAGCAGGAACCAATCTACCTACCTACCTACCTTCCTTTCTCTCTCTCTCTCTCTCTCTGCGTATCAAGAATTGAACCCAGAGATGCTTAACCACTAAACCACACCCCAGCCATTTACTTACTTATTTATTTATATGCCAGGGACTGAGCCCAGGGTTGCTTAATCACTGAGCCACATCCCCAGCCCTTTTTCAGTGTTTTATTTTGAGACAGGATCTCAGGAAGTCCTTAGGGCCTTGCTAAGGCATGCTTCAAACTTGCAATCCTCCTGCCTCAGCCTCCTGAGTTCCTGAGATTATAAGTATGCACCACCATGCCCAGCCCCTTTTTGTTTATTTTGAGACAGGATCTTGCTCTGTTGCCTGGGTCCTTGCTAAATTGCCAGGGCTGGGAGACAGATTTTTGTACTATCACTGCTCTGCCTTGGACAGGTCCTGACATACAATGGTGCACAAGAAATGCTAACTGGATAAACAGCAGCTAACCATTATTGGTCATGGTGTTTTGTTTGTTTTGAGAAAGGGGGTCTCTCAGCCACCATGCCTGCTTGAGCGCTGTTTTATAAATGCTTTTATAGATCATCTCATTTAACCCTCAAAACAACTCTATGCGTTCGTTTCTACCACTGTGTGCACTGTGGAAATGAGGTGGCAGAGGGCCGAAGGAGCTGTCACTTGTCCAAGGCCTCTCAGCAAGGGAACTAGGAAGCTGAACCCAACATAATGTGCTCCAGAGCAAATGTTCACCCCTCTGCACATAGAAGTGGAGGCACAGAGGGCTCGACACTCAGAGGCCACCGGCCAGGCAGCATAGAGCATGGATGTGCTGCAGCCCCACAGCCCCCAGGAGTGACCATGGGTGCTGTTCTCTCCCTGGAAGTTATTCCCGTCTGATTCGGCCGTGGACAGTCTCGAATGTTCCCCGTGGGGCCCCATAACCAGCAGCTGTCCCACACTGCCTGGCCTCCCCTTTGCACCTTTTCCAGGTCCTGCTCCTGCAACGCCAAGGCCAGTTCATTGTTGTCAATGACAGAGGCGGCGGCCACGTCGAGGGGCGTGGAGCCCTGCATGCCTGTGGAGCGAGAAGTGGTGAGAACACTCTCAGAGGTGTCTCATCTGTGGTTCCCCGTCCCAGCCCTGGCCACTCCGGCTGTTGCTGTCTAAGCTGGGACCGTCTTCCTTGACGCACGTGAGCCCAGGGAAGGCCATGCAGGGCTGCCTGGGTCACTATGTGTCCCTGCCCTACTCATCACAGGGAGGGTTGAGAGTGTGTTTGTTGAATGACTGAGTGAGTGAGCTGGCAGAGAGGGGCAGCCTGGAAGGGCTCTGGGGGCGGGTCCTTGGCTCAGGGTCTCTCACCCAGGCCAATGCCGCTGTTCTCCAGCAGGTAGCTCAGGTGATCAAACATGGAGCGCTGGTTCTGCCGGCTGATGCGGCAGAAGTAGCAGAGGAAGCGGCAGCAGCTTGTCACCATCTTGGGGAAGCGGATCTCCTGGGGCAGGCAGGTGGGCTATGGTCAGTGCCTGCCTTCTGCGGCCCCCTCCCCTCTGCTTTCCAGCCCAGCCAGGCCCTTACCTTGGACTCACCACCCCCAAGGACATTCACCATGACCTCCATCACCGTCTCGTGCATGCCCAGGGCCCTCATCAGGTTCGGGTGTTGGTAGAAGACTTTGTTGTTCATGATGTTCCTGTGGACGGATCAGAGTGCGTGCAGTCACCAAGGGCTGAGTCACTGAGTCCAGGCAGAGCCACTGCCACCAACATGGTATCAGTCAGCACCTACTGGCCTCTGCCCCCTCCAAATCTGCTCCTGTTCATTCTTACATCCTCTTTAGGAGGCAGGAACTGTGTCCCTATTTCACATGTGAGGAAACTGAGGCACATGTCCAGGGTGGGCTCTCCCAGAGTGGAGTTTTTTTTTTGTTTTAACCAAGGATTGAACCCAGGGGTGCTTAACCACTGAACCACATCCCCAGCCCTTTTTTAATATTTTATTTTGAGACAAGGTCTTGCTGAATTGCTTAGGGACTTGCTGAGGCTGGATTTGAACTTGCGATCCTCCTGCCTCAGCACGAAGGGATCACAAGCCTGAGCCACCACACGGGACTTCAGAGAGCAGACCTCTGTCACGTTGCCCACTGTGTTCCTAATGCCTGGAAAGGGCCCAGACATGGTGAGTGCTAGATAAGCCTTTCTGAGTGAAGGAATGAGACTCTGCGACACTCAGTGCTCAATACCATGCCACGAACTGCAGCAGCTGCACGAGCCCCCGAAGCCACACCACCACTCAAGGGGGTAGGTGTGGCCCTTCCCTATGTTACAGATGAGGAAACCGAAGCTCATGTTGGCAGACCTTGGGCCCAGAGTCACGTGGTGGGGGGGCTGTTCCCCGGGGTGGGTGGACAGGCCGGACGCTGAGGGAAGGCGACCTCGCTGTACCTACAGACTCTCCCAGGGGGCCCGGCTGGAGAAGGAGGCTCCCCCACCTCCAGGGAAAGGTGCCCAGCACGGACGGGCATGCCTCACCCAATGCTCTGGATCATGAGGTTCTCCTCCTGGGGGCCCATCTGCACGATGAGCAGCGAGCGGATCTGGCCGAGGCACTCCAGCAGGCTCATAGTGTCCTCCACGGAGGACGGCGAGATGGTGTAGGCCCGGGGCAGGGCCCGCAGCAGCTCGCCCAGCCCGTCGTACTGCCGGTGCAGGAGGCTGAACATGGCCCGGACCAGCTCGGGGCTCTGCACAAAGTCCTCCTGGGCCCAGCGCACCACCATGTGGGACACCAGCTCTTGCAGGGACCCTGGGAAGTGGAGGCAAGCACCCGAACGCTGTACCAGGGCCTAGGGCCAGGACGGGCAGGAGAGGCCCCTCTTCCCAGAGGCTTCTCCGTTGCTAACAGTCCCCTTCTTCCACCTGCCAGGAGCATGTCACCAATGTCACCATGTCCTGGCACTGAAGCGAGGTGTCTATTCAGGACCTGTGACGTGTGGTCCCACTTCCTTCCCCCGGCCCTATCTGATCTGGCCCTGTGACTTCCCTGCCCTCGGCGCTCACCACGGGCCCTGGTTCCCTCTGCTCCAGCCACACCGGCCTCTAAATGCACCAGGCACACCCCTGCCCCAGAGCCTTGGCACTGGCCGTTCCCTCTGTGCCAGTCATCCTTCCTCAGGTCCTCCCGTGCCCTGCTCCCTCACATGGACCCTTCCATCTTCAGCCTCTCCTGCCTCTCAGATTGATTATGTTCTTAGTCTTGATGACCACCGAACACTGATACATCCCTATCCATCTCTGTTATAATACTCTAAACCCCCTGGGGACAGGGACTCTGACTTCCTCCCCACTGGCCCAGACCTGCTGACAGTGCCTGGCCCAGAGCTGATCCAAAAGAGTTTCTTAAATGTCATAGGATAACGTGTGGTGACACACGCCTATAATCCCAGTGGCTTGGGAGGCTGAGACAGGAGGATCATGAGTTCAAAGCCAGCCTCAGCAACAGCGAGGTGCTAAACAACTCAGAGAGACCGTATCCCTAAATATAAAATGCAAAATAGGGCTGGGGGTGAGCTCATTAGATGTGGCTGATCCAAAGCTCGCATAATGGCGCCTTGGTCCAACATGTATCTTAACAGCTTTTCTGATTCCCTCAGCAGGGAAATCATCTCACCACAAGAGGAAGGAAAATCAAAAGCCACAGGAACACAGAAGCCTAGTGGTGCAGGAGTGGCCACCATCCCAAGGCTGGTGCAACCCTCTGCTCTGGCCGGTTGTCCCTCTGTCCCTCGCACTGGGCAACACCCAGGGGCAGGGGGCAGCCCCCACAGCCAGCCACAGCTCCAGCTGACAGCTGCTCCCACCCAGCCCTTCCTGTCTTGCTCCTGCCCATCCCGACCTCCTACATCCCCCTGTGCCCTGCGAGGAGACAGGATCCCACGCACAGGGCTGCCGCCACTCCCACCCCATCCATCCCTCATCCTCACGAGGTTTATGCTCCTCCGCCGGTGGCTCCTCCTCGGATTTTTCTTCCTTCTTCTTCACCAGCCGCACCTTCTCCAACAGGCTCATGAGGCGGCTGCCCAGGGTGGTCTCTTCCTCTGGTTCCTCCTCCTCCCCTTCTAGCTGAATTCCTGAACGTGGACAACGGGGGAGGGAATGTCCCTCAGCGGTTTGCTTGGGCACTTTGTCATTAATCCACCCACTGGGGCACTCATGTCTTCCTCTGCAGCACTCGGGAGTTTCCCATTTACTTCTTAATATATTCATTTATTGACTCTATGAAGCATTTGCCATCTAAATTGGCTGTGGCAAATATGTTCAAAGAACTAAAAACGTCTGAAGAACTAAAGGGATACGCGATGACAGTAACCCACCCAGTAGGGTACTAACCAAGAGCTAAATAACATTTAAAAAGAAACATGAAGAAATTTAGGAGCTGAAAACTACACTAACTTCACAATTATGCTTCAATTAAAGCGTTTTAATTTAAAAAAGAAAAAATGGAAAGTGCAATAACTAAAATTTTAAAAATCACTAGAGAGGCTGCTGGTGGTGGTGGTGGTGCACACCCAAAATCCCAGTGGCTTGCGAAGGCTGAGGCAGGAGGATGGAGAGTTCAAAGGCAGCCTCAGCAACTCAGCAAGCCCCTAGCAACTCAGCGAGACCCTGTCTCTAAATAAAATATTAGAAAGGGCTGGGGATGTGGTTCAGTGGTAAAGTGCCCCTGGGTTCAATCCTCAGTAGCAAAAAAGAAAAAAAAATCACTAGAGAGGTTCAACAGCTTATTTGAACTGGTAGGAGAAAGAAGCTGTGGAGTTGAAGGTAGGACACAGAGATTCTCCAGTCTAAAGAACAGAAAAATCAAAAAACCTCAGAGACCTGTGGGCCATCCTCAAGCATGCCAGTATACTCATGGTGAGAGTTCCAGAAGGAGAGGAGAGAAAGGGCAAAAAAATATTTGAGGGCTGGGGTTGTGGCTCAGCGGTAGAGTGCTCGCCTAGCACGTGCGAGGCCCTGGGTTCCATCCTTAGCACCATATAAAATTAAATAAATAAAATAAAGATATTGTATCCAACTACAACTAAAAAGTAAATATTTTTTAAAAAATATTTGATATTTGAAGAAATAATTGCATAAAACTTTCCCATTGTGATGAAATATATTGTTCTCCACATCCAAGAAACTCAACAAACTCCAAATGGGATAAACTCAGAATGACATGTCACACCTAGACATGTCATAAGCAAACTGTTGAAAGGCAAAGACAAAGAGAAAATCTTAACTATCAGCCAGAGAAAAATGACTCATCATGTTCAAGAGAATCTCAATAAGATAATGTGCTGCTTTATCATCAGAATAACACAGGTTGTCCATCTGTCTCTCCAGCCAGCTCTCCATCCACTCTCAATCAGCCCTCCATCTATTTTGCTAGCCAGCCGGCCATCTCTTCACCCGTTTATTCATCCCTCCATCCCTCTATCCACCAGTTCACACTCCCGTCTACTCACCACCTATTCATACTCATCCCGGTTCACTCAGATACTCACGTAAGCACACCCTCCACGCATGGCCTGTCTGCTCCCCGGTACATTCATGCATTCATGCAACCCATAGTTATCTAACACCAACTCATCTGAGGTCAAGAAATCTTAGAGAAACTTCAGGAGAAGTCTCATGAGAAAGCCTGGGGAAAGGGCTCTCCCTGTCCCCTCTCCTCACCGCAGTGTGCCAGCAGGTCTTGGTGAAAGTCAAGCAGATCCTGTCGGATCTCTTCAGGGAGGGGGCAATCTTCCTCGTCTGCACCATCTTTGAACTGCAATAGCATGTTGATCTAGGGGAAGGTCAAAGGTCAGAAGGAGAGGTCAGAGACCACAGAGGAAGAACTCTGAGGTCAAGGATCAAAGATTCAATTCTAAGTCCCTGTCCAAGATAATGAGCCAAAGCGTGAGTTGGTGAAGAACAGCTGGGAGACTAGGGCCAGGGGTCTGGAAGGGGTCAGGGTCAGTCAGGTGACTCCCAGGTCAGGTTGGTTCACAGAGGGATAAAGAGAGAAAAACAGCAATAGGTTCAGAGGTCAAGCACCAGTTTTGAGATTGAGGAACATCCGTGGTCCGTGAGGGGAGAGGTCAGGGTTGGGGGTTAGACGGTAAGACAGAGGACGTCAGGGGGCAGAGGACCTGCTCCTGGGGTGGGGAGCGGAACTCGCGGGTACGCCTTGCAGTCTCGGCGGCAGTCATGGTGAAGGCCTTCATGAGGTGGCCATAGCGGTCCCGCTGGTTGGCCTGGAGCTTGTCCACGTAGCGCTCTGCAAAGGCGGCCAGGGACTCCACGCGGTGCTGCAGCTCTTGGTCACAGAAATACTCCAGGAGGTGGCACATCTGGGGGAGGACAGTCATGAGACCATCGGGACTTTCTGAAACTTTTGTTGCTTCTTCCCCGTTCCCTGACCCTGCCACGGTCCAGCCACCACCATCTCCTGCTTGGGTCTGAAGCCAGCCTCCTCCGTGGTCTCCTCTCACGTGGCACCAGAGAGATCATTCCAGGCCAGCACCCCCCCACACCGCTTTCTGCAGGTGCAAAGTCCCCCAGTGCCTCAGGACACAGTGCAGACTCGTGCTCCTCCAGAGCCTGGATCTTCCATCCAGGCAGATGGAGGCGGGAGACGGGCGAGCAGCCTACCTGTAACTTCACGGATTCCGGCAGCTTCATCTGCAGCAGGCCCTCCTCCAGGTCTTCCTCCTTCTCCCCCTCTGCTGCCTCCTCTTCCTCTTTTTCCTCATCTTCCTTCTCCTGTGCCTCTTCCTCCTCATCCTCCTCCTTCTCCTCCTCATCCTCTTCCTCCTCCTCCTCTTCCTCCTCCTCCTCTTCCTCTTCCTCCTCAGTGAACACTTCAGGCTCAATCATCTTCAAGATCTGCTTCACATCTTCATCGCTGAAGACTCCCATCACCTGCAGGACAAATTCTGAGTTCTTCACTGTGGCCTGAAAGGTCTCCATGACCAGTCCCCAGCCTCGCTCCCAGCCTCGCTCCCCAACCTCGCTCCTCCTGCCATATGCCAGGTTCTTTCCCACATGAGCTGATGTGATTCATCCCATAGAAGGAAATGGCCTCCCTCCTTGCCATTGACCTCATTGAAATTCCTCCAGTTCACACCTGTGCCTCACCCACACGGCCCAGACCACATCAGCAAACGTGAGCACCCCTCCCTTCACAGTTCAGTGTCCTTTTCCCCAAGCTTGAACATATGTGGCTCTGGGGCACCCTACACCTGACACAGGCCCACACAGCTCCCAGGACATGCCACATCACTCTCAGTCAACTCCATAAAGATGCTTCTAGACTGAAGTATGGAAGGAAAGATAGAAGGTAGATTAAAGGGAAGAAGAACGGGGAGAGAGAAAGGCAGAGAGAGGGAGGACGGGGTGGCTGGTGGATGAATGGACAGCTTGAATAGCAGAGGTCTGGAGGGGAGATGAGGGAGTGGATCGTGACGGAGAGATGAAGGGGATGGTGTAGGCAGAGAGGGTGGGTGACAGTGAAAATGATGCACAGGTGAGCAGGTAGGTGGATGGGATGGTAGATGCAGGAGCAAGTCAACCAGGGCACGGGGAAACAGTGCAAATCGCTGTGGGAGTGGGCGGGCTAGATGGGTGGCCTTATGTGTGGATGGAGGAGGCTTGCGCACGAAAAGTTGGATGGATGGCTTCTTGGATGAACAGTTCTATGAGTTTAGGAGTAAAGGAGTACATGAAATAAAACCTGAATAGAGGGATGGAGAATGGTGGAGGGACAGGTAGGTGAATTGGTGTAGATGGCTGGATGTATTTATGAGTACATGGATGGGTGGGTTTACATACATATGGATGAACAGGTGCAGAGATGAATGGAAAGGCAGATGGAAGGTGGAGGATGGATGGACCTGTGAGTGGGCATATAGCTGGATACACAGGTGAAGGGAAGCTGATGTTGGATATATGAAAGGAAACATATATTAATAATAAATGGGCAGATAAGTGGACAGTGAAGGGACTGGTGTGTGAATGAAGGGAAGGAAGGATGAGCGAACACTGAAAGCTGGAGAGGTGGATACGTGGATGGACGGACGGATGGATGGATGGATGGATGGATATACGGTGGAGAAGAAAAGGAAAGAGACAGATGGACTTTGTGTGGGAAGATGAGGGTATATGAATGAATGGATGGATGAGAGGATAGAAACGTGAGCAGAGGGTGGATGGATTGATGGATGGATAAATGACAGTTGGGTGGAGGAATGGGAAGAAGAAAGGTGAATAAACAGACGAACAGAAGACAGATGAGTGGATGGGAGGCAAAGTGCGTGGCGGATGGGTAGGTGACGGGAGGCTAAGCTGAAAGGTGGGTGGAGTTACAGATGGAGAGACCTAAGGGTGGCTGGATGCATACATGGGAGGGAACTGATTATCGGATGGATGGGTTATTTTCAAAGTGAAGAATGGGGGAAGGAAGCCATTACCAGCAGAGTGGACACGAGCTTGAGCACGGGCACGAACTGGAACTCCACCGAGCCCCCCACGGGGTCGCGCGCGTGCTGCCCTCCATCGCGCACAGCCTCCCCCAGCATTCTCAGCGCCTTGTCCCGCAGGGCCTCCAGGGGGATGGCGGGGCTGAGGCGGGCCGGGGCTTCCGTGACCCCAGCAGCTGGCAGGGCCACCACAAAACAAGGCGGGGAGAAATGGTGCGGGGGCCTTAGGGAGGTCGTGACTCCAACCCCAGGCAGTCCATGGCGCCGGGGACCATCTTCTGCGCTCCTCCCAGGTGGGAAGAGCGTGATGGCGCGGGTCTCAGGCGTGAGGGGCACGATGTATTCAGAAAGCATGGAGCGCCGGCTGCGGCAGGCACTTTCCAAGTGAATGCTAATGAGGAGGTCATAGTAGCCCGCACGCAGAGGACCAGGTAGGTGAGCATCCTCCAGCGCGTGCAGCAGCTGCGCCTGGTCCACGTGGCTGCACAGAGCATGCGCCACGCGGTTGTTGCCCAGGGCGCACACGGCGCGGTACAGGGAGAGGGTGTGCGAGTGGAAGCGCTGCAGGTCCAGGCGCTCGGACAGCTCCAGGATGTCCATGCACCTGCGGGAGAGGGAGGGCCACGGACAGGGACAGAACCACAGAGGAGGTGGCAGACAGACACAGACCAGAGAGAGGCAGAGATGCTTTAGCAGTAAATCCCCGTGTCCTGCAGGTCAGGGCTCCATGGGGGCTTTGGAGCAAAGTCTAGGAGTTTTCCAATGGTCTTGGGGGTTCCTAAGGGTCTGGGACACCCTGGGAGGTCTAAGACTTTAAGTTTTCTGAGAATCCAGAGAGGTTCTGGTGACCCTCAAATGTATCTGGGATCCCTAGATTGGCAAGGTCAAGGCCCCTGGTTATGTTTAAGTGCCACTAGAATGTTAACTTCAACACAGCTGGACATCTGTGGTACACAGGAAGTGCTCAATAAATATTTGGTAAATGAATTAATGGGAGGGGGGCCTGGGGATGGAACTGAATCCCTCTGGGCAAGTCTGGGCACATTGAGATATATATGAGCATTACTAGAATGTCACTGGGTATGAGAGTCTTGGTGTCATCAGCCTAGAATGCTGCCGATCCACATGCCAGAGATATTTGTCAAATGATGAATAAAGGAAGGAATGAATCATGTCAGAAGCCTCCTGGGGTGAGGCTGGGATCCCTGGCTATGCTCAGAGTCCTTAAGAATATTTCTAGCCAGGAGCAGCAGTGCAGGTCTGTAATCCCAGTGATTCAGGAGGCTGAGGCAGGAGGATTGCAAGTCTGAGGCTAGTCTGGGCAACTTAGTGAAACCCTATCTCAAAATAAAAATAAAAAGAACTGAGGATGGGGCTGGGGTTGTGGCTCAGTGGTAGAGCACTTGCCTAGCACATATGAGGCACTGGGTTCGATTCCCAGCACCACATATAAATAAATAAAAAATGAATAAAGGTCCATTGACAACTAAGAAAATATTTTAAAAAATAACTGAGGATGTAGCTCAGGTGAAGCACCTCCTGGGTTCAATCAATCCCTAGCATCTCTCTCTCTCTCTCTCTCTCTCTCTCTCTCTCTCTCTCACACACACACACACACACACACCATTCCTGGTATTTGTGTGAACACTTCTGTAGTCCTGGGTGTGTCTGGGTCCCTAGAATGGTTTTAGATCTCTGTGGGACGGGTCTAAAGTCTCCCTGGGTGTGGCCAGAGGCCGTAGGGTACATTGGGCCTCTCTGAGTAATGTCCAGTTCTTCTGGGTTGGTCTGGGCTTCCTGAGATAGCTTTGGGGCCCTGTAGTATGGGCCTAGATTCCCTGGGTGGGTGGTGGTCCCCCGAGGTGAGTCTGTGGCTCACAGAATGGGTCCAGGGCTCATAAGGCAGGTCTGGAGCCTCCCGGAGTGTTATGGGGAAGCCTGAGCTGAGTCCAGATCCCCCTGTGTGGATGGTCTGGAGCCCCAGAGAAGTGGTAGGAGGAGGCACTGAGCTGGGTCCAGACCCCAGAGGGCTGGCAGCACCTGCCCTGCCCCTGTGCCACCAGCCAGGCCCTGACCTGTTCTCCTCAGGGATGTGGAGAGCCATCATGGTCAGCGGCTCCTGGCACTGCACAGCCCAGCCGAGCCGCTCCCCGGCGCGCCGCATCTCCACCTGCAGGAAGTGGTTGGGCATGCGGCTCCAGGAGACAGGCATGAGCATCTGCACCTCCAGCCGCGGCGGGCACTGGGGGGCTGGATTCTTGCGCTCACTCAGGAACATGGCGGCTGACAGTGGCATGATGTTCTGGGGGTACAGAGGCATGCCTGGGTCAGGGTTCCCAGCCCTCCCCAACCCTCCACCCTACCTCCAGGTGTCCTCCCCACACATCCCGCCTCAGCCTGCCCCACGAGTGCCCCCACTTCTGCACTGTCACCTTCTGTTTTCCCAGCTCGAACTGGACCACATTCTGATGGGTGGGCAGGACAAAGACAGCAGGAAATAGCTTCGTGTTGGGCTCCACCTGGCAGGGGAGCAGAGGACAAGGTGAGGGACAGGGATGGGTTGGCCATGTAGATTCTGGACCTCAAATGCTGGGGCCAAGACTGCACAGCCACGCGTGGACATCTGGAGGCTCCCCGGTGGCTCTGAGGTCACCCCTGGGACACACCAGCCAGGCCAGCCTCTTCCAGCTCCCTGGGGCCACCTGTGATCTGCATCTTGGTGCACATCACGCCCCTCCAGGAATGCCTTCCCAGTTTCTCTCTGAGTTTTTCTCCCGAAAAACCCCACCCCCATCCCCAAACAATACCATCTGTGGAGCAGTCTTGCCAAAGCCAAACCTGGATCTAACTGCACCTCTAGACCCAACCCCCTGTTTACAGGAAATACAGGGAACAGGGGAGAATGTTCTAATGAAACCACAGGGACTGGGTCAATGTGCCCTGATGTTAACGTGCACGTGAAACTCCTGGGCTCTTCATGAAATGCAGATTCTGATTTAGCGTGTCTGGGGAGGGGCCTGAGAGTCTGCATATCCAACAAGCTCCCAGTGAGGCTGGTCCTGCCTTCCAGGGACCACACTGGGGGAAGCACAAACAGCCCGATTCCTTCAACCATGCACTTCAAAGGGGGAGCAGGTGTGGAAGAGGAAATCGATGTACAAAAAGAAACCTACGGGACTTGGCAACCAATTAAAATACATTGGGCTGGGGCTGTAGCTCAGAGGTAGAGCACTTTCCTGGCATGTGTGAGGCACTGGGTTCGATCCTCAGCACCACATAAAAATAAATAAATAAAGGTATTGTGTCCATCTACAACTAAAAAACATTTAAAAATATATGATCGTAGCTGAGCATGGTGGCGCACGCCTGTAATCCCAGTGGCTCGGGAGGCTGAGGCAGGAGGATAGCGAGTTCAAAGCCAGCCCTAGCCATGGCGAGATGCTAAGCAACTCAGTGAGACCCTGACTCTAAATAAAATATGAAATAGGGCTGGGGATGTGGCTCAGTGGTTGAGTGCCCCTGAGTTCAATCCCTGGCACCAAATTAAAAAATATATATATGTATATATATGTGTGTGTGTGTGTGTATATATATATATATATATATATATATATATATATATATATATATATANNTATATATATATATATAATCTTAGATTCCAGTTCAAACAAAGAAGTGGCAAAAAAAAAAGACATTTTTGAGGTAACCAGAGAAATTTGAACATGGACTGGACATTTGATGGTGGTTAGAAGCTCCTGGTTTGGGGTTTGGGGGTGATAGTGGTATTGTGGTTATGCATTTTAAAAATAATCCTTATCTTTTAAAGATACGTGCTTAAAAGAGATGAAACTACGTGATGTCTGCAGTTTCCCTCAGAATCCTCCTGTGGGTGTGGAGGAAGTAGGCGTAAAGATGAAGCGAGATTGGCCGTGAGGGGGTGTGAGCTGAGCTGTGTGACAGGGACCTGGCGGTTCGCTGTGCTGTTCCATTTTTGTATATTTCTGAAATTCTCCATTTAACATAAAGTTTTACAAAGCCCGCCTTAGCTGAATTAATGATAGATAGGCGGATAGGTATGTGGTCAAGGCAGTGCAGTAAACATTTATGATCATTTCTGCTGGTGGCTCTGTGGACAGTTCCTGCACAGTCCCTTCAGGGTTTCTGTGGGCTTAGAGTATGTGCATACTTTTTTGCATAATAAAATATTAAAAAGGAAAAGTCCACGTTAGGATTCTGGCCCTTCCTCAGGTCCTCCCTGATGGGTGAAAAGGTGGTGACTGGTGTCACCCATGAGGGAATATGGTCCTCTCTCCAAGGAAAAGGTTGTACTCTGTCTCCTCCATTCGGGGCCTTGGTTCAATTAGGTGTTCTCTCGGGGCCTCCTGAGGACAGACTAGGAGCTGGTTTTGTCCTGTCTCTGTGGGGTCTGGCCTCGGGGACACACTGAAGGGTGGTCCTGGGATGCTGGAATGGGAGGGACTATGGCCAAGTTGCTGAGGGTTGGACTCACCTGGAAGAAGGTGTTGCTCTCTTTGCCATTGGCTGTGAAGGTCATTAAGCCAGTGGCCAAGTCCACCAGGCAGCCAATGACCAGGTCTGTATGGCTGATCCGGCCCTGCTGCCCAGGGCTCACAAAGTCCCCGCCCCACACCATGTAGCAGTTGCTGCACTTGAGGCTGGAGGAGACAGGAGCGGTCACTGCAGGTGTCCTCAGCCCAGGGGCTCCCTGAACTCGCCAAATGCCATAACCTACAGCCCCAACCCCAATGCCCATCCCCTGCAGACAGGCCTTGAGCCTCTCAGAGCTAGAATTCTTAGGGCTGTTGGGGCTTCCTGGAAGGAGGGAAGCGAAGGGAGGCTTCTGAGCTGGGTGCCCAGACTCCACAGCTTCCTCTTGCTAGGGGAGGCCCTCAGGTCCCACAGCCAGGCAGCCCCAGAGCTGGCCACAAGAGCTCTGGCTCCCCCCTGCCTGTTCCTACTCCCACACAACCTCCCACACCCATGGTACCCCCGCCATGCTGGCACCTGCTGTGCACGTTGCCTTGTTCATCCCCCATCGTCACCGTCACGGCCCGGACCTTGCTGAGGTCGAAGTTCATGTCGTGCTGATGGTAGTCAGGGGTGACCCAGCCCACCCATACGCAGCTGGGCTCCTGACCAGCGAAGACTCTCACAGAGTAGTAGTACTGGGGACACAAAGAGGGGACCAGAGATCAGGCAGGGTGACAGCATTCCCTGAGCTCTGCTTTGGTCTCCTTGGATTCTCAGGGGCCTCTGGGAGTTTAAGAAGTTGCCAGATTCCAGACCCCCTTCATCTGTGTCTCTCTGTTTCTGTGGCTACTGATTTGGAAATCCCTTGGGAATATTTTGTGATATCCCCACATTCGGGTCTTTCCCTGGTTATAGCAAAGGAATACATGGCCCCCGGCAGCACTTCTTTCTCATAACAGATTCCATATTGGAGGACCCCCAAACTATATTGACATGAATTGCATATTTTTATACTCAGGAATATTTTAGGGTGGTTATCAAATATGGCTATTGTGTTTATGTGGGCAATTCCAAATGTTGGGGTCCACAGTCATATTGGTTTACCCTCTGGATTTTGGGGTCCTGGGAGTTAGAGCATTGTGTCTGATAACTTCACTCTGCTCCCTGCAATTTTCAGGCCACAAGGTGTGTGGATAGAGGGGTTTGAAGGATTCAGTCATGTGTACTGTATTTTGTGGGTGTCTAGTACATACTGGGATATCCCCAGATATGAGAATTGCAGCACTAAGTTTGGAAACTGGGAGTTTCTATGCTATGCTGTGGAGGGGGCCCCCAAAGTACAGGGTTCCTGGTTCTCACCGTAGTGGTATTGAGGATGATCTCAGGGTCATCGCGGTCATCAGCAGGCACCACGTCTCGTGGGAGTCGGGGCAGAGGGGGTGTGGCCGGTGGTTGGGTCATCATGGCGGCCTTCTTGGCCTTGAATAAGAACCTATTGATGGGAGGAGAGGAGGCCATGAGAACCAGCTCTCAAGTCCAGCCCCCACCTTCCCACCACAAAAATCCTTCCCCCCACATCCATCTTAACCACATGCTCCTGGGATTTCCAAAGCCTCACCCCTAGAGGGCTGGATGCCCCACTACTCTACATTCTGGAGGTGCTGCCCACTGCTTATGGTGTCCTGTTACCTACATTTCTGGGAACATGAAGGTCCCCTTTGGGACGTACAATGGTCCCCTCAATTAGCATTTCTCATTTGTGTTTGGCATAGGAGTGGCACTGTCTTATATGTTGCAAGGCATGAGGAACCCCTGGGGCCCCAGCAGCAGCACCCCCAAACTGTGATAACCAACAATGCTCTGTCATTTCCCAACACCCCGCAAGGGTCAGAACTACCTCCCATTGAAAACCGCTGCCTCACAAGAGAAATGAAGGTTTCCTTTCAACTCAATATTTTCTGAGGGTCTCCCTGGAAGTTAGTGTTTTGGGGGTTGGTGTCCACTGAGAGTGTAGTACCCTCTGGAGCAGTGGAAACTCTCCCAAGACCCTGGATTCCTCAGTGTTCATGGCTAAGGAAGCCCCTTGGATGAAGCACTTTGGGGCCCACTTTGGGGCTTGGGGAGAGGAGAAGTCTGCACACCATGCTGTAGGGCTCCTCGATTTCACATTCTCAGGGAGATTAGAGCATCCCTGGGAAATCATGGGGACCCAGAATGTGTTAGGATCCCTCAGTGTTCTGACGGCACTTGGCATACAAGGGGCCACTCTGGAAAAACTGGGGTTCTCAAGTTGGGAATCCTGAGAGGAACCCCAAGCCCACCCTGCCCGCCCTCCACTCACCCTCTCTTCTTGTTCTTCTCTGTGGTAGCGTCTTTCTCATTCTCTGCCCTGGCGGGCTGGGCCTCTCCCCCAGGCTGGGAGGTGCCCCCAGGGGTCCCCTCCTTGGTACTTCCTTCCTTGCCCCCTTCAGCCTCCCCCCAGCGACCAGCTGAGCGGCGCAGGTTTTCGTAGTCAGGGTCAGGTTCCGCTGCCCGGGCCTCGTCCTCCGCAGGGGGCTGCAGACCAGGGGGTGCCAAGGGGGTGGCCCCTGCCGTGCAGCGGAAGTGCTGGTAGAACTGAACGGGAAGGCTCAGCCGCAGGAAGAGCATCTCCACCAGACTGTTCTGGGAGCCCCAGGTGCGGTGGGTCAGGCGCAGGCAGGGAGGTGTATCCACAGTGCCGTCCATGCGAGCCACCTGGGGGGGGGGGCAGCAAGCACTGAGACAGGCCACTTATCCTATACCTGTGACCTGCAGAGCCACAGTTAGGTCTTAGAGGCCTTGTGTAAGAATTATCTAAAGACACCCCTCCCTCCTCTGGGCTGATGAAGCTCAATGAAGGGCACAAAACTTGCCCTTGGGTTGCTTTCAACCAATCCTCTGTCACCTTTGCTGGGTACCTTGAATAGTGGCAGCCCAGTCATACCCTGGAGTCACTTGGGAGAACCTTCAAAACCAACTTATACACAGGACTCACTCTAGACCAAGTGGTCCATCCATCTATTCATCCCAGAAATATTTACTGAGCATTACTGTGTGCCAGGCCTGTTCTAGGTGCAAGGAATACATTAGCACATAGAATAAAACTCTGCCTCCTGGGCTCTTGGGAGAGCGCTGGGGAAGAACAACTCGAAAAGGTCAGAATTTTGTAAAGAGTCCTCAGGTAAATTTTCGTTTATTTTGGTAACACTCAGAACAATGTGTGTATATTAAGTGTGTGGTATGAGTTCTCAAGCTGTCAACACATCTGTGTGCCTAATGCCAGACAGGAAAACAGAACATGACCAAAGTCCCCAGGAGTCCCTCAGGAGCCTCTTGGAGTCACTACCCTCTTAAAGATAGTAAGGGGTTCTGATGAGGCAAATGTGCCTAACCAAGGAGCAGGAGCCCACAGAGGGACAGAGGCCTGTCCTACTTGGTCAAGCTAAACTCACAGAGGTTTTCCAGAGACTCCATAAACCACAGAGGCAGAGTGGACCTCCTCACAACCAGCTGCAGACTTAGACCTCTGTGTTCCTTGGCAGCCAGTGAACTGACCCCAGAACTGTGCCTACAAGATTCCCTGTTCTGGGCTGGGCTGTGGCTCAGTGGGAGAGCACTTGCCTAACACAGGTGAGACCTGGGTTCCATCCTTGTACCACATAAAAATAAATAGAGTAAAGGTCCATTGACAACTAAAAAATATTTTTAAAACATAGATTCCCTGTTCCCAGATTCTGCAGGGTTTTTTTCCACCCCTCTCTTTCCTCTCTCTCTCCCTTCTCTCTTAGAAATCCTGATTTTGCTTTTGTCCCGTGACAAGAAATGCTCTCCTGTGATTTGTGTGCAAGGAAATTAACAATGCCCCCAAGTTATTCTTTCACAGTCACCGATTCTCCATTCATATCAGGGATTAGTTTTGCCTGTTCTGGAACTTTCTATGAATGGAAGCCCACAGCATGTGCTCCTTGTGCCTGGGTGCTTTCATTCAGCACTGAGTCTGCATCTTCCACGTGGTTGTGGGCACATCAGCCCATTCCTTCTCCCTGCTGCGTGGCCTTCGGCTCCCTGGTGGCCCTCACCATCTGGCATCAGCAAGGACTAGGAGGTCCCCGTCGCTCCACCTTCCTGTCCCACCTCAGCCATCTCTGGGGCCTTCAGCCTCCACACTTGCCTCCTGTAATCCTCTGCCAGCAGGGGTCTTTCCAAAGCTCCACTCTCAACTGGACATCCCCTACTAAAAACCCTTCTACTTTTTTTTAAAATACTTTTTTAGTTGTAGATGATGGACACAGTATCTTTATTTATTTATTTGTATGTGGTGCTGAGGATTGAACCCAGGGCCTCCCACTCGGGAGGCAGGCACTCTACCACTGAGCCCCAGCCCCAGCCCCAAACCCTTCCACTTGTGCATAGTTTTTAAATATCCCCCTCCACAAATTGCGTATTAATTACAAAGAGGAAAAATAGTAACTTTACAGAAGAGAAGCCTGGCTGACTCCACCTCCCTCAAATACTCAAGTTAACAATCGACACAGTTGTCCCTTGAAATCCACAGAGGATTGATCCTAGGGCCCCTGGCACACACCAAGACCCACTGATGCTCCAGTTCTGTTGTATTGAGTGGCATAGTATTTGCAGATCCCCTGTGAGTGCCCTCCTAAATGCTTTAAATCATCTCTACACTCCTTATAATACCTCATAAAATATCAATGCTATGTATATTAGCTGTTACACTGAATTGTTCAAGGAATAGTGACCAAAAAAATCTCTGCATGAGTTCAGTACAAATGCAATTTTTTTTCAAATATTTTTGAGCTGCAGCTCATTGAATCTGTGGCTGCAGAACCGCAGATACAGAGGGAGGGCTGACCGTAAGAGACACAGCAACACGCTGTCACGCACCAAGCGCAACACAAGCTCACTTCTGTGATATTCCTGCCAAATATGCCTTGTAGGCATCTAATCGTGAAAAATCACCTGACACACACAAATTAAGGGATATTCTACAAAACAATTAGCCTGAAGTCCTCAAAAATGTCAATGCCATGAAAGACAAAGAAAGACTTGGAAACTTTCTACATGGAGATCAAAGAGATAAAAACTGCATACAAC
Source organism: Marmota marmota marmota (assembly GCF_001458135.2). NCBI lineage: Eukaryota > Metazoa > Chordata > Mammalia > Rodentia > Sciuridae > Marmota > Marmota marmota. The sequence continues at coordinate 9,079,775 of NW_026000205.1, forward strand.
ATGCAATCCAGGAGTGGATCCTACACCAGATAAAAATAAGGGATATTAGGGCTGGGGATGTGGCTCAAGCGCTCCCCTGGCATGCGTGCGGCCGGGGTTCGAGCCTCAGCACCACATACAAACAAAGATGTTGTGTCTGCCGAAAACTAAAAAATAAATATTAAAAAAAAAATTCTCTCTCTCTCAAAAAAATAAGGGATATTATTGACACAATTTGACAATAATTGGCAAAATCTGTGGGTTAGAGAATCATATTATTAGTGCTTCATTTCCTGATTTTCGTAACTACTGCAACTGACAGAACACGCCCTTGTTCTGAAGAAATGCACACTGAAGTTTTCATTTTTTTTTTTTTCTTGGTTTGGTGGGTTTGGCACCAGAGATTGAAGCCAGGGACGCTTAACCACGGAGCCACAAGCCTAGCCTTTTTTATTTTTTACTTTGTGAAAAGGTCTCAGTAAGTTGCTTAGGGCCTCTCTAAGTTGCTGAGGCTGGCTTTGAATTTGAGACCCTCCTGCCTCAGCCTCCTGAGCCACTGGGATTACAGGCATGTACCATCACTCCCAGATTCCACACTGAAGTATTCTGGGGTAAAGAGGCACAATATCTCCAATTTACTCTCAAATTATTTAGGAAAAAAAGAAAGAAGCTGGGCCTGGTGGCACCTGCCTTGTAATTCCAGCGACTCAGGAGGTTAAGGTAGGAGGATCACAAATTCAAAGCCTGCCTCAGCAATGTGGGGAGACCCTGCCTCAAAATTTTAAAAGGCTAGGAAGGCTTAGTGGTGAAGCACTCAGAAAGAGACTGTCCCATGCCCAAGGTCACACAGAATGCAAAAGGCCAACTCCAGGTCTGTCTGATTCTAAAGTGCCAGCTGAAGCTCAGCCCCCCAGAGGTCAAGTTCTGTGCAGGCTGGCTGTGAAAAGGACAACCAATCGCTTTGGTCTTTGTGGGGTATTTACAGTCAGAGTCTAAACTTGAGTTTAACCTTAGGGAAAAAAAGACACTGCAGTCTGAAAATTGAGTTGCTTGGATTAATGAAAAGTAATTAAAAATAAAATAAAATAAAAAATAAATCCCAACACACTGATTACAATTAATAAGGAGGGTACCAAGATGACGCCAAGACACTCAGAGATTTATATTTCTTTTTTTTCTTCAGTACTTGGGATGAACCCATGTCTTTGTGCATGCTAGGCAAAGCTCTGTCACTGAGCCACATCCCCAGCCCTTTTTATTTTATTTTGTGACAGGATCTTGCTAAGTTACCCAAGCTGGCTTTGAACTTGTGGTTCTCTTACCTCTGCCTCCCAAGTAGATGGAATTACAAGCATGCTCCACCATGCCTGGCTGGGTTTATATTTCTTTAAACCTTGCTCTAGGATCAAATAGTATAAGGACTAGAAATTTCCATCGGGGTCACATGATCGAGCTTCTCTTTTCTCCCTTCTCCCATTTTACAGGTAAGGCCCCTGGGGCCAAAGTTATACCCTAAAAGGCAACCTGGGGAGCCCAATATCCTGACCCCCCCTAGATGGCTTGTGTGCTAACGTAAAAGGAGAAACTCGGGAAAGAAAGTTGTGAGAACAAGGTTTGGAGACAAACCAGAAGGTCTATTGAGCTCACCTCATAGTGGGGGTGTTCAAGGGGCACAGGTTCGAACTGAGGAAGGCTTTTGCTGAACCAGGTGGTGACTGGGCGCTGCATGTTGATGGCAAATGGCTCAAAGCCTTCCTGGAGGCCACAGATGGCAAAGAATCGCAGGGAGCTCACATCCTGGCCCAGGTTTAGGTGGCCCACCTGGCCAGGCCCCAAGCTGCAGACCGGGAGGAAGCCTGGGGGAAGGAAAAGAATTCCAGCAACTCAGGAGGCTAAGGTAGGAGAATCAGGGGTGAGCAGTGGGCAAGGCGGGGCGGTCACAGGGGAGGGGGGTACTATAAAAGGGATAAGAGAACCAGAGACCAAAGGTTCACGGGGAGGTTCAGGTGAGATGGAGGAAAAGCAGGCAGGCAGGTGAAGGGTCTCACCTTCCCCAATCTCAATCTCCCGGAAGGCTGTCTCGGAGCCAGAGTCCGACATGAGGACCTTGCCATTGAGGGTAAAGATGATGGTGTTCTCCGTGAGGTCAATCATGCAGCCAACAACATCGCCTGACTGCCAGGGATGCCCAAACGGCTCACTGCCCAAGTGCCAGCGCTGGCCCTGTGAGGAGCACAGAGAAGACACGGTGCTAAGACACAGGGAAACGGAGGGAGGGGAAACAGGGAGAGGGTGACACGCACAACACGTCAGGAAGGGGAAGGAGAGACGCCAGTGCCCCCATCATCCCGACATTTGCATCCATGGTCCTTGGAATTGCCTTCCTCACTAATCTGTGTCTCGTCCCTTACACCTGGGTCTTGCTGTTTCCATGGCTAGGGCGATAGGGACCACCAAAGTGGTCGTGAGGTGTTGGGAGCAGCAACAAGTAAATAAAGGAGAAATGAAGCCATCAGGGTCCTCCATACAGACCCATGTACGCCCACATAAGTCCCCAGAAGAGATGGGTGAAGAATGATGGATGGGTGTATGGCAGATGGAAGTATGGATAGAAAGGTAAGGATCCAGGGGCTGGGGATGTGGCTCAAATGGTAGCGTGCTTGCCTGGCATGCGCCGGGCACTGGGTTCGATCCTCAGCACCACATAAAAATAAAATAAAGATGTTGTGTCCACCGAAAACTAAAATAAATAAATAAATATTAAAAAAAAGAAAGGTAAGGATCCACATGGCTGATGGAGGGAAGGAAGAAAGTGTAAGTAGAAGTATAGATGGATAGACAATGAATGGATGGTTGGTTGAATGGATGTATGTATGGATGGATGGATAGATGAATGGGTGAATGGGTAGATGGTTGATAAATGGATGGATGGATGGATAGATGGATGTATGGGTTGGTGGGTGGATGGATGGATGGATAGATGGATAGATGGGTTGGTGGATGGATAGGGAATGGGGGATGGGTAGATGGATGAGCAGATGGATGGATGGATGGATGAGGAGGATGGAAGACACAGGGATGGACAGACAGAGGGAAGCACAGATAGAGGCAGGGCTAGAGTGTAGGCTGTGGGAGGGACCACAGGGACTGGCAGAGTGGAGCCCAAGGAGGTACCCACGCGGTGCCCATTGAAGACATAGGCCAGATCATCAGCTCCCAACTCTACATCAGGCCGCAGCTCAGGTCTTGCCCAGCCCACTCGCATTTCGCCTGTGGTGACTGCCTCAAACTCGAAGTACCAGCGCCCACTCTGTACCGCATAGGATTTCTCTGCCCGGAAGATGCGCACCCGGTCCCAGCGAGACTGGCTCTCCACCTGACCTACAAATGAGGCCAGGTAAAGTCAGAAAGGCTGGGTAGGAAGTGGAGGTTAGTGGGAGAGACAGAGAAGATGAGGGTGTTGGGAACAGGGAGAAGAGGGACAATTTCCTGGTGTTAGAGGAGAAGTGGAGAACCTCAAGAGTCAGAGGTGGGAAGGATCTATTGAGACAGACCCCCATCTTGTCAGTAGTCAGAGCTCTCAGTGAACAGAGATGCCGACAGAGACACAGAAGGAGAAAGCTGGGTCCAGACCTGGTCAGGGGTTAGGGGTCAAGTGTCAGAATCAAGGGTTGACAGCGGGACTGGGAATCAGTCAGAGTCAGGGTCAGGGGGGCTAGACATTGGGGTTGGGGCCAGGAGTTAAGAAATTGAAGGCCAGGGTCACAGGTCAAGGCTGGGATTGGAAATCAGTGAAAGGTCAGGGGTCAGTTAGAAGGAGGGTAAAGACTAAGTCCTTGGTTGTGTGGCTCCACATGATGGTCATAGTCCAGAGGTTAGAGGTTAGGGGTCAAAGGTGAAGGCCAGGAACTAGAGTCAGGGTTGGGTCAGCACTCACTGGTCTGACTTCTCAGTGTTATAGCCAAAGTCCAGGCAGGGATTGGGTCAGATCAAGGTCGGTGGTTAGATCAGGGTCAGGGTTTGGGTCAGAAGTAAGGGTCAAAGTTAAGGGGAAGGGTCAGCGCTCAATGACTTCCTGATCACTCCACTCAGTGTTACAGATACGACTCATTCAAGGGCTGCATCTGGTCAGAGAGCAGGAGTCGGGGCCAGGGTCAAGGCAGGAGTTAGGGTGGGAGCCAGGGTCAGCACTCACTGGGCTCCTGGTCAGGTGGCTCTATGTTGTAGCCGTAACCCAGCAGGGTGCGCACTGCCTGGCAGAGGCTGTCGCGGTTGCTGCGCTTGGTGGCCTCGTCCAGCAGGCGGTAGGGCACAAGGCGAGGGTTCCTTCGTGCAGGGATGTCCTGCACGGCGCTGTAGCTCCAGCCCTGGGCCACACGGTCCCGTGCCCACACATTGTGACCATTCTCTGCCAGCCGATCCACGAGGGTCGTCTGTGCGGGTGTCAGCCGCACGTGGCTCAGGTCCAATGGAGCCGGCTTGTACCCATTGCTCATCATGTACCTGTGGGGGTAGCAGGCCACTGGGACGAGGCCCTCCTTCCCCTTTGGGCTCTGTGCTGAGATCCTGACTTCTGACCCTTGGACCAGGACCCCAGGATGCTTAGCCAAGGGCTTTGGAATTTCTGGCCTTCGGTCTCTGCTATCAGGGTTCTGGCACTTTCTAGAATAAGCTTTGAGGTCCCTGACCTCTGACTCTAGGACCCAAAGCAAGGCCTTTGCCAGCACTGATCTCTGACCTCTGTGACCTCTTCATCCTGATTCTAGGAGCTTTATTTCTGACCCTGAAACTCTTTGACCTATGACCTCCAGCTTTGAGGTTTCTTAATTCTGGCCCAAGACCCAAACACCCAATCTAACTCAGGACCTCTAATCTCTCACCTATTGCTCCAGAAACCTCTGGATTCTATCCTTCTGCCACTGATCCTTTGCCTCTAATACAGGACATCACCTCAGCTTTCTCAGGGTCCCTGACCCTACGTGCTGGACTCTCTGCCAGTCCCTCTCTCATTGGAACTCCTAACTCCTTGGTCCTAGACATTCACCTCTGACCCCAAAGCCCTGACCCCTGACCCTATGATCTTGACCCTAACCTCCGGCCCCTTCATCTCTGACCTCAGCCTCTCCACAAAGCCCTCCAGCCCCCCTCACCACACATCCCAAGGCCCCTCCATTCCCCAGACAGCTCACGTCTTGGGGAGTTTTGTCTTCTTGAGGTTGTCCTCGGCCTTCTCGTCGGCCATGCCCACGTGGCAACCCAGCGCCAGCAGAGTCCTAGTAGGGGCACAGGTGACACGGTCGTAGCCCACAGAGCTCCCTGTCCCGTCTCCCCTGCCTCTAGCTCTGCCTCTTGCTCTGGCTGTTGGGGTGTCTGTCCCCTGGCCCTTGGTCTCTCTGACGTCTGTCTGTCCCTGTCTCTTCCTTTCCGATTCTCTTTGACCATGTCCAATTTCTCCTGTCTGCTTCTCTCTCAGTCCCTTTTTGCGTCTTTCTCCCTTTCCGTTGCTGACTTTCTCTCTTTTATTTTTTGAGACAGTGTCTTGCTATGTTGCCAGGCTGACCTTGAACTCCTGGGCTCAAAAGATCCTCCCGCCTCGGCCTCCCAAATGCTGGGATGTGGGTGTGTGCCACCACGCCCAGCATGCTGCTGATTTTCTCTTGCTGGATGTTTCCCTCCCCCTCTCTGTCACAATAACTGTCCCCTCTAAGTGTCTGTCTGTCTGCCTTCCTTTTCTCTGTCAGTCCCGGCCTCGCTTTCCCACCCTCTTCCTCCCCCCAGCGTTTGTTCCACCCCCTGCTCCCACTGGGTGCCTCACTTGAGCGTCTCCCCTGACATCTGCAGGTTGTAGTTCCTCTCGGGCTCTGGAAGGCTGTGGAAGTCCACGAGACACGGGTGCAGCCTCTTGTTGTCATCCCGAACCTGGAGAAGCCCTGGCGTCAGCTCTCGGGCTCCCTTCCCCCAACCCAGCACTCCCAGACCTCCCTGGACCGCCCACCCCTAGTTCTGCCACCTGTAGCCCAAGGACCCCCTGGTATCCTAAATCCCAGCCACCGGCCCTCTCCGCAGGCCGCCATTCCTGCCCCTCACCGGCCCGTAGGTCCAGCCCTGTTCGATGCGGGTCAGCGCCCAGAGCTCATGGATGTTCTCCGCCAGCTTCTCCCGAATGCGTTCCAGATGGGGAGGCAGAACAATCTGGGGACAGGAAGACATTCAAGGGGTTCCCGAAATCCCACCTCCACCTCCACCGCGACCTCTCTTCCCAAAACCGTGAGTGAGTCCTCATTTTGATTCCAGGATTAAAGCCCCAACGAGCAAGGATGTAGCATTATCAGAATTAAGGATTATTTGGGGACAGATCTGTCTCCCCTGTGGACTGGGAGCTCCATGGGGGCAGGGCCTCAGCTACCTCAGTCTCTCCCAAGTCCTCGGCCCCGCCCAGCCCAGAGCCAGACCCTGACCCAGAGGAGGTGCTCAAGAAATGCCTGCCGAGCTGAGCAGAGTGGCACACGCCTAAAATCTCAGCAGCTCAGGAGGCTGAAGCAGGAGGATCATAAGTTCAAGACCAGCCTCAGCAACTTAGTGAGACCCTGTCTCAAAATTAAACAAAAAAAGGGCTAAGGATGTGGCTCAGTGGTTAAGCGCCCCTGGGTTCAATCCCTGGTACCCCCTCCTCAAAAAAAGAACATGCAGAAATGTCTGCCAAATGAGTGGGTGAGTCACTTTCCTTCTCTGTATAATGAGACTTGTCCCAATGCTTAAATCATAATACTTGCCTCATGAGGATTCAGAGAAACCATTTATGTAAACTACTCGATGTTTATAAATGCCTGGCACACAGTAGGTGCCTAATAAACATTAAAGCTCTTGGTGTTCTACAGGCAAGAGATAATGATGTTTCGGATCAGGGTGGGCTGTAGGGGGAAATGTGGGGTAGGAGGGCTAGCCAGGAGGTCAAGGGGACCACCCGCTAGGTTGAGAGGTGGGGTGTGGTGGGAGGGAGAGGCATCAGGATGAGGCCCAGGGCTCCATCCAGGGACAAGGGATGGTCAGGTCACCCCTGAGGTAATCTTACTGCCATTAATAATGGCAAGTGACTGCAGTGGGTGCTCAGGACTATGCTAAGCTCTCAATCACGGTACATCTGCCCTCCCATGGGGACATCCTTATAGGGAAAGTAGGAAGTCTGGACTGGATACAAGAAGCACGAGAGGACTGATGTAGAAGAGATTCCCCCCAAAACTGTAGTGGTTAAGACCTCAGAAATCGGAGTCAGAGCCCCTGAGTTCAAACCAGCCATGTGACTTACACAGGATAGGGCAGGGGGGAACTACCAGGGATTGAACTCAGGGGCACTTGACCACTGAGCCACATCCCCAGCCCTATTTTGTATTTTACTCAGAGACAGGGTCTCACAGAGTTGCTTAGCGCCTCACTTTTGCTGAGGCTGGCTTTGAACCTTTGAACGCTCCTGCGTCAGCCTCCTGAGTTGTTGGGTTGCACAGGTTTCTTAACCTCTCTGGGCCTTGCTTTACTCAACTATAAATTGGGGGTAATAACTGTTCTTTTTTATGGGGCCATGGAGAAGATTCCCTCTCTGTGGAAAGCTGCGATTCTGTCTTGAAAGAGTCCCTGGCCTCAGTGTTTCTCTCTGTTCAACAATGGGGTTCAATAAGGCCCTGGGTTCAATCCCCAGCACCACGCACACCCCAGCTCCCCACCTCTCTGACTCCTAAGAGAGCCTCCCTCACCAGAAGACCCTTGTAGGGAAGGCGGTACCTGGACAGTGTCCACAGGGCAGGGCACGAAGTCGGTGTGTGACAGGCAGCGACTGGGGCCCACCAGATGGGGGCCCCGGGGCCCTTCCCGACGGTACTCCTTGATGGGTTCAAGGTGGAGCCGCTCCCGAGGGAGTACAGCCTCGTGGCAGGGGGCGTAGCCAGGTGGGGGGAGGAACTTGAATTCACCATGGCGGCCACCAAGGAGGAACCGCACCCTGGAGGAGGAGAATGAGGATCATGGGAGGGGCCAGGGGACAGTCCATGATCAGGGGGGATCTGGAGTGATCCTGGGATCCATGGAGGGTTCTGAGGGAACCTGTGGCCCCTGCGCAGTCATAGGGCACAGAGGTCATCAAGGATCAGAAATTCAAGTCTAGAGTCAAAGGAAAATATCACAAGAGAACGTCATGGAGGATCCTAAAGGAAAGTGGGACCATCAGGGAGTTAAGGGTGGGAGGACCTATTGTTAGGAGAGAAGAGTTCCCATTATTGCCAGGTTACGGGAAGGTCCTTTGGAGGAGTCCCCAGGTTACCAAAGCAGCTGGGAATGTTAGAAGGTTCGGTGAGAACAAGATGATGATGATTTAGAGACACTTGGGATTTGTTATAACCATTCCACTGAATGGACACTTGGAGAACTTGGGGTCACTGGGAAAGGACGGGGCCATTGAGAAGTCTTTGAATTAACTGGGCAGTGATTACTGGGCAAGTTGGGGGCTACTGGACCACCTTGGGGAGATGCTGGCATCATGAGAGGTTACTGAAAGAGGATGGAGCCATAAGGAGGGTCGGAGGTCATTGGGAGGCTACTGGAAGAGTCTTGGTCATTGGAACATCTCTGGATGATTTGGGGGGTCACCAAAAGGTCATCATAAGGGCCAGGGATACAGCTCAGTTGGTAGAGTGCTTGCCTAGCATGCACAAAGCCCTGGGTTCAATCCCCAGCACCATGCACACACCAAAAAGGGTCACTGTAAAATTATGGGGTCCCTTGAAGATCATCATAGAAACATGGGGTTGAGAAGAATCTGAAGTCATTAGGATTAATGACTTTCAAGTAAGGGCTTCTTGCCAGTCAGTCCTGAGAGTGAACAGCGGTGTCCTTGTCTTATAGGGTGACTGCAGAAGCTGTCTTGGGTCAGACCCCCAACCCAAGACAACTGGGGCAGGGGCAGGTCCTCACTTGACACCAGCGGAGAAGCTGACAACAGGGAAGAAGAGCCCGTCGAGATTGAAGGCCTCGAAGACGCCCTGCACAGGACAGCCATTGATGCGGAAGGAGATGGAGGGTACACTGAGGTCCAGACAGCAGCTGACCACATCCTCGGGGGCCAGGAGGTGCTGTCCTGGAGAAGTCACCGGGCGTGCCACGTGTCCTGCACCAAGATCACCAGGGAGGGTTCAGAGGTCAGAGGTTCCATGGAACCAACGATATCAAGAAAAGAAACGCAGATATCGGAAGATCCTGTAGGGACTGGAATTGGGAACCCCCCCCAAGGGCAGGTGTTCCCATGGAGGGGCCCATAGTTCTAAAGTTAGGAACGAGGGTCAGAGTCCCCCTGGAGTTAGGATGACTGGGAGCCTGATAGCTGCGTGGTCAGAGTTCACCTGAGTTACAATTAGGAACCTTTGAGTACATAAGTCAAAGATCAGAGGTCATAACAATCTGAGCAATCTTCTGGGATCTCTAGGGTCAGAGGTCATGCCTCTTCTGAGGTCAGAGTTTTGGAGGTTATGAGGAAACAAGTCAGGGTCAGGATTCTGGGAGCTCTAGGATGAGGGTTTGGGGAAATTAGGAATATGAGTTTAAAGTTCCTCTACTGGGGGTCAAGATCCTGAGAACCTCAAGGTGCCTAGTCAGAGTTTGGAAAATTCTAGGGTCAATAATCAGGGGTGAGGGTCACCTGGAAGCATCTAGGTACCTGTCCAGAGATGTAGCCCGTCAAAGCCGTAGGAATAGAGGTCATCGCCGACCCCATTGCCGCCCCAGCCCTCGCCGCCCCCAGGGTAGGGGCTGTAGCCCTCAGTGAGGGCCCACCCCACCCGCAGGTGGGTGGCCTGAGCTGTCAGAAACGGAGCCACCTCGTCCACCATCACTTCAAAGTACCATTTGCCGTACTGCGTGGAGCCCTCTGCTCGGCCCACAAAGATGTTGGGGCGGATGCTGCAGGAGAGATGGAGACGAGAGACAGGTGGTGAGGAGGGAAATAGGGAGACAAACAGACAGACAGAGAGCAATCAAAAGACAGAGATGAGAGATGGAAGAGAGCCAGGGATAAGAAGATGGAAGAGAAATAGGAACAGGCAAAGACAAAAAGAGAAAACACAGACAGAGGCAGAAATAGAGCCCAGACGAGAGAACAAGGGGAGTGGGGACCCAAAGGGGAACAGGGCAAGGTGGACTCCTGAGGAGGGGCGACAGGAGAGGGACACCCACTTGGGGTGGAGTCTCTGGGTCAGGAAAAGGGTTGAGAGGGTCTGAGCCCAGGGTGAGGGGTTAGGAGCCACACCTGGTGACATAGTTGATGAGGTTTGTCTGTAGCAGAAGCTCACGACCAGGGAGCAAGTTCTCGGTAATGAGATCTTGGTTGGAGCGCACAGCCACACCATTGCACACACAGAGGGAGCACAGCACATCCAGGACCTGGAGGTCAAGGTCAGAGGTAAAAGGGAGTGAGGGTACAAGCAAGGGGGATATAGGAGGACATGGATGGGAAGCCAGAAGGCAAGAATGGTGCATCTGGACAGGGTATGAAATTTTTGCCTGAAAGGTGGTGAGAGTGGAAAGTCAGGGATCCCAGAGAAAGGGGTCAAAGTAGGCTGGGAGAGACTGGATCACATGGGTTGAGATAAGGCATCAGCAGTGTAAGAAAGGATAGACTGGAATCATGAAGAAAGAGGTCAAAGGACACAGTGAGAGAGTCAATGAGAGACACAAGAACCAAGATGTGATTTTGGATCAGCAGGGGTTGCAAACGTGTATCTTCAGAAGTCAGTGGACATGGAAATGTGTGCAATGGTCAGGAATCATGCAGTAGGAACCGGCAAGGGCCTATAGCAAACTGCAGAGAATATATGCAGCCCACCTAATAGCTATATAATTTGAAAATTTTAAAGGCGTTTCAGAGCCTGGCAATGTGGTGAATGCCTATAATCCCAGCCATTTGGGAGGCTGAGGCAGGAGGATCATGAGTTCAAGGCCAGCCCCAGCAACTTAGTGAGGCTTAAGCAATTTAGCAAGACTCTGTCTCAAAATAAAAAGGGCTGGGGTGTGGCTCGGTGATAAAGTGCCTCTAGGTTCAATAACCAATTAAAAAAAAATTGGAGCCAGGAGTTTGAACCCCTCCCGCTGAGATGGAGGCACGTGAGTGGAGTCCAGGTAAGAGATGAGAGGGAGGAGAGGAATCCTGGGGCCACAGGGAGAGGTCAGGGTTCTGAGGTCAGGAGGACAGGCTGACCTTGTGGTTCCTCCCATGCTTGTCCAGCAGGGAGATGATGGACTTGATGTGGTTCTCCTGGATGATGTTCAGGACCTCGGGACTCTCGATCAGGACACAGTACAGCACCTCCAGGATGCCTGCCCGGGTGCCAGTGGGAAGACATGAGGCGGTGCGCTCTCCCCTCCCCGACCCCCGTCCCACTCCCTGGGTTCTCCTACCAGACGAGGCCTCCAGCCGATCCAGCTTGCTGACCAGCCAGTCCAGGTTCGTGGAGAAGAGGGCACAGTTGGTCCGATTGCCACGGATCAGAGAGGCTGAGGGTGGAAGAGGGGTCAGGCCCAAAGGGATTGGGGATATGGGGTACTCTTGGGGGAGTTAGGACGGAAGTCCCTTACCCAGGAGTTCATAGAGCAAGTTCACAATCTCTTTCCAGGACTCAGCTGCCTCCTCCCCTGCATATTCGGCAAAGTGGGCAGCCGTGGTATAGACATTCAGGCGGTCAATGCAATTCAGGACCAGGGAGAGCATCCCCTGGGGCAGGGAACACAGGGGTGATTACAACCGGTGTCCCAGGCCCTCCCTTCCTTTTCTTTCTTGGATTTACTAATTCATATCCCTTCAACAGCTGGTGACTGGCTATTTGCTCCCTGATTTAAACCAGCCCCTTTAACTCCATGTCCCCATTCAGGCCCATTATCCTCTCCTCTGCCTTGGCTCCTCAAACCTGTCCTTGTCCTCTCTGCCTCTGTCATCAGCATAGCATGCCCTTACTAACATCAGGGCTGAATTTATGCTTCCCCTCCCCCCTTTCTGTCCCTGCGACTTGCTTCCAAGCAGCCCACAGTTTTGCCTGCTGCTGAACTTGGGACATACAGTAGGGGTTCTTTGGCTCAATGGCTGCATGTGGCTGAAACTGAAACTCGGTTTTATCTAAATTTCAGGCATCCACTGGAGGTCTTGGAACATATCCTCTGCAGATAAGGGAGGACAACTGTGGCTACATCTAGAAACCCCTATCATTAGTAAGAGAAGCAGAGCTTCACGGCAGAGAGTACGACCGTGTTGGAGTCTCACAGACTGCTTTCATCTCTCTGAGCTTCAGGAACCCCATCTATAATACGGGAATTACAATCCCCGCACGGGGTTATTGGGAGAATGACGTGGCTATAGAACCTTTATCACGTAGTAAGGAATAAATCCAAGGTAAAATAACCAGGAATGCTACTAGACTTGTTCTAAGCACCTGCATATATTGTGGTAATTCTATCTTGAGGTAGCTTTGTTATCATTACTATTATCATTTACAAGTCTTTCTCCCTGGAGCCCTTGGAGGGTCCGATGTCTTTGAATGGACATGCTCCCTCCACTAAAGAAGGCATCAGATGCCCTGGCCTTTCGCCAGATCCCTGCCACTCAGACCCCTGGCCGGTAGGAGCCAGGCACACCTCTTCCCTTAGTGTTCTTCTAACAAACTTCCAGCTCCAGACCCCAGGTGAGGTCCCTCCTATGCTCTCTTCCTTGCTGCCCAAGAACAGCCTCTGACCCTGTGCGCCCCGCTTCTTCTCCCCAGCCTCCCCTGCCAGGCCGGGCACAGGCCCCGCCCCTCACCTCTCTCAGCCCTCCCTCCAGTCCCGCCCACCAACTCAGTCCCGCCCCCAGAGGCCACGCCCCTGGGGTTTGCTCAGGCCGAGACCTTCCTCGTGCTCCTCCCCCGTCCCACCCAGCCGTCTGACTCCCGGTCCCCTGTCACTCAGGCCCTTGTCGCAGCTCCGCCCCAGGCCACGCCCCCGCGCCCACAGACCCCGCCCCTCCTATGGTGCGGTCCCACCTCCTCCTGGAAGAGGCTCTGGCGGTTGCGCAGGCTGCGCAGCTTGCTCTGCTTTTCTTCGTGCTGCAGCTCCTCAGAGGGCGGCTCGAAGTAACCGATGAGGTCCTGCAGGCTCAGGATGACTCCCTCGATGGGCAGCGCCGAGCCAGCCGGCGGCCCTGAACCCCGAGGCTTCCCGCTGAAGCTGTCCAGGCCCCTGAGGGGACCACCAATTGTCAGCCAGGGCCCCATCTCCGACTGTCACCACCCCACCCCTGCAGGACTAGCCTGGACTCCTGCTTTGCAGAGGGGGTGAGGGAGACAGAGACAGAGAGAGGCCTCGGGCATGAGGTCACGGGGCAAACAAGGACAGAGCTGGGACCGGGACTCACTCCTACCGAGGCACAGGGGGTGATGGAAGGAGCTGGGGAGGTCCAGGATCAAGCGCCTGGGTGTCAGAGGTGATGATCATAAGGGTGAGGTCAAAGGTTATGGTTGTCTTTGTCAGATTAGGGGACAGGGGTTTAGGGATTAGGGGCCAGTGCATGTCGGACAGGGTGGTGGATCCAGAGGCCTGGAGATTTGGTCAGGTGCATGACCACCAGGAGCCGGGCAGCCGGGCAGGGCAGCACCGCTTACTTGATGAACTGATTGTACAGGCCAGCAGTGCTGTGGATCATGCGGGCAGCCTGGGACTCCTCCTGTTGGCACCGGGTCAGGGACAGCGCATCGTCCATGTGGCCCTCCTGGTGAAGCATGGCCTGGGTGTGGAGAGGTCAGAAGGGGATCAGCCACCCAGGGCCATGACCCATAGGCCTCTGCCCAGAGTTGAGTCCCACAGCTGCCCCCCATGCCACAGAATCTCTCGGCAAATCTGCCCCATGTTTCTATTCCCCTTTGTCTGTGTTTCCTTTCCTCTCTCTTGGTCCTCCCCAACTCCGTCTGTCTCTCCCCGTCTCCGTCTGTCTCTCCCTGTCTCTGTCTGTCTCTTCCCGTCTCCGTCTTCTCTCCCTCTACCCCACACTCTCTCTCCCTCTCTTCTCTATTCCCCATCTCTTTCCCTTCCTCCTTGTGATTCTGTCTGGTCTACTCTGTCTCTCTGCATCCCCGTGCCTGTTACTGACTTAACACCCTCCCTCAGAAAGCTCTAATGTCACCCCAAACTTCATATATCCCAGGCTGAATGTCTGACCTTCACAGCTGACCCCCCAGACCTCATCGAATCCCATGAGTGTAAATAACATCCACCTGCTGCCAACTCCCACATGTCCCCCTCTGGTCCAGTCCTATCTACATCCTCAGCTTTTATGTCCAAACAAGTATCATTTTGTGTGTGTGTGCGCTCACATGCACACTCGCGCTCACACACACACACACACACACACACCACATACATACATATATATGTATATATATTTTCTATATCTCCTTCCTTTTTGGTCTTTCTCAGCCTATTTTTCCCTCTTAGTCTCTGTCTCTCTCAGTTCCATCTTCAAACTCCTGGAGGCTCAAGCATGACCACCGCAGCCCCCTTCTACCCTTACCTGAACCCCACCCTTGCCCGTGCCAGGAGCTCACCTTCTTCTTGAGCACGCCGAGTCTCAGGGCCTTGGGGTCTGGGGCTGCATAGGTGAGCCACAGGCCCGAGGCCACGTGCTGCACAAAGCATAGTGACTCCCCATACTTGATCTCGGGAGGGCCCATGCCCTCCACATCCCGCTTGGGGGCCACATCCAGCTTCTCCTGCAGGGGCAGGGGACAGGGGTCAGCCTCCTCTGCCTGTATGTTTAATGGAGGAGCCCCCCAGAGACTGGGGAGTGGAGACTGGGGTGGAGATCAGAGCTCCAGATGAGAGAGGGCACCCTGACCCCCACAGACCTTGGAGATGCGGAAACAGAAGGAGGTGGCTTTGGTGTGAGCTTTGCTGGCATCCACCACAATCAGGCCCTGGTCCTCAGTGAGTGCCAGGTAGCGCCCAGTGGTAACGTGCCGGATTCGCAGCGGCTGGCCCCAGCGCAGGTGACTCCCACTCCAGCTGTGGAGGGCGAGGGGAATCAGAGGACGCCCCAACCCTCCCATGGACACCATAGTCTTGGTCTAAACCTCCCTAAGCCCCTGACACCCTTCTGGGGTTCCCTGAACCTTTCTTGAGACTCTCAAATCTTGCACCCCCCCTCAGTCCTATCTGAGGAACTCCAATCCTCCCTCAAGCCCTCAAAGATTCCTCAGGGCTCCCCAGATGTCTCCACTTCCCTTCTACATTCTCCACTCAAGACCCCTAATCTTTTCCCCAGGAATCCCCCCCAACCCACTAAGACCTCTTTTTTGTCCAGACTCCAGGATCCCAGAGGACCTCCATCTCTCTTTTGATCTCCCCAGCCCTTCCCTCATCCCCTCCTCCATACCTGATTCTCAGGGGCTCCAGCCTCCAGAGGGACCGGGCGTGGGTGCACACAGAGCCTCCTTCGTAATAGACAAGTCTAGGGATACAGGAACGAGTAAGGTCAGGAGTTCAGGCTCCAGTCCCCGAGAGTCCGGTCCTTAATCCCATTCACAGGGCCTGCTATAGTTTGGATCTTGAACATTCTCCAAAGACCCACATGTTCAAGATTTAGTCCCCAGACTGTGACGCTATTGGAAGATGATAGAACCTTGACAAAGTGAGGCCTAGTGGAAGGCAGTTAGGTCACTGGGAACGTGCCCATGAAGGAGATACTGAGACCCTGCTCTCCTCCACTTTCTCTTATTTCTTCTCAGTTTCCCTTAGGTGAACCAGCCTCCAGTGCATGCTCCCACCATGATGTACTGTTCTGCCACAGACCCAAAGCAACAGAGCCAAACAACTATGGATTAAAACCTCTCAGGGGCTGGGGCTGGTGCTCAGTGGTAGAGCACTCTCCTAGCACACGTGGGGCCCTGGGTTTGATCCTCAGCACCACAAAAAAAAAAAAAAATGAGTGGAATAAAGGTATTGTGTCCAACTAAAGAAATTAATATTTAAAAAATAAAAATAAATAAAACTTGGGCTGGGGTTGGGGCTCAGCAATAGAGCGCTTGCCTAGCACATGTGAGGCCCTGGGTTCATTCGATCCTGAGCACCACATAAAAATAAATAAAATAAAGATATTGTATCCAACTACAACTAAAGAATAAATATTTAAAATAATAAATAAATAAAACCTTTGAAACTGTAAACCAAAATAAACCTTTTCCCCTATTAAGTTGAAAATCTCAGCTTTTTTGTCACAGTAACAGAAAACTCACTAACACAGGCTCCCTTAGCCAACCTTTTCCCTGCTTCATTTCCACCCCTAGACTCCAGGTCTGCTTGTCCCCAGCCCAGACCTGCGCTGGTCATCACTGTCAGCAGGGGAAATGGTCAGACATTCATCCATGTGTCCATGAAAGAGACGAAGGACATGGCCTCCTGTCACGTAACCTGTAGGGGAGCCAGGAAAGGTGGTCACTGTGAAGCAGGAGCCCCCAAAATCCTGGGAGCTAGGGGTGGAATCCAGAAAGCCCACACCTCCCAAGGCTGGGATGGAGGGTCTGAGTTTCAGGGTATTAATATTGAGTTCAAGATTCAGGTCAAGTTCAGGCCTGAAGATAAGAGATTTAGGTTCTGAGACTATGTTTGGGTGGGTCTGGGTATGCGAGAGCTGAGGTTGGCAGTTTAGAGATCTGTGGTTAAGGGTTCTGAGTTTGGAGGTTGAGGTCAGAATCTGTGATCAGAAGGTAACCTCTAGTATGTTGGGATCTGACTTCCAATCTTGCACTTGGGGTCTGGGTTTAGAGGTGTGATCGTTTGGTCTGAAGTTGAAATCTGGAGTTAGGGCCTGAATTCTTTTTCTGCAGTTCTGGGGATTGAACTCAGGTCCCTGCACATGCTAAGCAAGCTCTCTGTAACTGAGCTACATTCCCAGATCTTTTAAAAATTTTATTCTGAGACAGAATCTCTCTGACTTACTGAGGGTTGCCTCAAAATTCAAATCCTCCTGTGTCAGCCTCCGGAGTTACTGGGATTACAGGCACGCAGAACTGTGCCCGGCTCCCAAAGGTCCTAAATTCCACACATTGATTTGAAGGTCAGGCTGTTCTCTGAGGTCTGGGGTCTATCTATAGTTTGGAAATCTGGGTTCTGGAGTATGCACTTGGAAAGAGCTGAGCTTTTAGTTAGAAATTGAGGGTCTGAGTCTGGGATCCGTAGTTTGAATCTCAGTTTGATTCTGGTTTAAGAATCTGAAGTTTGGGGACTAAAAGATAGGTTCAAAGTTTTCGGATCATTCTTTGGAATCTTATTATGGGAATCCAAATCGGGGAGTTTGATTTCGGGAGTCTTGGTTTTTGAGAATTGAAGCTGAGGCTGGTGGGTTAAAGTTTGGAATTTGAATTAGGCATCTTGGTTTGTGAATCTGAGGTTTGATTTGAGAAGTAGGGGTCTGAGGTCATGGTCTGTGCTTATTTCTGAGGATTAAGGTCTGAGGGATAAGCTCTAAATTTGATGTTTATAAGCTTTGGATCCAAGTTTAGGGGTCTGAACTCTAGGACTGAGTTTGGTGTGGGAGCTTTAGGGACTAATACTTTGGGGTCTGGATTTGAGAATTTGACAGTTGGAGGTTTGGGAGTCTGAGTTCTGGGGCTCAGGCTTTGGCACCAGTTGGAAATCTAAGTATGGGACCATAGTTTGGACAATTAGGTTTAAGAGTCTGAGGTTCCAGGACTCAGTTTGGGCATGTCTGAGGGTCTGCTTGTGGGGGGTGGGTGTCTCAGCTTAGGGACCAGAGGTTGGGAGCCCTCACCCTCTTCACAGCAGGAACAGATGGGGTTCATGTTCCACAGTGTCTGCATGAAGGAGGCATCAACCTGGAGCTCTCCACTCGCTGTTGACAGGTGCTGGGGGAACCAGGATGGGACAGTCAGAGATGACAGGTAGAGGTGGGCAAGAGTCCAGAGTCAAAGGCCAGAAATCAGAGAAAAATGCCAGGAAGCATACAAATTTGAGCCAGAAAAGTGGAGGTCACAGATCAAGAAACCAAGTCAGGAAATGGGGATTGAAGATCAGAGAAATGGA
This sequence comes from Marmota marmota marmota, assembly GCF_001458135.2. Taxonomy (NCBI): domain Eukaryota; kingdom Metazoa; phylum Chordata; class Mammalia; order Rodentia; family Sciuridae; genus Marmota; species Marmota marmota. The sequence goes on from NW_026000205.1 coordinate 9,097,850, forward strand.
TATCACGTATCAGGAAACCAGAAATTGTGAGTCGGGAAGTTGGGAGCCAGAGACCAGCTAGGTAAGGCAATAATGAGGAGGCAGGGCTGATCCCATGTGCCCCCCAGCCCTCAGAGCAGCAGGAGCCCCCAGTGGGACGAGACTGCTCACCAGGTAGCGCTCGGAGGAGACACTGACAAGAATGAGGTCATCTCCTACACGGACCTTCTCTCCTTCAGACCTCTGCTTGGAAGCGGGGTGCATTGTCCACCAACAAGCCTCTCCTGTGGGTAGGGGCAGGACGGGAGGGTAGTTGTCAACATGTGAACATGATGGCCTCCCAGAAGGTTCTTCCCTAGGGTGTTCCCCGCCACTGAGCCTCCCAGCTCCTGGGTCTGTAGATCTCCTATTGCTGCCACCAACTCTGCCCAGAACTCCCACCCACATGCCAGACCCTCTGCTTCAAAGCCCCATTGCTGTCCCTAGGACAGTCTCATGCCTGCCTCCAAAGTTCTGTCTGCTGACTCCCTACCCCCACAGCCCTGTACCTGTGGCATCCTCCTGCAGTCCCACGTCGAAGGCCAGCTTGTCGGTCATGGAGCGGGAGGTGGTGAGGCAACTCAGGTACTAGGATTAGAGAGAGGGTCAGCCTCCTCCGGCAGGCCTGGCCCCTGGCCCCGCCCATGCCCCCACCGAGGCACTCACCATGCGGCTGTGTGCGTGCCGGAGCAGGATGGCATGACCATACAGGAGTGTCCTGTGTCCCCCACCCTGGGATGACTATGGGGACAGCAAGAGCACAGAGTAAGCACGGACCCCCCGATCCTCAAGACCCCCAAATCATCTGGCCTATTCAGAGGTGAGAATATGCTCTCCATAAAATACCACGCTCAGGCCTGGAGGGGAGGAAGCCTCAGCGGAGACCCTCCACAGACTCTGCCTCATTTTCCCCTCCATGAAGCAGGGGCTGCGGCTCCGAGAAGCCTGAGGGTGTTTTCTATTCCCCAAGGCCTATCCTGTCCTCCCTGCGTTCTTTGTCTTGTTGACCAGGCCCAGAAGCCACCCAGGGAAGATGAACCCATTTTTCGAGGCCTGGGGACTTCAGGGAAGCCTCAGGATCTGTGTTCCAGGGACCTCAGCTCCCTTTGTTCTGACCCGTCATAACACCACCCACTGCGATAAGGTGACCTCCCGCTCCCGAGGGACTGCCCCCTCCTGAGCACACATGAGCCCTTTTGGGGGGAGGGACACATTCAGTGGCTCGATGGCATCATGCCTCCATCGTGGTTTTCACATGCCCATGCTCCGAGGGGGCCATGTGATGGGGCCACGTGATCACATGGCAGACCCACTCCTGAACTGGAGGGGACTCACACTTGGGATAGAGGGAGGTGGAGGGAGAGGTCCCATGCGGTAGGAGCTGGGGGTCATGGTTGGGGGGGGAAAGATGGGAAAGAGGAGGAAGGAACAGGCGAGGGAAACGGGGCTCAAGAGCCCCACCTCTTCCTTCCTTCCTGTTTGCCTGGCCTGTTTGGGACTCCACAGCCCCTGACAACTGGGGTGGGGGAGAAACCCCAGCCCTGTGTGCAGGGTGTGGGCCCCAGCAGCAGGCTTAGGGTCGGGAATGGGAAGGACAGGTGACACCCAAGGCCAGACCTACCCACTTATCCAAATTGAGGCCCTGTGGGGGCGGGACAGAGAGAGGAAGAGCAGATGGTAAATGATCCCTAGGTCCCCTCATTCATCCCTGTCCCTGTGTCCTACCCCGAGGGAGGGAGCCTCACCTCCACACCAGCCTCCACAGTGTTGGCCAGCATCTCCTGCAGGGCTCTGACAGAGAGGGACTGCTCCAGGATGAAGCAACAGATGGCCAGATCAGGGGGCACATTCTGGGGTAGAATGGACAAATGTCAGTGCGGGCCTGAAAGGTCCCAAACACTCTTCCCTGGCACATCCCCTCCCTTAGTCTCATACCCAGAGACACCCAGGCCCTACCCCAAGCCCACAAGAAGGCCCTGTCCACTGTGACACACTGAATCTGCACCAACTTCACAGGAGACACCTCTTCTGGACCCCTCCTTCAAACACCTACACCCCACCCAGAGTCCACAGAAGCTTCCATACTACCCTCTTCCCTCCGGTAGCCCATGTCTCCCGGATCTCATAGGAAGCCCCAGCCCTCTGCCTGCTCCCTCAGACACACCGCCCTGCTCCAACCGCAGGAATCTCCTCTGTGCCTTCCCCAGCAGATATCCCCAAATCTCCAGCCTTCCCGTGACGATGCAGGTTTGTGCCTTCACCCTCAAACACCCGTGGACACTGCTTCACAGTCGCAGGAGGGCCAACCCTACATGTTCCCCCTCAGTCTCTCACCCAGGCACCTCAGATGCCTGGACACCCTCCAGCTAAGACTCAAAACTGCTCAGACCCCTGCTCACCCAGACCCTGAGACCTCCTCCTCCCTCTCACAGCCCCCAGCCCCTTCCCCCCAGGTCCCTTCTTCCCTCACCCTCAGAACTCAGGTTCCTTTGGTCTCAGCCTCTACCATCACCCCTTCAGGCCCATGCCAGTGTACCCCTGAGCCCAGCCATTTCATCTTGGATCCAAGCCCCCTGGCCCCTCAGTCACTTGCCTCTCAGACCCAGACACTCAGAACCCCACGCCCAGATCCTGAGATCACCTTCATCAAGCCCCCGCACCCCTCGGAATCCCTTCATCTTCCCCATCTCAGGACCCTCCCATTAAAGCCTCTCCCCTCTAAAACACCTGGGTCCCCTACCCTGTCCTTCAGTCCCCGGTCCCTCACTCCTGAGCCCCCCATCCCCTCCTAGACTCTCAGGACACTTCCTCCTTGGACCCACAGCTTTCTGTCTCTTGCCACAGATGCCAAGGGAAGCTCTGGATCCGCAGCCCCCAGACACCCCATGTGCCCAGGAATCCGGTGAGGCCCGCGTCCCATCCCACCTCAGATCCCCACCCCGACCCTCTCCAGGCCCCGCCCCAGACCCCGCCCACCCGCCTCAGACCCGGAACCACCTGACCCTGCCCGCCCACCTCCGATCCCGCCCCTTTCCCTAAGCCCCGCCCACGCCCCTCTCCCGCCAGCCCCTTTTCGGACCCCCGCGGCCTCCTCTCCGGCCCCAGGCCGCGCCCCCGACCCTCCGGCCCCCGGCGCCGGCGCCCACCGACCCTGCGCGTTGCTGGTGGGCTCCAGGAAACAGAGGAAACGAGCTGGAGCTGCTCTGAGCACGGTGGCGCTGCACTG
>NW_026000205.1:9102087-9108400 GCF_001458135.2 Marmota marmota marmota
CAGGAAACACACGGCGGTGCCCGAACCCTCGGCGGCCAGGCGAGCTTGAGCTGCTCCTTGAGCACGGTGGCGCTGCACTGCAGGACCACCTCGTCGTCCTGCGGGACCGAGCAAGGCATCGCTGGCCGGGGGCCCACGGCCTCGCGGGCTCGGGGCGCCCTCCACCCCGCCCTTGTGGAAAAGGTACCCGCGCCCCCCGGAGTGGCCGAGCCCTCTGCCTCCTCCTAAGGCCCCACCAGAGGGGAGCCAGCACCCCCCGTTCAACTGTGTTTTATTAGAGATGGGGCCTCGCTCTGCTGCCCAGGCTGGCACCGAGCTCCTGGACCCGAGCGATCCTCCTGTCTGTCTCTCTCCCGAGAAGCTGGGACCTCAGGCGAGCGCCCGGCCTCATCCCATTTAAAAATGGGGACACTGAGGTTGGAGAAGGGACACGCAGCTGTCTCCTCCCAGGAGGGGTCTGGAGGACGAAAAGTACCAACACCTTACAAGTTAGTTAAATGGCTTTTTAAGTTCATCGTTTCTAATTTCTCTTTCGTGTTTTGTTGCCATAAAGGCTGTTATTGGTAGAGTGCTTCCTAGTGGCACCAGAATGCGAGGCAAGGCCTGGATTGGACCCTGGGTGGAAGGGGAAATGTCATACAGGGACAGTGTGGAAACAACCGGTGAAAGTTGAAGAAGGGCTGTGAATTAGATAATGGTGTCATATCAGTCGGATTTTCCTAGCCGCCCTGTGGTTTTGTAAGAGACTGCCCTTGTTCTTGGGACACGAACACTGAAGTATTTAGGGGTGAAGGGTGTCACAACTGCAGTCTCAAACAGTTCAGGGGGAATATGTATATATTATCTATTTTATATATTATTATATTTATTATATATTTCATGTTAACATTTGGGAGGAAGTGACTGACAGCTAGCTATAAGAGGCAGGAGTTTTTCAATTCATCTTGCAACTTTTCTGTAAATTGGAAATTATTTCAAAATGATAAATTCAAACCTCGGATAAAATAAAAGTGTTTTCTGGGTGCTGGGTCCGTTCTAAGAATGTGACATGTATTAACTCATTTAATCCTCATTTAGTCCTGTGGTGTGCAAAGGAGGAAACCAAGGCCCAGAGAAGTGGAGTGACCTACCCAAGATCACACAGCTCACACACCAAATTAGCTGGGAGTTGAATTCCAGTGCTGTGACTCTACACAGCACCCTCTCAAAACACTAGACAATCATGTATAACTAAAAAGAATGAATAAAATTTAAAACAAAACACTAGGCCACCTCTTAATATATGACAGCAGTAACCCATACCTAATACTAACTAACAAATAATATAAAAGTACTTGGGGGCCAGGCGTGGAGGTGCATGCCTGTAATCCCAGCGACTCAGGAGGCCAAATGTAGGAGGATCACAAGTTTGAGACCAGCCTGGCAAGTTAGCAAGACCCTGTCTCAAAATAAAGAGTAAAAAGGCTGGGGATGTAGTTCCGTGGTGGAGCACCCTTGGGTTCAATCCCCGGTACCACGAGAACAAGAAACAATGATGGAGACTTCAGCTCCTAACCACTGAGTGAGACAGTGTTTATTCCATTTTACAGTGGAGGAAACAGGTTCAAGAAGTTTCCTGCCTGAGGTCGTCACATGGCCTTCAAACCTATGATGCAAACATGTTCCCATCCTGGGCTTCAACCCCCACATCCCTCAGTCTGTCTGCCCACCCTGGGAGGAACAGGAGGCATGAACTAATGGCAGGAGCCCTAAAGATCACTCTATTGTGACTCCAACCCTGACATTCTGGCACGTGCTGGGTGTGTTTCTGTTCATAGAAATCATGAACAGTATAACTTGGATAGTATTCAGCATCTACTGGCTTATGTTCAGGGCTTTACATTCATTCGACAGACATTTATTGAACATCTACTACATGCCAGGCTCCGTTCTAGGCATTGAATACAGAGCAGTGATTAAACAAAGAAAATTGCTGCCTTTGAGGAGCTGACCCGTCTCATGGCAGAGACGGGCAACAAACAGGTGGGTAAGTACATAATTTTAAAGCCAATGATAAGTGTTATGGAAAAAATAACCCAGGGTGATGTAAGAGAGTGACTTTGGGGTGGAGATGACATCAGTGAAGGGGTGGAGTGACAGCCTCTCCAAAGAAGTGACATTTGAGCTGAGCCTTGTCCAAATAACAAGAAGGAATCAGGCCTGCTCATCTCTGGGGGAAGAATGTTCCAGGAAGAAGGGCAGTCTATGCAAAGGCCCGTGACTAGAGGGAGCGGGGACATTGAGGAGCAGGAGGCAAAGTGGGAGGTCAGAGAGGTACTTGCAGGGACCCTTGAATTCTTATTGCATGTGTTTTTGTCCCCAATTTCCAGATGAGGAAAATGAGGCCCCAAGGGAAAAATATATATCTATTTTGTCCAAACACAGGAAGCAGGTGAAGAGCAAAGTGAAGATATAACCCAAGACAAGGACCCTAATCACTACATTGATTCTCAAACTTTCTCCTGCATCATAGTGAAGTAGGGGAGGATGTGGTTTAAAGTGCGGCTTCCAGAATCCGGTTCTGTGTCTCACCTGTGATTCCAGCTACTGGGGAGGCTGAGGCAGGAGGATCACTTGAGGCCATCATAGGCAACATAGTGAGGTTTCATCTCAAAAAGTAATTAATTAATTGATTTTTAAAAAAATTTTTCTGAGGCTTGGGGCTGTAGCTCAGGGGCAGAGTGCTTGCCTAGCATGCGTGAGGCACTGGGTTCGATTCTTAGCACCACATAAAAATAAATAAAATAAAGGCATTCTGTCCACCTACAACTACAAAAAAAAAAAAAATTTTTTTAAATTTCTGTTCTGCGTATGGACCCAGGGACTCACACATGCTAGGCAAGGGTATCACTAAGCTATATCCCCAGGCCTTTTTAAAAATTTTTATGTTGAAATAGCATCTTGCTAAGTTGCCTCAGCTGGTCTTGAATCTGTGATTCTTCTGCTTTAGCTTCCTGAGTAGCTGACACTATAGGTGTGGGCCACAGCGATTGGCATAATTTAATTTAATAAAATAATTTTTAAAAATGCAGCTTCCTGGCTGCCTCAGCCTCCCAACCACCAGCACCACCAAGATCTGAGTCAGTGGATCTGGGATTTGCAGGGAATCTGTACTATTAACCAGTCTCCTCCCCTTTGGAGATTCTGACTTGGGCCAGGCTTTCAGAAGCCCCAGCCTTGTGCAGCTAGAGGTTATCATCCTTCAAAGGGAAATGAAATCAGTTTGAGAAGCTGTGACTACCATGCTTTAAAAATGAAAAAAAAAAAAAAAAATAGAGGTTGGGGGTGTGGCTCAGTGGGACAGCACTGCCCACCATGTGTGCGGCCCTGGGAGCAGATTTCTCTCCTCTGGGCCAGGTCTGCTGGCCCCAGCACAGCAGGAAAAAAAAAGGTGAAGACGAAGAAGAAGACCATGATGATGGAGTAGAAGAACAGAAAATAACGATGTGCCTATCCTGCTTCCAGGATGATCTATATTTTATGAAATTTGTTCCTATTAAAAAACAAAAAAGTGCATTTGCTGGGAATGGTGGCTCATGCTTTAATTAATCCCCACAACTTGGGAAGGCTGAGGAAAAAGGCCAGACTCAGCAATTTGGTGAAGCTCTGAGCAACTTAGTGAGACCCTGCTTCAAAACTAAAAAAAAAAAAAAAATTTAAAGGATTTGGGGATATAGCTCAGTGGTAATGTACCCCTGGGTTCAATCCCCAGTACCAACAGGAAAAAAAAAAAAAAGGTGTATGTGAATGTTCTCAGATGTTATTGAAAATAGAAAAAAATTGAAGACAGTGTGAGTGAAATGATCAGCAAATGGCAGTACCTTGCAATAGAGTCATACAGTGGAATATTATTTAGCAATAAAAAGGAACAAGTTCATGATAAATGCTACACTGATGAATATAAAAAATATTCTGAGCAAGCCAGGCACAGTGGCGTACACCTGTAATCCCAGTGGCTCAGTCTCCTGAGCCAGGAGGATCACAAGGTCAAAGTCAGCCTCAGCAACTTAGTGAAGCCCTAAGCAACTCAGCAAGACCCTGTCTCTAAATAAAATACAAAAAAAAAAAAAATGGCTAGGGATGTGACTCAGTGGTTAAGTGCCCCTGAGTTCAATCCCTGTTACCAAAATAAATAAATGTGTGTGTGTGTGTGTGTGTATTTGTAGAGAGAGAGAGAGAGAGAGAGAGAGAGAACAAAAAGAAACAAATGAACACATATTGTATGTGAAACTCTGGACATTGATGGAATCTAGAGTGATATAAAGCAGAGGATCAGGACAACTGCTCAAAGAGCATGAGGGAATCTTCAAGGATAGAAGAAATGTCCTGTCTTGATTATGATGGAAGCTACGTGGGTTTGCACAGTTTGTCAAACTCACTGAACTACAACACCTAAAACAAGTATAATTCATTGCATGTCAATAATATCTCAATAAAGTGTTTTCTCCCCGTGCAGGGATGAGCCCAGGGCCTTGCAGTGCTGTGCAGTTCCACCACAGAGCTACACCCAGCCCAAGGCAAGTGTTCGTGCTATCCGTGGACCTGTGCATGCACCGAATTGCAATATAGAATAGTTTCTTACTGGGGGAATATGACCCAGAGAGTTCTGAGAAAAGCCTCACAAGACCTGAATAACATTCAAAAAAAAACCAGACCCAGTCTAGGACCATGAGATGCCAGGGCCAGGCCTCTGGAACCCTAACACTGCCTTGACATCCCTGGGCCCATTTTTTCTAGTGGAAGCAGCAGGACTGGGCCCCAGGGGCATCCAGAGATTCCACTTTCTGGCCTTGACCTTGGCGAATGATTCTACCACTTAGGGCTAGGTTTCCCTCAAATCTCCAGGCAGATAAAGATAGGGCTCTACCTCAGAAGATAGGGCAGTGGGAATATAATTAGATGCCTGAGGAGGCTGAGGCCCTGGGCACCGGGCCGGGTGCAGAGTGACTGCTCAAGGGCTGATGGCCACAGCCATGGTCTTATTAGGGCTGGGAAAGGCCCAACCCATGGTGTCTGCTAAGGGGCTGGGCTGAACAAGAATCCCTCCAGTGGCCTCACATCCAGCTGTCCCCATCCTTCACTACCAGTCCCAGCTGTTTGTTCCTCCCTCCCAAGAAACCAGACCTGGCTTGCCAGGGTCCTATTCTGGGTCCGGAATGCTGTGTCAGCATTTCCTGCATGGACTCAGGGCCTGGGAGGGGGAGGAGAGGGGCAGTGCAGGGTCAGCAGACCTGGCCCAGAGGAGAGGACATCTCCTCCCATAATCACACCCACAACTCCAGTTGAACCCCTGGGAGGGGACTGTGGGAAGGACTGGGAGATGGGCAGCCTCCACCCCCCCATCCCCTCCCTGTCCCCTTGCCCAGGGCCCAGAAAAGCCGGCTATTCTGGGAGGGACACCTGTTGTTCCAATTCTTATCCCTGCCCCCAGCTGGGGATCAGAGATTCAGGGAGAGACAGAGCAAGAGAGATAGCAAAATGCAGAGAGCCTGAAGCCCAGGAAAAAAGAGCCAGAGACAGGGAGACAGACATGGAGATACACAGAGACATCCCAAAGAGATGGATGGAGAGAGACACCACCCAGAGACCCTCAGAGACCATTCACAGACATATTTGATCCTCCTCAAAACCAAGGGGGAAAGAAAGACCCAGAACCCAAGGGACCCTCCGGAGACTCTCAAGTGCTAGGAGGTGGAAGGAGTTGTGTCCTCCAGCCCACTCCAGCCCCCTTCCCAAGAACTTAAATAGGTCAGAGCCTGGAGCAAGAAGAGAATGAGGGCTGGGGTGGGGGCGGGGGACAGCTAAATTAAGCCCAGGAATTAGAGCCACGTTCCCCAAGTGCCTACTTTCAGGGTGGCTGGGAGGGGCTGCTCCCTCAGTGGCCCCTCTCGTCAGGAACAAATCCCCCAGTGTCAGCAGAGAAGGCGGCCAAAGACCCCCCTCCCCATTCTGTAAGTCCCCAATTCTGCCGATTCTCTGCAGTGGCAAAGGTGGAGGAGACAAAAAGTGACAGAAACAAAGTGACAGTCACCCAAAGTGACAAAGGAAGAGACGTCGCCTCTCAGAGACCACAGCAAGCAGGGCAGAGATATCATAGACAGGGAGACACTCAGAGAAGTAGCCCCTGAGACCCCTCGCCCAGAGATACTCACCGTCCGCAGGAACTGGACCTCGTCCTCGCCCTCTCCTCCGTCACCCATGATGTCGAGGCCCGAGGAGCCGGGGTCTGGGGATGGCGGGAGGGGGCTGCAGGCTGGGCGGGCGGGCTGGGGGC
>NW_026000205.1:9108425-9122529 GCF_001458135.2 Marmota marmota marmota
CCCAAGAACTTAAATAGGTCAGAGCTTGGAGCAAGAAGAGAATGAGGGCTGGGGTCGAAGACCTCTGGGGACGCCAGAGGCACCCGCGAGGTAGATGGAACTGCGAGGAGGACACGCGTGCTGGACAGAGGTGGGAGGAGGGCCCCGCCCCCCGTCCCTCATTGGACCACGAACTCAAGGCCACGCCCCTCGACTGGAGCTCCGCCCCTAGACCTCAACCTTGGTTCGAGGTGTGCGCGCTGGGGCGAGGTGTCTAGAAGGTAGCTGCGTTGGCACGGCAGGTGTCCTCGTTCTGCCATTTCACTTAGAGCAACCTGGATGTCACACAGCAGAGCTAGATGCCCGCCACGTCTCTCGACTTTAAAAAGCACCAAAGAGGCCGGGTGCGGTGGCGCACGTCTGTAACCTCAGCGACTCAGGAGGCTGAGGCAGGATAACAAGTTCAAGGCCAGCCTCGGCAATTTAGAGAGACTTTGACCTAAAATTTAAAAAATAAAAAATAAATGGGTTGGGGATGTAGCTCAGTACGTGAGGTCCTGGGTTCGACCTCCTGTACCCAGAACCCCATTATCAAAATCAAAACATCACATATAGTGATGAAGAGCAAAGATTCTGAGCCAAACACTCGGTCTGAACACCAGCCTTGCCATTCCCTTGGGTTACATTGGACAAGTTACTTAGCTTCTCTGGGCCCTTCCCCCATCTGCTAAGGGGCATAATGGTTAATAGTACTTACATCAGGGTGTTGCTGAGGTTAAATGAGATAATTTATTTGCTGCACTTAAAACATAGCTAGTACGTGGTTAATGTTATGTGAAAGTTGCAGTTAACTATGTCATTATTAAAAACTGTGCTCCTGTTGCATTTCAGCTCCTAAGATCTGCAACAAGATCTTTTTAATATATCTCACCTAGTTCTCACAATAATTCTGCTATTATTCACATTGTTTGGAGGAGAAAATAAAAAATATGTGATTTCTACCATGTATAGTTTAAGGACTGTACACTCAGATGAGTCATACAGTTCCCAGCAACAGTCCCAGGAGGTCAGTACTCTCACAGTGCCCATTTACAGGTGAGAAAAGCTAAACACAGATAGTCACAGTGACTTGCCTTGCCTAAGGTCACACAGAGGCAGAACTCAGGATTTGAACCAAGAGCTAGGGTTTTTAACCACTTAAGAACCTTACTGCTTTGATATTTGCATTAAATCTCCTAATTATAACCGAAACATACTCGCCTATGGCTAAACCAGGACCTCCAGAGTTCTAAGAGTTCCTCCCCACAACCCTCTGTCACCACAGCCAAGTCACCCCTTTATAAAATTGAGCACTCTGTGCTTTGTAAGTTGGGAATACAGAGCCCTAGGATCAGTTCCTTCCAGCTCCTGGCCGGCCCTCCCCCCACCTCCCCTGTGCTCTAGGGAGCTCAAGCAGGAGGACCTTGGCAGTTTCCTAAAACAGATAGCTGTGGGGCCTGGGGACCCAGGGTAGGGACCACACACACTGGGACCTCCCTGCTAGGCAGGCAACTTTGTAACTCAGGCCTCAGTTTACTCATCTGACAACTGGGTTAATTTGGAAGAGTCCCTACTTCCTAGAGTCACGAGGAAGATTCCTCATACATGCTAACTGATCTATCAAAATTATTATCAACATGTGGTATATACTAAGTTACATAAAACAATATCCTAAAGTTCAACAAAATTATACATAAAGTGTTATTCAATGCATAATAGATTGCTAGATGTTGCAAAGTTAAAACTGATGTTCATACAATTGTATTAAACAGCACATAAGTTTTACCATATTATTGAATTATGTAATTCAATTATACATTATATAATTGCATATCTAGGCTGGTATGATTATATAGTACAAAATAATTTTGATATAATACAAAATTATATGTTAAATACTGTTTTCCTTAAAATTTCATATTGAATGTAAAATTACTCTGTGTCATTGCCAACTACATCAGAAGACATTAATAGTGATTCTTGTTTCTGGCGGTTATCACTTGGTACCTTAGGACGCCCCCATGTTGTCCTGTGGACACCTGGCTGATGGATGCGGTAGCTTTGAGGACTTCCTGGGATCAACCTCTTCCGTTTATCCACCCATTGTTCAAGGAATGGACACCCAGGATGCCCCCAGCTCCAGGAAAATAGCACTGTCATGTCCCCTTATGGAGCTGAGGGAGAATTTTGATATGTGCCCGTAAGAGGTGACATATCCAACCCAGGACTTGCCTGAGCAGTGCTGGGTGGCCCTGGGGAATGGCTGTCCACTGTCAGCACGTGAGGATCTGGGTCCTCACCTCCCCAGCCTCTGCTTGGCATTTTCCAAGTTTCAATTTTGGCCAGACCTATGGGATGACTCCGTGTTGTCTTTTTTATTGTTAATAATAACTTTATTTGTTTGTTTGTTTGTTTGTTTATGTATTGCTGAGGATCGAACCCAGGGCCTCGCCCATGCCAGGCAAGTGCGCTAACCGCTGAGCCCCAGCTCTTCTCACTGATTTTTATCATTGTAAATACTCTTCCCCTTCTGTCATCTGATATTTGTCCCATGATGTCCTCGTTAAAGAAAAACTAATTTCCGAGTTATCAAATGGATCACTTCTCTGCCGCAGCGCCGTGTGATTCAGAAGCCTTTTCCCCTCTGGTCATCGCCGTGTTATTGCTGGTGATAACCATCCCCAGGGGCCCGAAGGCCAAGGGTTTATGTACAAGCGCCGGGACCTTTTCCGATCTCCCTCGCGGTGGTTTATCCAGGTCCCCAGGGCCTGGCGACACTCCAGCGCTGCAGGCTGGGCTCGGCCAGGAGCGGGCGCTGCAGGAGATGGGCTCGGGACCAGCCCTGCCTGAGGAGGGGGAAAGAGGAGGAAAAAGAGGCAGGAAGAGAGAGAATCGCGAACCTCGGTATAGCATGTGATGGAAAAACTAAAGCCAAGGGGCCCGCGCCTGTCTAAACGCGCCAGGCATGGAAACAAAAAAATCCCATGGTGACTTACTTTACTGAGAAAAAGAAAGGACGGAAAATGTAGCCGGGAGCTGGACATCGTGGCACACACCTGTAATCCCAGCGCTCAGGAGGCTCAGGCAGGAGGATCACAAGTTCAAAGTCAGCCTCAGAAATTTAGTGAGGCCCCAAGCAACTCAATGAGACCCTGTCTCTAAATAAAAATATTTTAAAAAGGGCTGGGGATGCGGCTCAGTGGTTAAGTGCCCCTAGGTTCAATCCCCAGTACCAAAAAAAAAAAAAAAGAAGAAGAAGAAGAAGAGAAAATAAAGCTCTTTGGTTGAATTGACTAACATACTAGGTTTGGCAGAATCATACTATGACCCATTTATTCCTTCCCTGAACACAACCCTACAAAATTTTACACTTTATGTTTATCAAAGCCAAGTGCTCAAATATTCACAGGAGGGCTAGGGATGTAGCTCAGTGGTAGAGTACCCCAATTAGTATGTGTAAAGCCCTGGGTTGATCTCCAGCACCAAAGAACTAAACAAAATAGTCACAGAGTCTTTATGCATAAGAGCCCTAAGGAAGCCAGGCACCAGAGGCATATGCCTGTAATCCCAGTGACTCTGGAGGCTGAGGCAGGAGGATTTCAAGTTTGAGGTCAGCCTCAGCAATTTAGCAAAGCCCTGTCTCGGAAATAAGTAAACAAATAAAAAGGGCTGGGGATGTAGCTTAGTGGTAAAGCACCCCTGGGTTCAATTTCTAGGACCCAAAACAAACAAACAAACAAATCAGCCCCAAGGGAGCAACTCCACTGTCCATCACAAGAAAACTGACCATTGTCACACAATGAAAGACTACAGACAGCAATGAAAGGAAGAAATTAGAATCAGAGAAAATAACATGGAAGAACTGTAAAGATAGTGTGCTAAATGAAAGAAAGCAGGTACAATACATGAGTGCAGACGTCTACAGCTCAAAGCAGATAAGACTCTCCTGTTAGACATCAGACTCCTGGTAACTTGTGGCAGATGGTGCTGGGAAAGGCAACTGGGGACTTATGAAGAATGAAAGTGTTCTGTTTCTTGATTTGCGTGGAAGTCACTTGGGTTGGCTGGGTTGGTGACAGTTCATTAACCTAAATAACTTAGCAATATGTGCTCTTTTTGTGTATCTCAATTTAAAAAAAAAAAAAGTCAAGCATGACACATTTAGGTAAAAGAATAAAACACGCGTAGTCAAAAGAAAAGTCTGTTTCCATGGACATGCTTTTATGTACGTCAACGCTCAAATAACAACCCAGATAAAACCTAATAGCCCGTAATATTGGTCACTCCTGCCTAAGGGGGACAGAGGGAGGGAGGAAGCTTCCAGATTGCTTACCTCCACCTGTAATTAGATAACAGTCCACGGAGATAATATTTTAAAAGCCCTTAGAGCAGAGTCTGCTACATAGGAGGTACACACAAGGGCTGGTTACAAGAAGAGTAATAAAGGAAAAATGTTTTCCCAGGGTATCCTTAAAACCAGCCTAGAAACGCCAGGAAGATGGTTCACACCTGGCATCCAAGCCACTCAGTGGTGGAGGCAGGAGGATCACAAGTTCAAGGGCATCCTCAGCAACTCAGTGAGACCCGTCTCAAACTAAAAAATAAAAAGAGGTGAGGATGTAGCTCAGTGGTGGAGCACCCTGGATTCAATCCTCAGTTCACCTCCTCTCCAGGAAAAATAATAATAATAATAATAAACTAGGAATGAAAGAAACCGTAAAATAATTTTGCAAAGTATATGAGTTTCTATTCAAATCCTTGTGCTTCAAGGTCCATGGATATAACTTTATAGAAACACAGACTTTTCTTTTGAGTGTGTGTATGTATTTTTACACAGATTAGTCATGCTTTTTAAAAACTGCTTCTATTGAAGTGTGACAGTGACAGGTCTCAAGACCCAAAGATGGGGAGATAGCTAGAGAGCCGGCTGGGCTGGGGGGTGGGGGCCAGCAGCACCGGAAACCTCAGCCTGCAGGGATCCCCATGTGGGGGAGGGGAGCCTTTGGTCTCTCCCCAGCCTCTTCCTTCCCCCTGGCCTGGGGGTGGGTGGGGAGGGGCAGTTCCTCTTTCCTTCCCAAGCTCGGAGGAGGCCCAGCTCCCGAGGGGCTGAGAGCTGGAGTCCTGGTGAGGGGGGAGGAGCTGTCCCGCGAGGACCACCCCCCAAGGAAGTATGAATAGAAAAGACAGCAAGAGGTAAGGGGACCCTCCCCAGGAGCCAAGCCTGTGCGGGAAGGTTGGGGAGGCGCCGAGAGGGGCCAGGACGTCTGCCTCCTGTAGGATCAGGGGTGCCAGGGACAGATGCTCCAGGGAGCCCAGGGCCAGCCAGGGCCAAGGCTGCGTGCGCAGAGGCGCCTGCGGCTGACGCGCTCTCTCTCTCTGGACTTTGCTTCTCCCCTCACCGCCCTCCCCGTTGCTCTCTGGGCTACGGTCCTCCCTGGGGTCTTCCTGGCTCCCCATCCAGTCGCTGCCCCCGACTGGAAACTCCAGCCTCCTCCTGCAGGGCCCTGCCCCAGGAGAGGGGTGTGTGATGCAAGATCAGCCGGTTCCCCTGCCTCTTAAACCACACCTGGCTGCTCCTGACACCTAGGGGGCTGCCAGTCCTCAGGTAGGGACCAAGTGGCTGCCACTGCCCCCGGGCTGTGGGATGGACTTCTAACTCTGGGCAAGCTTGCCCTCCCGTCCGCACAGAGATGGATGGTGATTGGGTCCCCAATCTAGGTGACCCCTCCAACCTCCCCCAGCATGATTCTGATGAGCAACTGGACTTCCCTCCCCATACCATTCAGTAGTTTAGTGGTGGGATCCTAACTGCCTCATTGCTGGCTGTGTGACCTTAGGTAAGTTACTCAGCTTCTCTGGGTCTCAGTTTCTTCTATCAATAGAATAACTATAGATTGTATCTCAGAGGGGCCTCTAAGTCTTCAGTGAGACAGTCCAGACCACTGGTTCTCAAACTTGACCATGTGTCAGAACCAACCAGAGGGCTTATAAAATGCAGGTTGCTGGGGCTGGGGATGTGGCTCAAGCGGTAGCGCACTAGCCTGGCATGCGCGGGGCGCTGGGTTCGATCCTCAACACCACATAAAATAAAATAAAGATATGGTGTCCATCTAAAACTAAAAAATAAATATTAAAGAAAAAATGCAAGTTGCTGGACTTACCCCTAGAGGTTTTGATTTGTGTGGGGTGGGGCCTAAGAATTTGTGTTTATATCAAGTTCCCAGGTGATTCTGTTAGAACTGATTGGGGACCATATTTCGAGAATCACTGATCTAGAAGGAGTGACCTGCTGGACATGGTGAACCATGCCTGTAATCCCAAAGGCTCTGGAGGCTGAGGCAGGAGGATCATTAGTTCAAAGTCAGCCTCAGCAACTTAGTGAGGCCCTAAGCAACTCAGTGAGACTCTGTCTCTAAGTAAAATATTTTTTAAAGGGCTGAGGATGTTGCTCAGTGGTTAAGGGCCCCTGGGTTCAATCCCTGGTGCCAAAAAAAAAATTGGAGTGATCAGCCCTTGACCCGCTAGCTAATCAGTACTCAGTAATGCCCCCTATTATTCATCAACAGTCAGTGACAACTTACTGAGTCCTTAGGATGCACTGTCACCTTTGCCATGAGGGACTCCTGTTTCCAGTTTCACCCCAGCCACAGGCTCCTCCTCGGCCCCATCCCTCTTTCTCTCTGCATCTTAACCTCAGCTTTCCCACATCTGGGTCACTGACCAGCCTGGGCAAAAACTAAGTTTCATTACTTAGCACCTTTGAGGAGCCAGGCATCAAATATTTATAATAAATTCCTGGGGACGGTCCAAAGATGACACTCAATTTACATATGAGGAAACTAAGGATCAGAGAAATTAAGTGACTCACCAAACGTCACACAGCCAGCAGAAATTTCTCGAACCCAGTTCTCTCCGACTCTAGAGTCTAAGTTTTGCTCCCTCCTCCTTTCTCCTGCCGCCTCTGTCTCTCCATTACCCTCTCTCCCCACCTGGACCAGGAGCCTCAGAGGAGCACAAGGCAAAGTTATTTTTAAACTTTCCTTGAAGCTGCCTTAGCTCCAGGGACCCCGCCTAGCTCTGGGGAGCTCTGGAGAGGTCATTTTGTACTGGTACTTCCTCTCTGGGTTCCAAATCTAGGCACCCAGCTGGAGGCTAAGACTCCAGAGCCTGTGAAGGGCCCTTCCTGAGGTAGAGTGGGGAGAAGAGAAGAGATGGAATCCCAGGGCCCTGCCTGAGGGAGGAGGCGCTGGAGACCAAAAGGGCATTCTGAAGAGTTGTCCTGAAGCTGACCCTCCCGTGTGTCCTCCCAGGGAGGACAGCAGTGATCCTAGGGGGTCTTGTGTCTTGATTTCCTGAGAGGTCAGGACAAATCCCAGGGGTCTGCCAACAGGAAATCTCTTCCATGATGACTTGAGACAGTTTTGTCCAGAGGAATTTGGGGGGAATGCCTGGAGGAGGGAGTTTTTAGGATTCCTTGGAGGGTCCTCAGTAGTTCTGGGGACTTCTCCCTTGATTCCTTGGGGAATCTGGAATATTCCTGGGGGCTTCTCCCAGGAGTCTATGGTAGGTCAGCGGTCATCCGGGGACTTTACCTGTATTCCTGTAGGAATTTCTCCCATGGTACCTTGGGGCATTGGGGTCAAGAGGAATCTGAGGACCTGCCCAAAGGAGGGGGCTCTCATGCTTCCTGGGGGTGAGGGGATGTGCATCCACAGGAAATCCCACCAGGAATGCTCGGGGAAGGCAGGAGGCCGGGGCCGGCCCCGCCAGGCCCCTCGCCGCCACAAGACCTGCCCGAGTCCCCGGGAGATCAGCAAGGTCATGGCGTCCATGAATCTGGGCATGCTGGGCGAGGGCAGCTACAGTGAAGACGAGCTGCTGGAGAAATGCATCCAGTCCTTCGGTGAGTGTTGCCTCCCCGGCCAGCCTCCCCAGTCCCAGCCCTGCCAAGCACCCGCCTCTCTCAGCCTCAGTGTTTGGGGCTATAAAATGGGTGTGGGGGATGAATCCCAATCGCTCCATGAAGGGTTGGAGAAACACCTGCGTTGCTTTTTCCTGGGACGAGGATGGGAGCAGGACTGGTGCCGTTTCCATCTCTGTGACATTGCTGGCCCATGCCTGGTGTGGACAAAAAACCAAGGCACAGAGAGGTTGAGGTGCTTGCCCAAGTTGATGCCAGCATCACTTGAACCTGACGGTCCACCAAGCTCTGGAGACTGTCAGTCCACGGCCAGGGCCCATTCAGACAGAGTCCCCCTTGCCCCCCTCCCAGACTCCAGTGGCAGCCTGCGCCGTGGGGACCACGTTCTCAACATGGTGCTGGCCATGCACAGCTGGGTGCTGCCTTCTGCTGAGCTTGCTGCCCGGCTGCTGGCTTTATATCCTCTGTGACCGTGACCGTGGCAGAGGGCGGAAGGGCAGAAACACAGAAGCCTGGGAGGAGGGGACGGGGGAGCGGGCAGGTCTGGACACTGGATAATGGAACCTTGACCGGAACTCAAGTACCAGGAGGCTGCAGAGGACACCCGGGAGCTGAGGCAGTTGCAGATCTGTCACTTGGTCAGGTAAAGCTGGGTCAGCCCTCTTCTCCCATATCCTGCCCTTCCCCCAATATCTCAGAGACTCCCCAGCGCCACTCCCTAAAACCCCACTCGGAGACACCCTGGCTGGGTTCCTAAGACCCTCCCAGTTCTGCCCCTGAGAACCCCAACCTTTTGGAGACCCCCCCTACCAGATTCCACAGACCCTTCTGCCAGCTCTGATAGGCCTCCAGCTGATCCCCCAAACCCTACTTCCTACATACCCCAAGACCTACATACCCTAAGACCTCCTGACGTTATCTCCCCGCTAGAAACCCCAGGCTAGATCCTGAGACACCCCCACTGTCCTATTTCTGTGCAGTTCCACTTCCAAGAGATCCCCCCATCTACCTCCATAAATCTCCCCAACCCGTGTTGAGACCCCCTTCCTATCCCAGAGATCCCCCTGTCCTGGTGCCCCTCCAAAACCTGCCCTTCCCAAGACCCCCTGCACACATGTAGACCTCCCCACTTGGCATCTGGAGGTCCCTCAGCCCTGCCCCATGCCCCACCCTAACCTGTTCTCAGGTACTGGATGGCCCAACACCCAGAGGCCATGCGCCAGGAGCCCCAGCTAGAAGAGGTCATAGGTCGCTTCTGGGCCACGGTGGCCCAGGAGGGCAACTCAGCCCAGAGGAGCCTGGGAGATGCTTCCCACCTGTGAGCCTTCCCCATGTCCCCTTGCCTGCCCCACCCCCCTCCTGCCATCTCCCTTGGCATCCCCAGACCCTCAACTCTGAGCCACTCCAATACCCTGCCCCTCTTGGCCCCCAGCCTGAGCCCTGGTGGCCCTGGCCCCCCACCTCTCACCAGCAGCCCAGGCCTGGGCAAAAAATGCAAAGTGTCCTTGCTTTTCGATCACCTGGAGTCCGAGGAGTTGGCCCAGCACCTCACGTACCTGGAGTTCCGGTCCTTCCAGGCCATCACGGTGAGGACTCCCCTGGCCTTCAGTGCCCTTCTGGGACAGGGGGAAGATTGGGGTGGTGGGAGGATCCCTGCACGGATACCCAGCTGGGGTTCTTAAACTTCAAAGCTGGGAGCCAGAGGGTCCAGGAAAATGAGCCAGGTGGCTGAGCACAGCACCCTCGGTTCAGATGCCATCACCTCCTTCTTACCTGTGTAACACAGAACTAGTGTCTCAGCCTCTCTGGGAATCCTCCTTTGTAAAACAGAGGTCATAACCTTCCTTAGAGGTGGGAAAATTTAAAATCCCAATTACAAAATGCCTATTGTGGCTGGGTCCATTGGTGCACGCCTATAATCCCAATGACTTGGGAAATTGAGGCAGGAGGATCACAAGTTTGAGGCCAGACTGGGAATTTAGTGAGACCCTGTTTCAAAAAATAAAAATAAAAAAGGGATGGCAATGTAGTTCAGTGGTAGAGTGTTCCTGCAGTACCAAAACCAGAAAACAAGCCTGCCAGGCTTGGTGGTGCACACCTGCAATCCAAGCATCAAGCATCTTGGGAGGCTGGGGCAGGAAGATCACAAGTTCAAAGCCAGCCTCTAAGCAACTTAGCAAGACCCTGTTTCAAAATAAACAATAAAAAAGGCTGGGGAGGTGGCTCAGTGGCTAAGCACCCTGGGTTCAAAGAAGAAAAGCCTAACCAGTACCTGGCACATAGTAAGTGTTCAAAATATTTTCTTAATTATTCATTTAATCAACAAGCATTTCAATTCGTGGTGCCTCAGTTTCCTCATGTGTAAAAGGGAATGTTAGCAGTTCCCATCTTATAGGATATAGCACCTGGTCTAGAGTAAATCATACCTGGTGAACCATTTGAAATTGCCTTATTTTACCTACCCAAATGTCAGTTTTTAATTTTTTTTTTTTTTTTGGTATTGGGATGGAACTCAGGGGTACTTCACCAGTTGCTGAGGGTCTTGCTAAGTTGCCGAGGTTGACCCCAAATTTGCCATCCTCCTGCCTTAGCCTTCCAATTGCTGGGATTACAGGTGTGTGCCACCACACCTGGCTCAAATGTCCATTTTCCTGTGCTTTAGTGTAGATACGTTAACTATTGCCATCTGGACATGATTGTTTCAAGGGAAGGAGAGAATCTGGTTCCCTAATGTGAAATTTTTCTGATTTTTTTTTGTGTGTGTGTGTATCAATATAACATGCAGATAGTGCAATGGATGTGGGTAAGAAACTATTGAGCAGAACAAGTAGAAGTCGGTTTCCAGTCCTTTTCCCCATCCTTCCCTTTGCTGTGTATGAGTCAGTTAAACAGTTAACAGCATATAGACTGGACTGGGCTGTATCTCAGCAACAGAGACTGACCGATTACTGCAAGGCCCTGGGTTCATCCCCAGCAGGGGCAATAATAATAACAATAATAATAATATTTTCAGCATATAGACTGGTTTCCTGTCCTAGCTCATGCCTGTGTCTTTGCCTCAACTGCCTCATCTTTAAAATGGGAATAACAGTACCCACCTTGTAGAGTCATGAAGATTAGATTATTTAATATGATAAAGTGCTCAGAGTAGTACCTGGCTTTATTTAAACATTTCTCTTCAGATTGAGGGGACATGTGGCAGCCTGTGGAGAGGCAAATGACAAAGTTTACAAAGGCTGACCAGGCTAGGACATCGGAAGTTACGGCTGCAAGGGGGATGGATGGCAAGTCAGGGCACTGCCTCCCCCCATAACACCCACCTCGCCCCCAGCCCCAGGACCTGCGGGGCTACGTTTTGCAGGGCTCCGTGAGGGGCTGCCCAGCCCTGGAGGGTTCCGTGGGCCTCAGCAACAGCGTGTCCCGCTGGGTGCAGGTCATGGTGCTGAGCCGCCCTGGACCTGCTCAGCGTGCGCAGGTGCTGGACAAGTTCATTCACGTGGCACAGGTGAGGCCCGCCTTTCCGCTCACTTTCTAGTTGCTTGCCCTGCGGCCAGGTAGTGACCTGACCCCTGGCGACCCAGCCTGCCCAAATTCCCAGGACCTTGGCTCCCGCAGGCCAACCGGGTGGTGATGTCAGGCAACTCCTAGCCACGCCCATCACATCACGTCCCACTCTGGCTCCACCCCCGAGGCCACAGTTAGTTTTTTGTTGTTGTTGTTTTGTTTTATTGATTTTATTTTTTAAAACAGTTCGAGCTTTCTAACCCTTGATTAGGGCTTCTTCGGCCCTGATATCACCGCGTCAAACCCGCCTTGGCCGCTTGGCCTTGGACGTGACAGTTGATTAAGTCCCTCCGGGGGCCATCGTCCAAACCCCCTCCCAGGGCGAAGGCAGCGTTGCCTCAAGTGCCCGCCTTTGCACCCGCCTGCACCCAGGCTCCTAGCTCCAGTCCCCAAGCCCCAGCGCTCAGTCTCTTTGGGACGGTGACTGCAACCCTCCCTCCTGCCCTGGCTCGCGCAGCGCCCCTCTGCTTCCCCTCCCTTCTGGGAAAAGGGAAGCCCTCCGCCGTGGCCACGCCCCCTTGCGTACTTCCACGTAGGCCACGCCCTTCCTCTGGCAGCTTCCACCGCCCGCTTCCTCTTGCTGGGCTCTTTAGTCCTGGGGTTTCCTTGGTCTGAGCATCTTCCGTTCCTCCGCGGCCCCTCTCTCCAGGCGACCTCTGCCCTTGAACTTGGGAAAGGGGAAGGGGGGGATCTTGATCCCGCACCTACCTGGAATCTTTCTCACCTTCCCTTCCCACCCTGGTCCCGTTCCTTCATCTCAGCCTAGTCCCCAGCGTCTGCCCAGAGCCCTCACCCGGGGGACTCTCAGAGCTGGCGGAATCCTCCCGCGCCTGTCTGAAGCACACCTGTCTGTCCAGCTCCCAGCACTTGCCTGGGGCTCGAACTCAGGGCCTCGAGCTTGCCCACCGGCTCTCCACCACAGCCACATCCCCGGGCTCTCCCCACACTTTCTAACCTCACATTCTCCACCCCCTGCCTGACAGCCACCTTCCTCACCGTCCCTTGCACACACTGGTCCACCCAACCCACCTGCCGTCATTTGAACTTGACCTTGCCTGTCCTTCTATGATACCTACCATCTCTGGCATCACCTCCCTTCCTAGAGACTCCGCCAGCTACAAAATTTCAACACACTGATGGCGGTCACAGGGGGCCTGTGTCATAGTGCCATCTCCAGACTCAAGGACTCCCAGGCCCACCTGAGCCCTGACAGCACCAAGGTGAGCTCCCAGATTCCACCTGAGGAACTGGCTGCCCCAAAGCCTGAGCCCCCAGGCCATCTGCATTCTTCCTCCGTGACCAGCATAGATAGCAGTGACCCTCTCTGTCCTCCACGGATCTAGTCCTAAGATGGGCTGTGAGGGAGGCCGGTGGGAGAGATGCTAACGGAGAACCAGCAGCCCAGGTGGCAAGCTGTCCCACATCCAAGATAACCAACATTTGTGCCACCAAAGGAGGAACATGGGGGGGGGGAGTGTTTGGGAAATGTCCAGGAAGAGTCAGTCATTCATGCATCCGGTGTGTGGCTAAGGGCAGGAAAATAGGCTGGATATGCCCAGGGAAGATTCTGTTGAACCCTGAAAGCTCAAGTTTAGGTGTTTGAGCTTCATCCAAAGGGCACTGGGGAGCTACGGCAGATTTGAGAGTGATGCCAGCACCCGTGATCAGATTCAATTTTGTGAGACCTCATTCTAACTTGGGGAATGGAGTGATAGTAGAGCCTCTCTGAGTTGGAGACCCAAGAGGAAAAGCAGTTTGGGGAAATACTGAGGCCAGTGTGGGATACAGAAGGGGCTCAGGAGGTTTCGAAAGGGTCCCTGGGGGTCTGGAGCCTAGAGGGGCTCAGGGAACATAATGGCTCTTCCCGATGACGTGTTCCTCCCACCCAGGCCCTGCTGGAGCTGACAGAGCTTCTCGGCTCCCACAACAACTACGCCCGCTACCGCCGCACCTGGGCTGGCTGCAGCGGCTTCCGGCTGCCTGTTCTGGGTGTGCACCTCAAGGACCTGGTGTCCCTGCACGAGGCACATCCTGACCGGTTACCAGACGGCCGCCTGCATCTGCCCAAGTTGAACAGCCTCTACCTGCGGCTGCAGGAGTTGGCAGCCCTCCAGGGACAGCATCCCCCCTGCAGCGCCAACGAGGACCTGCTGCATCTGCTCACCGTGAGCTTCCCTGCTCTGCCCAGTGTGGGCCCCCAGAGGCTGGGCCTGGGGGTACTGAGACTGAGGGTCCTGGACCTGTAAAGCTCTGCAGGACCAGACGGTGCTGTGTGACATTGGGCAGGTTATTTAACCCCTTAGCCTCAGTTTCCTTATCTAGAGAGTGGGAATAATAGGACCCACTTCAGAGGATACTTGAGAATTGACTAATAAATGATTAATATAAAGTACTTAAAACAGAATCTGGAGCCGGCTGCAGTGGCACATGCCTGTCATCCCAGCAGCCCCAAACACTGAGGCAGGAGGAGCACAGGTTCAAAACCCAACCTCAGCAAAAAGCGAGGCACTAAGCCACTCAGTGAGACCCTGTCTCTAAATAAAAAAATACAAAATAGGGCTGGGGATGTGGCTCAGTGGTTGAGTGCCCCTGAGTTCAATC
>NW_026000205.1:9123651-9132821 GCF_001458135.2 Marmota marmota marmota
AAAAAAAAAAAAAAAAAACAGACTCAGGAATACAGGAGTACAGTGAGCTCTATGTATGTGAGGTCATTTTTTTCCCTGGATTCCTCTGACTCAGGTGTCCACTGACCTGAGCTCCAGGACTGCTCTGGGCTTTTGTACTCCTGAACCAAGGTTCTGGACACTAGTTCACAATTTGACATAATCAGAATCTAGGCAAAAAGTTAACCGTTGTTGATCACTTCCTCTGTGCCAGTTGTCACTTCAGGATACCTCACAACCCTATGAGGTGGAAACCCTTATTGCACCCATTCTGTGGACTGGGAAACTGATGCCCAGAGATACCTCACATACTTTGGATTCAATCCCCAGTATGACCCCACCACACCCACCCCCCAAAAAGAGACAGAAGGTGACAGCAGGACATTAAACCATGAAACAAAGCAGGGACTCTTGGAAGCAAGGGTCCTGCACAGGTCACTGGCTTGTGAAGCCTGCTCTGCCCTAAGATGACTGGTGCCTGAGACCCTTTTCTTTCTTTATTCTTTTTTTTTTTTGGTGGAGGGTGGTTGAACTCAGGGGCACTGGACCACTGAGCCACATCCCCAGCCCTATTTTATATTTTATTTAGAGACAGGGGCTCACTGAGTTGCTTAGTGCCTTGCTTTAGCTGAGGCTGGCTTTGAACTCTGATCCTCCTGCCTCAGCCTCCCCAGCCGCTGGGATCACAGGCGTGCGCCCAGCCTGAGACCCCTTTCTTTGCTGGTTGTGAAAGGCCATCCCTCAGCCCCAGTGTTTACTGAGCACCTGCTGGGAGCCAGGCCCAGCTTCGGGCACCCGGAACATGGCGGAGGGCAAGTCAGCAAACAGTGGCCTTCTGGGGGGCAGACATTCTGGGGGCCAAAGCCACTCCAGCCAAGTCGGGAAGGCTCTCCGCCTCTAGATGACAAGTGCCACGGAGAAGAGAGAAGGCAAAAAGGGCGCGGAGGGAGATGGGACTGGGTCTTTAATAAGGACATCAGGAGAGTGGGAGGTGCTGGGCAGGTCTGGGGTCTCCCCAAGAGGCAGGCATGTGGGCTGAGGTTGGGGGACAGTGACAGAAGGCTGTGTCCCACCCCACCCACCCCAGCTCTCCCTGGATCTCTTCTACACGGAGGACGAGATCTACGAGCTGTCCTACGCCCGGGAGCCCCGCTGTCCCAAGAGTCTGGTGAGACCTAACCCCTGACCTCTGACCCCTGCCCGAGCCTGTTAAGTGTCTAACTGTGTGCCTCTGTCCCCCTCCAGCCGCCCTCTCCCTTCAAAGCACCTGTGGTGGTCGAGTGGACCACCGGTGTGACACCCAAGCCAGACAGGGTCACCCTGGGTCGACACGTGGAACAGCTGGTGGAGGTGAGGAGGGACTGGGCCCCCACAGGTGGGTGCCAGGAGGGGACTCCCGTATAGTCCTGTGTGTGCAGGAGGGATCCAGGACCCTGGGGCTGGGCCTCATCCCCTGACTCACCCTGTCCCTCCCTTGCTCCTCCAAAGTCCGTGTTCAAGAATTATGACCCTGAAGGCCGCGGCACCATCTCTCAGGAGGACTTTGAACGGCTGTCGGGCAACTTCCCCTTCGCTTGCCACGGGCTGCACCCGCCCCCCCGCCAGGGGTAAGTGCCCTGACTCCTGGGGCCCCCAAAGCAGAGGACTCTGGGGTTGCTAGGACTGGGGGCCTGGGGAGGAAGGGACAGTCGTGCTGAGGTGTCGTCTCTACCCCAGGCGTGGCTCCTTCAGCAGAGAGGAGCTGACGGGGTACCTGCTGCATGCCAGCGCCATCTGCTCCAAGCTGGGCCTGGCCTTCCTGCACACCTTCCACGAGGTCACCCTGCGCAAGCCCACCTTCTGTGACAACTGCAACGGCTTTGTAAGCACTCTGTCCTGTTGGCACCCCTAGGGCCCATCTACCCTAGGCATCGGAGCTGGGACTTGAGAGCTGGCCCTGCCTTGGAGGGTGAAGGGTCCCCACAGTCAGATAATCCCCCAATTCCAGAAAACTCCCACTAAATATTAAATACACTAAATACTGAATGCTCCAGTCAGAATAATCTCCAAATTCTAGATAATGCCCAAATCCAGATAACCCCCAAATCCTGTATAATCTCTACCCTGGACAACCACCAAACCCCGGATAATACCTAAAGCCCTGGGTAATCTCCAGAACAAACCTGGGTGGATCGTGTCCAAACAGAATCCATCTCCAGCTCTCTAGACTCCACACCATCCAAGGTCTGAACAATTTCCAAATTCAGAGCCTCCTCAAACTCTTGATGGAGGACCGATCTCTCTGTCTCCAAACTGAGACTTACGTCACAAACCTTGGGTCACCTCCCAAATTCACCAGCCACAGTCTGTACTGAGCACCTTCCCTATGACAAGCCATGCCAGGCCTGGGACATCCCAGGAACAATAGATTCGGCCCTTGCCTGTAGAACATGCATTGCACAGTTCACCCAATTCTAATATCCTGCTTGGCTCCCCAACTTCAGGTAGCTGCAGGTTCCTTTAATTCCAGTTAAATTCTCAAATTCTTGAAAAATTTTCAAACCTGGTGACTTGCACAGTTCCATCCTGTCCCTTCAGCCCACGCCCTCCAGCCTGTCATCTGAACCAGCTCTGCTTTCTCTTCCAGCTCTGGGGTGTCACCAAGCAAGGCTACCGCTGCCGGGGTGAGTGGGTCGCCCTCCAGCGGGAGGGTGCTGGGACCCACAGACTGGAGGATGGAGGGTACTAACCACTCCCGTCCCCCAGACTGTGGCCTCTGCTGCCACAAACACTGCAGGGACCAAGTGAAGGTGGAATGTAAGAAGAGACCAGGGCCCAAGGGTGACGCGGGACCCCCAGGAGCCCCTGTCCCACCCACACCACCTCCTCATGCCAGCTCTGGTAAGTCCCAGGGCATGGCAGTGCTGGGAAGGGGGCTGGTGGATGGGGTTCATTTCCAAGGTCATGGGTCTTTCCCATCATGCCAACGTCCCTTCCACCATCACTCCACAAACAGACGCTGAGGAGAGTCTGTCCTACACTCTCTCCCTGGAACCTGAGACTGGGTACCACCTTTGCCATGCTTGGACCCAGACAGAGTCCCCACACCCTTCCTGGGAACCAGAGACGGTAAGCAGGAACTGCGCTCTGCCCCAGCTGGCCATCTGGGAGAGACCAGACAGGTCTGGGGACTCACAGGAAAGTGAAAATATGCAAAAGTCCCCCATTGCTTGGTGGGAGGGGATGGATACTGGCTAATTTATAATGTTGACAGGAAAACAGAAGTTTCAATATGTTGGGGGGGGGAGTAACCACTAGAACATAAAAAGGGTTTAGAGAGAGGGCGAAAAACAAAAACAAAAACACTAAGAAGGCAAGAATAATGCTGAGCACAGTGGCGCACGCCTGTAATCTCAGCAGCTCGGGAGGCTGAGGCAGGAGGATCGAGAGTTCAAAGCCAGCCTCAGCAATTTAGGAGGCCTTAAGCAACTCAGTGAGACCCTGTCTCTAAATAAACTATATAAAAGGGCTGGGGATGTGGCTCAGTGGTTAAGTGCCCCTAAGTGTTCAATTCCTGATACAAAAAAAAAAAAAAAGAAGAAAGTCAAATGTATCAGGAGCTACAATAAATATTAGTGGAGTAAATTCCACTCTTTAAAAGCAGAGACTCTTATATCAGGTTTAGGGGAAAAAAAACACCCAAAATCCACAAAACCCAGGGTCCATTCTTTCATCACTGAGCTGGTCTGGGGGAGACCCTCTTCCCCACATCTGACACCCCCTCACTACTATCTTCCTCCTTCCAGGTCTCCTCCCCAGAGCCAGTACCACCACCCACCTCCTCCTCCAAGCCAGATTCCTAGACATCATCTTGGGCTCGTCTCTCCCTCACGGCCCCCACCCCAGGACCCCCAGACATCCCCTTCTCCACACCCACAGGGCCTTTGATGACGCATCCATCATCACTTGACCTCCCAGAAAAGTTCTTTTCTTCCCTTGTGTGGCAGGAGCTATTAATCCCACTCCATTTCCCACACGTAGCATGTGCGGCTCAGTATTGGGCGCATGTAGACCAAGGCTCACCGTCGCCCGAATCTCCACTCACCAGGTTAGGAGGGAGGCTGGCGAGGTCAGGCTGCTGGCCAAGGGGGCAGAGCTCCCAGGGTAGGAGGCAGGACGCAAACCTGGTCCGCTAAGAGTGAAGCTGCAGACCTGAGCGCAGTGCCCCGTGGACAGCCAGTGTGAGTGAAGGGTGGACAGAGCTCCAAACTGGGGTGGCAGAGACAGGGGAAAGGGGGTGGAACTGTGGGCCTGTGAACCCCCCCCCCAAAAAAAGCCAGTCCTCACGGTGACCCACAGAGTTCTGCACTCTGACCCTCACCTCTCTGACCCCACCCCCACCTCCCACCCCTTTACTCATCCTGCTTCTGCCACCCTGGCCTCAGTATACCTTGAACATTCCCCAAAGAATCCTACCTCAGGGCCTTTGCACTACCAGGAAGGCTCCTCCCCAGGGCCCCATGTGGCTTATTTTCTGAAACAGTGCTCAAGGGACACTTCTGACCATTTCAGAGACCTGCATCTCCCTGTCCCCCACCCCATCCTGCCTCCCAGCATTATTTTTCTCCATGGTGCTTCCTCTGTGCGACAGATTCACATTCCACCTATATTTTGTGAAATGTCCCTTCCTCCTCACCAGAAATGTTAGCTGTCTTTCCCTATGGTGTCCCCATGCCTAGAACAGAACTGGCACACTGGGGACACAGGATAAGTGTTTACCCCATGCCTCGATGTGCCCTCCCCACGCCCACAGGAAGGGAAAGAGTGTCATGGAAAGGCAGAGGACCCTGTGCATCAGAGCAGTGGGGCCTGTCCAGACGCAGGGCAGGGCCTCCCTGCCCAAGGCCACGCGCCCCTGGCCGGGCCTCCACAGAGACGGTCCTACAGCCATCAAAATTAAATTTATTTTCCAGGGAACATTGTTCTTGGCATTGAGAGGTGGACGGGCACAGGACATTTGGGGGCCTCCAGAACCAGGGGATGGGGACTTAGGGGCCGGTACCAAGGGACCCCCAAACTGACTCCCAGGGGTGACTGGCGCCTGGGCATCTCCCGGAGCCCCGCCCCCGGCCCTTTACTTCTTCTTCTTCTTGCGGCCCCAGCGCTGGCGGCTCGCTTTCCCCCCACCGCCGTCTTCCCTCCGGCTCTGCCAGCTGGGCATGGGGGCCTCCAGCTCGTTGGGGCGGCCACCCCGGTCCGGCATTTCACCCATAAGCACCTAAGAATCGATCAGACTCGACTTTCAGAGGAAAAAAATAGAAATTGTGGACAAGGGGTCCAGAGAGCAATGGAACAGCATGAGATTCAAGAAGGAAGGGCAGGGGCTGGGGCTGGGGCTCAGCGGTAGAGCGCCCGCCTCGTACCTGTGAGGCACTGGGTTCAATCCTCAGCACCACATGAAAACAAATACATAAAATAGAGATATTGTGTCCGTCTAAACTAAAAAATAAAAATAAAATAAAAAGAAGGAAGGCAGATGGTGACTATTTGGGTAGTGGCTGGGGAGAAGGGGACAGACTGATGGAAGACAAGAGCATCCAGCTTTTAAACTGGCTTCAAAGGTCATCAGAAAGTGGCGGAGTGTGGGGGTGTACACTGAAATCTGGCAGCTCAGGAGGCTGAGGCAGGAGGATCACGAGTTCAAAGCCAGCCTCAGCAACTTAGTGAGGCCCTAAGCAACTTGGCAAGACCCTGTCTCTAAATAAAACTTATTTAAAAAAAAGGTGGGGGGATGTGGTTAAGTACCTAAGGCCCGTGGGTTCAATCCTGGTACAAAAAATAAAAATAAAAAAGTGGGGACCTCAGAAAGAGGAAAATAAAGAGAAAGATAGCAAAGGTCCAAGTCCCCACCCATATTAATGAGAGCCCCTCAACTCTATTTCATATATGGGCTTTGTGTAACATTTCCAGCATGTCCAGTGTTTTTTTCCCTAAATATCCATTATTTGTCCAGGCGTGGTGGCACACGCCTATGATCCCAGTGACTCAGGAGGCTGAGGCAGAAGGATCACGAGTTCAAAGCCAGCCTCAGCAAAAAGTGAGGTGCTAAGCAACTGAGAGAGACCCTGTCTCTAAATAAAATACAAAATAGGGCTATGGATGTGGCTCAGTGGTTGAGCACCCCTGAGTTCAATCCCTGGTACTGAGAAAAAAAAATCCATTATTTGCTCATTGCAAGTTTAAGACTACTTTAGAGGGGCTGGGGCTGGGGCTCAGTGGTAGAGCACTTGCCTGGCATGTGTGAGGCACTGGGTTTGATCCTCAACATTACATAAAAATAAATAAATAAAATAAAGGTCTATTGACAACTAAAAAAAATATTTAAAGACAACTTTAGAGAGGTATAAAGCTAAATTCTCAACCACTTAAACAGAGTCTATTTGTTTTTAAAAACGTTAAGCTGGTGGATGGGGTGATGCACACCTGGAATCACAGTGACTTGGGAGGCTGAGGCAGGAGGATCAAAAGTTTGAGGTCAGCCTCAACCACTTAGTGAGACCCTGTCTCAAGATAATGGGAGTGTAACTCTCAGGCAGAAATCCCCTAGGTTTCATCCCCAGTCTCGGGGGAGTGGCAGGGGGGTGGTAAACCAGTTGCAGTGGCACACACCTGTAATCCCAGCAACTCAGGAGGCTGAGATAGGAAGAAGGATGCCAAGTTTGAGGCCAGCCTCAGCAATTTAGTGAGATTCTGTCTCAAGATAAAAAATAAAAAAGGACTAGAGATTTAGCTCAGTGGTAGAGCACCTGTGAGTTCAATCCCAAACAATGCAAAAAAAAAAGAAGTTAAAAACTCATAGACAGGGTAAGGTACAGGGGATAGAGTTTAAACAGCTGGTGAGGTGGGCAATAGCTCAGTAAACAGCTGGATTTTGTAAATAGCTGGACCTTGTTTCAGAGCACTAGAGAGCCACAGTACAGTTTTGAGCTGGGAAAGTCCATGATCAGATTTTTGAGTTTTAAGGTCCTTCTAGCTGCCATGTGAAGGGGGGTTGCTTAGAGGTGGTCAGTCCAGAGGCCAAGAACCAGGGAGCGAGAGGTCAGGTGTGGACAGGGCAAAGGCTGAAAGGCCAATTTGAAGGCCAGGGATGTCAGAGACCTTCCCCACCCAGGTGCCCACCTTGTTGATGGCACAGCTGGTCCCCTGGCGGGCAGCCTTGCTAGTTGCTGGGACCAGGCGAGAAAGGTCAGCTCGGGCAGCCAGAACATGCGCGATGCAGACGTCTGATTCTGGGCTCAAAACCTCTCTAATTGGCATCAACACTGCCTTCATGGCCTTTCCTTGAGCCTGGAGGGGCAGAAAACAGGGAGAAGGTGCCCAAGAGCCTCCCTGGGTGGGATGTCATCTTGGAAGTGTCCCTTTCCCACTAAGGCCTCTGCATGCTTTGTATGTGGTTCATGCACTGGACACTTGGTCCCCAGTGTAATGGTATTAAGAAATGGCGTAATCGTTAAGAAGTCGAGTCTAGGGGAATCATAAGGTCACAGGGACACCACCCTTAGGAGTGGTTAATGCAGTCCAGTGGGAGTAGGTTAGACCTCGCTGCACTGGACTAGTTACCAAGAGAGCTCACTTTATAACAAGTGAGATTCCCCATGTTTTGTTCTTTTCTACATGTGCCTGATTGCCACTCTTACAGGTACCCCCACTCTGTGATGCCACACAGTATGGGCTCTGACCATATTTGACTGCCCAAACTTGAACTTTTCAGCCTGTAAAACCATAAGTGACAATAAACCTCCTTATAAAGTACCCAGTCACAGGTACTTTGTCATGGCAACAAGAAACAGACTAAGATAGCATCACTGCCCACACCTCTCTCCAAGGGGTATAGTTCTGAAGACACTCCCAGCTCAGAGCTAGGAATTCTAGAATTCCCTGAAGGCTTGAGATTCTAGAAGCCCCAGATCTTACAAGATTCTAAAATGGTCTGGGCCTCAGAACTTCCAAGAGGATAATATTCCTGGCCCTCATTCCTCCACCTCACAGTTGTGGCCCCCACAACTAGGCCTCCTGCTCCTTCCAGTGTCCTGTGCCCACACCTTTGCCCGATCACTCCAGTGGAAAGCAGATATCGTGAGGTCCAGGCGCTTGAGGAGGAGGCAGCGACGGCAGTAGTACTGATCTGCCAAGCTTCCGGATAGAGACTCCAACGCTTTCTGGAAGAAAAGGTCTGTCACACCCGGACCCCTCTCACTCCCGTGTCTGGATGTCACCTATAACTGTACATAGTCTTACCCATTGGGGTGCGTTCAGTGGGTAGCTGAGGAGGGGCTGCATGGACCCTGGGGGCAGGGAAGGCAGCAGCTCTGAAATCTGATGGGAGAAGAGAGGTCAACTGAAACAGAAACAGGATGAACCCCTCCATGGGCCCCAGTTCCCCTCGACCCCGAGGACCCAGGCCACAGAACCAAGAATGGTGGCCTCAGTTCTAAAAACACAGCTATGTGATTGGGACACTCCCGCTAGGGCTTAGGGCTCCTTTTGGAAAGAAGAGCCAAGGAAGACGGGGTGGCTCCGGTCTCTACCTTGGCATGTAGCTCCCGCAATATCTGGCTGGCTTGAGTCCCTGGCATGGGTCTGGGCAGCCCCAGGGCTTGCAGGATGAGGACCAGTTCCTGGACCGTGCCAGCTTCCTCTTCTGCCCCGTCCCCAAGGGGCGTCACTGAGCTGGAGTCCAGCAGGGGGCGCAAGCACAAGAGGCGGGCAGCCTGGAGCTCAGAGCAGAGAAAGCCTGGAAACAGGAAAGGGATCCGTGCAGGTGCAGCGGAGGTGGACTGGGCCCCGCCACCTTCCAGCCCCTGCCCACCTGGAACACTGGCTCCGCCTCCAGAAGAAGCTTCACCCACTAGAGGCCGGGTGTCCCCCGAATTCGACTCCCGCCCACTTCAAAACAACCTGCGCTGCTCCATCTAACTAAACCCACTGGCGCTTCCAGAGTCTGTCGTCAAAATTCTAGCCCTGCCCACGTCGGGGCTCTCGGCCGGCCCCAGGGCTGGCCCCACCCACTTCGGACCCTCTGGCCCGCCCTAAAATTCTGACCACGCCTCCCTGGGAACCCGGACCCTCCCTCAATGTTCCGAGCCCGCCCGCTCCGGAGCCCCTAGCCTCGC
>NW_026000205.1:9134782-9143386 GCF_001458135.2 Marmota marmota marmota
CGCACCGCCACCCGACAGCGCAGGGTGGCGGCCCGGGCCAGTCAGCCTCTTGTCGAGAAAGGACTTCAGCGCTCCAATTGGCGCAGACGGAGGCAGAACCCGCCCCCAAGTCCGCCCTCACCGCCCTTCAGGTAACCTGTCTGGGCTGTAAATTTCAGAGCGCCGGCTCAGGATCCCAGCTGTCGCGACAAGCTAATAAGTGTCTCTACTGTGGCTACATAAAAGCAGTTTGGGCCTCCTTTTTCTCAGTCTCCCTTGGTGGCCTTCTGATCTTCATGCATCCCAGTCTAGATGTTCTTCACACTTCACACAACTCCCGTCTCAAATCCTGAACCTTGCTTCCTCCTCTTCCTTATGAATGAAGTCAAAGATCTAGCTATTTCAGCTAACCTCTCACATCCGCTCCCCCACCTAGGCCCTCCTCAGCTATCCCAGTGTGCCCTTAGGCCCTCAACCCCCACTTCTCTAGGCCTTTGAGTGATGGAGCTGGGGCAATCCATGGCCTTCGTGAATAAGAGATTGCACCCAAGGAGGCAGGCAGACAGGATTAGGGTTTGACTCTGCCCCTCACCAGTTCCTGCCAAACTGCTTTCCATCTGTATAATAGGGATAATAATATAGTACGTACTCTTAGTTGTTTATGAGAATTAATTAGTCCTTATGTAAAAAGCACGAGGGTACTCAATTAAGAATAACAACGATGGCATTGAGTAATTCAGTTGTGCTACTAGGCTAAGTATCTTATCCCTGTTTTACATAGAAGGTTCAGAGAATGTAAGTTACTTGGTGAATTCGTGGTGGTGCCAAGACTCAAAGATCTAATTCCAGATTCCATGCTTTTAAACCCCTGAGCCTGTTATTGCTGCTGATGATTTTGTTTCTGTCATTAAACATCATAGGTCCAGTTCTTATCTCTGATTGTCCTCCTTCTCTGGAAGTAGGTGAGTTGGGAGCCCCAGGATAGAACAAGGGTCAGAACCGGTCCCTGCAGAGCCCTGTCTACCCCAAGGCAGGGCACTTAGGGAAGACATCTGTTGCACTAAATAAAACATTAAAAATTGCCCAGCCCCAAAACTTGGACTTATATATAATCTTGACTCTTGTTTATTTCTTGGAAATTGAATCCAGGGCCTTGAATGTACTAAGCACACTCTCTAGTGCTGAGCTACATCCCCAGTTGTTATTTTTTTTTTTAATATCAAACTCAGGTATATAATCTGTGGACTCGACTTTCAAAATAGGTCCAGTGTCCTCATACTTCTCCCTCCTCCACCGCCCTCCCTTTGGTCCTACCCACCATGGTCCCTCCCTGGACCATTACGGCAGCCTCCACTGTCACCCTGCCTCCCCCCAAGTACCTGTTACCCAGAGGGGGCCTGTGAACCTGGGTCAGGTCTCATCCCACCCGTGCTTGAAGTTTTCCTTCCTGTGGTTCCATCTGACTCAGGATAAAAAAACAAAATCCATACAATGACCTGCAAGATCTGCACTGTCCCTTCCCTCTCCTCCCCTCTAGATGCTAAAATCTCCCTTCATGTTCCTCAGACTTACCAGGCACCTCCTAGCTCAGACCTTGCACTGGCTTTTCCTTTTCCTCTGAACCAGACCACCTAACTTCCTCCAGGGCTGTATTTGAATGCCAGTTCCTGAATAACGCCTTACTTTTCCACTCTAGCTAAAATCTTCTGTCCCCCATGCTTCTTCCCCATCCTGCACTGGGGATTGAACCTGGGGTGCTCGCCCACTGAGCTACATCCCCAGCCCTTTTTGATTCTGAGACAGGGTCTTGCTAAGTTGCCTAGGCTGGCCTGGAATTTATGATTCTCCTCCCTCAGCCTCCTGAAATCACTGGTATTAACAGGTGTGCACCACCCCACCCATCTCTTCCTTATATTCTAATAGATTAGGTCTATTATTGTCTCCCCACGACAAAGTCATAAGCTCCAGTGGGAAGGGATTATTGCCTGTTCCAGCTGCTTTATACATAACAGGTGCATGATATATGGGGTGCCCAATGAATGTACTTGAATGACGGAATGAGACTCTGCTGGACTTCTCTTGGGACTAAAGGATGTAGAGGGGAAGGGACAACTGAGGCAGGAGACTGGTATGGCAATTCAGGAACAGGAGTGGGTGGGGCGCGCCAATGCAAATAAAAAACTCAGGCTGAGACTTTGTCACAGACGTTTCTTGGAGCAGATCTCATGCCCCCTCCCCCGATGACAAGGCTGGGTCTTGGGCCCCCATCCTCCCCCCCACTTCAGCCTGCACTGACACTAACAATGTTGAGGTCACAGACTGGCTTGGAATCAAAATCAGGAAGATAAATGTTGGGGTGTCTCCCCCAAGCCTGGGGGCCAAGCATCCAATCTGAGGGGCAAGCAGCTGGGAAATCGGGCCTGGGTGCTCCAGGGTGTAAGGTCTTCCTGGCTCCCAGGGTCAGCCCTCCATGCACCCCTGATTTTGGGGTGATGAAGGGTAATCATGGATCAGAGGTGGGTATCAGCAGGGAACAGGACTGGGAGACCTGGGAGAGGCGGTGCTGGGAGGTGGGGGCTGGGCTCCCAGCCCCCACTGCTTCATCCAAAAATCCCACAGCACCATACAGCACTCTAGTCTCCTGTCCCACCCCTCCCCAAAACGAGGTAGGTTAAGAATGGAGCTTCCCCCCGCCCACCATGGAAGGGGGGAGACCGAGGCACAGAGAGGGGGATGGGGACCCAGGCTGCCCCAGCCCCGAGTCCCTCCGCCCTCAGCTCTGGTGGGTCTGACAGTGATGAGAGCTGGGCAGAGTGGGGATGGGAGGGACACCCCCCCTTTTCTCTCACCCATCCCAGGGTCTGGTTGGGAGAGCTGAATCTCACAGGTTCCGGATACAATAAATAGTTAATAATTTAAAGGAAGTGACAGTAGGATCTATCCCTTGAACCCCCACAAGGCCATCCAAGTCTGGGTAATAAAGAAAATGCACATTTCCAGATGCTTGAGGCCAGATGCAGGTCCAAGCCTGCAAAACATTGGGACTGTCTTGTTCTAAGGCCTCGGTTCCATCATACAGGACAACAGATCTTAAGGTACACTTGGACACCCCGCTCTACGCAAGGCAGAGAGACTGTGGCATCCCCCTTCCCTGTTAGGGGACGGGCCATGAAACAGGCTTTTGTTTTCCAGAACACACCCCAACTCTAAGATGGAAAAGGAGGCTCTCGGAAGGATGGGCTTAGACTAGGGCTGGGCTGAAGGAGGGCCTCCGAGGATGGAGATTACAAGGGTCAGCAGAACCACAGTTCACCCCAAAGGCGCCTTTGTGCAAGTGAGAGAAAGGCAGGCCTTCCTGAGAGCCCGTCTCAGCCAGCAAGCTTCAGTGGGGACTGCAGCCCCAGCATGCCACTGCAGCTGGGCGCTTTGCTTAGGGACGAATCTGCACCATCCTCTGTGGTGACACTGCGCCCTGGAGGTGGGGATGGGGAGCTCCTGGGTAGCCCTGAATCTGGGCATCTGAGTTCAAGGTGATGAACTTTAGGATAAGGGCAATTCTGAGGATTGCTAGGGTACTGGGCTGGGGTCCTGAAAATTAGAATTCCAAAGTCCAGGAGCTTGGGGTCTCAGGGGCCTGTGCACAGCAGGATTCACAGGGCAACAGTTCCGAGCCAAGCCCAAGGAATCGGGCATAGAGGCATCTTGGGACTTCATCAGGTTAGACAAGTTTGAGTCCAAGAACTCTGGTATCCGAGGGTGCTAGGGTCCTGGGTCATCTTGGATTTGAGTGACTGTGGTATGGAAGGACCAAGGTCTTGAATTAGGAACAATCCCAATGTTGTCAGGGCCCAAGCCCTGCATCTGACGGTCAATGGCACCTTGGAGTCTGGGATCCAGTGCTCTTAAAGCACCCTGGGGTCACTCAGGAGCTGGATGCCAAGGGTTGAGGTCTGGATTGCCATCCCATCTTCTAGGAGCTGGACTTCCACCTAGCCTTTAGGTGACCGGGGATCTGTGGATAGAAGGAAGCCAAGGATTCTAGGGCATTTTGGGTCTCAATGCTCAGGTCCGAGGTGGACTGAAAGAGGGCTTTTTGAAGATCTGAAACAGTGTCTTTGGGCCCTGAGGTACTGGTGGCCTTCAGTGAAATGCTGGGAATATCACACACCTCAGAGTTCATATATGAGATTCAAAGCCCCCAAGAACACTGGTTTGGGGGTGGGTGAACCTACAAAGGTCTTCAATTCCTTATCTGCACAGCATCTTGGTGTCTGGTACCCGTGAAGTTCTGGGACAGGTCTCCTAAATCATTTTGGTCAGAGAACATCTCATGTTTGTGCATATCCAAGAACTCAACGCATCTTAAGTCTCCAGTCCTAGGACATCTGGGGTCACGTGTACAAGTTAGATCTTGGTGTCCGGGATCAAAGGCCAGGTCTGTGGGGCACTCAGTAGTGAGTAGACTTGAGGCCAGCATCTGCTGATTCCAGGGTTTGATGTCTCAGGGGTCCTGGGACTATAAGAACATCTCAGATGTGGAGTACCAGGTCCCATATGAACATTCAGGGACCATTTGGGGGTGATTTGGGGACCTGTGGTCTCAAGATCTGGGAGTAACTGGATACAGGCAGGAACAGGTATTGGCAACTCCTAATTATGGGGCTATTATAATCTGAGGGTTATGGTGCCAGTGTGAAGGGGGTCTGAGTTGGTCAAATGCATAGGGAGTCAGGGCTCAAGGTCCCTACATCTCTCAAAGATCTGTGTGCTTCCCAGGCCCTCTGAAATGCAGTCCAGGGAGTAGCGAGTGTCCTCAGCAGGGAAGAAGGATGGAGAATCCAGAACTCAGGCCTGGGTGCTCTTGACAGATATCCCAATGAAACTAGGCTTGGTGCTGCTCAGTCATCGATCTAGGGTCCAGGTTCCAGGTCTGGGATTTCTCAGTCCAAACTCAAGCTTCAAGTTCCAAATGTGCCTAGGTTTGGGTTTTAGATTCGAACCAAGTCTGGGGTCCTGGACCCTTAAGTTGGGGTCCTTGGTCTGGTCCAGCAACCGGACCCGCCAGGCAGTCCTCACCGCGCAGCTTCCTCGTGGCGACCCCCACAGCCCGCGCAGCCGCATCTTGCAGCGACCCAGTGGCACGCGCGCAAGGGGGCGTAGCAGCAGAGACAGGGCACTGCCAGGGAGAGCGCCGCCAGGGCGGCCCAGCGCGCGGCAGGGCGCGGGTGACCTGGCTCGCAGGCGCAGGGGTCCGAGAAGTCGCCCTCGGCGTCCGACAGGCAGTGATAGAGCAAGCTCTCGGCGCACCACAGGCAGCTGAGTCGGCGCACCAGTAGGCGACCGGGGTCCGGGGCCTCTGCACAGCGGCCACCACGCCCGTCTGCGCGGCGGCGGAAGAGCGCACGGCAGTGCACGCAGCGCGCTGCCTCCTCGGCCCCAGGGGAGGCCTTGGCGGGTGCAGGGGTAGGGCCTGGGCCCGGGGGTGGGCGGGCTGGGGGTGCTGGGGGTGCAGCCTCTGTGAGAGGGGCAGGTAGTGACACGGGGGGACCCAGGGCCGCACCCCTCAACGTGCCAGTCTTGGCGAAGCGCACCACGCAGGTGGACAGGGCCAGGGGCGGGGGAGGCCCGGGGCGCCTGTAATCCTCATAGCCGCGTCCGCCCCAGCCCTGGCCGCCGGCCCCCGCCACGGACTCCGCCAGTTCCGGAAGCCCGGTGAACGGTAGAAGCGGAGGGTAGCTCTGCAGGACGAAGGGACAGGAGATCAGGTTAGCCGTGCCTCACCCACCCCACCACCACCACCTCCCAACCGCAGAAGACCCAGGACTCCACAGCCAACCACCGAGCCGCAGGACCCATCACCCAGGGACCCGGGGCCTTAGGACACTCCTGGCCTGCGGATTCAAACCTCAGGACCCAGCCTGCCCCTCGCCCAAGGCCCCTCGGCCGCCCCTTTCCCACGGTCAGAGGAGTTCAGGCCTGACCATACTTGAAGGACCTCTTGGCTTCAGCCTCCCTGTCCTGGTCCCTCTCCAAATCCGCTCCCAGAGCTCCCAGATCCCAGCCAGCTCCCGCTTCAGGACTAAGAAATCCAGACTCTGGGTCCCTTTTACCTTGGGTACCGAGCTAACCAACGAGTGAATTAAGTCGTTTAAGGAGCCCTTCTGTGAGTACCACCTGATACACTCCAACACTGTCCCATAATCCCCAAGTCCCTCTGGAATTCAGAACTCCCCCAAATCTCCAAGAGCCCCCCAGATACGGGAAAACCCAATCCAACCTCAGGTCAGGCTTGCCTGGCTCTGGGCGTCCTCTTTTACCACCCTCCACCCCCCGCCGCTTAGGGACGGCGGCACCCAAACTTCCACTGGGGGGCAGAGGTCGCACCTGAGCGGAGGAACGGCGGCGCTGGGGGGGCGTGGCCGGCCCGAAGGCAGAAGCTGACTCCAGGGTGATGATGGGGGCTGCTGCTGCAGCCGGTGGCGTCTCCTGGCGGCTATGACTAGAGGAAGAGTCGCTGTCCACATGGGACTGGGGGAGATTGGCAGTCTCAGCACGGAGACACGCCCCTCTTCCCAGCAGCTGAAGCACTTACATAAACCCCCTCCCGTGGAGATCAAGGGCTCTGAGGCCAGCCAAGCCTGGGTTTAAGCCCAGCTCTGCCACTGGCTCCTGCAAGTGAGCTCACCTCTGAGCCTCAGTTTCCACCTCTGTAAAATGGAGGTAATAATAATAATACCTATTCATAAGGATGTAGTTAGGACCCACTATAAAGGACACCACCCATGTCCCAAGAACAGAAAGAGCTTGAAATGGTTATCATTAGACTCCTTTTTTTTTTTTTTGAACCCAGGGGTGCTTAACCACTGAGCCACATCCCCAGCCCTTTTTGTATTTTATTTAAAGGCAGGGTCTCACTTAGTTTGTTAGGGCCTCGCTAAGTGGCTGAAGCTGGCTTTGAACCCACAGTTCTCTTGGACAGCCTCCAGAACCGCTGGGATGACAGGTGTTCGCCACTGTGCCTGGCCCCAGTCCCCTTTTATTTTATTTTTATTTGATATTGAGACAGGGTATCCCCAAGTTGCCCAGGCTGGCCTTGAATTTGTGATGCTCCTGCCTCAGCTTCCTAATACCTGGCATTACTAACTTCGACTGCTGCTCTTCTTAACTACTCAGCTCTGTAACCCACAGTACACAGAACCATCTAGCTTCCCTTTACCCTTCTCCCTTGGCCAATCAGCCATCTTCCTGCCTCATTCTCACCACTACACCTTTATGGGGGAATCACCACCACCTGGAATGCCTTCCTTCCTGTCCAAATCAGGTTGTCCTTTACCAACTGAAGTCTGTCACTTCTCAGACCCTCTGTAAGCTTTCTGTAAGGTGAGCATAATTCCACCTCCTCTGTTCCCTACATTCAATACACATTCATGGCGTGCTAAGCGCAAAAGCCCCTGTGCAGATTGAGCTGAAGCACGGACGGCAGCATCTTTCAAGTAAGGGCACCATAGACAGGAAATGTGGGTGACTGCTGTGGACCCACCTCCATCACCCATTATCCTGAGATTCTCCCCTGTTCTGCTCCAGGAACAAGTTTTGTTTCCCCAAGTGCTCTCAGCAACTCCCACTGTTCCCAGCAAGCACCAAAAGGTACCTGAGAGTCTGTGCATTCATTTATTCAACCTATTGATTCAACACACTCATTCAACTGCGTACCTGACACTGTCTTCGGCATTAGAATTGCAGCATGAAACCTACAAAAGATCCTTACCTCCCAGAGCTGACACAGGAAGTGGATGGTAAATAAATAAATAAGAAAGATGCTTTTTCAGAAAACAAAGAAGGAAAATGTCTTAGATGGAAAAAAATTAGAGCCTGATAAGGGGCAGTAGGAGATTGTGATTTTAAAAGGTTATTCAGAGAAGCCATCACAAGGTGATATTTGTTTAAAGCCCTGAAAGAAGAAAAGGAGCCATGTAGGAATCTGGGGAAAAAGTGTTCCAGACAGCAGGGTCAGTGCAAAGGCCCTGAGACAGGCATGTGCCTGGAGTGGAGTGAGAGTAAAGAGGCCAGTGAGGCTGGGGCAGGGAAAGTAAGGGGGACAGCGACTCAGGGCCAGATGGTGGGGGATCTTATGTGCCACTATGAGGACTTTGTCTTTTACCTAGAGTGAGACAAAGCCCTGGGAGGGTTCTGAGTGGGGGAGGGGTAAAATCTGACTCAACTGCCAACAGGGTTCCCAGGGCTTTGTGTGGGAAAGAGATGAGGGGGAGGGGAAGGGAAGAGGAGAGGAGATAATGAGACCCTATTGGGACAGTGCAGTTGGAAAATGAAGTTGGACAGTACAAGGGGTGGGGGGGGGAGAGGCAGATTCTGACCATTCTGAAAGTAGAACCAATAATTTGCTGACACATTAGAGGAGAAGCATAAAAAGGATGATCCTTCCCCAAGGTTTGTAGTCCGAGTAACTGGCATATGGAATTGTCTTTCATTTGTTCACCCATTTACCTTTTTTTTTTTTTTTTTGGGAGACAGGGTCTCACTTAAGTTGCCAAGGCTGGCCTCCAACTTTTTCAATCTCCCTGCCTCAGCATCCCAAGTAGCTATGGATTATGGCTGTCCACCACC
>NW_026000205.1:9146656-9148774 GCF_001458135.2 Marmota marmota marmota
CAAAGGACAGCAGTGAGAGGACAGCCCTTAGGCCCTTGGGAACCAGGCACACCAGCCACTGATAGGAGCGGACTGCACTGCCGAGATCTACTATAGACACCTCTGCATTTTCATTCTATACTGCCAAGTTTTTGCTTTTCAATCTTTTCACATGTGTCTATGGTGCTGGGGATTGAACCCTACTCGCTACCACTGAGCTAAATTCTCAGCCCATCTTATTTTGAGACAGGGTCTCACTAAGTTGCCAAGGCTTAGTGATCCTTTTAAAGGTTGTGATCCTTTGGCCTTAGTTTCCAACAAGTGTGAGTCACTGTATCTGACTTTGTTTTCTAATTTTAATTTACTTTTTTGTGGTACTGGGGATGAAACCCAGGGCCTTGCACACGCTAGGCCAGTGCTCTATCACAGCAGTATATCTCCGGCCCCATTTTCCTTTTTTTTTTTTTTTTTTTGAGACAGGGTCTCACTAAGTTGCCAAGGCTGGCCTCCAACTTTCAATCTCCCTGCCTCAGCATCCCAAGTAGCTAGGATTATGGTGTCCACCACCACATCCAGCCCCATTTTTATTTAATCACCTATAAAATATATCCTTTTTCTGGCCTTTCCTGCACGAGAATAGAAGCTCCAAGAAAAAAGGAACTGTTTTGTTCACTGATGTATCTCCAGTGCCTAAAACACTGCCTGGTACACAGACGGTGCTCAATAAGTACCCTGGAATAAGGTGTAAATCATCATGAACAACAACAACAACAAAAAAGTAGAGTAACTGGAATTGAACTGACACTAATAGTTTGGGTCTATTTTGTGTCCCCAGCATGTGGCCCAGCGCCTGCTACACAGGAGGTGCTCAGGGATGTTTCTAGATGAGGAACCAAGCCCAGCCCTCCCAGCAGAGGCACCCAGACTCACCGTCAGAGGGCAGGGAGTCTCGGCAGTGTCCTGGGAAGGGGAGGAGGAGGAGGAGGAGGAAGAGGAGGGAGTGAGCGAGCCTGGGGCAGGGAAAGAGGCAGAGAGTGAGTCCCCAGGCGCCAGCTTCTCCTGGGACTGCCCCCATCCCCAGTGCTCTCTGCCCGCAGCCTGCACATTCACCTCGGCCCAGAGCA
The DNA here is from genome assembly GCF_001458135.2 of Marmota marmota marmota. Taxonomy (NCBI): domain Eukaryota; kingdom Metazoa; phylum Chordata; class Mammalia; order Rodentia; family Sciuridae; genus Marmota; species Marmota marmota. The sequence goes on from NW_026000205.1 coordinate 9,147,760, forward strand.
GCCAGCGCAGCCAGCAGGCTCTTCTGGAACTCGTCAGCCTCTGCAGGACTCTGAAATGTCAGTCCGAACTTGCAGTCTCCCAGGCTCCAGTGGTGGAAGATGGGGTTTACTTTGTTGTAAACCAAGCCTGGCCGCAGGGTGCACTCCAAGGTGGTCTGAGGGGCAGGAGGGGGATGGGTGAGACACAGGACCTAGCCACAGCTGTGACTTCCCCTCACTCACCCTTGCCCCTCTGCATACCCCAGCATCCTACCAACCTCATTCCCCAATCCTGCTTATACCCCTGAACCCTGATACAATCCTCCAATTTTATGGAATGCACCTCTGATACTTCAATATTTTCTTCAATCATTTGATCATTATATTTTTCCTAATATTCCCCTGTGATACCCTGGTAGGAATCCCAATTTTTTTCTTTCTTTCTTTCTTTTTTTCTTTTTTTGGTACCGGAGATCGAACTCAGGGGCACTCAACCACTGAGCCACACCCCCAGTCCTATTTTGTATTTTGTTTAGAGAAAGGATCTCACTGAGTTGCTTAGCACCTTGCTTTTGCTGAGGCTGGCTTTGAACTTGTGATCCTCCTGCTTCAGCCTCCAGAGCTGCTGGGATGACAGGCATGCGCCATTGTGCCCAGCAGAATTCCAAATTTTATTGACTGCCTAAAGCATTGTTAATACCTTTCCGATGACCCAACATGCCCCCTTCAGACTCAAAGCACTCCAAGAAAAAAGGAACTTTTTTGTTCACTAATGTATCTCCAGTGCCTAAAACACTGCCCGATACACAGAAGGTGCTCAATAAGTACCCTCAACCTTTAGTGAACGTGGTGGTGCATGCCTGTAATCACAGCTCGGGAGGCTAAGGCAGGAGGATTGCATGTTCAAAGCCAGCCTCAGCAATTTAGTGAGACCCTGTTTCAAAAAATAAATAAATAAAAAAGGGCTGGGAATGTAGCTCCACAGTAATGCACCCTTGGGCTCAATCTCCAGAACCAAGGGAAAAAAAAAAAAAAA
>NW_026000205.1:9150533-9152223 GCF_001458135.2 Marmota marmota marmota
AGCAGCTCTGGAGGCTGAAGCAGGAGGATCACAAGTTCAAAGCCAGCCTCAGCAAAAGCAAGGTGCTAAGCAACTCAGTGAGATCCTTTCTCTAAACAAAATACAAAATAGGACTGGGGGTGTGGCTCAGTGGTTGAGTGCCCCTGGCGGGCCCCCCCCTCGGGCCTGGCCCCTCGGACCCGACATACGCTCACCTGGCTGAGGCCCCCGCCCCCCACAGGCAGCCAGCCCCCACTGGAGTCATCTCGGGCCATCACCACAGCTCGGACCCGCACCATGTACCTGGAGGAGGTTGGGAGGACAGGGACAACAGTCAGTGAAGTCAAATCCTGTTTTCCCCCTCAGTGTTCTCCCAGCCCTGGTCTCCCTGGCTTCATCGCTCACATCGGGATGCCCTGTACCCCCAGCCACCAGTACTGGCTGTCTCCTCTCGTGTCCACTTTATTCTAGCATGGCTTCTTTCTTCCTTGTGACATCTCTTCTCTCCCATGTCTACCTTCTCCCAGACACCTATCTTTTCTCTCCATACCCACCTTTCCCCCATCTTTCCCATCACCAGCCCCAGAGCCTTAGTTTTTCATTTCCCCTCCCCCTCCTGCTCATACCCTCAACCCGGTCTCCTTCCCTCTCAGCACAAACCCACAGCCCCACCCATCATCCCCCCTCACAGTTGGGTTCCTGCGCATATGTATTTCTCAGGGCCCATCAACTCAGCTCCAGTTCTCTCAACCTGCCTCTGCACCCTGTCACCCAGGCCACTGGCTGGGTGAGAAACCCTGGCTCTCTTCCCCCCACCCCTTCCCGGATTTATGAATGAGACCGGATGCAAAGCTCACTGAGTCACCCAGCAACGGGGAGATGGACAGGGAGCAGGGAGAGAACCAGAAATGGCCAGAAAGAGGCCGAGAGAAAGAGATGGAGGCAGAGGAAGCCAGAAACCGGCAACTGAAGATATCCTGGGAGCATTTCATTCACAAAAATCAAGGCTGCTCCCTCAGGTCCCGGCCGAGTGAAGCCAAGGGGAAGAGATGGGAGGTGGGTGGGGAGACCAATACCCCTCCCCAGCATCCTTCAAAAATATTTCATCCTGCCCACCCCCCAGCTCAGGGGACAGAGCCCTCCCCCCAGTAATTTGGATTAGCGTCCAGCCCCTCACTGCCATCCAGCGCAGGGACCCAGGCGTCCCAACCTTAGGATCCCAGGCAACGAGTTCTAGCCCCCTCCCCCACCTGCAGGCTGCCGGGTTTCCCGGGGCCTTCGGGAGGGGAAGGGGCGGTCGCAGCGCCCCCAGCCCCCTTTTCTCAATGGGATGGGATTTTGTGAATGAGCAGTCACGTGACTCTGCTTCCTTTGTCCGCCCGCCTCCCCCGACAACAGGTGAAGCAGGGAAAGAGGGCAGGGGTCCCCCCGCAGGGCCTAGCTGGGCTGGGGCACCAGTATCTCGGGGTGCCCTACGCTCCTCGCACATCTGTGTTTCCCCGGGGAGTGGTCCTCAGAGTTCCTCAATGGTGAGGGTCCAGGACGGAATTTTGTGAATGAGGAGTCCTTGGAGGAAGTCCAGGACCCCAAAAGGAGACCGGTACCCTAAATGGCTGCCGCGCAGTTTGGGGGCCCCCATCCCCTTGTCCTCCCAGCCGGGGTCCGCGGGGCGCCGGGGTGGGCAGAAGGCGCTGCGCGGTCCTGGCCGCCC
>NW_026000205.1:9152246-9154111 GCF_001458135.2 Marmota marmota marmota
CAGCAGGTGGGGGCGGGTTGGGGTCGAGGGCAGATTCCCCCGACAATCGGGGGCGGGACCAGAGAGTGGGGCGGGGCCTAGGCCCCTGGAGAATGATTGGAGTGCTGGGAGAGAAGCCTGAGCTCCTGTAGGCTACAGGGCACAACCATCATTAGCGGTGTGGCCGGACAGACAGACCGGAAGGCGGGCAAGACCTGAGTCTTGAAGTCTGGAGACCCTGGGCTTGGCCAAAGTGTAGGGATGTGCTTTAAGGAACCAGCCAAGGAAATAGGGGTGGAACCTTAGAACTTTAAGGGGTTGGGGCCTAAATTTCTTACCAGCAGCTTATGAGGGGTCACGGGGAAGTAGGCGTGAGCGTCGAGATTCTGGAAACAGAAGACTGGAGACGAGAGCTGAGTAGATATTGGAGGACAAGGGCGGGGCCAATGCAGACGGATAAGTTCTGGAACAGACAACGTCGTGGGGTCCCCATTGCCCTGGCAGACTGACTGGCTAAAGTTTTTCTGACCGCAGTCCTCGACCTCCGTCGGAAATGGGGAACGTGCAGTCGGAGCCATCCGCGGGCGGGGGCTCCCGAAAAGAACAGGCCTCGGATCGCGCCTCTGACTCCCGCCGGACGTCCCTGGTGGAGCCCGAGGTGACCCCCTCCTCCCCGGCCATGCGCCTGGCTCGAGGGCTGGGTGTCTGGTTCCCTGGCAGCTCCGCGCCCCCGGGACTCCTGGTACCCCCGGAGCCCCAGGCCTCACCCTCACCCCAGCCCCTGACCTTAGAACTGCCCTTGCCAGTGACGCCCCCTCCAGAGGAGGCGGCTGCAGCCGCAGTCTCCACACCACCCCCGCCCCCAGTGGGGACCCTGCTGCCCGCGCCATCTAAGTGGCGAAAACCCACGGGCACTGCGGTGCCCCGGATCCGCGGCCTGTTGGAGGCGAGCCATCGCGGACAGGGCGACCCTCCGAGCCTCCGCCCGCTGCCACCGCTGCCCAAGCAACTAACTGAAAAGGACCCTGTCCTGAGAGCCCCAGCCCCTCCTCCTCCGACGCCCCTGGAGCCACGAAAGCCACCACCACTGCCACCTTCAGACCGGCAGCCCCCAAACCGCAGAATCACTCCAGCTCTGGCCACATCTGCCACAAGCCCCACAGAAAGCCAGGCCAGGCACATCGGCGAGGGTCAGACGGCCGGTGGGGCCCGCGGAGGGGCTCCTCCCCAAGCGGGCGAAGGCGAAATGGCTGAAATGGCTCGGTCTGCGGCTTCCGAGTCCGGCCTGAGCCTGCTATGTAAAGTCACCTTCAAGTCCGCACCCCCTTTGTGCCCTGCGGCAGCCTCGGGTCCCTTAGCTACCAAAGCCTCGCTCGGGGGCGGTGGAGGCGGAGGACTCTTCGCTGCTTCAGGTGCCATCTCTTACGCTGAGGTCCTGAAACAGGGACCCCTCCCACCTGGAACTGCTCGTACCCTGGGAGAGGTCCCTCTTGCGGCACAGGAAACGGAGGGAGGGAATGGAGACGGCGAAGGGTGTTCTGGTCCCCCTGTGGCGCCTGCGTCCCACGCCCGGGCCCTACCCCCGCCCCCCTACACCACATTCCCAGGCTCAAAGCCCAAATTCGACTGGGTTAGCCCTCCCGATGGCCCTGAACGCCACTTTCGCTTCAACGGGGCTGGCGGAGGTGTTGGGGCTCCCAGACGGCGCGCGGCTGCGCTCTCTGGACCGTGGGTTTCCCCTCCGCCACCACCAGGGCAGGCTCACCCAACTCCGGGGCCCCGGAGGCCCGCGCCTGCCCTGCTGGCGCCGCCTATGTTCATCTTCCCGGCGCCCACCAATGGTGAGCCCGTGCGCCCTGGGCCACCGGGTCCACAGCAGTTGTTGC
>NW_026000205.1:9155591-9180660 GCF_001458135.2 Marmota marmota marmota
CCCCCACCCATCAAGGCTCGCACGCGCAGAAACAAGGGTCCCCGCGCGGCCCGTGGAGTGACCCGTGAGGACGGCGGCCCTGGAGATGGTCCTCGCGAACGGACTGCAGCTACCGTGACTGACAGCGGCGGTGGAGGGGGTGGTGGCAGTGGGGCCCCTACAGCTGGGGCAGCTAGCTCGGGTGCCGCGCGCCACTGGCCGCCCTTCCAGGTGCTTAACTCTTGTCCCTGCAAGTGTTACTGCCGCCACCAGCCGCGTCATCGCAGACTGCCCCGCAACGTGTCTGCCTGGTGAGGGGAAGTCTGGAATGTAGGGAGGGGAGGGCATACCTCTTTTAAATCCTGAACCAGATTTTCCAAGATAGACCCTCCCTTACCTACAACTCAAATTTACCTGAGCTCCAATCCTTCAGGACCCTGAGAAGCTTTCCTGACACCCTGACTGGGAAGAGGGGACACCTTGACCCAGCCCCTTGGTTTCAGACCCCCAAGCTGACCTGTGGCCCTTCAGCTACCCTGGAGCCATCAGGGAGGGAAGCTGGTTCCAGCTGGCCTGACCTTATTCACTGCCTTGACCCCCATGCCTGACAGCACCAAATGGGGCCATGTTCCAAGCTCTTCAGGGAGGGGAGGAAGATGGCATCAAAGGGGTAAATGTAGATCCCCAACTTCTCTGGACAGGGGAAGCCCTGACCTAGCCCCCTGTCTACTCTGGCAACTTCTGACTCTGGGAGCCAAAGTTTTAACCACCAGGGAGCACTGATGCCCCAGCCCTTGTGCTGCAAAGCCTACTCCAGAGTCCCCAGAGCCAGGAGAGCTCCTGTATCCTCCAGCACCCCTCCCCCCAGGCCAGATCTCTCAGCCTTCAGGAGCTTCTACTCAGGGAAAGTGAAGCCCCAGAAGAGGTAAGGGGCCTCACAGGCCTTTGTGGATTTTTCCCTCTTCCCAGGCTGAGCACACCCACCAACCACCTGAGCGAGCCACCCTGGGTGGCCACCATCAAGCTCGCTGGCTCCCTGGTAGCTGGGCTGGAGCACTATGACTTGCAGGCCACCCATCCCAACTGAGTGCAGTCAACGCCCTCTGCCTTCCCCTCCATGCCAATAAAATAACCAATCCACGTGCCTAGTTGCCTGTCAGTCACCCACTGTGGGCTGAAAGAGTAGGGTGAGGAAAAGGCAGAAGTCCATCATAGCACCACATCGGGTCCATTTATCCAGCATCTGCACCGATGGGGGGGGTCTCATTTCCCATCAGCTTTTTTCATTTCTGAGCTAACCTGATGCCAAGCTCACATTCTAGAACAAATCACTCTGGAAAGGAGCATTCCTAGTTTACAGTGGGGAAGACCAATTCTGGATGACTTTCTTGAAAATTCCACAATCCACAAATGGCTCAGCCAGATTTAGACTAGCACCTTAAAACATCTTTCCAAGAACTTCAGGCAGGAAATGTAGACTGGTGTGCAGGGTGGTCCTAGGTCACAGCACTAGCTCACAAACAGGGACAAGTAAGGCAAGCCTCTGCAGGGGCCACACTTTTTGTTCCAGTGGTAGCACACAGATTCCATTTTGCATGTCATTTGTAAAATTATTTAATCCGCTGCCAACATGGGATACTTCATACCCTTTGCCGAAAGATTCAGATACCCTGGCCCAACATTCCAATGTGTCCATTTGGAGCCTGTGCTCTTTGTGGGCCACAGGGCGTCTGTATTTGAGACCAGGAGCAATAGCCAATAGCCACTGGACAGAGGCTGCCTAGATGGTGTTATCTCAAACCCCCAATTCCAGGTTCTCCAGAGATGATAGTTTCTCTGCCATCCCAACTGGGTATATACAAGGGTCTGGAAGAATGAATGTCAATCCACCTTTATTGGAGGACAGGTTGCACTGTGACAGTTTTAAATAACCAAGGGCCAGTGGGCTCAGACAATCATCTCCAGCTGCCGGGCATACTCGATGACTTGCTTGGCCAGTTCCGTAGAGGGGATGATGGTGTCTTCTGGCTTCTGCTGCTGGCTGGCAAAACTGTAGTAGTTGTTGGGGCCCAGGACCCACCCTCGCTGCAGGAAGGGAAGAATAAAAGATGGGTGATGTGATCCCAAAGGCTGTCTTTCCACCCCATGGAGCCACCACTCACCCATGTGTGCCACGGCTCCCTCTCATGACTCCCCCCACTACCTACACAACTCTAGGCAAAGAAATTCACTCTCTCTGCTCTGGTTTTTCCATGTTCAAGACAGATACCCTCTGGGTCCACCATAAGGATTCAGTGAATCAAAACCTTTGAAATGATATTTGGCCTAGAATAAGTGATCAACAACTGCCATCATCACCCACACTCAATTTCACCCCTTTTACAGTCTGCTCTTGACTCTCCTCCTGCCTCCTAGGACACCAGGATCACTGTGCACCATGAGTCACCATTTCCAGAGGCAATCTCCTGCTCAAATGTTCCATACTAAAGGAAGCAAAGTCTGACAGAAAAAGTTGCCACTTTTAAGGAATTCTAATAAAGGCAAAAGCCAGCCCAGCATGGTGGGGCACCTTTCAAGTCTCAACTACTTAGAGGCTAAGGCAGGAGGCATGCAAGTTTATGGCCAGACTGGGCAAATTGGTGAGAACCTGTCTCAAAATTAAAAAATAAAAGGACTGGGGATGTAGCTCAGTGGTAGAGGGCCCTGGGTTCAATCCCCAGTGCCAGGGAGGCAGAAAGGGGGCAAAAGATAATATGTGCAGTGTACCACCTCCACCTGAAGCCAGGTGCTAGGCTAAGCTCATCCCACATATTAAAACTCTATTCTATGGATACACAAGCTCAGAGATTTGGCCACTTGCCTAAGGACCACATACAACACACAGCTGGATTCAAATCTGAACAGTCTTGTCCCCCCAGACCGCCCCACTGCTCACTAACACATGCTAAGAGCATGCCCCCCTTGGCTCCACAGCCCCTTGTCCTGCACCCCAGCCACCTTCTTAGCGTAGTCTGTCATCTTTTTGGGTGTGTTGAAGAAGAGGATCCGGGTGGCCTCAGTGAAAAGGATTTTCTCGTAGGCCTTCTCAATGCATCCTGCAATCTCGTCCCTGGGGGAAAATAATGAGGTTCCCGTTAGTGAACACAACCCCCCAGGTCCCGTCCTCCTGGGCCTGACAGGTGCCAGCTCTGACCTTTCGGTGCAGCACTGATGTCTGGAATGTTCCTGCCCTATTTTACTAGCAGAGGCTTAGAGAGAGGAGTAACTTGACCAGAATCACAAAACAAGCAAGGGCCACAGGGGATCCACATTTAGATCTCTCCGACTCCCGGAACTGAGGAACCAAACTCCAATCCCACTCCAATCCCGAGATGGGAGGATTTGAGACTCTCTGAAATCCAGCCTGGGATTCCCACAAGGGGCTTTCTTCCCATAAACCCTCCTCACAAGAGTGCTGCATCCTACTTCACAGAGCTCAAGGGGTCCCTTGAATCCATGAACAGCAATAACATAGCAAAACAGCTACGCACCAAGTTCTGGAATGGGGTGAGCCCTCGAGAAAGACGGGGATAAGGAAGAACGTGGGCATTTCTGCAATGTCACATCTCTCAGGAAGAGGGTAGGTATGGGCTCTCACAACAAATGAGGTTTGGGAGAGGTATGTCTTTCACAACAAATACCCTGGTTTGTTAGAATGCTTGCCCAGCATGCATTAAGGGCTCTGGGTCCCACCCTCAGAATCTTACAAAAAAAAAAAAAAGACAAGTCCCTAAACCAATTAGGCCTTTAGTCCCAGCTAAGGCAAGAGGATCACTTAAGCCCAGGTTAGAGGCCAACCTGGGCAACTTAGTGAGACCCCCATCTCCAAAACCAACAATAACAACAAAACACTATTCCATGTCTTTACACTTGCCTTTGTCACCCCAAAAAATGGAGGGGCTGGTGATATAGCTCAGTTAGTAGAGTACTTGCCTTGCATGCACAAGGCCCTGGGTTCAATCCCCAGCACCACACACATACACACACACACACACACACACACACAAAGGAAACCCATTCCAATCTGGTACTTCACCCAAGTGAACCAGCTGTGCCACCAACTTTGACACTCTTTTATTTTAACTCTATTTTATTTATTTATTTATATGTGGTGCTGAGGATTGAACCCAGTGCCTTACCCGTGCCAGGCAAGCACTCTATCACTGAGCCCCAGCCCCTTGACACCCTTTTATACCTCAAAAGGGACTTATATGTCATACCCACCTGCCCCTGTGTAGACAGCAACCCCAGGGGCTGACAGGACTTGGTGGCCCCATTCTAGACAAGGGAAACTGACTGTTGCAGAGTTTAGGTGCCCGGAGGTGAGGTTATATGACTCACTGGATGCATCTTTGGCCCAGAGATGGACTGGAACACTTCTCAGAGAGGCAGCATGGCCCCCATCTGCTGAGCTGTCTGGGTGCCACACCCAGGCTCAAGTTCGACCCATGGCCAACCATGTAAACAGCCCGAGGGACAAGCGGAGAGCTGTTGTCCACAATAGCATGACCAGTTCCATTTCACAGAAAAGAACTAAAATGCTAGGATAGAAACATGCCCAGCCTACCCAGATCACGAGTGGCCAGAAAGGATTTCAAATTCAGGGCTGTCTATGCCAGAGGCTGAGCTCTTTCTGAACCCCACACAGTTCTGGTTCCCCACACACCTGATAGTGTCCAGCAGAATGTCGATGAAGAAGGTGTAGCTCTCAGCAGGGATGTTGCCTTTGGCCAGGAACACCTTGTTGTAGCTGCCCTCCATCAGGTACTGCAGAGGCCGAGGATGGAGAAAAGACGATGAAGAATAGCAGCACAGAGACACCCTGGCACTCCCCACCCTGGCCTCTCTCTCTCCCCCCTAGCTTGTCCTGAGACTGCATCTCCTTATCTCAGCTCCAATTATAAAAAGGAGACCAAGGGCTGGGGCTGGGGCTCAGTGGTAGAGCACTTGCCTAGCATGGGCAAGGCTCTGGGTTCGATCCTCAGCACCACGGTAAAAAAAATAAACAAAGGCATTCTATGCATTTACAGCTACCAGAGAGAGAGAGAGAGAGAGAGAGAGACCAAACTGGATCTACTGGGGTTTATCTACCCACAACTTTGCCCAAACTATGCTGCCTGCCCTCCTGCCCTCCCCTCCCCCAGCCAAATCCTGTGCAACCTCAGCTTCAGGAACTATTTCTTAACCCCAGCTCCTAAAGTTCTTCCCTGGTCCAGCTCATTTGTTTCTCAAACATAGCAGGCAGTTTCTGCCTCAGTTTAGACTGGCTGGTTGCTCTGCCTGGATTGTCACATGGTTTCATTCTCATCCTTTGCAAGTCTTGCATAAATCCCAACTCTTCAGAGTCCTTTCTGACCACCCCATATTAAATTTTTGTCCCCTGCCCATTACACCCCACCCTCCTTCCTTATTTTTCTCCACAGAACTTACCTGACAGACCACAGGTTACTTCCACTTTTGCTTACTATCTGCTTCCTCACCTCACTGTCATCACCCCAAGATCAAGAAATTTATGATTCAATGCAGTCTAAAAGCTAACAAGCACCCAGTGCACAGCTGGAGCTCAATATTTGTTGCATAAATGAGCCAATATTAATGAACCCTGACCACTCCCCTAGTACTTGTCCTGGTACTACCCACCTTAGCCAAGCCCTTCCTTCCCTGCCCAGCCTCACCTGCTCAAGGGACACAGGGTGCTTGATGTAGACATTGGTCTGGATATCCTTGGCAGGTAGGCGCTCCAACTCTGTATGAAACTCAGCTACCCGGTTCTGGGACAGCAGGAAGAGGAGGTTGAGGCCCAAAAGCTGGTGCATGTAGGCTGACTCGGGGAGCTGCTCCCTGTGGACCAGGAAGGGGAATCCAAAAAAAAAAAAAAAAAAAAGGGAAGGCTTAGGGACCTACCAAGCACCAGGGACCCTCCTTTATCTCCTAAAAGGATTATAGGGCCCTGGGTTTTCAGATGAAGAAACTGAGGCCCAAAGAAGCAAGAAATCCCTTATTAGTCATATCAACCCAGTCAAACAAGTGACCTCATTTCAGAAAAGTGACTTGATTTCCCCAAATGTAAAATGGGTTATCACCAAAGTATCCACCTCATATAGATAGGTTAAACAAAGGTTAAGTGAGTAAGATGATCTAACCCAGGTAAAATGACTAGAACAGAGTCTTACCCAAAAAAGCACTATATAAGCACTATATGATTATGCCAATAATCATTGCCCTCACTTTAAGGGGGAAACTGAGTCAGAGAGGTGACCACATTATCAAAGTGTCAGGATGTTTTAAACCAGTCTGTCTGATATCAAATTTTTAATCATTAATCCATACAGATATCAAATTCTTAATCATTATTCCATAAAGATGTCATTCAGTTTTATATTCTGCACACATCAAGTCCCTGCTCTGGGCCTGGGCTGGGCCTGTAGTAGGCAGGGCTAAAAACCCACCTGTGACCAAGACAGTTCCAAACTCTACCTTTAGGAAGCTCCCAGTCCAGTGGGAGAGACAGGGCTGGGATGGAGAAATACAATCCAAGGCTGGAGCCAAGGCAGGTAAAAGATAATGGTGGCCACACTGGGCAGAGGGGATGTAGTGTGGGAACAGGTAACGGAAGTCAATGGATTAGATATCTACAGAAATTAGATCATACAACCCATCTCAGGACCTCCAAGTCAATCTCCTGACCCTGAAATCTCTGGGTACATAACTAGGCAGATCAGGGGCTCCCAGTAGAAGGAAGAAGCCCATTTGAATGAAACAAAGATATAAAAGTTGCCCAGTAACCACCATCCCTCCCCAGTGGCAGGGCCCAACCTCACTTGTAATCAAAGTAGTAGCATTTGAGCTGAGCCATGTAGCGCTCGAAGGAGGGGATGTCCTTGCGAAGGATGCTCCACTGGGCCCCGATCTCCAATATGTCACCTGTGAGTGACAGGGCAAGCTCTCAGGAGATGACTGGTTGCCTCCCCCAAACCACAGCACCATTCCTGCCACAATCCTCAGCCCATCACCCCCCCCCAACCCCAGGGACACTTACGGGCCAGAATGAGCTGTTGTTTGGTCAGCTTGGTCCCTGTGGTTGGCAGGAAGTTAAGCTCCAGCAGAACCAGCTGACAGGGAGGAAAGGAGGGAAGGAAGGAAAGATGGGACTTCAAATATAGGTTACTAGGCTGGGCAGGTAGCTTAGTGGTAGACTGCTTGCCTAGCATGTGCAAGGCCCTGGGTTTGATCTCCAGAAACACACACATAGAGGCTACTTACCCTCTCTGGGGTTTGTTTTTTCCTACCTGGAAAATTAAACTAACCATCATCCCTGACTCATAAAACTGTTTTGAGTACTTCAAGGAGCCAATCCTCAAAAAGCACTCAGAATAGAACCTGAACACAAGCAAGCACTCATTTGGGATGACCTCATATCATATATATTAATAGCCCTGCTGGGGAAACAGGAAAGACACTCTAGTGCCTGATCCAACGAAGTCACCGGGATGGGAAGGACACCAGTACCTTCTGTTCTTGACAGATTTTCCCTACACTCTTTGGGAAGGGGCAGCTGGGCTACCCCAAAAATCTACAGGTAGGGAGAGGCACTAACCTCCGCCCAAATCCAGCATATACACCATTCCTTATTAAACTCAGTAACTTGGCCCAGAATACTCTATTTATACTCTTTACCAAACAGACCTAGTCTGAAGCACCCTGAACCCCATATTATTTTTCTTGTAGGTTCTGCCCTGCCCCTGCCCCCTTTTCCAGAGATACTCCCTTAACCTCAGATTTCTCAGACCCCAGCTTGGCCAGGTCTCACCCACACATCCCTACACGCCCCATCATCTCAGACTTTGTTTTGCAGTTCTCATTCCCCATTTAGCGTTGTCATGAACTCGCCATCGGGAAAAACCCGATACTGCATCCGGCCCCTCTGATCAGCAGGGCTTCCGAACGGCAAGACTGGAACCCCTCGCTTGGTTCTGCCCTGACCCATCTCTCCATCACTCCCTCCCCACCCTGCCCCCCTGGCGCCGCACTTGGTCCGTTCCAGCCCTCTTCTGCTCCTTGACCCCCTCCGAGTTCGCACTTAGGCTGTTCCGAATGTTTTGTCGTTTGGATCTCCAGGCCGCCCGGTTTCCATCGGCACCGAAGCCTCTCGGGTGGCCCGGAACTTGGTTGGGACCAGACCTCTCGTAGCACCCCCTTAAGCACTTGGCTTCCTGGGCCCGCCAACCCCTACCTTGAGGCGGCCCAGCTCTTCTCCGCATTTGCTAAGATTGGGGCTTTTCCGGTTCCACTCGCCCTTGAGTTGCTCGTACATGCCGGCCGCGGCCTGCAGGATAGCGCCCGAGGCCGCCGCAGACCCGGAGCTCGAGATGCCTGTCGTTCCGTTCATGGTCGCTGCCGCCATCTTCCGTGATTTGCCGAACCGCCGGCCTCGTTTACGGCAGCGGCGCCTACGGACTTTCGCCCGGCGGAAATGGGGCTGGGAGGTGGAGCCCAAGGGCGGGGGCGGAGCTACGACTGCCCGCCTCTCCCCGCCGCGGGTGGCGAGCCGTAGCTCTCTGGGAGAAGTCCCGGAAGCCCTGCCCTTAATGAACATACCAGGAGCTCCGCCTCTGTTGTCACTCAAGCTGGTGACCGGAAGTCGGCTTGCCCTAACGTCTCAACGCGCTCCTCCCATCCCAGTAGTCAATATGGCTTTCCTGGCTTCAGCCCGTGCGCTGGGGACGCTGTTACTGTCTGGAGATTCCACCTTAGGGTAGCTTCTATAAGCCAAGAGGTGGCGATGTGGAGCCAATAGGACAACTCCTTTTACATATATTTACATAAACCTATACTATGTTTAAATAATGAGATTTCATTTTATAGAGGTATGGAGAGGCTGGGTAACCTTCCAAAGCTCTAGTAGCTGGGATTTGAACCTATGTATCTAGTCTCTCTGTGCATCTGTCCGCATTTTTCTCCAAATTTATACAAATAAGCACAAACTATTTACAAAGAACATCCAGCCCTATGGCTTTAAATGACACATAGAAGCAGATAATTTCCAATTTTTCATACCAGCTTTTACTTTCTTCATTGCTGCATAGACACTACACCTGCATATTCAGCCACTTTTTCTCGAAAGAAACTCAAATTCTCCTTCCCCCCGCCCCACGCCCACCTCGCCAGCCGAGCGGGGGGCGGGGGGGGCAGGGGGCAGTCTTCCATGACCACCTCCCGCAGGCATGGCGCAGGGCCCCCCCTCTCATTAAGGCAGCAGCAAGGCACAGCAGGCTGGACTTCATTTTCCAGGAGCAGAGGATGACGGAATCGGTGCCCACCTGGCAGGAACCATGGCTATTTAGCAACTTAAACAAAAATAGCAGCTTTGCCAATTTGAGAATGTATCCATATGGACTGGTGTCACTTGACCTTCAGAGTTAGGACAGTGATGCACAGGACAAAGAAATGGACAGTCTTCTGAACAAAGTGGAAGAAAGAATGAAAGAATTAGGTGAGGATAGTACTGGGCGAGTGAAATGCATACTACCCATAGTTGGAGGAGGGGCCATCGGCAGATATCAGGCCTACCGCTGATCGGCACATCGTATGACAGAGAAGAGGAGGTGTATGATGAAGACCCACCTTATCAGAACATTAAAATTCTACACCTGAAGCAATTCGGAACTATTCTTGTCCTTAGCGGGGATGTTAATTTGGCAGAGAGTGATCCTGCCTATACCTGGGCTATCATGGGCAGAGGCAAAGAAGATCACACTGGCAAAGATGAGCTGATTCTGGGAGGCAAAGAAGAGGGTGTATTATGTGAAATAGTCAAACTGAAACCAAAGATGGTCACTATGGTAGAGATTGACAAATGGTGATTTGATGGATGTAAGAAATATATGCAAAAAAACATGTGCTAAGGATCTTAGTCTTAAAGGAGACTGCTATCAGGTTCTGTTTTTTTGTTTTTTGTTTTTTTGTGGCACTAGGGGTTGAACCCAGGGCCTTGTGCATGGTAGGCAAGCACTCTACCAACTGAGCTGTATCCCCGGCTCCCCATCAGTTTCTAATAGAAGAATGTATTCCAGGGGCTGGGGATGTAGCTCAAGCGGTAGCGCGCTAGCCTGGCCTGCGTGCTGCCCGGGTTCCATCCTCAGCACCACATACAAACAATGTTTGTATTAATGTTTGTAAATAAAAAAAAATGTTGTGTCCGCCGAAAACTAAAAAATAAATATTAAAAAAAATTCTCTCTCTCTCTCTCTCTCTCTTTAAAAAAAAAAAAAATGTATTCCAGTACTGAAGAAGTATGCCAAAGAAGGGAGAGAATTTGATTATGTGATGATTTCACAGCTGGTCCAATGGCCACATCTCCAGAAGAAGATTCCACATGGGAGTTTCTCAGATGGATTCTTTTTTTTTTTTTTTTCTCAGATGGATTCTTGACCTATCAATGAAAGTATTGAGACAGGATGGGAAATATTTTACACAGGGCAACTGTGTCAATTTGACGGAAGCCTTGTCCCTCTTTGAAGAACAGCTCAGGTGCCTCTGTTGTCCTGTGGAATTCTCAAAGGAGATTGTCTGCGTCCTTTCATACTTGGAATTGTGGGTATTTTACACTGTTTGGAAGAAAGCTAAATCTTGAAGATGATTATTCCCCTAATCATGTGTGCTGCAAACAACTTTCCTAACCTCCGCATGCTGTACATGACATCAAAATAACTTCCTTAAAGTTTTCTTTTTATATATATATTTTTTAGTTGTAGTTGGACACAATAACTTTATTTTATTTATTTTTACATGGTGCTGAGGATTGAACCCAGGGCCTCACATGTACTAGGTGAGCGCTCTACCGCTGAGCCACAATCCCAACCCAAATTTTCTTTGAATTATTAATTTTAATTTTAAAAAGCAAAGGGAAAATGTATATTTTGATGAGTGAGGGTGTTATTTTTTGAAAGCCAGCTGAAGGGCAGTTAGATAGTTCAGCAAAAATTGCCAAGTACACTGACTGCCTAGAATGTAATTTTTGTTACTTATTAGTTCTGTATGGGTTTTTTTCTGTTTTCTTTTTTTTTTTTTTTTTTTTTTGGTTTTGGTAGACCAAAATTTGGATGTCTGGAGGAATGAGCATCATTGTTTTGTTCTGGAGGGAAGTTCTTGATGGTGATATGTTTTCCCCAAAAATGGATTTAGATATTAAAATTACAAAGGAGACAAAAAAAAATTCTCCAAATCAGCTCCATGGGTTTTCTGCACTGCTGAATTACTATCCCCACGTTTGGCATGTACTAGCACACAGTCAATAAATATTCGTTGAATGAATGACTATGTCAAATAAATTGTGGCATTTAAAGCCTTTTAAACAAAGAGCCGGATGTGGTGGTGCACGCCTGTAATCCTAGGGGCTCAGGAGAACGAGGTAAGAGGATCACAAGTTTAAGGCCAGCCTCAGCAACTTAGCAAGACTCCAGTCTCAAAATAAAAGGGACTGGGGATGTAGATTAGTGGCAAAGCGTCCCTGGGTTCAATCCCCAGTATCAAAAAACAAAAAATAAAATCCAGGGGATGGACTGCATTGAGACTATTGGCTAGACAGGGGATGGAGTACGGAAGCCACTTTCCTTTTTTCAGGTCCAGTCTCCTCTGTCCCTTCCTGAAAGCACAGTTTCCTTCCAACTGCCCTCCCCCACACATGTGCAAAAGTGGGATCTGATTGGCTTAACCCAATCATTGCCCCCATCCCTTTGGTAGTGTGATTGGTAGGGTGGTGCTCTGTGACCCAAGTTCATCCACTCAGAGTGACTGACAGGACTCTGTCTGACAATGTTGGATCCCAGGCCCTTCTTTTTCTGGACAAGAGGATGTACAGCCTTAGATGATGAAGATGGTTGTCTTGAGGTCAGAGCACACTCAGAAGAGAGTAGCAGAACAGGGTAATCTACCAAGAAATGATGCCAGGATCCTGCAGACACTGAGATCTGTATCTGTAGCTTCTGTTGGGCATGGTGTCATTCACCTGTAATCTCAGTGACTGGGGAGGGAGGCTGAGATAGGAGGATTACAAATTCAAGACCAGGTCAAATTTGAGGTCAGACCTTGTCTCAAAATTAAATAAAAAGGGCTAGGGGTGTAGCTCAGTGATAGAGTGCCCCTGGGTTCAATCCCTAGTACCAAAAAAAGCTGGTGGGGGTGAGAGGAGCCCATGGATTACCATCTCCATGTAGACCATCTGAGTGAAATTTTTACTACTTACAACTAAAATTAAAATCCTAACCTCAGATGTTGGTGTTCAAAATATTTAATCAATCAGAACATATTATAGGCCACAGCTATGGGCCTCAACCATGGAGGACCATGCCGGGTAGCAGGGAGGCCGAGACACTCTGGGTAGAACTGACAGCAGAGGGAGGCAGCTGACTTGATTGCAGTCATCTTGAGTCATAAAGGTCATGATTGCCCCTGAGGAACCCTGACCTGTTTTCCTAGAATAGTTTTCCAGCACATTTCAAATAAACGAAATCACTGGAGGGGTGTGTGAAGTTTTACAACTGGATCCCAACATCAGCACCAGAAATGTGCCTGACATCTTGGATGTTCACTTGAGATAAATCAGGTATATTCTGGCTTGGATGAAAGACACTTCTGTTCCGATTGCTCTACAAGCTCCCTCCCTCTGACCCGCTCAGTCTTACTGCTGTTCTTAAACATGCTTATTTCAATGGGTCCCCAATACATTTCATCCGTACAATTCTGGATCTGTGTCTCATGGCACAATTCACTTATGGTAGCTGATTCTTTTGCCGTGGATTTTCCTGGAATCGGATAGGCAAACAGAGAAGCAACTATTTGCTAATTGGCAACAGATAGATTTTGATTATTTCTTTTTCTTTTTTTTTTTTTTTTTTTGTGAGACAGGGTCTCCCCTAAGTTGCTGAGACTGGCTTCATACTCATGATCCTCCTGTCTCCGCCTCCTGAGTAGCTGGGATTACAGGTGTGCACCACCATGCCCAGTGCTGGATTTTGATATTTTAGCAATCTGAGCAGCTATACTGGAACAAATCAACTGAATATGAACCCCTGTGAGGACTCATGGATGGTCCTGAAATGAGGGTTTATTTGAGTCTAAATTAAAGAAGTAAACATTCAAACAAAACTGAAACAAAAGCAGGGGCAGGTGACAGGCTGCATTTCTAAAGAGAGAGCTAAAGGAGGTAAGGGTTGGGGCAGGTAGTAGACTCAGGTCTATGGTTTCTTTTTCTCGGCTGGCTCCAAATCAGCCTTGTGCTTTTGATCTTGGACCTTGAAGTCATCTACGGAGGGGACCTGGGAGAGAGGCCCAAAACTTGACTGAGATGATATGCTAAAGGCTCTGGAAGAGGTGGCGTAGGTGTAGTAGGATTCCGAGGCGATGATGTTATTGATCCTCCAGCGGAGATGGTTGCAGGCGTTCACCGCGTAGGGCCATAGGAGGCAGAAGAGGATGTAGAGGATCACCATGCCCACAAGCACACTGGCCGACACCTGTAGGCCACACAGCAGGTTTGGATGTGCAGCCTGTGGACTGGACCCCCTGTCCAACCAGCAGGGCAGCTCCCAGACCACCACTCACAATGACAATGAAGAGGGCCCGCTTAGCACTGAGTGGGAGCCCATGGATGTGCAGCAAGAAGATGAGCTGGTAGTTGCAGTAGGTGCTGTTGTCCACACCTCTGGTGGAAGATGGAATCCAAGACTCAGGAAGTAATCAAGCACCCCACAGGATACCCTCAACCCCCATCTGAACCACACATGGTGGGCTCACCTGTTACTCACTAGCACCTTGAAGAAGAATTCAGGGGCGATGATGCCTTGGGGGGTCATGTCATAGCATGGAGAATTCTCCAAACACAGCCACCTGGGAGCCCAAAGTAAAGCACTTGTGCTGCAAACATGGGTGCCAAGCCCTGATTTCCTTCCTACACCCCACAGGGGGCTGGGTGAGCATGCTTGGTGCAGCCTTCTCTCATTGATTCCTTTATCCATCCATCCAGGGAAGCTGCCCAATGCCCGCCATGCTGCGGGCTGCTAATTTATTCACTCATCTCCTGCGGCCTTCACGCCTCCATCTGCTCTTTTTTTTACCATGCATTCATCAGGATTCTGGGGTCAGGTACCCATTACGTGCTATCTCCTCATTCACCCCTTGCTGCCTTCACTCCTTCATCCACAAGTATGGCTTGAACACTTACTAGTTACAGAGTCCCACCTTTTTTCACTTATTCTCCCCCTGATTCAGTAAACAAGCTGAACCCTGAGGAGGTGCACCCGATTGATTCGCTTGTTCATTCTTTGCAATTCATTTACTCCTGGCAGCATTTTCTGCATTTCATTGCCTCTAAAGTAGTTATTGACCCCTATATGCTAATTTGCTCCCTCATTGTTCGATTCATTCATTAACACCTCCCTTTAACTGTCAATAAATGCCTACATGAATTATTCATGTGTTCATTCTTTCATTCAGAAAATACTATGTCAAGTCTATATTCAGGATGTGATCCTGTAAAGGGAGATAGACCCCACACGAGACAGTGGCAGCTCAAGAGGGTTAAGGACGGGGTGGGGAGGCATAGGCAGGTGACCAGTTGTGGGGAGTTAGTGGGGGCCAAGAAGAGGCGACTGTCCCAAACTGAAACAGTGGGAGAAGTCCTCCTCCTTGAAAGGGCATCTGATCTAAGAACTGAAGAAAGAACAGGAGGACCCAGCATTCCAGAGGGTCCCGCTCCACAAGGTCAGTGTCCCCCACCTCCCTTGAGGAACACAAAGGCAGTCCCCTGGCTGCAGGCTCTAGCAGTCTCTCACAGGCATAAGGGATGGCACGCCTGATGGGCAGGTTCGGGGTCAAGGGGCGTTGCGCACTCACTCAATGCCGGATCTCTTATAAGACATGATATAGAAGGCCATATCGTGGGTGGTCTCTGAGGTCTTTGTGGTCCAGATTCTGCTACCTGTTCTGTGCAGGAAGGTGTAATTTTAGCTTGGACGGAGCATGGCCTCTGCCAGTGCAGAGCCCAACCCTGTGCTGGGGGGGGGGGACGGGATCTGGGTGGGGCTTAGCTGCTGTTTGGGCGTGGTTTGGGGTGTGGGCGTGGTTTGAGGGGAAGAGTGGGTGGGGTTTAAGGCAAGGGTGAATCCTGCTTGGCTCCAGGGCTGCAGGGGCAGGACGACTGGTTGTGGGGCGAGCCCCAGAGGGATTACTTGTCCAGGGGGCTGTTGTAGCGGTAGATTTCCTCCTCGTTGTAGTCTACTATACTGTCCAGCGAGGGCCCGCCTCCCACGACCTTCAGCACGTAGCTGCCGAGAGCAGAGGAGTATGCACCAGCTTGGGGTCCTGGGTACTGCATCCCCCACTGCCCACCTCCAGATCCCCCCGCCCACCCCCGCAGGCCGGTCTCACTTTTACCTTCCCTTAAAACTGCCAGAGTCTCCCGTTACCAAATCTTGAATCAAGAAGAAGGGGTAGAACACTGTGGAGTCAGAGGGGTTGGGACCAGGAAGAGAAGGAGTTAGCTTGGTCCGAGGAGTGGATGGAGGAGTGAGAGGAGCGGTAGGAGAGACAAAGAGGGAGGAGGGTCAGCGCAGAGGAAGGGGGTGGGTTGGTGGATGGTGGGGAGGGGAGCCGGAGGGAGGGAGGGAGGGAGGACAGGGCGGAGCTGTGGAGCTAGCGGGCAATGAACTATGGAAAGAAGGGACCAGACACACTGTCACGGTAGAGAAAGCAGGGCATCTCGGGGTCCACGCGCATGCAGTCGAAGTAGTGTTTGTTCTGCTGGCGCATGTATTTCAGAGTGTAGGTGATGTCGAAGGCCAGGCGCTTGCCTGGCGGACAGCCGATAAACACTGGCACCATCAGGTTGCCCTGAGCGGAAGAGAAACCTCGGTGCTGGGGACAGCCAGACTGGGTGGGGCAGGGAGCACAGCATCCCTTCAATACACACCACCACTCTGCCTGGCTCACTCCACAGTGACGTTCCTTATTATTATTGAAACAATCCTCCTCTTTTTGGGGGGTTATGGGGTATTGAACCCAGGGGTGCCTAACCACTGAGCCACATCTCCAACCTTTTTTTTTTTTTTTTTTAATTTTGAGACAGGTTCTCGATAAATTGATTAGGGCCTTGCTAAATTGCTGAGGCTGGCCTGGAATTTGCGATCCTCCCGCCTCAAACTCCCGAATGGCTGGGATTACAGGCCTGACCACCACGCCCCAGGAAACAATAGCTTTAATGTCTTATGTAGCTCTTCCTACGAAGAAGCCCCTCAGTGATGCTCTAAGAGTTTTACATGATCAAAGTCCCTTAAGCCTCACACAGCCCTGCATTGTAGACTTTGAATAATCCTGTTTTAGAGATGGCAAAAGTGAGGCATAGAAAAGTCAATCAATTTATCTATTACCTAAATAAGTGCAGCTGTTAAGTGGTAGAACTGGAATTAGAACAGAGTAATCCAGAAACCTTTAGCATATGATGTGTAAAACAATTGACACCTAACACCCATGGAGTGTCAAACTTTTAGTTACATATTATAGGTCTGAACTTGAGTTTGAATTCTCCAAGTACAAACCTGCAAAAGAGTCATTAAATGAGGGAAATAGAGTCTATGATGGGGGTCAAGGTCAGGGAACACCAATGACACTATCTTCAGAATGAAGAGTCCTTGGGCCCATTTGAAGGGAGGGTGTAGGAGTTTCACCCAATTGTCAAAGGGACCCAGTTATCCAGGGACTGTGGCCTCAGCTTGACAGCGGCTGGGAAGAGAGGCTGGTGGCCATAGAGTGAGCATTTTCCATTCTAGGCCTGGGCCAAAGACTTTACACATATAAGCTCACTCACTCTGGGAGGCCTAATGGGCATCTGAGACTCAATGTGTCCAGATCACATCTTGGTAAATTGCACCTCCATCCCTTCCAGCTGTTCAGGCTGAAAGCCTTGGCCTCATCCTCTCTTTCACACCTACATCCAGTCCATGAAAACATCCTGCTGTTTCTTGCCTTCGAACAGAGACTTAGGGATGTAGCTTAGTGGTACAGCACATGCTTAGGACACAAGAGACATCAGGTTCCATCCCAACATCACAACAAAGAAAAAAATTTTTAAAAAATCCAGAACCCACCCTTTGTTTCCTCCAAATCTTCAACTCCTTTACCCCCATCCTTATTTTGTTCAACCTGGTCTCCCTGCTTCTGTTTTCCTCTCCTCGATCGTCCCTTACATGACAAGCAACCTGATGGATCCTGTGAACACCCGAGTCCCTCATCTGCTCAGAGTCCCCACCGCTGTGGAGCCAACTCATCCCCCAGGGCCCAGAAATTGGACCTCCATTCTGCTGTGACCTCTTCTTTCTCCATCTTCCTCTTTGTTCCCCCCGGATTCAGCCACACTTGCTCCTTTAGTTTAACACATGAAATCTCATGTAACCCAAGGAGCCTGGGGATATTATAATTGGACTTTTTACTTCTGGGGTCATTGCAAGTCAGAAGGGAGGAGCCCCAGCATCTGTCTGCTGGTGAGTGGGTCAGGGAAGTCGGAGAGAATAAGAACTCTGGGTCAGCTCCCTCCTCTACAGCCTCCTGAGTTACTCAGAGTAGATGTCTGCAACTCTCTGAGCCTTAGGTTTTGCCTGTGTACAAAGGGGATACTGCTTGTGCAAATTAGTGAAGAACCAAGAATACAAAGGAGTCAACACAGAACACGTGAGTGGGCAGAAGTAGAGGCATGTGTGAAAGAAAGGCCAAGCCACTGCTGCCTTTGTGCCAACTTGAAAAAAGAAGCCCTGCCTCTGGGACACTTTATTTCTCTTTGCAAAAAAGAATCTGAAAGGACACGCGACTTTTACTTTCTGAAATGTGGATGAGGAAAGGAAGGCATGGTGAGTGTGTGAACTATGAAAACCAGTGAGAAAGGGTGGAGCTACAAATGCATTCGTGGGATTCTAGGACAAGCACTGGGATCAGCCCTGTTGAGACCTGACACAGCCCCTTCTCTCCCACCACGGGGCCCAGTACCCCAAGCTCCGATACTTGCAAGCGAGGCCCAAGGTGTGTGTCCTGGAAGCAGAATCCTGAAGCACCCACCACCTGGGGGTAGGAGCCGGCGATGATGGTGGTACCCATGGGCCCTGTCATTCCCCTCATCCCACGTCCTCTCTCTCCCTTCCGATCTTGGACCGCACCTTGACCATCATGGAAGTCTTCATGAGGTGATGTCCACTAATGCCCTGGTCATAGCAAAGGCTTTTATCCCTGAGAGTAATCTGGGATGATGGGAAAGGAACAGGCAGAAATAAAGAATAAACAGGCCTGCCGGAGATCCAAAGACGGTTCTAATAGGACAACGACAACGGGGCATCACTTCCCACGCGGGGGGGGGGGGGACTAGCGCTGCCCCATTAACTCGACGTCCACCTTTGTACCAAGGCTCCTCGCCAGGCCTCACCAAGAATAGGACCGAGTTGCGTTTAACGAGAACCTTCTGCTTAATCAAGGATTCCGTGCAGCTGGGGTCAGCCAGCACCACGCCCACCGACACCTTGCTCTGCACCTTGAAGGCGCTGCCTGCCAGGGACAGAAAGAGGAGTTCAGGCCGGCACCTCCCGAAGAAGCACACTCAGGCAGCCCTCGCCCTGCCCCTTGGCTTACACACCGATATCAGTGCCCATCTCGAAGGAGTACCCCCGTGTGGTCAGGAAGATGGAGAAGTGGTATTCGCCGCCCTTGTCCAGGAAAATGCGCTCGGGCAGCCCGAAGTGGGACTTGAGGTCGTAGATCTTTTCATAACTACCCATGTCGATGTGCACGCCACCCGCGCTCAGCCAGTTGCTCGCCAGGTAAAAGTAGTAATCCTGGAGGACAAGATGAGCCCCGAGAAATCAGCGTCAGGGAGGGGGTCTGGTCAGGGGTGTCTGTGCGCTGCCCCTCTCCCACTCCAAACCCTCTCCACTTACCTCGTCCTGTTTCTTGTTTTTCCACCAGCGCCAGGTGGGATCATGCACCGGGTCCGCGTAAGGCTGCAGGGACCGCGGTACACCGTGAAGGGGTGGGAACAGAGACAGTCCCTAGCCCAGTGGCAGCGGCAGACTCCTTCCCAGTCCCGGTTCCATCCCATAGCAGAAGATATGCACCCCTGGTCCCAAATCGGGCTTTCCATTCAACTTCCACACTTCCCAAACCACTCTGCAAGGACCTGCTCGGGCCGCCCCGCCCCCGGGCCGCCCCGCCCCCCCTGGACCTCAGACACCTATCCGACTGCGCTCTGTTGTACAGGCCCTGCCTCTAGGCCGTTTCCCCTCGGTGGGGTCTCAGTGCCCTGTTGAGGCGCCCACCTTGTGGTACTTGGAGTGCAACCGGAGCAGGTAGTAGACGAGACCTTGATAGACCGCGAGTGAATTCTCGCTGTGGAAGCCCGAGGGATTCAGGACCATCGGGGGCCGAGCCAGGTAGCGCTCCTGGCGCGTGTAGGCCTGCGGGTTCGGCAGGTTCCCCAGGCGCATCACCTCGAACGGGCATAAGTTGCTGAAGGAGAGCGTCCGATGACTCCTGGGCAGCAGTGTGTGGGAGGGGACAGCTGACTCTTCCACTCTCAGCGTCCCAGGAGCCTCCCCAGATCTAATCCAGCCCCGACCTTCTCCTCGGCTTCAGTTCCTCTCACCCAGAGGCCTCTTGGCAGTCCCTTCATCCCTCAGACCAAAGCACCCTCCCCTCTACGGTTCTCTGTGGTTAGTCCCACTTGTCTGACAGTAGACCTTCTGTTTATTGCATTCCCATTGCCTCCTGAGCCCCTCCCACATAGCCCTACCCCACCCCCACTCCCACCTCCAGCCGCCTCCCTGGGTTCCTGTGACCCACCCTCTGCAGGTGACTAGAAGGATCATTAGGAAACGTGGTAAAATCTGGCTCTGCATCCCACCGTTGGCCCATCCATGGCTCCCCAAGACCCTCAAGATGAAGTTCCTAAGAACACCAGGCTCCCCTTGTCCCCGCCCTCCCACCACCCCCATATCCCTACTGTGCTCTTTCTGGCCAGGACTTTATCTGGGTTCTTGAACACCCAAACCTCTTTCCTCCTCAGGCCTTTGATGGTTGTCTCCCCCGGCCCCATGGAGCACCCTTCTCCATCTGTCACCTGGCTAATTCCTCCTCAGCCTTCAGGTCACACAGCCCATGCATCTCCTTCTGAAGCCTTCCTGGGTGCACCTCCCCCCAGGCTGGGTCCTGCTCCTCCTTTGAGCTTCCAGGTATCTGTACCATGGCTCCCCCATCGCAGCCCAGGGTCATCACTAGGATGGCTTCAGTCCCACCCCGGGATGGGCGCGCTCATCCCGCGGTGTGGTCCAGGCCTTCTCACCCATCGCGCACCGTGTGGATCTGCTTGTGCTGCTCGTACATCAGCAGCTTCTCCATGGGCACCAGCCTCTTGACCAGTTGGTCCTGCTTGCCGTGTGTAAGGTATACCAGCTGCAGAGACAAGGTGGTCAGGCAGACTGGCGTCAGCCCCCTGTACCCCCCCTGCACCCCCACAAAAGGCCTGCTGGCACCTGGTACAGCTTGTTCTCTTCATAGAAGAGGGTGACCATGGTCTCCTTGGAGGCATACAAGGAGGACTGCTTCATCACCTGCAGGCTGACGTGGATGTCCCAGCCGTGGGATGGGAAGATCCTGTACAGGTGGTAGGTGCCCTCCAGGAGGTACCAGATCTGAGGGTCCAGCAGCGAGGTGTGTGTGCAGGCCACAGGGACCTCCTGCCCTATCTCTCCCTCTGGCCAGTGTATGAGGAGTAAGGCATGGAGCTCACCTCCAGGTGACAGGGACCACAGTACCTTCTCTGTAGTGCCATCTCTCTACTTTTGGAGGCCAAGCCCCTGTGTGCAGCCCACCCCCCCTGCCATGACCCCGTTTTTCACTGTTTCGGCCTACTTGAGTTTCTTTTACTTGCAACTGAAGCATTCCTAATACGTACGCCCCTTAAAGACAGGGTTCCTGCCTTCTCACTCTTGGCAGCTTCCAGGGTCTCACCAGTCCCTGGACCTCAGTTTCCCATTTCTACACTGATGGACGCTGCTCTACACACATCTGATTCCAGACCTCCCCTTCCTGAGCTTCGGCTGGGGGATCCCCTCCATGAAACCCTCCCTGGTACGCACACCAGATGGGGTCAGGCTCTCTGGTGCTATTTTCCCCCTGACCACACTGAGTTGTCACTGTCTGGGTACAGGCCTGTATTCCCCAGTGAACAGTGATCCTCTGAGGACAGGGCCCAGGGCTGACCTGGTCACCATTGTGTCCCTAACACTAGTCAGTTAAGTGCTTAATATTTATGGAACGAACAACTACACCATGGAATGAAAGTGGCTTCCCCTGGAAATGAGATCATTGCGTGGGTCTTTCACTCTTCTGTGTGACTTTAGAAGATTCCTAGTCTAAGTTCCAGGGGTCTAAGGCTAGAGATGTGACTCAGCGGGGGAGCCCTTGCCAAACCCCAGTACCCCAAACACCAACGTGTGTATAAGTTCTAGGATTCCCAGTTATAGATGGAGCTTCTCCTGTCCTTCCTGAGGTTCCCCGAGGGCGGAGGGTCTGGGGGCGGGCAGAGAGGGAGCAGAGAGAGGGGCAAAGCAGCCCACCTCTTCAGTCTCCGTGACAATAGCTACATCCCCTCGGAATGAATTGACCATGTACTTGATGGATGACTCTTTGGGGAAGTCCGCCAGGTAGATGAAGTTTTCTGCATTGTAGCTGCAGGGGATAGACATGGGGAACTCAGGGCACCGTGACAGCTGGGTGTCCTGGACACCTGCTTCCCCTGTTCCACGTCTGATACAACATAGGCCCCACAGACTCCATTTCTCCACTAGTCTTATGAACAAGTAAAAATGGAGCCTGGAATTCTAACTTCTGTCCCTACCTCATATCCCCAAGGTAACCTTCTGCCCTCAAAATCTCCATCTCCCTATTTCTTCCGGGTGGGTAGATGGGAAGAGTTCTAAAGTGTCCCCAGAAAATAATTTTCTATTGCTCACATATATTGGGTCTTTCCATAAGATTTCATTTTAAAAAAGGGTTCCCAGGGTTGGGGTTGTAGCTCAGAGACAAAGTGCTTGGCTAGCAGGCATCAGACACCATTGACCACACACACACACACACACACATACACACACAGCTCCGCCCACCCTACCCCCCCCCTCCCCCCCCGCCCTCCTCCCATCCCTGTTTTCCTCATCCCCATCCTGATCATGTCTGCATTTGGCCTCCTTTGAAGGCTTGGTGATTTCAGAAAGAGCCCTCCCCTTAGTGAGGCTGAGCAGGGAGGGCATGTCTGGGCCACACGGGGGTGACGGGGCGGGGGGTGACGGGGGCCTACCTCTGCAGGAGGAAGTTGCCCCAGATGAATAGCAGGTTGTTGTACAAGTTAAAGGACAAGCCCTTGGGGATCATGGGAGTGTTAGTATAAGACTCTGTCCCGAGGATCATCAGGAACTCTAAGCCCCGTGCTGAGCAAAGCAGACAAAGAGGACAGCAGGGAGTCGGGTAGCCGGGCCCCTTCTGGCCACCCCTCCCTGGAAGTCACCCCTGCTTTCCCCTCCTACCATCAGGGATGAACAGTGGTACGGTATAGAGGATGGTCATCTCCTCAGTGACTATAGGTGGGGAAAATACAGTAAAATCTGAGAGGCCGAGCTTTCAAAACCTGAAGTGAAGCAAACCATCAACTTCCCGACTCCTCAGAAAATCCTTCCCATTGGCTTCCCACTTGGACCTGAATTTCTTAACCTGAACTATAAAAGGGTCCTGCCTCTGAAAGGATACAGTTCTGTTAGGGTGCAGGGCTTGTGGGTGGGGATTTTGCAGTGCACAGCCTGTACAACTCTATTTGGTAGCCCTGTTCTTACTGCCGGTAAAATCAAATCAAATCTTTTTCTTTTTTCCATACTGAGGATTGAACCCAGGGGTTCTTAACCACTGAGCCACATCCCCAGTCCTTTTTTACATTTTATTTAGAGACAGGGTCTCCCTGAGTTGCTTAGGGCCTTGCTAAGTTGCTGAGGCTGGTTTTGACCTTGCAATCCTCCGGCCTCAGCCTCCCGAACTGCTGGGATTATCCAAATCTTCTTGTGGAGCAAGAGGCCTTTCCAGATCTGGCTTCTGCTTACCTCTCCAGTCTGGGTCCCTGTCTGCTCCCCTATTCCAGCCACACTGGCTTCCTCTGAGTGTCTTCAGCCCACTCAGTCTCTACTCTGCTCTCCACTGCAGACTTATCTAGCAACACTGCCCTTCTGTTGGGGGGGGGGGCATTCGATCCCTCAGGAGGGGCATGCAATCCACAATCTGGGCTCCAGATCCTCGCCACCCCTCTTCCCCAGCCCATCACCCTGGTACTCAGGTCGTAGCTGGCCAGCTGGTGATATTTCTGATCTGAATCGTCATACTGGGTCTCCACCAGCATCATCAGAATGTTCTGCCCCGGGATGAAGATGGCCCAGGTTATGGAGCATCTGTCAACTGGGAGGGGAGGGGAGGGTCCCACTGGGTCAGCTCCATTTCTGCGATGCCATGTCCCTCCACATAACGCTCCACCCATCCCCAAGACGTTGCCTGCCTGTCCTTTCCGTGACCCCCCTCCCCTTCCTTCCTCTCCCACAGCCTCAGGCCCTGCCCTCCTGCCACTGGCCCAACAGAGAGATGAATACCGAACATCCTTTTGCACACGGTCTGATTCCTGGGCAGCAACTCAAAAGACACCAGGCCATCTGTGGAGGAAGTTCGGGGCCACACACAGGCCCTTTCTGGTTCCACTAGCTCCACCTGGCACTTCACCAAACCAACCCCCCCCCCCGCTGTCTCCACTGCTTCTGCCCCCTACCCTTGGCTTCCAGGGAGCAGGCCTCACCCTCTGGACCTCACAAGTGGTCTATCAGAATATGGATCCATCAGGTCATGGGATTGACCAAACCTTATCTGTACAAATGTATAACCAACCCCCCTTGCCACACGCACACACGCAAGCATGCGCACACGTGCGCGCGCACACACACACACACACACACACACACACGGACAAATACACACACAGCCTGGAACCGGTCCTGAGGGCACACAGTGAGTAACAAGGGCCTGAAGTGAGAGGGCCCCAGGAGGTCTCTCGGGCTTCCAGAGGCCCCCAGCCTTACCTGTGATGGTCCCGAAGTGGAGATAGCCCTCATGCTTGCCAGTGGTCAGGGCTATGACGTGGTCAGAACCATTGCTACTGAAATACACGGGGCACAGCTTCTTGATACACTCGCTGGCCAGGACACGAACCCATTTGCCTAGGGGTACAAGCATGAGGTCTCAGGCCCAGGCGGCTGTACCTGGTGCCTGGGACCCCCATCCTCATTCTGCTGGTCTGGTGAGACCTGTTCTCTGGCTGGGATACCTGTTCAGTGTGGTGTTGGGGGGGCCTTGGCAGTGGCACCAGTTATCTTTGGGAAAACCTCCTTTGCTTGTCCTCTATCCCTCAAGTCCAGATTGAGGAGACCTCTCTTTTGGACTGTCCTGGCGAGAGCAATTGGTTCTGAACTGGGTATGTGACCAAGGTGGGAAAAATCAGACTATTCCACCTTGTAACCAAGAGATGTTCTTCTGGGGTCACTGAGGAACATAAAAGTAGACAACTGCTAGCATCACCATGGCATCCACAAGAAGAGACTGGCTGGCAGTAACAAGCCCCTGGATCCAACTATTCCTGAAACCAACCAACCATCAGCTATGTAAGCCAATACACACCCATTTTCTTTGGCTTAAGATGATTTTAATTTGGTTCCTCTCACTGTCAAAGGACCCTAAGAACTGGGTGCAGTGGTGTACACCTGTAACCCCAGGGCCTCAGGTGGCTGAGTCAGGAGGATTACAATATAGAGGCCAGCCTCAGCAACTTAGTGAGATCCTAACTCTGAATAAAAAATGAAAAGAGCTAAGAATGTAGGTTGGTAGTTAAGAACTTCTGGCTTCAATCCCTGGTGCAAAAAAAAAAAAAAAAAAAAAAAAAAAA
>NW_026000205.1:9180917-9193500 GCF_001458135.2 Marmota marmota marmota
AAAAAAAAAAAAAAAAAAAAAAAAAAAAAGGACCCCAACCCAGGCATAGTGGCAGCTTGGGAAGCTGGGAAGTGAGTTCAAAGCCAGCCTCAGCAACAGGGAGGCCCTAAGCAGCTCAGTGAGACCCTGTCTCTAAATAAAATACAAAATAGGACTGGGGGTGTGGCTCAGTGGTCAAGTACCCCTGGGTTCAATCCAATAACCCCAAAAAAGGCCCCTAAAAAGGAAAATAAGGATGTGGGGAGCACGTATTAACCAGCGTGATACACATTACAGTGCCTTTTTCTATAATGTCATAATTGACACCTCTCTTTTGGTTGTGGGGGGGACTAAAAAAACTGGGGGGCTTTAGTATTCTCTAAAAGATGAGGTGGAACCAAAAGTCCTCTCCCTCTGCTCGGTCTCCCCCTGGCCCTGCTCTGCAGCCTCTGGCTCCCACACCCTCCTCGCCTCCACTTTTCTGTCTTTCCTGCGTCTCTCTAGATGCGTCTTCCTACCACTCTGCTCAGGGCACACGTGGCTCTCGCGCTCCCTCTCCCGCCCCCTCCTCCCGCAGTGGCTCACAATTCTCAGGAAGGTCTGCGTGTCACATGGCGAGGTAGGGGACCTTCCTTCAGGCTGGTGATGATTCAACACAGTGGCGGGGCCCTCCCCCACCCACCCACGGAAATCTCAGTCCCAGGTGTCCCCATGGATGACCTCACTGTCCCTCCCTGCAGCTCTAATGGTGGGTCCCCTGGCCTGAGGTGCCAAGGACCCAGGTATGGCCGCTGCCTGGTCCCTCACCGCTGCTGTGGCTGCTGTCGTACAGGGTGGCGTAGGTGCCTGTGTAGTAGTAGATCAGCTGGTTCTGCCGAATGAAGAGCGTGCTCTCCGTGGAGATGGCGTCGTAGATGGTGGCTGAGAAGTCAGCCTGGGGACAGTAGAAGGAGCCTACCCAGCAGCTGTCAATGCTCAACTGCAGGGGAGCAGAGTCTGGGGTGAGCAGGTGACCTGGGCCTCAGCCCCATGTCTTGCTTATGGGGGGTAGTTCTTGCTCTAACTGCTTGGCATGGACACAAGCAGCCGCCCAGAGTGCTCTCCCTACTCAACCTGCAGCAGCGCCTTGGTGGCCAAATGTCTCCAACACGGGCCAGAAAGCAGAGGTTCAGAGACCTGAGCCAGTGTGCACGTCAGGTGCTCCGAAGTGCAGCATGCTCAAGGGCACTCAGTGTCCCTGCGCCCCTCACTGCAGTCAGGGCTGTGTCTACGTGGATATAAAGCATCCAGGCTCACACCTCCGTCTACCCAGAACACACGTGGCTGCAGGTCAACACTACCTGATCCAGTGGCCAATTACTAATGACAATGTCATTAACAGCGGGACAGTGGAGGGTTCTTAGATTCTATGAGACTGAATCTAAATTAATCTAAATTTAGACTAAATCTAAATTTCCAAAGCTGGTGACCAGCTTCAGGCCACATGGACTAATGCAGACTGAAATGCCCCCGCCCCCCATATGCTGAACCCTTCACATGACTGAATGGTAATAGAGACCTCAGGGAGGCAACTAAGAATAAATGAAGCTGGGTGTGGTGGCGCAGGCCTCTAATCCTGGTGGCTCAGGAGGCTGAGACAGGCCAGTGTGGGCAACTTAGCAAGACCCTGTCTAAAATGAAAAATAAACAAAGAGATGGATGTGGCTCAGTGGGAGAGCGCCCCTGGCTTCAAAAAATGTGGCTGGGGTGTAAACCCCAGGTTTGATCCCCAAACCACGAAAATAAAAACAGAGAAAAGAGGAAAGCCAGGTGTGGTGGAGCACACCTGTGATCCCAGTGACTCAAGAGGCTGAGGCAGGAAGATTGCAAGTTTGAGGCCTGCCTCAGTAACTTAGCAAGAGCCTAAGCAACTGACTGAGACCCTGTCTCAAAAAATAAAAAGAGATGGATGTGGCTCAGTGGGAGAGCGCCCCTGGGTTCAATCCCTGGTACCAAAATAATAATGATGATGATGATGATGATGATGATAATAATAATATGATGATGATGATAGTAATAATAATAATAAATGTTTCGGAAAAAAGGGCAAAAGGTTGATAATTATTAAGGCTGTTCATTGTCCCATTCTCTCTCCTTTGGCGCATTCAGTAAAAAGGAATTTTCTGCTCATTTTTTTCTTTTTTTTTTAAAGGGTGATTTTTTTTTTTTTTAGAGAGAGTTGAGAGAGAGAGAGAATTTTTAATATTTATTTTTTAGTTTTCGGTGGACACAACATCTTTGTTTGTATGTGGTGCTGAGAATCGAACCCGGGCCACACACATGCCAGGCAAGCGCGCTACCACTTGAGCCACATCCCCAGCCCTCATTTTTTTCAATAAAAAGTATAAATCAAAGCAAAACTCTAGGCTGTGCTGCTGAAATTCCATCAAGTCAAGGAAAAAATATTAATTTCTTGCTTTCTCGCCCTATTTAACATCAGAAAAAAGACCTTGAGAATTTACTTCCAAAAAGTCTTGCTCAAACCGCAGAGGTCATGGCGACACTATTTTCTGCATAAAATGTTTGTGACTGGGGCTGGGCTGGGGCTCAGTGGTAGAGCGCTCGCCTCGCAGATGTGAGGCCCTGGGTTCGATCCTCAGCACCACATAATAATAAATAAATAAAGATATTGTGCCATCTACAACTAAAAAAAAAAAAAAGTTTGTGACTGATGAGTTGCCATGGTAATGTGTAGGCCTGTTAATAATATTCAAATTGATGGCTCTGTTTTCTGGAAGAAATACTTAGACATTTCCTTTCTGAAACTGGATGCTCATTGCACTTACCTGTTCTCCCACATCTATGCACAAAAGGAAAGCTGAGGCTAAGCTGAATTTTTTTGTTTGAGCAAAGCTTGAGGGTTCTGACTCATGTAATTTTGGAGGGGTACCAGAAATTGAACCTAGGGGCACTGAACCACTGAGCCACCTCCCCAGCCCTTTTTTGTATTTTCCTAGAGACAGGGTCTCACTTAGTTGCCAGCCCTAATTTGCTGAGGCTGGCTTTGAACTTGCAATCCTCCTACCTCAGCCTCCGGACCTGTTGGGATTGCAGATCTGCGCCATGGTACCCAGCTCTGACTCATTTAATAAGCACTTTGTTGGGTTCCCCTGCCTCGGGGAAGCAGGCAGATGCCTGAGCCCCGGGGATGGAGCTTGAGGGATGTAGGAAAAGATCTTTCCCACTGGATGTGGTCCTGGGAAGACAGGGCCCCTCAGCCTTCAATGCCAGAGGGTAGAACTATTTTGAGCAAGAAGTCAAGACAGAGGAATCAGGTCCAAGAGATAGAGAGAGAAACCCAGGCTGGGTTGTGGCATTGTTAAAAATCCTGGGTCCGGCTGAGCCAGAAGTCCTGAATTTCTTTTTTAATATTTTATTTCTTTATTTACTTATTTTCATGTGGTGCTGAGGATCGAACCCAGGGCCTCGCAGGTGCCAGGCAAGCGCTCTACCCCTGATCCACAACCCCAGCCCTCCCAAATTCTTTAATTACATGAACTTATAAGTTTCCTTCTCTATCTTTTATTTTGAGGCAGGATTTCACTGTGTTGCTCAGGCTAAGCTCAAATTCCTGGGCTCAAGCGACCCTCCTGCCTCCGTGTGGGTGGGACTCCAGGCGCAGGCCCATGCCCAGCCTCCTCTCCACTTTTGGTAGGTGGTTATTTCCATTTTCCCGCACTCTTTGGTAATTGGGTTCGGCAGGCATGTGGCATCCAGCCTCCTCGGGCTGGACGTGATGCTGTCACTGATGGAATGGGATTCTGCTTGCGTGAACCACTAGATCCATTTTTCTGCATGAACCAACCTGGTGTGGCTCAGCAGGTGGCCGTTACTCACTCATCCGGACATGTTTCTGCCACTAAACCCAAGAACCTGACTTCAGATGCTTCTTCCCCATCCTGGGACAATGCAGGCTTGTGACTCCTAATTTGAACCCTCAGGGCCACATGTATGTCAATTCTGAATTTTCCTGAGTGTAGAAGGCACTAGGGTACATAGATGCCACTCATGATGGATGCTATTAACTTACCTTCACAATGATTTTATAAAATAAAAATAAATATAATTATTTTTTCCCATTTTACAGATGGGAATCTGAAGCCCGGGTTGCCCAAGGGTTAGTGAGAAAGTGGCAGGACTAGAATTTCAACTGGGTCGCCTGGCTGCAGTTGCTATCTGGTAGGGACTGGTGTCTTTGGGGTCCCGTTCTGCAGGCCCAGGACCCCTCATTCAGGGGCTGAGGCCCAGCTCCTTTCAAGAGACCCCAGCCCACTGCCACCCCCCCCCCCCCGTACCACTCACTTCCACAAGAGAGAATTCCCTGAAGTTGGTGCTGGTCATGAGGAGGGCCTTCTCGTTGGGAATGCCACCCAGGATTAGCACAGGTGACTGGTCCACATTGTACCACAGGGGTCTCGATGAGACATTCACAAAGTATCTGGGCTTTATATCAAAGAGCTGCCAGGGGAGGGACAGGAGGGATACTCAGAACTTCTGCCCCATGGCTCTGACGCATTCAGGGAAAAGCCAAAGTCCTTGCCCTGACCACATGGCCCCCACCATTTGCCCTACCACCTCCCTGACCTTATTCCCCACCATTCCCCCCCACCTCACTCTCTTCCTGCCCATCGGCCTCCTCCGTGCTTCTCAAATATACCAGAGACATTGCCACCTCAGGGCCTTTGCATAGGCTATTCCCCCTGTATGAGATGACCTTGCACCAGTATCCATGTGACCCCTCTCCTCGCCTTCTCCAAGTCTCTACTCAAATGTCAACCTTCTCAATGAGGCCTTCTTTCATCGGTCTATTAAACATGGCACTCTCTCGTCCCAAAAAGACCCATTTCCCCTCAGCCTGTTTGGTTTCCCTCCAGAGTACCATCTTTTAATCTTCAATGGAATGGAGGTGTCATGCTATTTGGTGTCACAGTGACATTCAGGCAGTGCATGCTGAGTGAACGAATGCACAGTGATTCAGATGGAGCAGCACACAGGCTCAGTTTTAAATCTCCTTCCGTGTGTACATGCTGAGAGGGCAAATGGTCCCCTCTCTTCTAAACCTCACATTGAAATGAGTGTGAGAGCACCCCCCAGGCTCCCCACGAAGTTGTAAGGCTCTGGTGCACTTAGGAGAACCCTGCTCCAGGCCTGGTGTGAGTCCTCTTGTTTGGGAGGAAGCAGGGCGCCTGGCCAAGGCCCAGTTCGGTTGCTGAAACCCAAGCTTTCCACCTTTCCCGCTGCCCGCAGGGCCCTCACCTCATCTCCCACTGTGAACTGGATTCTGTTGTCTGCCCCCATCTTCAGGAAGCCATTGATGTTCACGTGGAACCTAGCATCAGGGGTAGGGCACGGGGAGGGCTGGTTCAGAGCTCACCCAACAGCTCACAGCCACCTTCCCTGGCTCCTTGGGGATGGGGATTAGGGATTCCCCCCAGAATGTTCCCCCCCATCACCACCCAGGCCTGGGGCAGAGGCACCTTTTACTGGGAATGATGGGCCCGAGGCCGTTGCTGCTGACATCCACGCGCATGACCACACTGCCGTTCTTGATGGGCATGGGTGTGTACCAGCTCATGACACACACCTCCGTCGCCATGCATGGTTCTGCTGGCACAGGGGGCAGAGGTACTGGCATCTCCCAGGATGTCCCTCCAGGCCCCAGAATATCCGGGGAGCGTCCTGCCGCTCCCTCCCCCAGGCCAGGGGGCCCACCTTTGCTGCGGAAGGGGGCCGCCTCCATCTGGATCTGCAGCTGCTCTATCTTCCAGCGGTAGAAGTTGACGGGGGCCTGGAAGGTGACTAGCACTAGGGGCTTCAGCCCCGTCAGGTGGCCACTGCGGACCAGGTCCTCGGAGTGCTGAGGGAGAGATGGCCCCATAAGCAGATCCTTAAGACAGTTTCTGGGCCCTCTGCGTCCGCCCTGCCTTAAGCCCCTTTTAGTGGCCCGTATTCCTGGGCAGGGTGGGGAGGGCAGGCTCTGCACCATGGGAAGGTCAGCAAACAGGGCTGGAGGTCTTCCTGGAGGAGGTGGATCAGGACAGAAGATGAGTGCAGGAGTGTCTGGGGAGGGCAGCAGGCAAGGCAAAGTGGAATGAGCATGGCAGAGGGATTCCCAGCAGCCTCCCCTGACCTCGGGGCACCCAGCCCCCATAAGGGGACTGCCACCTTCCCTGAGGCCCCTGCTCACTGCTCTGGGAGAGCACAGCCAGGCACTGGGCCTGGGGTCTGAAGGTGAGCATTGGTAGGGCCATTGGAAAGGGACTGAGGAATGGGGTGAGGTGCATCTGGGGACAATCTCCCAGATGTGCCAGGATCCTGGCTGTACTAGGGCCAGACAAGGCTTTGAGGGTGGGTGGCATGAGGGACAGAGAAGTGTAGGTGTGAGCAACAGCCGTGTGCCCAGCAGTTCCCGGACAGAGGCCTCCCTTGGGCTGGGGAGGAGGACAAGGGGAAGGACTAACGGTGTGACCACCATTGCCAGGAACTTCATCCTGAGGGAGCCTTAGCCGGGGAACTTTGAACCTGCCCTACACCTGCACCTGCACCTGGCCCTGCCTCGAGGTTCCCAGGCACAGGGGAGCAGGTGCTGTGGGCAGGGACCCCCTCCCTGTCAGGGCAACTGGCTACCACCCTGGTCCTGTCTTCCCTCTTCTGTGTGGACAGTGCAACAGCCCCTCCCCGCTCTCTGCTGCCACCTGAGCCAGGAAGCCCAGTCAGATCACACCCTCCTCCGCTCAGAGCCTTCTATTTTCGTAATTTTTATTTTTTGGTGTTGGGGATTGAAACCAGGGGCACTTAACCACAGAGCCACATCCCCAGTCCTTATGTTTTCTTGAGAGGCAGGGTCTCCCTAAGTTGCTTAGGGCCTCACTATGTTGATAAGGCCTGGAACCTGTGATCCTCCCGCCTCAGCCTCCCGAGAGCTGGGATTACAGGGGTACGCCACTGTGCCTGGCTTGCTCAGAGCCTTCTTGAGGCCCCATGTCACTCAGAGTCAAAGCCATATCTTCACCATGGCCCAAGAGACTTTATTTATTTCTCTACAAAATTATTTTATGTACTTGACTCAAGAATTGCTCTCCTGGTGGACTGAATCCGCAAGAAAAGCATGACCATTTTGTTGACCATTTGCCATGGTTTAAATGTGTTCCCTAAAGGTTCATGTGCTCAAAGCTTGGCCCTCATTGTGGTGATGGTGGAAGGTGCTGGAACCAGTGCAAGGTGATGGGGTCACTGTGGGACCTAACGCTAGTCTCCCAGAGTTAGTTCTCAAGAGTGAGTTGTTACAACGCAGGTTCCCCCACGTGCTTGGCCTTTTCTCCACACAGCAATTTCCATTCCCTCTTTTCTGCCATGTTGTGACACAGACAAGGGGACCCTCACCAAAGGCTGAACAGATGGTGCCAGCTGATCTTGGAAGTGAGCTAAATAATAAAGAAGCCTCTTTTCTCTAAAAATATGCAACTTCAGGTATTTTGCTATAGTAACAGAAAATAGATTAATATACCATTGTATCATCTCTAACAAAAAGAGGGGCTCATTCATAGTAGGTGTTGAATGAACAGAAAGAGGTATTATTTCCTCACTCTTGTAGCTAAGGAGAAAAGATTCGTGGGGTAAAACACTTAGTAACAAGTTGCTAACATTCACTGAACCTTACTATAAACCAGGTACTGTGCTAAGTGTATATATTTGATCATATTAAGAAGTGGGCTGGGTGATATAGCTCAGTTGGTAGAGTGACTGCCTCGCATGCACAAGGCCCTGGGTTCAATCCCCAGCACCACACACACAAAAAAAGTGGGTATGATTATTAACATTACCTTATTAAGGATGAGGAAATTTTGACGCAGAGAGGTTAAATAACTTGACTCAGATCACACAGCTGTTGTGTGGCAGAGCTGGACTTGAACCCAGGCAGCTTGGCTCCAGAGCCCAAACAATGAACATGCTGTATTTTCTGCCATACTTTTTCAAGTAAATCCTAGTTGATTACAGACTCAAACCCACATGTACTGGCTAGAGTTGGGGCTCAGTGGTAGGGTTCTTGTTTAGCATGTGTGAGGCACTGGGTTCCATCCCTCGCACCACATAAAAATAAAACAAATAAAATAAAATTTTACAACTAAAAAATACATTTTAAAGTAATTTAAAAAAACCCCAAATGTACAAACTCCTGTTCTGAACCATAATACTCCACTGTCCTCCAAAAACTTACTTGAATAAAAACAATGTAGAAAAAGAAGAACAAAGTTGTATGACTCCAGCTTCCCAATATGAAAACTTATTACAAAATTACAATAATAAGACTTTGTGGTACTGGCATATGAATAACATATAAACAACCAAATAAAATTGAGTCCAAAAATAAGCTCCTTCATTTATTGCCAATTTATTTATTTAATAGTTATAGGTGGACACAATGTCTTTATTTTTATATTCATGTGGTGCTGAGGATCGAACCCAGTGCCTCACGCATGCTAGACGAGCTCTCTACCTCTGAGCCACAATCCCAGCCCCGCCAAATGATTTTTAACAAGGGTGCCAAGACAGTTCAATAGGGAGAGAATAATCTTTTCACCCAATGGTGGGATAATTGGATATTTAAATGTAAAAGCTGGACTTCTACCTCATACCTTATACAGAATTAACTCAAAATGGATCAAAGACCTAAATGTAAGAGCCAAAACTAAAAATCTCTTAGAAGAAAACATAGGAGAAAGTCTTTATGACCATTGGTTAGGCAAACCCTTATGATACCATAAATGCAAACCACAGAAGAAAACTCAAATTGGCTGGGCTGGTGGCTCATGCCTGTTATCCCAACAGCTCGGAAGGCTGAAGCAGGAGGATCTAAGTTCAAAGCCAGCCTCCCCAATTTAACGAGGCCCTAAGCAACTCAGCAAGACCCTGTCTCTAAATAAGAATCAAAAAAAGGAATAGGGAGGTAGCTCAGTAGTTAAGCGCCCCTGAGTTCAATCCCCAGTGCTGAAAACAAAACAAAACAAAACAAAAAACAACTTTTACAGCTCAATAATTTTTTTTAAAAATTTTAAATGGGCACATGGAACACCTGTAATCCCATAATCCTAGCTATCCAGGAGGATGAGGCAGGAGGATGGCAAGTATGAGGCTATCCTGGGCAATTTGGAGAGACCCTATCGCAAAATTAGATTAGAAAAAGGACTGACATGTTGATGTAGATCTGTTCATCTGGTAGGTCCTGGGTTCAAACCCTAGTATAAAAAAACAAAAAATAAGGCATGTGGCCCATGCCTGTAATCCCAGCAGCACAGGAAGCTGAGGCAGTAGGATTAAATGTTTGAGGCCTGCCTCAGGAATAAAAAAGGATAGGGAATATAGCTGAGTGGTAAAAAGCACCCAGGGTTCAATCCCTGAACCAAACCAAACCAAACAAAAACCAAAAGACCTGAATAGAGGGGGGCGGGCTGGGGCTGTAGCTCAGTGGCAGAGCACTTGCCTAGCATGTGAGAGGCACTGGGTTTGATCCTTAGCACCACATAAAAATAAAGGTATAATGTCCAACTACAACTACAAAAAAAAAAAAAACTTAAGACCTTTCTCCAAAGAGATAAGCAACCAGCCAAGTACATGAACAGATGCTCAACATCATTAGTTATAAGGAAGAGGCAAATCAAAACCATAACATTCTACCTCACTTTTTAAATTATTGATTTATTTTTTAGGTGTAGATGGACACAACACAATGCTAGGGGAGCGCTCTACTGCTGAGCCACAATCCCAGCCCAAATTCTACTTCACTTTTAAGCACATGATATGTCCTTAGAGGGACACTGGGAACTGTACCTACATAATCTTCTTGAATCCTAAGCCCCAGGATTGCATGACATTATCATTATTAAAATGTTAAAATGGGGGCTGGGGTTGTGGCTCAGTGGTAGAGTGCTCGCCTAGCACTCATGAGGCACTGGGTTGAAACCTCAGCACCACATAAAGATATAATAAAGATATTATGTCCACCTACAACTAAAAAATAAATATTAAAAAAATGTTAGGGGCCGGGGTTGTGGCTCAGCGGCAGAGCGCTTGTCTAGCATGTGCAAGGCCCTGGGTTCGATCCTCAGCACCACACAAAAATAAATAAAATAAAGGTATTGTGTCCAAGTACACCTAAAAAATAAATATTAAAAAAAAAATGTTAAAATGATGACAGCCTGACATGGTGGCACACACCTGTAATCCCAGTGACTCAGGAGGCTGAGGAAGTTGGATCCCAAGTTTGAGGCCCGCCCCAGCAATTTAGCAAAACCCTGTCTCAAAATTAAAAAATGAAAAGGGCTACTGACAGGGCTCAGTAGCTAAGAGCCCCTGGGTTCAATCTCCAGTACCAAAAAAAAAAAAAGTTAGGGATGAGGAAATTGAGGCTGACAAAATCATCCAACCCCCACTTCACTCACTCACCTGTCCATGGCAGGAGTAGTTGATTTTCAGGTAGTAAGGAAAGCCCAGGTATCTCTGCAAGGAGAGGTAGGTGACATGTGCAGAGCCAAGTGGAGCACTGGTTCGGGACCTCTCTGGTTCACTCCTGGATCCCTCACCTCGCGCCGGTCGATGGGTGAGTCCACCAACATGTTGAACACACCGCGCACTGTGTCCACCGGCTCTTGATGAACGAATTGGTCACTCTCCAAGTTCTCACCCACCCTCTGGAACTTGTTCAAGACAACATGCCAGGTGCACTCGTGGAAATCGTAGATGACTGCCCACAGCCTCCACGGTCCCAGTAGCACCGCGAGCAGTGCCCACAGCACCCGTAGGACTCGGACTCTTAGCCACACAGGGCTGGCAGGGGACATGGTTTGGCAGCGCACATGAAGCTAGAATCTGGAGAACGCGGGGATCAATACCCCCGCGAAAGACAGCACTTTGGGATTGACCTCGATGACCTCGCCCTGCTGCTACTGCTCCAGCACTTTGCTTGGACCCAGCCCCTGGCTCGGACCCCGGTCTTGCTCAGGGCCCCACCTCTGCTCTTACTCTTGGCTCCGCCCCTGCTCTTGCAGCTAGCTTCCCTCTGGCTCTTGCTCTTGCATCTGCCCCTGCTCCAGCTCCCGGCTCCCTCCGGGCTTCTGCTTCTGGATCCCTGCGAACTCTTGCTCCAGGATCCCTGGCGGCTCTTGCTCCTGGCTCTCTCCCAGCACTTGCTCCAGGATCCCTGGCGGCTCTTGCTCCTGGCTCCCTCCAGGCTCCAGCTCCTGCTCCTGTCTCCCTCCCAGCTCTTGTTCCTCGCTCCCTCCCGGCACTTGCTCTGGGATCCCTCCCGCCTCTTCCTCCTGGCTCCCTCCCAGCACTTGCTCCAGGATCCCTCCCGGTTCTTGCTCCTGGCCCTAGCCCCGCTTTTGCTGCAGGTCCCAGCCCTGCTCTTGCTCCTGACCCCAACTCGGGTCTTACTCCGGGTCCCAGCCCTACTCTTGCTCCTGGTCACGACACTACTAGAGCACCTTTTTTCGTCCCGCCTCCTCATCTCTCCCTGTAACTTTGCTCGGCCCTTGCTTCTTGCTCGGCCTGTTAGTATTCTGACCCGGCTCTTCACCAAGTCTCGGTTTCTGTTCCTCGCTTTGACTAAACACTCCCTGTTTTCTCCTGTTCTGCTGCAATCTGTGATCATACTCTTGTTCCTGCATCTGGCTCTGCCATCATTTCTTGTCCGCCCCCCAACCTTCTTTTCGTGCCTTCCATTTCTCCTCACTCGGGCGCTGCTCCGGCACCGGGACCTACCCTTGGTCCCGCCTCTCTCCGGGTCCTTCTCTCGGGCCTTCACCACGCCGCGCCCTTTCCCCTGTCCGCGACCCTGTTTCTGTCCTAGGGCTTGCTCCTCACTCGGCTTCTTATCCTTGCACCGACCCAGTTCTTCGACCCGCTGCTTTTCGACCCTCCCTTTCCCCTGGTCTTTGGCGAGCTGTTCTTCCCGCGCCTGCTCCTCGCCCCGCCCTTTCCTCTTGCCCCGCCCCCTTTCTGCACCCCGCTCCCTTTCCTCGCCACGCCACGCCCCGTTAGAGACCCGCTCCTCCCCTCCCAGTCTCTCGTCCCAGCTTACTTTCTCCTCGCC
Source organism: Marmota marmota marmota (assembly GCF_001458135.2). Lineage (NCBI taxonomy): Eukaryota > Metazoa > Chordata > Mammalia > Rodentia > Sciuridae > Marmota > Marmota marmota. The sequence goes on from NW_026000205.1 coordinate 9,193,027, forward strand.
TCGCCCCTTCTCGTTAGAGACCCTTACTTCACCCTGGGATTTCTCCTCGCCGTGGGATCTTTGCTCGCCACCCGCCTTACTCTCGTCCCGGGATCTCTCCTCGCCACGGGATTTCTCGCCACGGGCCTTCCTCTGGCCCCGGAATCTCCCCTCAGGACGGGTCTTCCCCCGGGATCTCTCCTCGCCACCGGCCTTCCCCTCACCCTGACATCTCTCCTCGCCACGGGATTTCTCGCCACGGGCCTTCCCCTGGGCCCGGGATCTGCCCTCGCCCCAGGATCTGTGCTCGCCTCGGGATCTGTCCTCGCCCGGAGATCTGTTCTCGCCTGGGGACCTGTCCTCGCCTGGGGATCTCTCCTCGCTCCGGGATCTGTCCTCGCCCCTGGATCTCAGCGCGCCGCGGGCCTTCCCCTCGCCCCGAGACCTCTTCTCGGCCTGCTCCCTCTCGTTCCACGCCAGCTCTGAATTCTCAAT
>NW_026000205.1:9193554-9200424 GCF_001458135.2 Marmota marmota marmota
TGCTTCTTCCCTTACCACGCCCTGCTCTTTGCCCGCCTTTTCCCCGCCTCTCTCCTGCCTCTCGCTCTCTTCCTCTGCCCGGTCCCCGCCTTCCCCTGCCTTTCCCCGCCTTACCGCCCCCTCCCCTCCCCTCCCCTCCCCTCCCGTTTTTAGCCCCTCCCCAGCCCCCCGCATGCCCCCCCCACCGGGATGGCACCGCCCTCTTCTCCCCGTCCCTCGGTACCAGTCACCTGGTTAAAACCGGTCAACCGTTGCTCGGCAGCACCTGTCCCGCCCCGGTTTGCCCGGTCTCAAAATGGCCGCCCGCACTTCCACAACCAACTTCCGCCTTTCCTGAGAAGAGTCTGCGTGACGCCCCTGTCACCACGGTAACGCGCATTCCTAACCGACGCTAGGGCTTGGGGGCGGGGCTCAAGCGCCTGGGGAAGCGAGTGCGTGGCCTACGGAGGGCCTACGGAGGGTCGCTGGAAATGAGATTGTGCTAGGAATGCCTTCAGATAGTTCCCAGAGACTTTTCTGGTACCAGTCTGAATGCGTGTCCTTCAGCTCAAAAATTCTACCTCTGAAAAAAAAATCTGACCTCCTAGGGATCTTGTGGGAATGAATTAAACTGCTAATTAACATGGTCTCATAGGGCTGGGTATGTGGCTCAAGCGGTAGCGCGCTCGCCTGGCATGCGCGGGGCGCTGGGTTCGATCCTCAGCACCAAAAAAAGTAAAATAAAGATGTTGTGTCCACCTAAAACTAGAAAATAAATATTAAAAAACAAAGCAAAACATTGTCTCATCCAAAATATGGACATGGTCATCCATCACCATCATAATTGTGGGAAGTCAAGAAAATAACATCTGAAGAGGGTAGCACAGTGCCTACGCGAGTAAACAAGTGAACAGTAAGTACTGTTAAATATACAGGAGGCCATTAGTTTGAGCTTCTATGCAAAGGCTGGTCACACCTCCCACACCTGGCTATTTTAACATCTTCAAGGAAAGTATCTTTGAAAGAATCTGTCCAGGATTCTGTTCTCTGTTTCTGCTGTCCTGCCATTAGTCTCTGTCTTTAAAAGCAGCCTTCTCTGCTCAGCTCATGGGAGCATGCATTTTATGTGTTCTGATTCTGAAACTGAGTGATGGTAGGAATAAACCCTCTGGCTTCACTTGCATATAGTTACTTCTTTTAATTGATTTTGAAAATCACTAGCATTGGGCTGGGGTTGTGGCTCAGAGGTAGAGCGCTTGCCTAGCATGTGTGAGGCACTGGGTTCAATTCTCAGCACCACCTACAAATAAATAAAATGAAGGTCCATCAACAACTAAAAAATACATTTAAAAAAAATCACTAGCATTAGAGGTCACATAGCTGAGTGATGTAGTACTAGCCTCCCATTCACTTTGCAGTAAATACCACCTAATGTGGGTGATGGTGATAATGGGTGCCTCGGTTACTTTTCAGGGACTTGAAGGAATTTTTTTTTTTTTAAAGCTATGGCTCTTCACTTGGGTCTGCACAAGTGTTAAATGGGCGACTTCTTTGATGTCAGGAACCTGAAAACTCCACCTTCAGATCATACTAATGCTGCCATTTTCTGGACATGTGTCCTATGAAAATTGATTGGGCATGCGTAGACCACTGATACTTCACCTCCAATCAGACACCCCCATGTCTTAAATTACCCTGTTTCTTTCTCCCATATCCCAAACCCTATCCTTACTTTCCCACCTGCACACTAGCCACTTTGTGAAGAAAGTCTTGCAAAATTCACCCTGAGATTTCCATGATTGGCAAGTGTGCACTGGGCAGACCAGGTCTGGTTCAGTAGCAATTCTAGAATCACAGAGGAATGCCATTGAGAGCTTTAATCTAAATTTGTTTTCGTTTTAACTTTTAAAGTCTCTGATTATGACTTTATATTTTTTATTATTATTATTATTATTATTATTATTATTATTATTATTATTTTAACTGTGCTTGGGATTGAATCTCATGCATGCCAAGCAAGCACTCTACCACTGAGTTACAGCTCCGGGAGACCATGACTTTTCAATGAACTGCAAACCTGACTTCAAACCAGTCGTTTTCAAATTTGAGCTCTCATCAGATTCACAAAAAGACCTCATTCAAACAGGATGGTGGGCTCCACCCTGGAATTTTTGATTCAGTAGATCTGGGGTGGGCACGAGAAGTTTTATTTCTATCAAGTTCTTAGGTGATGCTGATCCTGAAGGTCTGAGGCCCACACCTTGAGAACCAGAACTCTAAAACCTTCCAAATCCCAGGACCTCAGGAACATCCAGACCCCTCAGATGGCTTCCAGACGCTCATCCCTGTTGTCCCATCCAGATGGCCTCATTCCTCCCCATAGATTCCTGTATGCCACGGCCCAGTCACACAGAGTGGAGGAATGTCCTTTGCTCAGGTGCCATCTCTTCCTCAGACCTGTGCACACACTGTAATGTGCTCAAATACCAGTTCCTTTTTTGTCACCAAGCTACTTCCCTTCAAGTTTCTGTCATGGTTTTGTGGCGCTGGGGGTGGAACCCAGGGCCGTGCACATGTTAGGCAAGTGTCTACTACTGAGCTACACCCTCAGCCCCCCTTGAGATTTTTTTCTGTGATGCATGACAAGCCCCCATAAATCCTTCAGCCCCTGAGGACACCTGGGTAGAGACAGACCTGTCTCTGTCACTGGGTGGAGAGATTCAATCCCTGCCCAACAGCACAGACCAGGTACCCTTATGTAAATGGACAGCAGGTAGAGTCTGTCTTTCCCACCAGTCTACCCCACAGGCCAGGGAGGGTGACTTCATCCAAAGAAATCAACTCAGCAGCCATGTACCGAACCCATCTAGATCCACCAGTCAACACTACCAGGTCTCCCAGTGACATGTCCAGCTTGGGGACACAGCACCCTAGGGAGGGACAGTGCCTTCATTAGGTCCCAGTGCACAAGGCTTTTGCTGCAGCATTGTTTTACCAGCAAAAGATGAAATCACCCACACACGTCTCGGGGATGCCAGAATGACTCGGGGACATGTGTCCTAGAGGAGGCCCCGCAGATACAAAGGATATGAGACGTGGACGTGTGCCTCTGGTGTAATGTCTGAATTACACTGTGATGACGGAAAAAAAACCAAGAAGCAGTGATGTCACAGAATGTAATGTTGAAATGTGAATGTTTTTATATCATCTACATAATATTTTACAATGAGAACAACAGCAATATGAGGCAGCATTTCCCGGAGTCCCACACGCCCCTGAGTGCTCTCCAGGTGGTGAGCTCGACTGCTCCATCCATGAGGTAGGCGTGGTTGGCATCCTGTGTCACAAATGAGCAACTGGAGGTGACATCACCTGCCCAAAGTCCCCCAGCTTGGGAGTGACAGTCTGTGATTCTCACCACCTCAACACACTAGGTACCATTTGTGTAGAATGGGAAATAAGACACGCGTGTGGATGTTGCCGGCGCAGCCCTGGAGGAAACCTGCTTCTCCCCCACCGGCCGAGCTCTCCGTGGTACAGTTGGCATTTCTCTTTTCCTTTTTTCTCTCCTCCCTCTCCTCTCTTCTCTCTCTCTCTCTCTCTCTGTACCAGGGATTGAACCCAGAGGCACTTACCCGCTGAGCCCCAGCCCCAGCCCTTTCTATATTTTATTTAGAGACAGGGTCTTGCTGAGTTGCTGAGGCTGGCTTTGAACCCACGATTCTCCTGCCTTAGCCTCTTAAGCTGCTGGGGTGACAGGTGTGTGCCACCGTGCCCAGCTCGCCTTTGGAATTTTTAGCACATCCTTTTTCTGTTTTTGTTTTTAAATACTTCGAATGGAACAGGACCTGGTAACTCTTCCTAGAGGAACCTGCAGAGCAGCAGCAAGCCCTGGAAGCCAGATTAACAGGCACCTCCCTCAAGGAGATGAGAAGCAGCTGCCCAAACCATCCACCCTGATTTGAATGCCAAGATCCAATGTGACCTTGATAAGAAGCCCAAAAGGCCGGGAAACTGAAAAGAGCTGGACAGTGGATGTTTCTGAGCTCCCATAGGAAGAGGTGACCAACCAAGAGCCCGTTCAAATCCCAGTTTTGCACTTTCTGTGTGACTTTTGGCAAGTTACTTAACCTCTCTGAGCCACTTTTCCTCATCTGTAAAAGGTAGAGAATGTTCATGACTCACAGGTTTGCTGAGAAGTTTGAATGTGTCAAGGGCTTAGAGCTGTGCCTGGCACATGGTGAACCCTCTGTAAGTATTTTCTATCACTTATCACAACAATCATGTGGAATTTAAAATTCTCTTTTCTTTTTTTCCAAATATTTTTTAAAAATATTTTTTAGTTGTAGTTGGACACAAATACCTTTATTTTATTTATTTTTATGTGGTGCTGAGGATTGAACCCAGTGCCTCACATGTGCTAGGCAAGTGCTCTACCACTGAGCCACAACCCCAGCCCTAAAATTTTCTTTTCTTACCATTTTACTGTCCACCTTCCTGGTTTTCCTTATTCCTCTTTATCCTGTGCTTTTTTTCTTTCTCCTTTGTAAGCACTTTTCTGCTGGGAGCCATTAGCCAAGTAGGTATGACAATTTCCTTGCCAGCGTACCCCATGTTGCAGTGACATTGAATGTAGGTGACCTTGCTCAAGGACCAAGGCGGATTAGGGTGTTCCCGGTTTAAGAAAATCGGGTTTAGGGCGTTCCCGGTTTAGGTTCCAGGTTTAAGGTTTAAGATTATTCCTGCTGGGAATAGGGCGTATCCTGCTGCCTGAGTTCCCCTTGAGTTCTCACGGGATTCAGACAGTATTTTTTGGGAGATAGAAGCCCAGTGGAGGTGGATTTGGGCAGAGAACGTGGATTTCCCCAGAACGTGATTGTAGACAGCTGGTGTGAGTTCGGGAATAAAGAGTTGCTGTTTGAATCTACAAGCTGTGTGGTGGCTCGTGATTTTGTGCCCAGCCAGACTGCGGCATTTGTGCCCAGCCAGACTGCGGCATTTTTCTTTGGTATCACAACATTCATTGAAGGGTCATTGCTCACTAGAGAAGATCATGTCCAATTGTGATGCCTAGACCTCTGGCAGCCACTTTGGGACCATGAGGGGAGAACACATGTGAGGCAAGCCTTCAGCTGAGGGTGGCAGAGCAGAGACACAGGGACCCTGGGATCACTAGGCTCTTGCATTGCTGTGGAGAGTATTTCCAGAGGTCTCCCTGACTCTGATGAGGAGCAATCTAACATTTGCCTTATTAGAACCCCAGAAAAGCCAAAATCTTTCCTAATTGATATCAATATGTAAACACCCTGAGGCCACTTACTTCTCTCTTCATCCTCTCCCACAGCCTCAATTCCTTTGTCTCCAACTTTGACCACCCCCTGAGCCCCAGCCCCAGGGCCCTGTGACACCTCCTGGATGTCCCTGTAGCCCCTCAGACTCACCATATGTTAAAATAGCCCCCAACCCCTCTCAGAGCTGTGCTGCCTCCCAGGTCCCCAGGCACAACTGACCATGGGCCCGGTCCTTCCCAGTCTGCAAAGCCCATCCGCCAGCTCGGGGCCTCCCCGATCCCATGGCCCTGCCCAGCCCATGCTCTCTGTTCTCCCCCAGCCTCCCCCAGCACCCTGCCTCAGTTTCCCCCACTTATCTCCCTGCACACGCAGCTGGGGGGCCTTCCTAAAGTCCAAATCTGACCACGACTGCCCTTCTTGGTCCAAACCCCTCCATACCTCTCCAGTGCCCTCCGGATGAGGCCACCCCAGGAGTCACTCCAGGACTCAGACCAGCTCCTCCCTCGTCCCTGCCTTATTCCAGGCACAGGAGCCAGAAGCTGCTGCCCACATGCCCCAGCGCCAGGCCTGGGCAGGCTCTTGCTTCTGCCTGCCCTGCCCTGCCTGGCTCCAGTGCCCCGTGGTCCCTTCTGTGACTGAGGCACAGGGTGTGGTAGAGCTAGGAGCTCAGTCCAGGACCCTTGGCAGGAGGCTCTGCGACAGCCCGTCTCAGGAGGGGCAGATCCGAGGGGCTTAAACCTACAACCAATCACTTCCTCACCTGTGGCTGGGTCAAGGGACCACCTTCCCTTGCCTCAGTTTCCTCATCTGTGGAAAGGAGATAACCAACATTATCTCCCTTCCTGTAAAGTATCCAGAAGAGAGCCTGGCCAGAGTGTCACAGAGTAACAGGGCAGTCCTGGCCACATCACCTCTGCAAGTGGTGCTATCCTGGTTGCCATTTTATAGGAACAGTCTGAGAGGTAGAGAAACTGCCTAAGGACCCGGGCAGGACACGGCTGGGCTAGAGGGAGCCCACAGGCTCGGTGAAGGGGGACCTGGGCTGAGATACTGAGGGAGGTCCTGCCACCCGGCCTGCCCCAGGATGGCCACGCAGGCCCTGGTCCCTGAAGGTACCTGGGAACGTGAATCAAGGACACCTTCTTCCTCTGACCGTTCCTCACATTTCCGTTCTCAGTCCTGTCACTTCCTCTCCTGACCTTCCAGCTGCAGCTGGCTGGTGCCCTGACCACTCACTCTGCCTGTGCCGTCTGGGACTTCCACCAGGTGGGGACATGGCTGTGAGTCCCATGAAAGTAGAGAACAGGGCCACCTCCACTACTCCTGTGTCCCCAGAACTGTGTAGCCCTGGGCCAGCACAGAGGCAGGGTCTGGGGGTGAACGGACGGCCCTCTGACAGCCGAGGAAACCTAGGCTCAGAGAGGGCTGCCACTGAGCACCTGACCTGCGCGAAACAGGTCCGGGACCGGGTCTGGGACAGCCTCCCTGGAGGAGCGGGTGGGTGAGCGGCTGATGGAACATGGAGACTGAGGGTCGAAGGACGGACGTCAGGAAAGCAGAAAGCCAGAGGGTGGGGCAAGGGGGAGAGGGGACAATGGGG
>NW_026000205.1:9200924-9209795 GCF_001458135.2 Marmota marmota marmota
GAGGGGCACGGGGGGGGAGGTCGCCGAGGTGCCGCCGGGAGCCCCCATGGCCCGAGGGCCGAGCAGCCCCTGCCTCCGCTCCACCTGCATGGACGTCGGGTCCTGCCCTGGGCCCGCAGCCACTGCCTGCCGGCTACCTGGGGATGGAGGCGTAGTTGGCGCGGGCGCCAGTGGAGAGGTGCTGGTGCAGCTCGGGCGGGGCGCCCAGGATGTCCACCCGATCGTCCCTGTCGTCGCCGAGGCTGGCGGGGCACGGGCTGGGCAGCAGGACGAGCTCCGTGAGGCCGTGGAGGTCGGACACGTGGCGGAAGGTCTGCAGCACCAGCACCATGGCCACCAGGCCCAGGAAGAGGTAGGCTGCGGACACGGGGAGGGTCGGCTGGCGCGCCCATGGCTGTCCCCCGCAGCCCACCCGCCCGCCCTCGGAGCCAGCCAGGCCCAGCTCACCTGTGACCAGCACCTTGTAGAGGGCCCGGTGGGGCTGGCCGGGGGCCTCGCCGGGGACATAGTCACCCAGACCGATGGTGGACAGAGAGATGAAGCAGAAGTAGAAGGCGTCCAGGAAGCTCCAGGCCTCCTCCAGGTGGGCGAAGACCGTGGCCGGCACCAGAAAGCAGACGGTCACGATGACGCCCAGCAGGGCCACCAGGTGCCAGCGCGCGGCCCGTCGCGGGTCCCAGCCCCAGCGCCAGCTCAGCCAGGACAGGGGCGCGTGGGTCAGCAGCAGCGACAGGCGCTGGGCCGAGGCGGTGAGCAGCAGCATGGTGGTCGGCACGCCCAGGAGCGCGAAGGCGATGGAGAAGGCCTTGCCCGCGTCCGTCAGCGGCGTCGTGTAGCCGTAGCCTGCGGGGAGGGGGCTGCTGTCCACCCAGCGCTCCATGGAGCTGGCCCAGGTGGCGGGGGGACAACCGAACCAGAGCTGACTGCAGCCCAACCCACTCCCCTGCAGGGCCTCCTGTCCCCGGAGTGGCCACCACCCCCCACTCAAGCCAAGAGCCGGGGTTGCTTGCAAACTCAGGGGAGGCCCGAGGAAAGCCCCGCCCCACTCGCCACATTTGCTTTCAGTTACTTGCTTTTAAGGATAAAGATCACTGATTTGAGCTGGGTACGTGGCACACACCTGAATTCCCACGACTGGGAGGCTGAGGCAGGAGGACCACAAGTTCAAAGCCAGCCTCAGCAACTTAGGGAGGCCCTAAGCAACTTAGCCACCCCCACCTCAAAATAAAAATAAAAAGGTCCAGGGTGTGGCTCAGCAGATACCAAAATAAATAAAAAAAATACAAAGGGCTGGGACATAGCTCAGTGGTACCCTGGATTCAGTCTCCAGTACCTCCCCACCACTGACTTGGGGACTGGGGTGTAGCTTAGGGATAGAGTCCCTGCTGGTATGTACAAGGCCCCAAGTTTCATCACCAGCACTGAAAAAAAATACATATATCACTAATTTTAGAGGTCATACAGCTAAGTAATACATTATTAGTCTCCTGCTAGCTCTGCTGAGAGGACACCTCTGCTGTGTGGGTCATGATGCTCACGGTTGCCCAGGTAACTTCTGTGGGACTTGGAGGCCGCTTTGGCTAAAACCCTGACTCTTGCCTTGGGCCCATGCAGGTGACCTCTTTGATATCAAGGGGCAAACTTCCCCTTCAGGTCATGCTAATGCTTCCATTTTCCGAACATATGTCCCATAAAGAGCCAGAAAGACTGATTAGTCACATGCAGACCACTAATGGCTTCACCTCCAGTCACCTTTTTCCATATCTCATGTCACCCTGCTTCCTTCTCCCGTAAATGCCCCCAGACCCTCTCCTCTGGGAAGCCTTAACATTAAAGTTGAGACACTTTCCACACCAATCCCCGTGAGTAACTCTCTTGCAAAACTCATTTCAGTGACTGGCCAGCTGCACTTTCACCCAGGACTTCATGAACATCACATTCCATGTGTCAGCGTGGCCTGTCATCTCAGCCTTCAGACAGACCCACAGCCACCTACCTTTCCCTCTAACGTAGCCTCATGGCCCTGCCCTTGTCCCGCCTACCACAGCAGCCTCCCCCAGACCTCCCTTTTCTTCTAACCAGACCCCACAATCTGTCCACCTCACTCAGACTGAAGGACAAAGGCTTCACCCAACCCAAAGGGGCAGTATGCTCCTACCTCAGGGCCTTTGCTCGGGGCCAAAGCTCTTTCCATACATCCCCGGATTCCCCTCTCTCCAGTCCTGCAGATCTTTATCCAATGTCACCCTCTCAGTGATGCCTCCTCTGACTACTTTATTCTAGGTTGTAACACCCTCTTACTCCTGCCTTCCCACACCCCAGTTTTCTTATTTGGTTACTGCCTCCCCGAGGGCATCAGTTCCAGGAGGGCAGCGGATTCTGTTCTGTCCCTGCTGTGCACATGATCATGTGGGTACTTCATGAAGAACGTAGGCTTCTGCCTGGCCTCAGTTTCCCCTACTCTTAAAAGGGTGTGACAAGCTCCAGTGGACTCCTGGAGGACTATGGGAACACAGCAAGGCCCGCGGGGACATGAGTTCTGCAAGCAGAAATATGTCAAAGAGGACCTCAGATGTGGGGGCACTGACCAGTGAGTGACAAAGAGCAATTTTAAATCTCTTTTTATTTCCCTAATAAACAAACCAAAGGGTCAGATCTATGACTGGGTGATGAGGACCCAGTTATGCCAGTTAAAAGGCTGCAGACCAGCACTGCCATGCATAATGAAGTGTGGACACCTGCACCAGCTGGTGTTCACTGAGCCTGCTTCCCAAACAAAGGGATCCCAGGTTTTTTATTTTTCCTTTGTATTTTTTTTTGTTTGCTTAGTTGGTTGATTGTTTGCAGCACTGGGGATGGAACCCAGGCCTCAGGGCTGCTAAGCAAGTGCTGTGAGCTACACCCAGCTGCTGATCCCATTTTTTAAAATATATATATATACTTCAAAGAACCAAAAGCAAGCTCTAGAAGACAGAACTGCTCACAATAGTTAGAATGAGGAAGTAACTAAAGTTCCCATCCACAGATTAATGGACCAGCACAATGCAGCACACGCTGATATTCGGCCTTGAAAAGAAGAAATTCTGATACATGCTGTAACGTGGATTATCTCTGAGAACTGTTGAGTGACCAGTCACTAGAAGATAAGTTCTGTATGATTCCCCTCAGTAAGGCAGGTAGGCGGTCAGATTCAGAGAAAGTAGAATGGCGATTACCAGGGCTCAGAGGGAGAGGCCATCAGGGAATTATTGTTCCAGGAAGGCACAGTGTCCGGGTTTTGTTTTTTTCCTCCTTTGGCACTGAGAATTGAACCCAGGGGCACTTTACCATAGAGCCATATCCCCAGCCCTTTTTTATTTTGAGACAGGGTGTCACTAAATTGCTGAGGCTGGCCTCCAACTTGTAACCTTCCTGCCTCAGCCTCCCGAGCCACTGGGATTACAGGCATCAGAGTTTCCCTTTTGCAAGACGAAAACAGTCCTGGAAGTAGATGATGGGGAGGGGTACGCAACATTGAAAGTGATCAGCGACATTGAACTACGTACTTCAAAATGGTGAAGATGGGCCTGGGGCTGGGGCTCAACGGCAGAGCATTGGCCTAGCATGTGCGAGGCACTGGTTCGATCCTCGGCACCACATAAAAAATAAATTAATCAACAAAGATATTGTGTGTCCCTCTACAACTAAAAAAATATTTCTAAAAATGGTGCAGATAGTACATTTTATGTTATGTCTATTGTATCAGAAAAATTGAAAAAAGGAAAAAGGATGTCAGGTGTGGTGGTGTGCACCTGTAACCCCAGCTACTCAGGAGGCCTAAGCAGGAGGATTCCAAGTTCAAGGTCAGCTGCTGGGATTACAGGCAGGGCCACTGAGTGTGGCAGATGCCCTCAGACACCTAGAATAAGGACATTCCTCTTCCCTTGTAGCCAGATGTCACTCTGTGACTAATTTCTGGACCATGAATTATCATGAAAGAATCCAGGTCCTTCTTCTCTCTGAGAGGACCCACTCTCTCCCTTGAGAGTGTTCTGTTTTCCCCTTTTCTGTCTCCTCTAATAACCTCATGCTGTTACTCAAGAAAGAAAGAAAGAATGAATGAATTAATTAATTCAGGGACTTCCAGGAAGGGTCATGAAGGAGAGGGGTGATCCCCATATCATCCCTTTTCTTTCCTGTTCTGTTGACTGGAACACAGACATGAAGGCTGGAGTGCAGCAGTCATTTTGGACTATGAAGAGACCTGGGAAACAGAAACTGTCCAGAGCAGATACAGGGGAGCAGGGTTTTGCTGAGGAGTATGGGTCTCTGACCCCCAGCACCCCTCTGGTCTTGGACTGACCACCTCGAATGTGAGCAAGGAGTCAACATCCATCTTATTTAAGCAACTGTGATTGGGAGCTTCTCCTTCATGACTCCAACCCTCAGGAACACAGGTTCTAGTTGGGTGCTGTGGTGCAACCCGCAGTCCCAGTCACTCAAGGCTGAGGCAGGAGGACCCTGAGCCCAGCAGTTCACACAGCCTGGGTAACAGAGCAAGTTCAATAAATAAAAAAATAAAACAAGGCTTTGTGTTATGTGTGTGTTCCTGGGGACTGAAACCAGGGTGCTCGACCACTGAGTCACACCCCAACCCTTTTCATTTTTTGGACAAGTTTTCCTTCAGTTGCCCAGGCTGGCCTTGAACTTGGAATCACCCTGCCGCAGCCCCCCAAGTAGCTGGGATTACAGGCCTGCGCCACCACACCCAGCAAAACGAGGGTTTGGTGGAGAACCTCCCCTGACCCGGCTGACACAACTGGTTTGCAAGCCACAGGACATCTTCATAAACAAGAAAACCAGAGTTGGGATTGAATGGGGCTGGCAGGCCTCCACTTACTACTTCAAAGAGCTGAGTCTGAAATAAGTGTTTTCCATTTTTTTCCTGCATGACCTTGGCTAAGTGATGCCTTCTTTCTGAGCCTCTATTTTCTAACCAACAACAAAAAAAAAAAAAAAAAAAAAAAGGGCTCAATAAATAATCCCCTCCTCAAATGTGTTAGTGATCCTACCAGGCAGGGGCGGTGCTCAGCACCCAGCGCAAGTGTGGAGAGGGTCGTGGTGATGTGGTACTACAACCAGTGTGTGTGTGTGTGTGTGTGTGTGTGTGTGCATGTGTGTTCGGGGTGGATCCAGGGCCTCTTGCACGCGAGGCACCTGCTTTACCACGGAGCTCCGCCCGCAGCCAGCTGCAGTGATCACAAGCCTGACTTCCTTTTCCCTGGTCCCAGTTCCCTATCCCCGCTGCCCACACCTGGCCTCAACTTCTTACTAGGTCTTAGATTTGGGCCTGTGACAAAATGAGGGACACTGAGAAACAGGTCTCTCGGAAGGACATCCAGTCTGTATTCCAAGGCTCCAGGTACATTTGGGGTTCCTGGCCCCACCCAGAACCATCGGGGTGACTGAGGCTCTGTCAACATGAGTTGTACCAGCTCACCCTGGCAAGGACGCCTCCTTGACCAAACTCCAGCCAGCTTTCTCTGAGCGCTGTTTATCTTACAAGACTCCTAAGAATCCCCACCCTGGATATTACATCAAATTCCTCATCTCCCACTTTTTTTTTTTTTTTTGGTACTGGGAATGGAACCCAGAAGAAGTGCTTTGCCACTAAGCTACACCCCTAATTTTTAAAATTTTTAAAAATTTGCAACAGGGTCTCACTAAGTTGCTTAGGGCTTCACTGAATTGCTGAGGCTGGCCTTCAGCTTTCGATCCTCCTGCCTCAGCCTCCTGAGTAGCCAGGATTATAGGTGTCGCCACACCCAGCCTCATCTCCCCCTCCCTCTTTTTTCACCCCCTCCCACTCTTTTGAGACAGGTCTCGGCATGTTGCCCCAACTGGCCTGGAACTCATGATCCTTCTGCCTGAGGCTCCTGAGGAGTTGGGACCCCAGGTGTGGGCACCACGTGTGGCTGACTGGCCTGGGTTTGGGAGGTAGAGTGCTGTCGGGTATGTGCAGGGCCCTGGCCTCATCCCCAACGCCAGAGAAAAGAAACTGTCCAGCCCAGTCGAGGAAGCCTCCTGCCCTGTCCCTCCCACCCGACCCCTAGCTCCGCTGCCTTCACATCTGAGTTCCTCTAGGAAACGCACACATCGCCCTCTCCAAGCCATGCAGTGTTGAAACAGAGCCATCGAATGGCGACTTCCCTGTTCCTAAAGGCACGTCAGGCTGTTTTTCAGAACTGGCACGGGACCCTGGGATCTGACCTAAGATGGCCTCAGCAGCCTGGAGGAACCCAGGCTCTGAGGAGCAGAACCAGAAAACAGGCCCCCAGCCCTGGACTAGACCAGCAAGGGCCACTGTCAACAGAGGCAGAATAGACCAGAATCATCCCCAAGTGCCCCTGGACCAGCCGACTGTCAAACCCCATCCCCAGCCACTCAGGCTCCTCCCCTACTGGCCAGTCCAATCTGGGAAATGGACTTGAATGCGCCTCCCGCCTCCTTGCTCTTGGCCTTCAATAAAGCTCTTTCTTTTTGTAAAAAAGAAAGGTCGGGCAGCGAGCCCTTGCTCAGTAGCAGAGTGGTATGTTGGGTAAGAGCACTGGATTCTGGAGATTTGGTTCAAATCTCTGCACCTTTCCAGCTGTGTGACCTTGGGCCAGTGGACCAACTTCTCTGTGCCTCAGCTACACACACACACACACACACACACTCTCTCTCTCTCACACATTTTCTCTCTCTCCAGGCATTACTATGCAGAGTGCTATTACCTCTCCTTTTTTTTTTTTTTCACTAATGGGGACTGAACTCAGGGGTGCCCTACGACTGAGCCACATGCCCAGCTTTTGTTTTAAATTGCTGAGGCTGACCTCGAACTTGGGATCCTCCTGCCTCAGCCTCCTGAGTCACTGCAATCACAGGCGTGGGCCACCGCACCCAGCTTTATTACCCCATTTTCCAGATGAGGGAGGACATGGAGCAGCAGCAAAGCCAGGATGCCAAGCCAAACTGTGTCTGCCTGGTGTCTGGCCTCCCTCACCTGCTCCTCCTCCAGGGAGGATGATGCAGAAACCAGCATCTATGAGGAGACAGCAAGGCGCTGACCCAGGGAAGGTCAGAGGCTGGTCGGGCCGGCCCTGGCAGGCCCCGCAGTGTCGGGGAGAGCACGCCCCAGGCAAGGCGGCTAATTCTAGTCTGGGAGGAAATCACCCCGCTTTGCCGCCAGTGGCCTCTGTTGGCTGATCCATAGGATGGGGCACCAAGGGGGACAAATGCCACCCCTTACTGCTGCTGGAGGCAGTCAGGATTCTGGACCACCCTCCTCCACGTTCCCAAAGGGGCAGCTGGTGGCTGGGGAGGGGCTGGGGAGCAGCAGAGCGTGATGGCAGAGGGATTTCCCAGGTCTGTGAGGGGACAAGGGACTTCCCCGGGGCCAGGGTTCTCAAGGGTTGGGGGTGGGGTAGATCCCAGGGTCCCACTTGAATGAGGGCTCAGAGCAGGGAGTCTAGGGGTCAATCTTAAATCAAGGGCCAGTGTCCTTGTTTGAAATGAATCCTGGGGTCCTGGGTCAAAGGGCCAGCAGCAGCTGGTGACGTCTGGCAGAGAAGTCCTCAGGCAGAGAGGGCTGTGAAGCCCAGGGTACCCGAGGGCAGGTGGTAAGGGAGATGCTGCTAAGAGATAGGGCAGTGTCCCAGGCCCTTGCTGACCGTCCAGGGTAGACATGGTGCTGGGGAAGGTCCTGTGCAGAGGCCTGGCGCAGCCTTCATGGAGAGAATTTCAGAGACAACACAGGCTGGGGCAGTTGGGTGGAAAGGGACGTCCCAGCTGTGAGTCTGGAAAAGGTCAGAGGGCTCCCAAGTGCCCAGGAGATCCCCTTGTTTGGGAAATCCACAGAGGGCAGGGGACCTCAGCGCCAAGACAGAGGTGGGAGAGGACATCTGGGCTGGCATCTTGTGGGGCCAGGGAGGCGGATTCTGCTGTCCACAACAGTGTGAGGGGCTCTAGGGTCCCCATGGGAGGTCCTGGTGGTTCTGGGGCTCTCACTGAGGGGTTTCAGGGTCCGGGGGGTGGGAGTCTCAGTTCATGGTTTAAAGAGGACTTCGTGGAGACTCCTGGGGTTTCAAAGGGCTAGAAGTCTGCTGGAGGTGGTTAGAGGACAGAGCGGTGGGAGTCTGGGAGTGGGCTTCTGGTTGGACAGTCTGTGCTCCTCCTAGAGGGTGCTCTGCCTCCCTCCATGGGGGGTCCCTTTCACACACCCTCAGTTGTTGGGGCTACTGAATTGGGGTCACAGGTCCAGAAGGAACAGAGAGAGTCCCAGCTGGGGGGAAACCCTGCAATGCTGGGGGCGCTGTCAGGATGGCTGTGGGAGGTCCTGTCCTGGAGCGGGGGAGTATGAGGCCACAAGGATGGCGGCTGCCCTATCTGGGACCCATGCAGAGAGTGATGGAGGGCCAGAGGGTTGGGAGTCCCAGAGCAGCCACAGGTTCCTGCCAGTGTCCCCCTGGAAGGCAGGTCTTTGGTGATGGTGTGGGGCAGCAGGGTCCTGGCTGGGGTCAGGAGGAAGTGGGTGTAGGGACAGTCAGTGGGTGTAGGGACAGTCGGGAGACACGGTTGGAAGCAATGGCTGTAGCAGCCCAGAGATAGGTTCTAGCCTGCAGGAGGCTCCCAGCCAGAGGGGACAGGATCTTAGGTGGAGGCTTCCAGGTCCTCCTTGGTGTCTAAGCCTCCAGGGCAGCAGGGGTCTGGAGAGACCCAAATCCTCATGGGGGTTAAGACGGGGAGGTGAGGTCTCAGGGCGGTGAGGTCCCGGACGCTTGCAGAATTGGAGGGGTGTTTCCCGCTTAGGAGGAAAGGCCTGGCTGAGGGTCCCCAGGGGTCTGGACGGGT
>NW_026000205.1:9209820-9244245 GCF_001458135.2 Marmota marmota marmota
TGGGTTCAGTTCCGGGAGTCCGACGCTGGGCCACTGATGCCCCAAGAGGAAGAGGAAAAAGGGGAGGAGCGGGGCTGGAGGAACGCCCAGCCTCCGGGAAACTGAGGCACGCCCAACTCCAGGTGTTCTGCAGGACACCGAGGGCGGAGCCCAGCGCTCCTGGCCAGGATCCCGACAAGACCAGAGGGTGAGGAGATCGCGGTTCCCCAAACTGGAGAGAGTCAAACTCTCCTGGTGGATGGAACAGCCGCTCCCCAACTCCTCGGCGCCGCTGCGCGAGTCTGCTCAGGTTGTGCACTGCATCAAAGAGCGTGGCTAGGCTCAGGGGCAGACTGAAATCCATTTCTCACCCTACTCGCCAAGTCTTGCGCCCTAGATGGGATGGCCACCACCCTGTAGGAACGTCTAGTTCACAAAGGCAGACATGATAGGGTCAGGTGTCCCCTGTGCCCTCCTGGACAGAGCGAGGATCCTAACCCATTCACCACATCTTTGCTCAGATCGCACTTTGTTCTGGGTAGTACTGAGAGCAAAGCAGTCTTGGACCCTGCCCTCATTGGGTTCCCAGTATATTAGGGGAAACTGACAGATCAGTAGAGTGACAGCCCAGGGTGACAGATCCCGCAGCCCATGGGAAGCACAGGCAAGATTATCAGGGGTAGGATGTAGGAAGCCAGAGGAAGCCATGACCCAGCTTAGGGAGGTCAAGAGAGTGACCTGAAGAAGGGGGTCATCCTAGCTGAGACACGAAGAGTGACTAGGAGTGAGACAGGGTCTTTGTGAGCCAGACTCAAAAATATTGCATGAAGCCCTGAGTTCAATCCCAGAACTGAAAAAAAAAAAAAAAAAAAAGAGGCCTGTAGGGTTGTGGCTCAGTGGTAGAGCGCTGGCCTAGCTGTGCGAGGCCCTGGGTTCCATTCTCAGCACCACATAAAAATAAATAAATAAAATAAAAGTATTGTGTCCAGCTATAATATATATATATATATAAGAAAGGAAGCAAAGAAGAGAAAAAACAGCCAGGTGACTGCAAAGGCTGAGGCAGGAGAATTCCAAGTTCAAGGCCAGTCTTTGCAATTTAACAAGACCCTCATCAAGTTAGGGAGACCCTGTCTCTAAATAAAAAGAGCAGGGGATGTGGCTCAGTGGTAAAGTGCCCCTGGGTTCAATCCCCAGTGCCCCACCACAAAAAGATAGACAGGAATCATAAATATATACCTGGGAGGGAGGGCTGGGTGGAGCTCAGTGGTTCAGCACATCCTAGCGTGAGCAAGGCCCTGGGTTCGATCCCTGTAACAACAACAACATCATCAACAACATTCCTTCAGTGTCCTTCCTGAGGGTCTCCCTACATCCCTTTGCAGCCAGAAATGAGTACCTCCTGGCAGCCTTCTGGGAGGCAGCCCAGAATCCCAACCCCATCTTACCACAGAGGAGTAGGGCTCCGGGCCAGACCAGACCCAGCCAGCTGGTTCTATTTATAAAAACCATGGCAATTCTTGGGACGGAGGCCAATTTTGGGTTGAAAATCCACAGGAAGAGATACCTGTTAATCAAGATAGCAATGAACTGGGTCAGGCACTGTGGAGCATGCTTGTAATCTCATGAGTTAGGATGCTGAGGCAGGAGGATCACAAGTTCAAGGCCAGCCTCTGCAACTTAGCAAGACCCTGTCTCAAAAAAGGATGTATGTGTGATGATGTAGTTCAGTGGTAAAGCAGCCTGGAGTCCATCCCCAGTAACCCCCGAAAAATAATGATCTGGGTGTGCCACCCAGAGACTCAATACCCAGTATCCCCACCACCAAAAAAAAAAAAAAAAACTCCAAGAAGTAATTTAGAGTGATTTAAGGGGCTGGGTGTAGTGCAATGATAGAGTGCTTGCCACTTTCTAGCATGTATGAAGCCCTGACTTTGATCTTTGGCACTACATATTAATAATAATAATAATAATTATTAGTTATTATTATTATTATTATTTAGAGTATACAGGAGGTGTCTCAGGAGGATGAGGAAGGAGGACTGCAAGCTCAAGGCTGGCCTGGGTAGTGAGACCCTGTCTCAAAAATAAAAATTAAAAAGGGCTGTGTGGCTCAGTGGTAGAGCACCCTGGATTCAATCCCCAACACAACACAAAAGAATAGAAACAAAGTATACAGGACTATGTTTACACAAAAACTACTCCCCCCCCCCCCGCCCCGGGGATTGAACCCAGGAGCGCTTAACCTCTGCGGCACATCCCCAGAGTTTTTTTGTATTTTATTTAGAGACAGGGTTTTGCTGAGTTGCTTAGGGCCTCACTAAATTGCTGTGGCTGGCTTTGAACTCTCAATCCTCCTGCCTCAGCCTCCGATCGCTGGGATTACAGACGTAATTTACCTTGTTTTACATAAAGGGCTGGAGTGTTTGAGCATTCTGGTAGCTACAGGGTCCCGAAACTAATCCTCCACAGATATCGAAGGATGTCTATAGTCACAAGAGGCCAATAGGAAGCCAAAATACTTTATTAATAATAATTAAAAAATAGTCGAGAAGAGATCAATCTTGCCGGGTGAGTGGTGCCCACCGGGTGAGTGGTGCCCAGTGGCTAGGGAGGCTGAGGCAGGAGGATCGCGAGTTCAAAGCCAGCCGCAGCCCTTGAGCGAGGCCTTAAGTAACTTGGCGAGTCCCTGTTTCTAAATAAAATCCAACAAAAGAGATGGGCGTGTGGCTAGTGGTTTAGGTGCCCCTGGGCTCAATCCTCGTGCTCCCCCCATTCCCCAAAAACAGATGGATCTCGACGCAACGGGAAGGGCTGAGGCTGAGGAGAAAACGGCGGTGAAGCCGAAGGGGCAGATTCTAAACCCGAGGTGAGAAGAGAAATGGGACATCTCATACAGAAGGACCTCAGTGCAGCCTGGACTCGTTATTGAGAAGCTTAGGGGCAGCCTTTCAAGGTCCCCAGAAAAGACCCACATCTCCGAGGAGGAAGGGGAAGCCACAATGATAGGGTCCCCAGCTGACATCCTTCCGGAGCGCTATCACTGCCCAGATGTCACCCCCACCGTTGTCTTTGCCGGAGATAAGTGGAAGTTAGAGAGCCTCTTTGGTTTTAGAGAAAACCTAGTTGAGAGAACATTTTAATAAATTTCTGGGAAACTGCCTAAAGCTGTCTTACAAGAAAGACACCGGTTCTTCTCACCTAACCTGTTGGGTGTCTTCTTCCTACTCTAAATATTCACTATAATACTTAAAGAGTGCCCAAACGGTACAAGCTTCAGAGCTCGCACAACTCCGATCAGCCCCTCGGAAACACAAGTGCACCTCTTCTCCGCTTCTTCACACCCTTCGCTGACTCCGGGTGCTCTCAGCTATCCAAGAAAGTCCCAAGCGGCAGAGAACTCCATTTCCCATCGCCCTCTTCGCTCAACACGTGACACCTACATTTCCCGTCATGCCCAACAACGCCTACTCCTAGGATTGTTCCCGGCCCCGCCTCCCTAACGCTCAGGTTCCGCCCCTCGCCTTACGCCGGAGAGCCCCAGTTCCCGCCTCTTACGTAAACCCCAGCCCACTCGTCCACGCCTCCGTGAGAGAGAGGGGGCGCGGCCATCTGAGCAATCTTGAAGCCCATTGGCTGTCGTGTCACCGCTGGGGCGTGGCTACGGGAGCCGGGCGGCCACGTTACGAACCGCGGCTGAGGTGGCGGCGGCAAAGGATGAACCCGGCAGGCTTGGCGGCGGCGGCGGGGACGCCCCGGCTGCGTAAGTGGCGTACGTGGCTGGCCGAGGAGTTCGGGCGGGCGGGGGCGTGGCGGGGCCGCCGCGGCGGTTGGAGAGGTCACTGCAGGTCGGAGGTCACGAGATTGAGGATCTGGAATTTGGAGGTGTGCACAGCTCAGGGATGCCAGGTCCGGGTAGGGGGCGCCTTGTGGGTAGATTCTTTAGGAAACTGCTGTGGACGAAAACGACTTGGAGTACGATATTGTGTGTTGTGCGGAGAAACGCGACTTTCATTCATTTGGAGTTAGCGGTCTGCCTTCCCCTGCTCCCCACCCTTCCGTGGCTCCCCAGTGCCCACGAGCTGTCGCCCGTGCTTCTTACTACGGCCTTCAGGGCCCTCCGTGAGAGGATCATGTTCATGCTCATTTAAAATTGAACTTGTACTGATTGTACTATTAATCTCCTTTTTTCCCACCGTTGAATTTGTATCTCTCAATTCCTCTTCATCTCCATATGAGCGCAGTGCGTTTCATTTCTTCATTCAGCATACCTTGCCTAAGCTCCCCCGTGCCAGGCCCTGTGCTGGAATTTGGGTACTCAAAAGTAGGTCTGAGGACTCTGGTCCTTGCTGTCTTAACAGCTCAGAATTCAGTGGAAAGGCAGACACACTAAAAAGCAAACGAAGCAACAAGATAATTTGGGGAGTAAAAAGAGCTATAAAGAGAATAATCCTCGGGCTGGGGTTGTGGTGCAGTGGTACAGCCAGCACTTGCCTCGAATGTGTGAGGCACTGGGTTCCATTCT
The DNA here is from genome assembly GCF_001458135.2 of Marmota marmota marmota. Lineage (NCBI taxonomy): Eukaryota > Metazoa > Chordata > Mammalia > Rodentia > Sciuridae > Marmota > Marmota marmota. The sequence goes on from NW_026000205.1 coordinate 9,214,325, forward strand.
CAGCACCACATATAAATAAAAAATAAAGGTCCATCAATAACAAAAATGAGGGCTGGGGATATAGCTCAGTTGGTAGAGTGCTTGCCTTGCATGCACAAGGCCCTGGGTTCAGTCCCCAGCAACACAAACACACACACACACACACACACAAATATATCTAAAGTGAATAAAATAAATAAAGTTGAAAAAAAAAAGAATAATTTGCCCCAGGCACACCTTTAATCCCTGTACCTATAATTGTAATGAGGACAGAGTCAGGAAGATTGAAAAATGAAGGCCAACCTGGACACCTTAACAAGCCCTGTCTCAAAATAAAATTTAACAAGAAGGGCTGGAGATGTAGATCAGTGCTCTAGGCCCCAAGTTTAATCCCTAGTACTGGGGTTGGGGGGTACATAGTCCAGGATGTGACGGGTTAAGGAGGACTCTTGGGGGAGAGGGCAATGTCTCTTCACCTCTTCAATCTTTGGTAAGTTCCTGGCTGGCCCTGTGGTGTGAGATGCAGGAGATAACGCCAGTGTCCAGAGAGCACTTGTTCCTGCCCTCATGGAGCTGCTAGTTACAGAGCAGAAGTGGCAGCGTGAAGTAATGGAGATATGATGAGAGCAGCGCAGAACAGGGATGGGAGGCAGAGGGGGCTGGGCCGGGATGGAGGTGTTGGCAGGAGCCCAGAGGAGGCCTGGCCTGGGGGGTCAGTGCAGCTTCTCTACCAGAGAGGGTACGTGTAATGATGAGTTATCCAGGAGGAGACTTGTAGGAGGGGGAAGGCACTGGAGGCCTGCACTGAGGACACAAGTAGGTGAGTATCTGCCTAGAAATTGAGATGTGCACTCCGAAGGGAGGACAGAACAGGCAGGGCTCCTGCTTTGTACCAGGACTGTGAGAAGGAAGCCTCTAGGCCAAGGACTGGGTGTGATATTGGCAGGGGCCGAGGAAGGAAGTGCTCCCAGGTGACAGTACTGCACATCCAAAAGCCTGCAGGGCAAGGGGCTGCGTGGACAGGGCCTGAAGAGACCATTGTGGCTAGGACAGAGGTGACTGGCAGAGCGGGTCACACAGGACCATTCCATGTTTGGAGCTGACTCTCAGCACAAGGGGCACTGATCTTAGGCAGAGGACATTGTGGCTTGCTGCGTGCATTTGAAAGGTTCACTGGCTGCCCATTAGAGGAAGGTTGGTGGACTAAGACAGGGCTCCACCGGGGAAGACATTTAAATCAGGGGGGAGGTGACAGAGTCAGAGAGGGGGACCTTGGGACATAGTGTCTGAGAACTAAGGAATTGTTGACTGGTTGTGAGGCAGAGGGGAATCAAGATTTGGACACTGAGGTCAAGACCCAGGGGCAGGCAGCCAGAGGGAATTCTGGGAAGAGGTTAGACCTGGATCTGGTGCCAATGGAAAATCAGCGGCTAGAGATTGAGCCCAGAAAGCGAAGGCACCCTGTGGTGGTCAGAACTGATTGTGGATGGGATTGCCTTAGGTGAGAGGTGGAAGACAGGGCAAGGATGGAAAATTGGGTCACACATTTCAGGGAGGGACCATTTGGGAGCCTGTGAACTCCTGGAGGCAGGAGTGGTTCTGTCCCTGCCCGTGCTGTGTGCGCTGTGCCCGCAGCAGGGCCTCTCACGCGGGCTCTGCTCCGCAGATGCTTGCGAGGTCTGACAGATTTGAGAAACAGGTGCATGCAGTGTCGCAAAAGCCACAGAGTTGGAGGTTGGCATTTGGGGCAGTGACACCAAAAGCTTCCAGGGGATCGAGTTAGATAAGAGTGGAACAATGGCCTAGGCCTGTGACAGCAGAACCCCACATACCTAGTGCCAAGGGATGACAGGGAGGGAGGAAGACTCACCCTGAACTTTCAGGAAGTCACTCGTCTGGCCAGAGGTGAAAGGGAAAAGGGAAGGAGGAAAGGGGGAAGGTCAGGGCCAGTGCTGCTTCCTTCACGATTAAAGAGACCTGGTCTGTGTTTTTAGGCTACTGAGGAATTGAGAAGGGGCTAGAGCCCCGCCTCGCGTGCGAAGGCCTGGGCTCCACCCCAGCTCTGCAGAGGGGGGAAAAGGAAAGAAAGAAAAATTGAGAGGAAGAGCTGGGAACATGGTTTTGTGCAGCTGAGCAGTTTGTGAGTGGTCACTTTGCCTCACACCAGCCCTGCACGGTGGGTGGGTGGGGGGACAACAGTTAACTCCATTCTACAGAGGGGAGAACACAGGGATAGAGGAGGCTGTGACATGGATAATTGATTCTTCTCCCACATCCCAGCATGGCCTTATCTCCTGTCCCCTGTGCACGAAGCAGTGCCTGGCGTGTAGCAGTTCTCAGCAAATGTCTGCTGGGTGGCACTGCTCTGTGGCCAGGAACAGGAGCCCAGGGCCAGGTTGCTGGTCTTCCACCCCCCCCCCCATCCACCCCACTGCTCAGCGTTGATTCTTCCACTTCCTCACCACCTCCAGCAAGTCCCCGTCCCTCCTACCTAGGAGATGTACCCAGAAACAGCCCATCCCCATACCCCACCCCCTGGGGTCCTGCCACTACTCCTCTCTGGGCCACCTCAGCAGTCTCCTTTTCCTGCCCATGCTCCTCCACCATCTCCCCCTCCCATGAAGCCAGAGGGGACATTTTGTGGAGTTGTGTGCGTGTGTATGTGTGCATGTGCTGCTTAGAACCCAGGATCTGGTGTGTGCTGGGCGAGGACTCTACCACTGAACTCCACCCCCAGCCCTTTTTATTTTTTATCAAATCAGGTCTTGCTAAGTTGTCCAGGCTGGTCTTGAACTTGTGATCTTCCTGCCTCAGGGTCTGAGTCACAAGGATTACAGGAATGTATCATGGTGCCTATCTGTCAGGGTTTAATCATTGTCATCTTTGCCAGAGAGTCCTGGGCTGGACTCCATGCCAGTCAACTCTGTTTGGTCCTTTCACAAGTCATGTTGCTCTCTGTGCCTTGGTTTCACATCTGTCAAATGGGGGTGGCCATTTATTCACACTGAGCACCTGCTTTAGCTCTGAGGTTCAGCTGTGAACATGGTGAAGGTCCCCACCCCAGGGTCTCGCAGTCCAGTGGGGAGACAGTGAGTAAAATAAAGAAAACAGCTGATCGGTCAGCTGGTGCCAAGTTCCGTGGTCAAAATGAAGTAGGGAAGGTGGGTCAGGTACCGCCCCAAAGGGAGGTACAGCTGTGGGCAGGGTGATCAGGGAAGGCCCCATCCGCAGGCAGAGAGGGGGAACTGTGTGCGCATGGTGGGGAGAGCATTCCAGGCAGAGGCACAGCTAGTGCAGTGGCCCTGAGGTAGGTGTGTGCCAGGTAGGTAGCAGGTATGTCTGGTGAGCATTGAAAGGCCAAGGTGGCTGGACCTGAACCACTTTCCCTGAGTGAGGGAGAGCATGGGAGACAAGGACAGAGCCCTTGTTTATAAAAGGCTTGGTGCGTATTAGACCCCAGAGTAGCTGTCCATGTCACCATTATTATTTATTATTTTGTAGATGAGTGGATGGGTGACCAAGATGGATGGATGGATGATGGGTGGGTGATAGGTAGGTGATAATGGATGGGTAGATAGGTGGCGGATGGGTGGGTAATGACAGATGGATGATAGAGGGATGGGTGGATGTGGAGGGGTAGATTGATGGATGGTGGATGGATAGGTAGAGCCTGCGCCTGAGAGCCCATGTGATATCAGCACTCTGCTGGTGGTGACTCCAGCCCCTGATTTGGCAGGAGCAAGAAGGAGAGCTGCAGAATGAGTGAGCATCCACTCTCTTCCCCTGCAGCCTCGAAGCGGAGGACTCCGGCCTCCCCGCCAGACATGGCCGACCCCCACCAGCTTTTTGATGACACGAGTTCAGCCCAGAACCGGGGCTATGGGGCCCAGCGGGCACCTGGTGGTCTGGGCTACCCCAACACCTCTGCCTCCGCACAGGCGGCCTTCCTGGCAGATCCTGTGTCCAACATGGCCATGGCCTATGGGAGCAGCCTGGCCGCACAGGGCAAGGAGCTGGTGGACAAGAACGTGAGTGGACTGGGGCTGGGGGGCGGGACGGCAGGGGCTGCAGGGTCTCAGGCTTGAGCTCTGCCTCCGCAGATTGACCGCTTCATCCCTGTCACCAAGCTCAAGTACTATTTTGCCGTGGACACCGTGTATGTGGGCAAAAAGCTGGGCCTGCTCGTCTTCCCCTATCTGCACCAGGTTGGCACTGCGCTGCCCGGCGGTCGGGGTCGGGGTCCCGGGGTCAGCCGCTGTAAGCAAGGCGGGAGGAGCCCTGCTCTGGGGATCCTGCCCACTCCCCCTTTCTCCCCACAGGACTGGGAGGTGCAGTACCAGCAGGACACCCCAGTGGCCCCCCGCTTTGACGTCAACGCGCCTGACCTCTATATTCCAGGTTTCACCCTGCCCAGCCCTGCCCACACCCCCCTCCCTCTGGCTGGGCAGAGGTTTGGGTGCAGAGGCCCAAAACAGCCCTTCCTCTGACCTTTGTCTTGTGTCTTCTCCTACAGCGATGGCTTTCATCACCTACATCTTGGTGGCTGGCCTTGCACTGGGGACACAGGATAGGTAAGGGAGTGGGGTGGTCTTGGGGACCAAGGCACATCAGGGAGGTCTCAGTCCATCACCTTCATTGTCCCCTTGCCTCCTCTCTCTTTCCCAGCCACATGCAGCCCATCACACCCTGTGCGGGGGGGACCCTCTAAATCCATCCTTCCTCTTAGCCTCCACCCGAGATCTGTCCTCATCCTCACTCTCCTGAGCACGCTGCCCCTGCCGCCCTCACTCCAGGGACATCTGGGAAGGTTTTATGTGAGCTGTGGGCCGGGCCGCACCCCACCTTGACCCATACAGCTGCCAGAAGCCCCCAAATTGAGCCCCAGCTCCTCAGCCTGGTATCTCCATCCCCTTTGCTCCCTCTGCCGTGCCACTCTGTCCCTTTCCACTCCAGAGAGCCTGGTGCTGCCCCAGGGCCTGGGCACTTCTGTTACCTTGGCTCAGAAGGCTCCTTCCCTATGTCACCTGCTCATGCCCCACCCAGCATTGATGCCTCTTCTCCAGGGCGAGCCCCTGTCTCTCCCTCATAGTCCCTGGTCCTTTCCTTTGTGGCACTGAAAACAACTGTCATTAGAAGCAGTTGATTAATTTTTGGGCCCTGGGGATAGGGCAGAGACCCCGGCCCTTCTCTGACCACTGCTTACTCCTTCAGACCTCAGCTTAGCTGTCCTCTGTTCTGGGAAGCCCCTTCTGCCATCCCTTCCGGCCTGTGTGCCATAGCCCCCTGTGAGTCACACCTGTGATTGACCCTTGTGGGTGTCACTGCCAGGGAACAGACAAACTGGAATCCTGGAATGGGATGTCTAGGAGGGCAGGCCCAGGTCCCTCTTGGTCACTGCTGGGCTGTCTCTAGGCCAGTGCTTAGGGGGGGTCTGAGCCAGCAGCTGAATGACAGAGCTCGGTCCCACAGGTTCTCCCCAGACCTCCTGGGCTTGCAGGCAAGCTCAGCACTGGCCTGGCTGGCCCTGGAAGTGCTGGCCATCCTGCTCAGCCTCTACCTGGTCACTGTCAATACCGACCTCACCACCATCGACCTGGTGGCCTTCCTGGGCTACAAATATGTCGGGTGAGTACCCCCAAACCTGCCTGCCAGCCCCGCCCTTGGGCCCTATCCTCAAATCAGCCTCCATTCTCCCTCTCTCCAGCATGATCGGCGGGGTTCTCATGGGCCTGCTCTTTGGGAAAACTGGCTACTACTTGGTGCTGGGCTGGTGCTGCGTGTCCATCTTCGTGTTCATGGTGAGCTGGGGCTCAGGGTGGGTAAGGCTGAGGACACAGGCCTCCTGGACATAGTTGGGCCCTGGGGCATCCAAGCAGAGGATGTCAGAGAAGGAATTTAGACGAGAGCTGTTGCCAAACTGAGGGGCATGGAGTAGCTACCCCAGCCGGGGTCAGGAGGGCTTCTTAGAAGAGGAGGTATCCAAGCTGGGTCAGGTAGAGCCACAGGAGCTGGCATTGGGGCTGCGGTGAGGATCCCCACCCAGGCTGGGTCCCCACCCTTCCCCTTATGTGGGGGACTTTCCCACCAAAATTTCCCTGGAAGGAGATTCTCTAAGAGCCCTTCCATCCGGAGTGGGGGTGCTGGCAAAGGGCCCTGGCTTGGGTTGACCCGAACTTCATGCCTCAGATCAGTTCTGGGGTTAAACCTCAGTTTCCCCTTTTATAAAATGGGATGGTGATGTCTGCATGTCAGGGTGCTGGGAGAGGTCAGAGCCCAGGGTGCACATGGGGCGCAGGGCTACTGGGCTGTAAATGACCCATGAGCAGATACGCTGATGTCATCATTTCAAAGTTAAAAAAATACATTTTAAATATTTTAGAAAATAGCATTTCTAGCTGGGCACATTTCTAGTTGTAATTCCAGCTACTTAGGAGGCTTAGGTGGGGAGATCTCAAGTTGGAGGCCAGCCTCAGCAACATAGGGAGACCCCATTTAAAAAAAGCTGAGGTGGGGTGGGGGCAGCCTGAGGCAGTGTCAGTCCCACCTATAATCTCAGTTACCGGAGGCTGAGGCAGGAGAATGAAGGCCACCCCGGGCAATAGTGAGACCTTGTCTCAAAAAGGTTGCGAGTATAGCTCGATGGTAGACTGTGTCTGGGTTCAGTCTGGGATTGGGGAGGCAGAGTTGGGGATCTACTTTGTCTTTAAAAATGGTCATCACGGAGGGTGCCTTGTCTAGCACGGAGAGGCTCTGCATTTGATTTCAGCACCAAGAGGGGAAAAAACCGTGGCTGGTAAAGCTGTCTTACTGGTATTTGAGTCTGGAACCCTCATTTTTGCTCACGGGCCCAGAGGGGCAGGATCTTGGCCAGGCTGCGGGTTCTTGTGGGCAGAGGCTAGAAGTCCGCCCAGTCCTTCCACCACCCAGTCCTCCCGCCCCCGGCGGGTTGGTGGCGAGGGTAAACCCAGCGCCCGTCTCCCCTCCCCTCCCAGATCCGGACGCTGCGGCTGAAGATCCTGGCCGAGGCGGCGGCTGAAGGGGTACCGGTGCGCGGGGCGCGGAACCAGCTGCGCATGTACCTGACCATGGCCGTGGCGGCGGCGCAGCCCCTGCTCATGTACTGGCTCACCTTCCACCTGGTGCGGTGAGGGCGCCCGCGCAGCCGCCTGCCGCCCGCCCGCTGCCGCCGCTCATCTCCGCCCGCCTCGGGCCGCCTTTCCGGGCAGGGCCGCCGCCCGCGCCCGCCCGCGCCCCTCTCCCCGCCAAGGTGCTGAGATCTCCAGCTGCACAGCGAAACAATAAAGCCTGATGGACTGGGGCCGCCTCTGTCCTTGGGACGCCCCCGGGCAGGGGACTGGACGCCCGGCAGGGGGCAGCGCCGGGCCAGGGAGCGGAGCGACGGGGTGGGAGCCAGACACAGCGCCACCATCGGGAGGGTTTAATCAGTGAGGGGACTTCTTGCCCTTCTCCTTGCCCTTCTCCTTCTTGTCCTTCTTCTCCTCCTTTTTCTTCTTCACCTTGAGCTTCTTGGCCTGGCCCGGGGTGGCTTCGTGCTGCTTGGCGCCCGCAGCGTGGCACTGTGGGCAGCGGGTGGGAGGGGAGATGTCCAGGCTGTCCTGGGACCGGCCCCGCCCAGCGCTGACCCCCACCTTGGCCTGCCTTGGCCCGGGCAGCCCTTTACCTTCCCCTCGGCATCCGAGTCGCTGGAGGAGCTGCTGCTGCTGGAGTCTGAGGAGCTGCCATTGCCATGCTGGGGGACAGGGATGACAGTGAGGGCGGGGAACCCCTTCCCAGACCCCCACCCCAAGTCGGAAAGCCGAGGTGCGACAAGGTCTAAGGGCCAAAGTCGAATCCAGGTCGCCCCATCCCCCTGCATACCTGGTGGCGAGGTGACTTACCCTTGGTTTCCGAGGTGCCCCCGCCTCTGGCGGGCCCTGAGCCTTGGAGGGACCGTGCCTGGCGTCTCTCACCTGGCCTGTCCCCGCTGGCTTCTTGGAATTAGAGTTCAGGGCTGCGACACAAAAGAAGTTGGGTGGGTTGGGGGTATCGGAACCCCTGGCCCCGCTGAGCCTGCCCCCACCCACGGGGACCCCCGCCCGGAGCGCACCTGTTGCCAGGTCGAACTCCATGGTGGTGAGTGAAGGTGGGTCGGAGGAGCGGGCAGTTCCCGCAGGGAGGAGGAGGAGCGCTGGACCTGTAGCCCCAGGAATTCCGAGGAGTCCCACCCTCCCAACCTTTGCCCTGCAGCAACTAGGTCTTGACTCACCGCCCCTCCCTGGCCCCACCCACACTTTCCTCCATAGGAAAGGGGGAGGCGGACAGTTGATTGCCTGTTCCTGATCGAGGCCACCGGTGGATGGGCTGGGGTCAGGGGTGTCGGGGAGTTGCAGGTTTCTGGGGAGAGGATGGAGAGCTGTTGTGAGCTTCCCCTCAAAAGGTCAGATGGCTGCCCTGGAGGGATGCCCATGCAGGCCGCCAGGGTCTTCACTATTTAACTGAAGCTCACAGCCCCTCTCCCGCCTGGAGAGAAACTGGCTGGGGTGAGGCGCCCAGGCTGGATGGGACCTGTGCATTCCAGGCCCAGCTGTGTCAGCAGCAGAGAGACTTCCAGAAAGTTGTTTCACTCCCGGCCTGTGAGTGACAGCTGCCGCTGGGGCTATGAGATCTGGGTGGGTTGGTTTCCTAGACTGGAGCCTGGCACAGATGGAATAATGCACATGGAGGATATGATGTGGTGCCTTTGGTTTTGTTTTGAATAAAGGCAGGTGTCCTAGCTTGGGCTGCTATAACAAATACACCACAGATCCAGCTGCTTACACGACAGTGCATCTCTCAGTCCCCGGACCCTGGGAGTTAAATAAAGACCAAGGTACAGCAGAGATGGTGTCTAAGGGCCACTTCCTGGCTTGTGAACAGCTGCCTTCTTTCTGCCTCCTCAGTGCCCCTGGGATTGGGGAGGCAGATCTAAGGACACTAATCCCATTCCTGTGAGCTCCACCCTTCTGATCTCACAACCTCCCTAGAGTCCCACTTCCAAATACCATCACGATGGAGACTGAGCTTGAACAGCATCCAGCCCAGACAGCAGGCCCTGTTACTACTTATTTTCAGATAGGAAGGCCGAGGGAGTAACAGTAAGATGCAGGGTGAACAGGGGTTCAGGCTCTGGCAGAGTGGCTGAAGTCAAAGCTCAGCTTGGCTTTCTGACTCACCCTGGGGACTCTAAACTGAAGGGGTGTTCAGCTGAGCCCAGCCTTTTTACCCCTGAACCAGGCTTGAGTCAGACTGGGAGAGGAATGGGGGCTTAGCCTCTGTGACAGTGGGTGTCCTGACTGCACAAAGGGAGATTCTAGGCAGGAAAAGTGGCTGTACCCTCAGATATCTGCTCTAAATGTCCTCAGAGGTGCCTGCCCTGTCTCTGTCATTCCATCCCTTTCTCCTGCCTGGCATAGCCCCTGCTTACCACCATCTGAGGTTATCTTCATTCTTTATTCCTTTGGCATATATTTAATTGAGCACCTTTGGTATCTAGTACAGTTCAAGGGCTAGGGGTTCAGAAGTGAACAAAATCAGCCTCATGGAATTGACAATTGTACTGAGGAAAGCAGAGTAAAATGTACATAGTATGTTAAGGAAAAACCTGAAAAAATGTCTGTCATTTGGTGAATGGATGGACAAAATGTGGCATGCCTATCAGTGGAATAATATGCAGCAATGATAAGGAACAAGCCCCTGACACCCTGCATCACGGATGAACCTCAAGCACACAATGCTGTGGAAAAGCGGCCTGATGCAAGACTCTAATGCCTGATGTCATTTATGTGAAATGTTCAGGGAAGGCAGTTACAGAGACAGTAGTTAGTGGTTGCTAGAGGGCTGATGAGGGGGGACTGGGGATTAACTATAAATGCACAGGAGGTAATTAAAATGTTCTAAATAGCACAGAGTATGGTAATGACACCTACAGTTCCAGCCACTTGGGAGGCTGAGGTAGGAGGATCCTTTGAGTTCAGAAATTTGAGTCCAGCCTAGGCAATATAGTGAGACCATATAGAAAAGTGAAAATGTTCTCTTTTTTCGTGGGGTGGGGGGGGTACTGGGAATTGAATCCTAGGAGTGCTTTACCTCCCAGCCCAATTTCCAGTCCTTTATTTCATTTCATGCTATTTTGAGACAGGGTCTTGTTAAGTTGTTGAAAGTCTCACTAAGTTGCCAGGGCTGGCCTCAAACTTGCCATCCTCCTGCCTAAGCCTCCAGAGTGGCTGGGATTGCAGGTGTGCACCACCAAATCCAGCCATATTGTGGAAATATTCTAAAAACTGATACATAGTGACAGTTGCACCACTTGGTAAATTTATTAAAAATCACTGAATTGAACCAGGCATGGTAGTGCACACCTGTAATCCCAGTGACTCTGGAGGCTGAGATAGGGGGATTGCAAGTTTGAGGTCACCCTCAGTAACTAAGTGAGTCCCTAAGCAACTTAGTGAGACCCTGTCTCAAAAAAGGCTGGGGATGTGACTCAATGGTTAAGCACCCCTGGTTTCAATCTCTGGTACCAAAAAACCCCACTGAATTATACATTTGAATTGGGTGAGTTTTATGTAACTTATACCTCAATAAAAGCATTCGTATATAAAATTAAAAAAAAAAAAAAAAAGGCCAGTCACAGTGGCACATGCCTGTTATCCCAGCTGCTCCGGAAGCTGAGGCAAGAAGATTGCAAGTTTAAGGCCACCTTGGCAATTAGCAAGATCCTATCTCAAAATTAAAAAGGGTTGGGAGTGCAGCTCAGTGGCCCCCGAGTACCAAAAACAGAATAAGAAAATGCAGCTGAGGGCAGGCCCATGAGCCCTGGGTCCCAGCTACTTGAGGGGCAGGAGGATCACTTGAGCCCAGGAGTTTGAGGCCAGCCTGGTCAACATGGAGACCTTGTCTCAAACAAACAAACAAAAGCCCCAAGGGGCTGGGCTCAATGGTAGAGCACTCACCTAGTATGTGTGAGGCCCTGCGTTCCAACCTCAGCACCACATAAAAATAAATAAAGGTACTGTGTCCAACTACAACTAAGAAATATATCTAAAAAAACAAAAGACAAATACAAGAGGAAAGAGTAATAATTATTTGGTATGATGGGGAAGGGTTGGATTTAAAGTCACCAGGGAAAGCGTCACTGTATATTTTGTTTTTAATTTCATTGAACCCAAGGGCACTTTACCACTGAGCCACATCCCCAGCCCTTTTTATTTATTTTTTATTTAGAGACAGGGTCTTGCTAAGTTGCTGAAGCTGGCTTTGAACTGGCGATCTTCCTGCCTCAGCTTCCCAAACTGCTGGGATTACAGGTGTGAGCCACGAGCCCAGCTGTTTTGTTTTATTTAGAGAAAGGGTCCTGCTGCTGTTGCCCAGGCTGGTCTCATAACTCTTAGTTAAAAAAAATTCTCTCCCGGGGCTGGGGATGTGGCTCAAGTGGTAGCGCGCTCGCCTGTCATGCGTGCGGCCCGGGTTCGATCCTCAGCACCACATACAAACAAAGATGTTGTGTCCGCCGATAACTAAAAATAAATAAATATTTAAAAAAAAATTCTCTCCCTCTCTCTCTTAATACCTTTATTTTATTTATCTTTTTTTATGTCCAAATACAACTACAAAATAAATATTAAAAAAAAAAAAAAAAAACTAAAGATATGGAGGAAGAGTGCTCTAGGCGGAGGAATCATAAGTGCAAAGGCCCTGAGGTGGGAATGTGCCTGTGTGTCCAAGGCATTGCAAGGAGGTCAGAGTGGAGAACAGAAGGCAGAGGGTGGAGATGAAGCGGTGAGGTGAGGAGAGGAGGCAGGGTGGAGTGGGGATTGTAAATGGGTCTTTCTCCCGCTGAGTGAGTGTGGCTTTGCCCACAGCTGAGGGCAGGATATGAGAGTGTGTGTTTCTCCTGGTGGAGCATGAATTCCATGAGGGTGGGGACCTGGTCTGCGGTGCTGTCACCGGATCTGTGTGACTCAGCCTCGCTGCTCACCATCATTTGGTGAATCAGTGAGGTTACCTGAGGCCAGGGAGCGTGCTAATGGCAGGTTAGAGCCAGCACAGACCGGCCAGTTTGGGTCCTGAGGTCAGTCGCTGATGGGGCGTCCTTGCTCCGCCCCTTACTGCTCGGTGGTAAGCAGCCCCCGACTTCTCTTTTCTGGTCTCACAAGTTTTGCACAGTCTGCCTGGCACAGGTCGATGGAAGCCCAATAAAGGTTAGTCTTTATAATTATTTCCCAAAACCTTATTATTGATCATGAAATTGGCAATAGGATCCTCAGGTTTATCTGAGGCGATGAGCCTGAAAGCAGTGCAGCTTCTTGCCCCAGACACCGCTAGTGAGCTGTGACCCAGCGACGGAGCCCTTCCCAAGATGAAGCTCCCTGCTCGTTTCAAGGCGGGTGAATGGGCACAGGGGGAACGTGGCCCTGTCCGCCTCTCATTCACTGTTGGATTATGGTTAGGACCTGAGTCTGGAATCTTTTACAGAGACCTAAAAGATGGAGGCTTAGCAAGATGGTGCCATTTTCTTTTTTTTTTTTTTTTTAAATCTAATCCCCTGCTTTTCCCTTAGAGCTCTTCTTTTTTTTTTTTTAAAGAGAGAGAATTTTTTTTTTTAATATTTATTTTTTAGTTTTCGGCGGACACAACATCTTTGTTTGTATGTGGTGCTGAGGCTCGAACGCGGGCCGCACGCATGCCAGGAGAGCGCGCTACCGCTTGAGCCACATCCCCAGCCCCAAAGATGGTGCCATTTTCTTTCACAGGAAAGTCTGAGTCGAGGGGAATCAGAGCTGGTGCTCCAGGAGATCGTCCAGGGACCCGGGCTCCTTCCCTTTATTATTGCCCATGGCAGCGGGCTTCTACCACTGGGTTCTTGGGAAGAAAAAGGGCAGGTGGGGAGCACGACCTGACCTAGGGCTTAGGGGCGTGGCTCCATGGTAGAGCTCTCTCTCCCCTATCATGTTCAAGGCCCTGGGCGCTATTTCACCTACTCAGGAGGCTGAGGCATGGGGTTTGCAAGTTCTAGGCCAGGCTTGGCAAGTTAGGGAGACTGACTCAAAAATTTAAAAAGCCGGGGATGCAGCTCAGTGGTGGAGCACACTTGGTTCAATCCTGATGACCAGGAAGGCAGATGTACCCACGTGCTCACAACCCATTGGCCAGGACTTAGACAGATGGTTACATCTAACTGCAAGGGAGGCTGGGAAATATCATTCCTAGCTGGGCAGCTGTGCCCAGGAAAAACCTGGGGGCTTCTGTTACTGAAATAAAGGAGAAATGGATGTGGGATCCCATCTCTGTTGTCACTCCCTGTTGGTAGCGTTAGTGGCAGTGAGTGCCCCTTTCTCCCTTGCTCTGCCGACTTCAGGTTTACAAATGGTGGCCAGCTGGGGAGGTGGATGAGAAACAGGTGTGAGGTCCAAAGACAAAAAAAGCCAGCCAGCCTTCTGCTGTTTGGAAAGTGCCAGCTCCTCACCACTCAGTTGTCGTCTGCCATGGCTAACAAGCCAGGGACAGTAGCTTGTCTGTCCCAGGCCCGTCTGGCCTTGGCCTCTGCTCATCTCAGGTATAGAACTCCCTTGTTGGCCGAGCCATGGCATCTGACGGGCCTGCCCTCCCCTGCTCATTCCCTATCATTTCCACATAAAATGCCCTGGAGCAGAGGCTCTCTCTGCAGGAAAAAGGGGCCTGCATCCCGACGGGACTGCAGCAATATTGTGTCGTCAGCTTCTCATCACTGTGACCAAATGCCTGAGAAAACCCATGTACAGGAGGAAAGGTTTACTTTGGCTCAGTTTCAGCTCATGGTCTCTTGGCTCCCTCGTCCCTGGGCCTGTGGTGATGCTGGCCGCCATGGTGCGGAGCACGTGGTGGAGCAAAGCTGCTCACCTAGTGATGGCCAGAAGACAGAGCTCCATCACAAGGACAGAGCTGGTGACACAATACCTCCTTCAAGGCCATGCTCCCAGGGACCTATTACCACCACCAGGCCCTGCCTTCTGAAGTTCCCATCACCTCTCAGTAGCATCACCAGATGGGGACCGGGCCTTTGGGGGACAGTCCAGATCCAAACTGAAACAGATACTGACTCCTTGGGTCAGCATCCTTTCTAAAAAACGTGTCACCTGAAGGAAGCAGACATCCTCAAAGGGTCACTACAGTTCTGAGGCTTTTCCTTTATTGCTGCAATTTAGGAAGAGATTTCTGGATTCGACCTGGAGAACAGGGAAGCCAGGTGTGGGCTGGGGAAGGGCAGGCCTCTTGGCCTCGTTGGCCTGTGCATCTGGGGCCAGCCGCAGCTGACTGCAAGAGCATCTGAAGCCAGCTGGGTCTGGTCTTTCCTGGAGTTTACGAGAGTGGACTGCCCGGTCCATAAACATCAGGATCCATATCCGGGAATGTTTTCTTTGAAATCAACCACATCCTAGCGAATTCGTGACCTGACGCACACCGTCTGCAGAGACTCGGTTTCCTTTCTCAGAAAATGCTGCACTGGCCTTTGCCTGCAACCCATCTGGTCTGCCCCTTAGGTCCTTGGATACTTACCAATAATCAGAGAATCTGGACGGCCCTTCTTTGGAAAGTGCCAAGGGACTGCCAATCCAGCTGGGGAGGTCCAAGCTTGGCCTCCACCCAGCTGTCAGCTCTGGGATGGGTTTTATTACTTATCAACTAACATGCTGGCCTGTTAGTGTTTCAAACAGTGCTACAAACCCAATCCTGGGTAAAGAACGGTCAGAGTAACACTTTTTTTTTTGTACTGTGAATCGAACCCAGGGGTACTCAACTACTGAGCCATATCCCCAGCCCTTTTTCATATTTTATTAGACTGGCTTTGAACTCATGATTCTTTTGTCCCAAGCTGCTAGGATCACAGTCATGCACCACTGCGCTGGCTAGGGTTACACATTCTCGCCCACCCAAGACCTGCAGGAGCAGAGATGCTGTGAGAAGGCTGTTTCTCCTAAGAATCTGCTCCTCAATCCTACAGCACATTGGCTTCTGGTGAAATCTCAAGAATGTGCCATGATATTGGTCACTGATGAATCTGACCACCAGAGGCTGGGACCAAATTTGTTTGCTTTGTCTCCCACAGCTACTTATAAACAGGAACCCGGGCAGCAGCAGGAGACCACCATGTGGCATACTAAGCCTGGAGCATGCCACCCAGCAGCCTGGGGAGGGTCCAGGTCTTATTTCATAGGTTGGATTTGCCTAATGCTAATGTAGACCCCACGCAAGGGAGTTTAGACATACCTATAGATCTTTAGTGTCACCACAGGGCCAAAAGGCAACCGTCTTTCCCAGCAGAGAGACATTCTGTGGCCCAGCCCCCAAGCACATATACAAAACCTGCAGGGAGGGGCACAGGGTCCTTTGGCTCTGGAATTGTTAAACTTGACTTGGAAACTTGGGTAATGATACTGAGATGGTCTCAGGTGCCCTGTGAATGCCATTGCCCAGGACTCCTCAGGGGTCAGAAACATGACTTTGCATAAACAAAATTGGAACAAGGTAGCTGGGTGTGGTGGAACACATCTGTTATCCCAGCAGCTTGGGAGGCTCAGCAACTTAAGCCCTAAGCAACCTAGACCATCTCTAAATAAAAAACGAAAGCGGCTGGCAATGTGGCTCAGTGTTGTTAAGCGCCCCTGGGTTCAATCCAAGATATAAAAATAAATAAAAAATTTAAAAAAGTCGAACAAGGCTGTGCCAGTACATGCTTTTAGAAACCACCTGGTGGGGGTGGGTCCCACATTCAGAAGCTGCCATTGTTGGCGAACCTCATTATAGCTCCCATTTTGGCCCACGTGGGGGTCTTGGCAAACAGGACACTCACCTGAGTGGTCATTGTCTTCAAGGCTGACCTGAGCTGATCAGATACCCTTCGAGTCAAGGCTTGATATTAGGGAAAAGAAAGACTTATCACACTCAGGAACGATAGGGGTAGAATCCCAGATTTTAAAAGTACTCTAGCCAGGCGTGATGCACATGCCTGTAATCCCAGTGACTTGGGAGGCAGAGGCAGGAGGATCACAAGTTCGAGACCAGCCTCAGCAATTTAGTGAGACTCTATCTCAAAATAAAATTTAAAAAAGGCTGGGGATGTGGCTCAGTGGTAATATTCCCCTGAGTTCAATTTCCAATACCCCAAACCCAAACAAAAAATTCTATATAACCTCAATCCTTTTATCCTGATCCTCACCCAAATGACCTGGGTGAAACCCTTTCTGGGAACAGCCACACTCTCTGCTTTAGTTAAGTGTGTGCAGAAGGAGGAGGAAGAGTGAGAAATCTGATTTGTTCGTAGAGGTGTTGGGGATTGAACCAGGGTCTTGTGCTTGAATTCAATCCCCAGGGAACCTCTCTACCACTCAGCTGCATTCCCAGCCCTTGCCGTCACCTCCTCCTGAGTACTGGGAATTGAACCCAGGCTGGTCTTGAACTTAGGATCATCCTGCCTTAGTCTCCCTAGTCACTGGGAACACAGACCTAGTTGATTTTGGGGGGACAGTACTGGGGATTGAACTCTCAGAGTGCTTTATCTCTGAGCCACATCCCCTGTACTTTATATTTTTTACTGAGACAAGGTCTTACTAAGTTGCTCAGGGCCTCACTAAATTGCTGAGGTTGGCCTTGAATTTGCATCTTCTCCCTGGGATTGTTGGGATTACAAACGTGGACCACCATAGCCTGGCTTGGTTGATATTTTAAGAGCCCATCCTATCTCTCAGTGATGCCAGCAGCCTGGGATGACAGAGAGTATGAAATGTTCACTGAATGCTGTAGCTATTGGCCACCTTGGGCAGCCTTTGCAACAAAAAAGCACCATTATCAGCCAGGAAATGGTGCAGAAAGTTGAAAGCATGACAGTTATGCTCCAAGTGTCCTGAGGGCATGTGGGAGTCCCCTGAGCAACCTGCAACAGCAGCCCTGTGACCAGGCCAGTGCCCACCATGGCCAGACCCCCTGGTATCCTGTGAGAAGCAGCAGCCAGGGCAGCCTGAGGGAGGATCCCCTGCTGGCCAGGGAGACCTGCTTCTGTGTGCTCAGGTGGCTCTTCCAACAACACAGGGAGCTGGAGAACCCCTGGCCAAATCTCTTCCCATACCCAGCTCTCCAGGAGCTCTGGGCTCTCCACGTGCTGGGGATGCCGCAAGCAGGTCTCACTGCTCACCAGCTCGGAGCCAACTGGCATGGATGCCTGGATGGGCAGCTAAGGCTGCCAGGCCCAGTGGGGAGAAGGCCGGAGTCCACCAGCAACATCCACCGTGGCAAAGGGGCCAGGAAGGAGCCCATGAGGTGTCTGCCCAACTTGCTTTTGGAATTGGTTTTAAGGCTTTAAGGGATTTCTAGGAAGGGCCAAGGGAAGGACGCCAAGTCCTTTTGTTGCAAGAGTCCAGAGCAACATCTCAAAGTGTCATGCCGCACTGTGCACCCAGGAATGAGGGCCAGGCGCCCATCCCCATGCGGGGGGGCGGGGGCACAGAATGCCCGCCTGACCTTGAGGACTACCTTGTTTGGAAAGAGAAGAGAAGAAGGGGGCTTCCAGTCCAGAAGGGAAAGTCACAGGGAGGCAGCAGGACTGAGCCTGGCTGGAGACCCAACTCAGCAGAGCAGGACTCTGTTCTGTGTCAACACAGGGGCATGTGGGAGCCTAGAAAGAAGAGTTCCAGAAGGAAAAGCTGCTCCCTCCCCTCCTATAGGAGAGACTGCAGAACTGAGGAGACAAACTTAGACACCAAGTAACTCTGGTTCTTGTTATGTTGCCAAGGCTGGCCTTGACTTCATGATCCTCCCGCCTTGGACTCCAGAGCCACTGGGATTACAGGGGTGCACTGATGTGCCTGGGGTCAGTATCAGAATTGTCCACAGATGGTAAGGCTGAAGGTTGTCTGATGAAACTTCACAGGCACTTAGTAATGTAAAATTTATTTCACGCTGTGGGTTATATTCAAAAAGATCTGAAAGATGATACTTAAAGGGTCAGTATCTGGAATGGGATATCTCACATCGAGTCTTAATATAATTTTGGTGGAGTATAAATTTGTAGATCAATTAAGATATAAAGCACATGCTCAAATTCACTTTAAAAGGGAAGACCCTTTTTTATTAAACTTACATGTTTTGTTTTCTTCCTTTCAGAATCCTAATTTCTTAAAAAAAAAAACACCCTTTTGTTTCTACTTAAAAACAACAACAACAACAACAACCATGAATCAAACAAACCAAGGAAACTATTAAAACATTGCTTTCGTGGTGGGCAAGGAGGCAGTGGAGTTCAACATGAGCATAGAAAACTACACCTGGGGCACAGAAAGAAGTCACCACCGTGGGATGCGGTGGGGTGGAGAAGCAGCGCTTCAGCGTCCAAGCAACAGACAGACCGAAGCCCTAATGATCTCACAGATATAATCAATCACTCTAGTTTTAAAAAAAGCACACATTCTCCCATCCTTTCCCCCGTTCTCCTGGCGACAAGGCCTTCACAGAACATATGTGTTCTTCACCAGCTGCTCCTTGTCATCTGACGAGCTCCAGACAGTGCGGAGAGCACGCTCCTGCTTCTTGCGTGCTATCCGGATCAGGCAGACCACAGAGGCTCCCAGGAGGAGGATCAGGACCATCACAAACAGACCTGCCAGGACCACCGCTGGGGACAAGATAGGAGACCAGTGAGGCAAGGAGGCAGAGAGGAAGCAGGCGGCTCCCCAGGGACACATGATAGCCTTGAGTGAGCAGGACAAGGAACAGAACTTCTCACAACCCAGAAGGGCTTGCAGAATTGGAACTAGGGAGACAGCCTGCAGGGAGGTCAACCAAGGAGAGCCCCTGAAAAAAGGAGGTGCCGTGCCATGTGCACACGGTGGCTCTTTGTGCTCCTCCTTTTTGAAAAACACCACTTCTACTCCAAATCCCCAGCCACCAGTTGGGGCAAACTGTATGGGATCCTCAGGCAACAGATGCACACCAGGGGTGCAAAACTCTTACCTGTAGTGTGTAACATAAAACCCCAAAGGTTCCAAGTCCACACATACTCCTGGCCAGCAGAGAAAAATGTGACCCTGCAGGTGCCCAAAAAGTCTGCTGGTGGAGTGACGCCAGGATGGAGCTAAGGGTACATCTGGAGCAGGCGCTGGAAGGGACCCAGGTGCTCCTAATTGCTGGGTAGATGTAACAATGGATCGATTGTTCATCCCACTGCTTAGTGAGGATGCTTTCTTTCTGGGCAGGGCTCTGTCTAAGGTGTGTGACTTCCTGTGCGGCCACTTGACTTCCCCTCCTCCACTGGCTAAAGAACTTCAGACTCTGGCTTTGGAGCATTCCCGTCCACCTCAACCCCCCGACCAACTCTTAAGGCCTGGGCAGCTTCCCACCCCCACACCCGGGAAACCAGGTTCCAGTTTCTAGAACCAGGCAGACTTGCAGGCCAGGTCTTGGCTCCTTGGCTGGTAAACAGGTCAAGAAAGAGGCCAAACCAGTGTGGCAAGTCATCTGCGCCAAGATTCACAACTCGGGCTCAGAAACAAAAGTGAGAGGATGCTGAGCCTCCACGAAAGGCCAGACTGCTGGGGGACAGTGGAACTGGCCTGTCACTCATGCAGCTCTCCTCTCTGGAAACCCTGACCAACTGTTTATACCCTACAACAGTAGAGCTCTCTTCAACCCTCAGGTCAGCCTCAGGTGGCAGAGCCCCCAGGCCTCGTGGTGGAGACTTGTCCTACCCCACCCCCCCCGGCTGCCTGGGCAGGGATGGCCTCTGGAATTATTGACTCACACCAGCCTATCTGTGTACAAAGTGCGCTGGGACGAATGGCCACCACATGTTCCAGTCTCATGTAAAGACAAGAGCTTTCCACCAAAAAGATGTTTAGAGTGAAAAGATAACGTGGGCAAGACAACACGAGCCTAAAGAAACTGCAGCTGAGCAGATGGAGCTCAGCGGAGGAAGGAAGGCTGTAGGCAGCTGGAGGACAGCAAGAGGTCACTAACCTTTTGTCGCAAGGGGCAGAACAGGGTACATCTCCTTTCCTGGAAGAGAACACACAACTCTTGAGAGGTCAGCTCACAGCCCTTCCCAGCTCATGGAGTGGCCACCAACCCAGGCTGCCCCTCAGGCTCCTCTCAGCCTTGGGGTCCTCGCAGGGAGCTTTTTCTGAGGGACTTCTAACTGTGGGGCTGAGGCCTTGCCATCTGGTGGGATCCAAAGAACAGCCTTCCCACAGCTCTCTTCTGAGGGAAGGAGAAAGGGACTCGAGTCCTTGGGGAGGGCCAACCACCTAACTCTGTCTTGGACTTGGGTCAGGCGGACGCACCAAAGCAGCGCTGCATGCAGGCCTCCTTGGAGAGATAGCTGTTCTTATTGCCCCGGCACCCTCCGTAGATGAAGTTGTCACAGGAGTTCTTCTCAGCATCATAGTACCAGCGTAGGAAGGCTGCCCGGCAGGGCCCTGTGACGGCCTTGGCAGCGCAGTATTCTGTAGGCAAGAGCAGGAGCGTCACAGCAGCACCAGTCAGCAGGACCCCAGAGAAGGGGAAGAGCTAGAAGGTGCCTCAGCAGACCAGGTGGAGAAATTCCGGTGGAGAGCTCTCTCAGAGTAAAGGACCTGGGTGAGTTACAGACAGGGCCACTCTCCCAGCTGCCGCTCTGCCCTACATCCTCACATAGCTTCTTCACAGCCAAGACTGGGTTCCCGTACAGATGACACTACGGGAAAGGTGCCAGGGACTGTTCCCAGCACCTTCCGAATACTGACTCAGATTCCACCAGATCTGTCCTGGACCCTCACTGCATACCTAGGAACTGTGAGGTGGAGCTGCAGCAACTCACCCACAGTCCCACAGCAGGTGGGAGGCAGAGCAGAAGGTAAATTCTAGAACTCCACTCCACTCCCTTTCCAGTAAATCTTCTCCCCTGGCACATCCTTTCAATGCTAGCGTGGAGCACTTGCTGAGGACTGTCACCTCCCATCCTAGTCCACAATGCCACTGCCCAGAAAGGCCAAAAAAGCTCTGTTCTACTTTCTTTCTTTCTTTTTTTTTTTCTTTTGGTACTGGAGATTGAACTCAGGGGGACTCAACCACTGGGCTACATCCCCAGCCCTGTTTTGTATTTTTAGAGACAGGGTCTCACTGAGTTGCTAAGCACCTCGCTGTTGTTTAGGCTGGCTCTGAACTCGCAATCCTCTTGCCTCAGCCTCCCGAGCCTGAGATTACAGGTGTGCGTCACTGCGCCCAGTTGCAATTCTTTTACTTTTCTTTCTTTCTTTTTTTTTTGCAGTGCTAGGGGTGGAACCCAGGGCCTCATGCAGGCTAGGCAAGTTCTCTACCACTGGACCCCATCCCTGGCCCTCCCTCAGTAGATGATTTAATTGCCCCTTAGCAAGAAATCATGCATAATTTTTCTTTAGAAAGTTATACCTTCATAGTTGAAAACATCATCAGAGAGGTCATCAGAATCCTGCCTTCTGGGAACTGAAACACAAACATCTTTGTCAGGGAAGCTGGGATGGACACAAGACACATGTCCTAGTGGGGACTAAGTCTATAAGGGCCCACTAAGAGAGCAGAGACATAAGTGTCACCTTTAAGAAAGGGTGTGGACCACAGCACCTCCTAGTCAAAGCACAGGACAGTGTCAATGAACAATCCCACCACCTAGAGATCACTATGGAAACTGACCCAGACACCATTTCCGGTGCCATCAGGACAGTGTTGTTCCTACTTTCTGATGCAACTAGAAATTTCATTCTCCTGGGGAAATTTTTCTGAAACAGGATGGAAACCTAAGTTACCATGGCGGGACCAGGTTCTGGATGAGCTTGAGAGGCCAGCCAAGGGAGTGAACAGTGCATCCAGGCAGAGAAGTGCCGGAACAGGTACAGGACTCCTGGCCTAGCACAACCGGAAAGCGACTCTAGCTAACCCTGGCATGCTGCAAGCCAGGCGACCTCTCACAGCCACCTAACTAAAACATTCTCATGTGGCACAAGTGTGGCACTTGTGTGAGTCAGAGGCAAGGTCCAGACTACAATTAGTGTGTGGGCACCCCGGGATTTCTTCCTTGAACGGATGGGGCACAGTCCCTCCCTCCATGCATGGCAGGTCTCTCTGCCCCGCCCCCAGCCCACTGCCTGGGGATTGGCCCCTGAGGTGCCTTTGCTAGTGCAGGTACCACTCACCCAGGCTCCTGCTGCAGAGTCCTTAAGTATAAAGGAGGAGTGGGGCGGCTGCTGTGAGCACTACAAAGCAAGCTAACGCCAAGCTCGAGATCAGGACTGCAGCAGGCCAAGAGGCGGGCGGGCGGCAAAGGATGGAGCCCGGCAAAGGATGGAGCCCGGGAGACAGCAACACAACAGAGAGCAGAGGAGGGAGAACAGGCGAGAAAGCTGGGGTGGGGGAGGAGACAGCATAGCGGGGCGAGGCCCACAGGCAGGGACCTGAGCCTCCTCTGGGCAGCCAGGAAGCACCACAGAACCCTGAACCCTTAACCCTCCTGTGCGCAGGACAGGATAGCTCCCCAGTGGCAGAATGTCGCAGCCCAAAGCCGGCTGCCCTGGCAGAGCCATGTTTACCGATTCTGAGCCAACAGGACCAGGAGGTGGAAGCCCTCTACAACTCCGAAATTACAATGTCCTTTCTCAATTGCCATCCAGGTGGCCCTCATTCCCTTCGGGGTCCTTTTAAGAACTTACCACTTGGGACAGAAGAAGCTCCTCCATTCCTACTGGAGTCCAGATCATAAATGGAATTTTCTGCAAGGGAACAAATAAACAATGCAGAAGACAGTGCACCTCCCCACTGTGTGGGAAGAAAGGCCAGCAGGTGTGGGTGGTCCTGGTGCCCTCAGGTGCTCCTATCTCTTCTTTTTTGGTTCTGGGGATGGAATCAAGGGCTCTTGACCACTGAATCACATCACCAGCTCTTTTTATCTTTTGAGACAAGGTATCGCGAAGTTGCTGAGGCTGACTTTGAACTCCCGATCCTCCTGCCTCAGCCTCTGGAGGTGCTAGGGTTATAGGCGTGTGCCTGGCTCATTTCTTCTGTGGATGGTGTGTTCAGTCGCATGATTGATTTTGACATGAAGAACCCAGGCTGGCTCTGAGAATTCAACTTTAAGGAAGTCAAAGCAAAGACATGCTGAGTGACTTTAAAAAGCAGAGAGGCCAGACAGAGAGCCCAGCCTGGGCAACTTAGGGAGACCTTGTTTCAAAAAAAAAAAAAAAAAAAAAATTAAAAGGTTAAGAGGCCTACAACGGTGTAAACTTAAAGCAGTGCTAGGTGTGTGGCACACTCCTGTAATTCCAGCTACTCAAAAGGCTAAGGCTGGGCTGGAGCTGGGGCTCAGCAGAGGAGCACTTGCCTAGCATGTGTGAGGCACTAGGTTTGATCCTCAGCACCACATAAAAATAAATATATTTTGTCTACCTACAGTTAAAAAATATTTTAAAAAAGGCTAAGGCTGAAGGATCACAAGTTCAAGGCCAACAGAGGCAAGTTGGCAAGACCCTGTCTCAAGAAAAAATAAAGAAAAGGGTGAGGACATGGCTCAGTGGTATACGCTTAACTGTGCAAGGCCCTTGGTTCAAACCCTAATACTGCCTAAAAAAGAAAATAAGGTTCAAATGGCCAGTTTTATGTGAAGTACCTTTTATTCCCACCACCCCCCACACAAGTTAAGGGGGTGGGTGAAGAGGCTGGCTGGTCTGGGAGTGACCTTGGAGAGGATCAGGGCTGGCCTACCTATCCGGATGCCGCTGGACAATTACCTCACAAAACAGCTCCCCTGTTCTGCCTCTCTCCCCACCAAGCAACCTCCCAGCAATCTGGCTGAGAGGCTTGTCTGCGTGGACTCAAGCGTGGGCAGAGGGACATGAGTGTTGTCCCCTAGGCGTTCTAGTTCTCATTATAAATTAATAAACATTCTTATCTGGCTCCCCAGAGCTTGCCTACCTAGGAGAGCGGACACGCTGGCAAGAACTCCCAGGACTGTGGCTCTGGCAGTTTCCAGCTCTTCTCAGGCTGCTGTGAGAGAACCCGAGAGTCACAGCTGGTGCCACACATGAACTTTCTAGGTCCCTGCAGCTGGTGCCAGGCCCTGGCCCAGCTCCAAGAAGTCAGCAAACCTGCCTTCTCCCAGCAAAACACAACCCTTGCCCCAAGTAGCAACGTTTCTTCTTACATCCATTGGTCCCCTGTGTGTCCCCAACACCTCAATCCTCCTCCTGAGAAGATGGGGAGAGCACAGCGGTAAATTTCCCCACATGGCATCATTGCTGATGATGGAAAAATAAATGACATTTCCCTCAGTTGCCATCTTGGGAAGTTCCAGTTACCCCCAGAGATGAGGGACTGATCTGTCTGATCTCAGCTCACACTCTGCCTCCTCAGCTCTCCAGACTATTGCTGAGAGAAAGGCAAACTGCCCCTCAAGGGGTGCACTGCTGGGTTGTGTGCTCCTGCACTGCTTTAGACCTGAGGTCACAGCCAAGGCCACTTTTGTCCTCTCTTTACAAACTTAAATAAGCTTATCTGATCTCTGAATGCATAGCTCAAAGCAAAGAGGGATTATAGCCAGTGGGTGACAAACAGAAAGCTGTGAGCACCAGACAAGGACAGGCAGGACAGGCTCAGGGGCTGACAGTAGGTGCTGAGAAGACAACACAGGGTCCACACTGAAGAGTCCCAGCCTCAAAGCCAAGTCAGCTGCATGAGCCTGGCTTGGTGGCACACACCTGTAATCCCAGAGGCTTGGGAGGCTGAGGCAGGAGGATCAAGAGTTCAAAGCCAGCCTCAGCAACAGTGAGGTCCTAAGCAGCTCAGTGAGACACTGTCACTAAATAAAATACAAAATAGGTCTGGGGATGTGGCTCAGTGGTTGAGTGCCCCTGAGTTCAATCCTCCTTCCACATACAACTAAAAAAAAAAAAACCTGCATGAAGTCATATACTAACATTAAGATAGTACTTATAAGACTGTCTGGCCAGGGCTGGGGCTGTGGCTCAGAGGTAGAACACTTACCTAGCATGCATGAGGCACTGGGTTTGATCCTCAGCACCACATAAAAATAAAATAAAGATATTGTATCCACAAAAAAAAAAAAAAAAGACTGGCCAGTCACGGTGGCCCATGTCTGTAAACCCAGCAGCTTGGGAGGTTGAGACAGGAAGATCACGACTTCAAAGCCAGTGTCAGCAAAAGCAAGGCGCTAAGGAACTCAGTGAAACCCTGTCTCTAAATACAATACAAAACGGGGCTGGGGGTGTGGCTCAGTGGTTGAGTGCCAAATTCCATGCCTAGTACCCCCCACCCCCCAAAAAAAGAGTGTCTGGAAAGCCCCATCTGCGGGCTCTGGAACACCTGGGAAGGATCAGGTCCCAGGATGCCAACACCTCCCTGCCATTAGCTCTCAAGGAGTCCTGCCAGGCTGCGGGTGGCCAGGGCCTGCTGGCAGTATGTTAGGTTTTTATTTAACTATTAGGCTGTCAGGATCAACATTATCTTGATCCCATGACCCACATTCCAGTGTTAACTCATAATTTGGCTGTATGAACTTTTGTGTCATTTGTCCAAGAGCTAAAAATAACCCAAAGGCCCAGGGAACGGAGGGCAGCCTGTGAGCAAGTTGAAAGTTCCATCCTCTAGGACTGTGCAGGCGGGCACCTTCAATCAGAAGAGGTCTGTTCTCCCTTTCAGGAAGAGGAGGTGAGACCTGTGAACAACTGTGAGGCTGCAGCACCCTGAGCTAGTTTGTTCTGCTTTTTAAATCTCTGGAAGGTTCTGCAGTGAAGCAGCAGCATACAGCAGAGAGTGTCCACATCCAATAAACTATTTTTAAACAGTAAAATTTCCCATACTACCAAGGTCTCACCTGTAACACCAGCACATTTCTCAAGACACTCCTCCTTGCTCTGGTAATTGTTGTCATTACCTTCACAGCCACCATACACGAATGGCTGGCAAGACCCTTCAGTGACATTGTACCACCATCTGGGGATGGAGGCCCGGCATCGCCCCACCACCTTCGCAACTCGGCAAAAGTCTGAAACACAAAGCAGAACCCCGCTGCTGTGACAGGGCAATATGGCTTCAAAGGACATGCACATTCCTGTAGGAGGAGGCCCACGATCTTCCTATCTCCAAGAGCACCAGAGCCTTAAGATCCAGCCAGTCCTTCTGTGAGCTGTTTCTAAAGCCTGAGCTGCCTTCAGGCCTGCTTGGCGAGTCCTTCCTTGTACAGGAAGAACCATGTCATCCAGAAGGAGCCATCTACCCACCCGGCTGTGGTTCAGCTGTGTACTGCTTCTGCCCCTGGCCCCCCTTATCAAGACATACACAACCAATATAAAAAATGACCTGCAAAGGCAAACACAGATTCCAGGACCCTTGTGGATGCTGTGCCACCTAACCAGGCCAAGGGAAGCTTAGCCCTGAGAGATCAGAGCTGGCGAAGTGAGGCTAGGAAGGAGATGTGCTGCTGGTGAGTACAGCACCCCCAGGGGCACCTTCCCTAACTTTTTCTGTCCTCTCCCAAACCAGACAGGCCACTCAAATCACAAAAGCCTTAGAAACAACCTTCCTAACTCTAGTTCTCTCATTGGCAATGTAGGCCACACCACCATTGTTTCCATTTGAGCACAAGGAGATAGACCCGGGTTTCAAGGAGTCCCAAAATCTGGCCCTGCTCTAATCAAAGGGAAATAAAAAACAATGTTATAAAACTCCAACCAGATTATTTGCATATAAAAGGCTAGAGGTTGGCCTCTCAGAAAGGGAGAAAAAAACTAGCCTAGAAGAATCACCTTTCTCTGGATGACTCCCAGGAAAGGAAACCACCAAAAATAACTTGATCATTGGATTCCACACCTCCCTGCACTCCAGTCCCCACTAATACTGATCTGCATAGGGTCCGCACAAGGGTGCTTGATAACCAGGTCTCCATGCAAGCATCCAGGGTGGCAAACACAGACTCCAGGACCCTTGTGGATGCTGTGCCACCTAACCAGGCCAAGGTGGGTCATTTTACCCCTCTCTAGTTGTTTCCACGTTTGCCTGGCTTATTTCACCAACTGGCTTATTTAACCTCTGAAAGCATACAGGACTGCTGTGTCTCTAAAATACTCCCTGATAGGCATGAAACCAGATGTTTCTCGAAATACCAATCTCTCCGTGAAGAAGGCTGCTACTGTGCAAAAAGCACACTCCCTTCCCCAGGAGCTCCCACACAAGCCAGGAAGTCCCAGGTAACTAATTTGCAGAAAAGGCATGTTCCCAAGCAGGAAGTTATCGTCTAAAAGCAACCATCCATTAAATCTGTCAAAACGCTCCTTATCTGGACGTTTCATGGAATGAAATCACACAGTATGTCCAGAAAAGGCAAACTGACTGGGACAGGAAGTGGACTAGTGATTCTCTGGTGCTGGGGGTGGACTGGGCAGTGACTGCAAATGGACACAGGGATCTTTGGGGGATGATGGAAATATTCTAAAATTGGACTGTGGTGATAGCTGCATGAATCTGTAAAATGTAAAAATCTTTGGAATGTATACTTAAATGAGTGACTTTATGGTATGTAAATTAAAAACAAAAACAGGGGACCCGGTGCAGTGGCGTGCCTCTGTAGCCTCAGCTATTTGGGAGGCAGAAGCCAAAGATTTTGAGGCCAGCATGGGCAACATAACAGGACCCAGTCAACCAGAACCAGAACCATCTGGTTTCTACCTGCAGCAGGTATTTTCGACGATGTGCCCAAAGGTCACTCAACAGAGGATTAACAAGGCCCAGGGGAAGCAGCCCAACTCACACCCGTCAAACCCCAGAGGCAACACCGGATTCTGCTACGGTCCCAAACTGAAAACATCACCTATGCAGGGAGCGGCCAGTAGCAGCCACAGCCTACCAAAGGCCCTGCCACACTGAGCACCCTGGCAATCACTCTGCTTTATGTCAGTCACACTTTCTAATAAAAAAAACTTGAGGGAGGAATTGTTTGCCTTAAATGGATGAATCCCATAGAACATGAATTAAATCTCTAAGCAAAGACCAAAGTCCAGAGGGAGGGGCCGATAAAGCTCAAGGCAACCAGGAGGGAACCACCAGACACCACAAGACCATGGCATAATGGTAGAATTGGTGGCTTTAAATAAGCAAGGGTGGCGGCTACATGCTAGGTGCTGGGAAACAAAAGCCTAGAGTATATAAAGAGGAAAAACAGGGGCTGGTGCTGTGGCTCAGTGGTGGAGCGCTTGCCTTGCACATGTGAGGCACTGTGTCAATGAACAATTATAAAAATAAAAAAAAAAAGGGGAGGGGGTGACAAAAAAGATCTACCTAAGGATGAGTGAATTGCACTGCCCAGAATGTAGCCCTCATGTTATAGGTTCAGATCTGCAGGTGTACCACGGGCCACGGGCATGCTGACAGAGCTAACAAGGCACAGGGGTGATACAGGAAACCTAGACACTAAGTAACACGTCCAAGAAGAAAACCCACCGTGGAGCACACCAGATGTTTGTGTTTGCCAGCACACCACCTGGGAAACCAGGCTGACATGCAGCAGGTCACTGGGAGCCACCTGCAGTCGGAATAATGACGTTAGCTGAATAATTCTAGTGCTGTTCTCGCCAAGGGGATCGAGCAATGGAACAGAGGCTCCCCCAGCATCAGGGTCTGCCTCAGAGACACCTCTTACCTCAGGGCTACCCAGCACCCCGCGGGACTGCAAAACGTTCTTTGGATGCGCTAGCACCTGCTCAATCTGTTCTAAAGTGCTGCACACCAACTTCCCAGATCCAAAAAGCAGCCTTGTTTTCAGGTTTGCTTGGGCGAGGAGGAGAGAAGAAAGGACTTCCCTGATGTCCCAGAGGAAGACAGAAACATCTGTATTAAGAGAAAACTCAAGAGGGCTGGGGCTGTAGCTTAGTGGTAGAGTGCATGCCCAGCATTTGTGAGGCCCTGGCTTCAAGCTCCCATTTAGGGAAAGACTCCTTTCTGTGAGTATGAAAGGAAGTGTCTCAAAATGAGGAGTCTCTTTTTACTTTTTAATATATTTTTTAGTTGTAGATGGACACAATGTATTTATTTACTTGTTTATTTGTTATGTGGTGCTGAGGATCGAACCCAGTGCACACATGCTAGGCAAGCACTCTACCACTGAGCCACAACCCCTGCCCCTCCTGCCTCAGCCTCCCAAATAGCTAGGGCCATAGGAGAGTACCCCTATGCCTGGCTACTAAATTGCTTTTAAACTTGCGTGGCATAAACCTTTATTCTGTAGGCTTGAGAGAAATGAGGTCATGGAAAGCAATTTTGTTTTAGTCTGTGTATTTGCTTAAAAGGAGGCAGTGTTCCGTCATAAAACACATACAGTCTTCACTTCACCACAAATAACACCAATGAACTTTTTCTTTCATTGCTCTCCAAAAAGCTTTTATAAAAGCCAGAAATATTTTGGTATTTATGATGATTTCTATGATTTGTCATCTTTCTTAAATTTTTTTTTAAATTAAAGTACCGTGGCAAATTCAGATTAAAAAATGAGCAGGCATATAGATGCACCCATCATCCCAGGAACTCAGAAGGCTGGCGGGGGGGGGGGGGAATCAAAAGTTTGAGGTGTGCCTCAGCAACTTAGTAAGGTTGTCTTCAAAATCAAATGCAAAAAGGGTCAAGGATGTAGCTCAGTGGTAGAATGCCCCCAGGTTCAATCTCCAATACTGGAGGAAAAAGGAAAAGAACTGAAATGAAGAGCATTACTTACTTTTTTTTTTTTTTTTTTAAATTTTTTTTTTTTGGAGTAGAGAATTTTTTTAATATTTTTATTTTTTTAAGTTTTTTTGGGAGGACACAATCATCTTTGTTTGTATTATGGTTGCTGAGGATCTGAACCCGGGCCGCATGCATGCCAGGCCGAG
>NW_026000205.1:9244835-9247267 GCF_001458135.2 Marmota marmota marmota
AAAAAAAAAAAAAAAAAAAAAAAAAAGAAAAAGAAAAAAAGAAAACGAACCACAAAGCAACACCCCTACTTTTTAAATAAGGACTCTGAGCCTTGGGGGTGGATAAAGTAAGGCAAAAAATAAATAGAGCTGGGGTCTAAATTTCCACTCATCTGCTCAGAGCACTAAGAGTGCTAAGGTAGGGACCGTCCCTTCAAAGGCAGCAGAAACACAGAACTGAGCTGCCTAAAAGCCAAAGAATTCCTCAGGGCTGTTATCACAGTCTGAGGGCTCACCAAGGCCAATTCCCTTCTTCAGAGGTCTCTTTGGGGCCTGGTTTCAGTCACACTTAAATGACAGGGTCACAGACAGCAACATACCAAAAGCACTGGACGAGGCTGGGGGTGGGGTGGGGGGTTTGGTTGGACATAATTTCAGGAAGTTATTCCTTAATGAGTTCTTCTATTAAGAAATGTCAACAGGGGCTGGGGATGTGGCTCAAGCGGTAGCGCGCTCGCCTGGCATGCGTGCGGCCCGGGGTTCAATCCTCAGCACCACATACAAACAAAGATGTTGTGTCCTCCAAAAACTAAAAAAAATTAAATTAAATTTAAAAAAAAAGAAAGAAATGCAACAGGGGCTAGGGTTGTGGCTCAGCAGTAGGGCATTCGGCTGGCACGTGGGGGGCCCTGGGTTCGATCCTCAGCACCACATAAAAATGGATACAGTAAAGGTATTGTGTCCAACTACAACTAAAAATAAATAAATATTTAAAAAAAAGAAAAGAAATGACAACAGCCAAGGGCAGTGGCACACACCTTTCATCCCAGTACCTTAATGAGGCATGAGAATCACAAGTTCAAAGCCAGACTCAGCAACTTAGCAAGGCCCTCAGTAACTTAGTGAGACACTGTCTCAAAATTTAAAAAAATAATAAAAAAATAAAAATACTGGGGATTGAACTCAGTTACTCAGGAATGCCAGGCAAGCACTCTATCACTCAGCTGTTTTTTTAGGTGTAGATGGACACAACACAATGCCTTTATTTATATGTGGTGCTGAGGATCGAACCCGGGTCCTGCCAGTGCTAGGCGAGCGCTCTAACACTTGAGCCACAATCCCAGCCTCCGAACCTTATTTTTTAAAACTCAGTGAAACACTGTCTTCAAAATAAAAAAATAGCTCAGTGGTAAAGTGCCCTGGGTTTAATACCTGCTAGAAAGAAAAAAAAAAAAAAATCTAACAATAAAAAATAAATAATTGGTCTTAGAATACTACTGAGAAGCAATCATGAATGATATGTCAAGTCCTATTTCTATGCTCACAAATGCAAAATTAAGTACATGTCTTCAAAACATAGGCAAGGGCGAGGCATGGTACATGCCTATAATTTCAGCAACTCAGGAGGCTGAAGCAGAAGGATGACAAGTTTGAGGCAAGCCTAGATAACTTAGCAAGATCCTGTCTTAATTTAAAAAGTAGTGGAGATGTAGCTCAGTAGTGAACACCCCTGAGTTCAATTTCCAATACTGCAAATTAAAAAAAAAAACAAAAAAAAAAAAAAACAGGAAGAATAGGAAAAAGCTGCGGGAACCAAATTTGGAAGTACTCACTTCATAATATGTGAAATAAAAATGGAATTCATCTTTAGAAAACAGTAGCATTCTTTTACAAAAGCATCAAAAATAGTTAAAAATCACATATTATCTAGGTTGGAGATATAGCTCAATTGGTGGAGTGCCTGCCTTGCATGTACAAGGCCCAAGGCCCTGGGTTTGATCCCCAGCAATCCCTTCACCACACATCAAAAATAAAATAACATACTCTGAATGGATAACATGAGTAAAAGATAACAATAAGTTCAAGTTGATCATTAATTTGGGACAGAGAAAGAGCAGGCAGGATTGAAGTGAGAAATATATGGTTTCATTTCTGTTCATGTTTTAGTGCTTTCAAAAGTAGAATTTGTACTTTGCAACCAAGTAGGCACAACTCCAGCTGTGCTTTTTTATTTTTGGGGGACAGGATCTCCTTAAGTTTCTGAGGCCTTGAACTTGTGAACCTCTTGAGTAGCTGGGATAAACAGGCTGCATCACTAGACCTGGCTCCAACTTGCCTTTTTGAAGAATGATTAGGTACTATCTTCTCAAGCTTGTAAAATAAAATTGGATTGGTAGTGCCCCGGAGCCAAAAATTCCAGTAATATCCTTGTTAGAAGGTGACAGCAGATCATTCAAGCTGGCTGTGTTGAGTGAATTTATCTGAGCCTGGATGCATTGGTTAATGCTCTAGTGACTGCAGAGCAAGAGAAACTTGTTTTCCATGGTATCATTTAACAATTGAGAAGACCAGTCTGTTTCCCAATTTGATAATAGCCAATGTTCAAAATGCCTGCCAGGATTTTAAGTTAGGGTCATATTTTAGATAATATGTTTTTTTTTTTTTTTTTTTTT
>NW_026000205.1:9249158-9254352 GCF_001458135.2 Marmota marmota marmota
CCGCGCAACACACACACAAAATAAATAAATAAATAAATACCCTAGGCTGGCTTTGAACTTTGGATCCTCCTGCCTCAGCCTCTAAACAGCTGGGATTACAGGTGTGCCCCATCTCACCCAGCAATATCTGTTTCCTCTGAGCATGGGTCAGGGCCAAACAGTAAATACAGGCAGTAACCTGTAGTGCTGGGGTCAAGCAAAGCAATCTTTCAATCAATGGAGGCTGTTCCATGGCCTTCAAAGCTGGGTGTGATGGGGCTTGTCTATAATCCTACCTACACAGGAGAACTACAAAGTTCAAGGCCAGCTTGCCTAATTTAGCTATACCCTGACTCAGAATAAAAACTGAAAAAGGTATGTGGGGGGTTGTCAAAACATTATTAAACTTTGTTACAAGTGTGAAATGAGTATTTAGTACACAGTATGCTGAATTATGAGAATTAAAAAGTGTTTAATTTCTTCTCCCCCAATGAACAATGTTTGCAGTATGATTCTCAAATGACATGGAGCCAGCAACACTGTAGTCTTTTCTAGATCTGCGCTGGCTTCCAGCATTTTATCCTTTGCTCTTTCTGTGTTCCTAAGAGTTGCTTCCCTGTAGGTGTTTACTGGCATGACTTGCTTTGGAACATCACCCACAAGTAACCTTCCTGGTTTCTGTGAAGTAGTCACTAAACTCCTCTGGCCACATAGCCACAGCCTCTGAAATGGCAGCAGTGTCAACATTCCCACAACTGGCAGGTCTTCTGTCGCTTCATTTATGCTTGGCTGGAATTTCACCTTCAGAAGTTACCACTTCTTCTCTTTGCTGCACTCTTGGGTTTTACCATAGGGACAAGGAGACAAAACACGCAACTACACGCTCTGCTGTGAACATATGAAACAAGGGATGACATGCAGTGGCCAGGCTCTATGAGACTACTTCTCACTAACACGGGTATAATTTACAGGCCAGCAGCTGGCAATTCTACTTTACCCAAATCGTCACTGTGGTAACTGAAATTTGAGCCCTGCTGTTAGGGGTCAGAGGTAATTTAATGGAGTTGGGAAATGAAATTCATATGCTGAAAACTGTGCCTTTATTGTAGCTCTGTGGGTCACAGGGTCTCTGTTGCAGCTGTGCTCATTATGACATAAAAAGCACCATAAACAATATGTAAATAAATGTCCATGGCAATGTTCCAATAAAACTTATTTATGGACACTAAAAACCAATTTTATAAAATTTTCAAATGCCACAAAATGTTCTTCTTTGGATTTTTCTCAACCATTAAAAATAAGTAATAATCAGACCTCTCACTCACAGGCCACATTAGAGGGCATTACAAGCTGCAGTTTGCTAAGTCCTTCTTGAGAGAAGGTTTATAAGAACACTGCTCAGATGGACTCTCTAAGTCTCTTCTGTGGGACCAAACCTATAGCCCAGATTCCTGGGGTTCATATTCCTTAGACCACACATTCCTCAGGTTCCTCCTTTGCCAAAAATGCTGCAGCACACCTATTCACTGCTAAACACTACTCTTCAGAAAAGCCACCAAAAGGAGGTTATTTGCTACAATAATCATCACATATTTGGAAATCGTATTTTATACAGAAAAGACAGATAACAGGCCTTCTCAGTATCAAAAGGAAAAAAAATTGGGGCTTGGGTTGTGGCTCAGCGGTAGAGCACTTGCCTCACACGTGTGGAGCACTAGGTTCGATCCTCAGCACCACATAAAAATGGATACATAAACAAAATAAAGGTATCATGTCCATCTACAACTAAAAAAAAAAATTTAAAAAGGGAAAAAAAAGTCAAGGACAAGGATTAAAAAAATGTGGCATTTATACACAATGGAGTATTACTCAGCACTAAAAAATGACAAAATCATGGAATTTGCAGGGAAATGGATGGCATTAGAGCAGATTATGCTAAGTGAAGCTAGCCAATCCCTAAAAAACAAATGCCAAATGTCTTCTTTGATATAAGGAGAGCAACTAAAAACAGAGCAGGGAGGAAGAGCATGAGAAAAAGATTAACATTAAACAGGGACAAGAGGTGGGAGGGAAAGGGAGAGAGAAGGGAAATTGCATGGAAATGGAAGGAGACCCTCATTGTTATACAAAATTACATATAAGAGGATGTGAGGGGAAAGGGAAAAAAAAATCAAGGGAGAGAAATGAATTACAGTAGATGGGGTAGAGAGAGAAGATGGGAGGGGAGGGGGGATAGTAGAGGATAGGAAAGATAGCAGAATATAACAGTCACTAGTATGGCAATATGTAAAAACGTGGATGTGTAATCGATGTGATTCTGCAATCTGTATACAGGGTAAAAATGGGAGTTCATAACCCACTTGAATCAAATGTATGAAATATATGTCAAGAGCTTTGTAATGTTTTGAACAACCAATAAAAAAAATTAAATAAAAAAAAAAAAGAGTCAAGGACAAGTATTATCACATACACAAAGGGCTTGGGTGTTCACAGATTTAAAACAGCTGAAAATTTACCACCATGACATCTTGTTTGGCTAAATAAGACATCCACAAAAGGAAATACTTGGAGCTGTTAAAAATAGGCAAATATGCCAAATGTGATGGCGCAAACCTGTAATCCCAGCTACTCAGGAGGTTGAAGCAGGAGATCAAAAATTCGAGGCTAGCCTGATGAACATAGTGAGACCCATCTCAAAATATAAAGCAAGCAAGCAGATTTTAGAGGCTTTGAAGCTAAAGCAAAGCTCTGATTATGGAACCACCATGTCCCTCTGGATTAGGGTGAAGGCTGGGAATGTTAGACAACTAAGACATTATAAATGGGCCTAAATTGAGGTGAAGGCCTTCCTTACGTGATTTACATGTATTTGAACCTAGTTAGCACCACAGTATTTCTTGGCACGTCTGTTAGCAAATACTACCCTTTGGCTGGGCATAGTGGTGCACATCTGTAACCCCAGCTGCTCAGGAGGCTGAGGCAGGAAGATAGAAATTTTGAGGCTAGAGTTGGGTGTGGTGGCACAAACCAGTAATCCCAGCAGGTTGGGAGGCTGAGGCAGGCAGATCAAAAGTTCAAGGCCAACCTCTCAGGACCTTGTTGAAGCCCTAAGCAACTTAGCAAGACCCTGCCTCAAAACAAAAAGATCTAGGTATCTGGGGAATCTGACTCAGTGGGTAAAATGTCCCTGGGTTCAAACCCTGGTATTAAAAAAAAAAAAAAAAAAGGAAGTAGTTTGAGGCTAGTGTGGGTAATTCAGTAAGAGTCTGTCTCAAAAAAAAAATAATTAAAAAATAACTGGGTGTGTGTGTGCTGGAGAAGTAGCCCAATGGTAGAATACCCCACTAATGCAAAAAAGAAAAAAAGAAACAACAAAAATTGCCTTTTGTGATCTCCTTCCTTCCCTCTCTGCTGTGGAATGCCCTATTAATCTTGGGCTGTCTCCCCATCCTCCATCTCTGCAGTGCAGGGGATTGAACCCAGGGCCTCATTTATGTAAATAACAAAGTGAGGAGATAGCTGGCTCTCTTCCACAGGCCCCATACTGCAAGCTTGCAGATTCATTTTTTAAAAACCATGCAAATGGGAAGTTTTTCTCTAACACAAACTACCAACATCCTAAGTGTTTTGAAGATTAAAGGAGCTTTTAATCCATTATAAGTGCTTAAAATAATATTTGGCAAAATATTTTTTTTCCAATACTAGAGAATGAACCCAAGGCCTCCTCATACATGCTAGGCAAGTGCTCTACCACTGAGCTACATTCCCAGTGGCAATAACTTTATATATATATATATTTATTTATTTATCTGTTGTAATTGGACACAATATCTTTATTTATTTTTATGTGGTGTTGGGGATCGAACCCAGGGCCTTGCCCCTGCTAGGTGAGCGCTCTACCGCTGAGCCACAACCCCAGCCAGGCAATAGCTTTTAATAAATAGTAGATGCTGTATTTTATGAACACTGGACTTTAATTTAGGAATGGAGGGAATGAGGATGAAGAACAAAACATTTCACTAAAAAGTGCAACCAAACATGGTGACTGAGGACATCAAACCATGCATCACCCATCCCCTGATTTTCTTGCTGCACAACCATCTGCAGAGCCTCCAGGGATCAGAATAAGAAGGGACAAACAGCCCAGAGTGGTGTCACATACACGTAATCCAGTGACTCAGAAGGTTGAAGTTTGAGGATCCCAATTTCCAGGGCAGAGTGAGCAATTTAGTGAAACCTGTCTCAAAATAACAAAAAGGCCTGGGGATGCAGCTCATTGGCAAAGCCTGTCTGGGTTTAATACCTGCACCAAAACACCATCAGGAGGTGGGGGAGGGCTGGGGATGCAGCTCAGTGGCACAGTGGGAGTAAAAACAATTATGCTCTGCTTACCCATCTGAACATTGAGTGCCTTTTCCCTAAAGAATGAGAAACACAAGGTTTGTGTGAATGAAGAGTACAGAACACCAAGGAGGTACTCGGGCTGTTTCTGGCTTTTGCTTTTAAGATGGGATTTTGCTGCGTTGCCCACACTGGTCTCAAACTCCTGGGCTCAAATGATCTTCCAAACTCAGCCTCCCAAAAGGCTGTTTTAATTCTACCAGGCAAAATTCCAAAACTTTTTTATAATCAGACTTAGTTTACAGTGCTCTATGAAGCCACCCATTTTGGTTAGGTGAATAGATTGTACATATTTGAGCGCTTCAGTTTCCAGTACAGAAAGCTATACTACCTACCTATCACCTCTAGGCTTGGGTGTCTGCAAATTGTCATTATTAGGACAAATAATTCAGAAACTCTAAAACAACCTCTATTTATGAGGTAAGAACATTTACAATGACAAATCTAAGTTAAATTATAAGGGTTATAAAATCTTGGTGTTTTATATATAAAATTTTGACATGTTTAGGTATGAAATTTTACATTTCATAAACTATCAACACAAAGCAAACCACTACTCCTACCATCACTTCACATTTATCACTGAAAAAGGACTATAAATTCTACCCTTACCAAAGTCCACAGCAAGAACTGAGTAGCCCATCAGAGTACTTGGAAGGAAACAAGTTGTTTCCAAGTCCTTCCCAGGCTATGAATTCATTCAGGGGTTCTTCTTCTTTTTTTTTTTTTAAGCTGTCAATGTTTGTTTGTTTGTTTGTCTATATGCTGATGCTGAGAATCAAACCCAGGGCTGCCTTCTTTTTTTTTTTTTTTT
>NW_026000205.1:9255325-9261571 GCF_001458135.2 Marmota marmota marmota
CTCCAAAAAAAAAAAAAAAAAAAAAATAGATGGGATGTAGCTCAGAAGTAAAATTTTCTTGAGGTTCAAATCCCAGTACCAAGGAAAAAATTGTTGGCTATATCAGTGAATAAGCATTTCAACATGGTTTGCCTTTGAGCAGGTCAAGCACCTCTTCCATAAAGGACAAATGTTACATAAGATGTTGATCAGCTACTAACTCTAGGCACACTTTAGCTCTTACATTGTCCTATCTCCATAGTTGTCCTGTCACAACTACCTGTGGGAATAAGGAGGAAGGGAAAGGAGTGATCCCTGGAGATTTTCTGGAAAGTCCACCTTGTGTTGAAAGGCTGGGAAAGCTGTAATTAACCCAAGAGGTTAATGGAAACTGAAGATCGGCTTGGAAGCCAGTGGAGGTCGTGGAGTGAATGTTGACTTGCCAGGCTTCAGTGGAAATTCCCAAGAGCAACCCACAAAGAACCCTAAGTCAAGTAACCATTAACACAAGCTGTTGCCCAAGGCCAGGCAGAAAGTTACTGGCAGTGGGAAGTACACTTAAAGGATAGCTCCTAAAGCAATTTCCAAGGTTAAACTCTGAAATATTGTACTGATCAAAAGTATGTACTTCAGGGCCTTTAAATATCAGGATTTAAGCTCAGAATAGTGGCACACACTTGTAATCTCAATTCGGGAGGGTGAGGCAGGAGGATCACAAGTTCAAAGCCAGCCTCAGCAACTTAGAGAGGCCCTAAGCAACTTAGTGAAACTCTATCTCAAAAAAATAAAAAGGGCAAGGGCTGGGATTGCAGCTCAGTGGTAGAACACTTGCCTAGTATGTGTGAGGCCCTGGGTTTGATCCACCAGAACCACATAAAATAAATAAACCACATAAAATAAAAAAAAATAAAGCATTGTGCCCATCTACAACTAAAAAATATTTTTAAAATAAAATAAAACAAAAAATAAATTAAAAAGGCGAGGGATGTTGGTCAGTGTTTAAAACATCCCTGGGTTCAATCCTTGGCATCAAAAACAAAACAAAAAACCCTAACTATCAGGATTCATCACATGGAAAGAAGAGGAAAAAAAATTATGCCTATTTGTATGACAAAAGTGTTTTTTTTTCCACCTTCCTTATAGCACTAGTACTGCACAATTTCTAAAAGCTGTTAGGTGTTATCTATCTCCTTTTACTAAATAAAGCATATCCTCAAGGTGGGCCTACAGTTATAAAAGGTGGCAAATAAATTAGGCACAGTGGTGCATGCCCCAGCTACTCTGGAGGCCGAGAGAAATAAAAATATTAAAAATGGGTTAAATCCCCAGTACCACAAAAAAAGCAGGCAGGTAAATCAATGTGATAATTACAGACTGGGGTAGAAGAATATATCCTTCCCAAGAGGCTCGGGGCTCCAGTCCATGAGAGCCATGTGGGAATAATACAGGCCTGTGTTCTGGTCAGGTTCCACCAGATCTATTTTTCAGGCAAAGCCAAAAGCCAAATGTCTTAAAAGTCACCAAAAGATTATATGAAGCTTCCCAGAAGAGGCCACTTTCTTTGGAATACAAATTTGTCCCTGATTCTGGAAAATCTAGCACAAGACCAAGTTTCCCTACTTGTCTGCAGGTTTGGAGTCAGGAGGACTCTTCCTCCAGGCCTTCAAGTGTGTACCTGCCACACCCTTCCCACTGCCCTCCACCACTTAAGAGCCTCACCAACATGGTCAGTCTCAGATCAGGATACACTGATCACAGACAAGAAGTCCCAGAGTTTGACTCTGGAGGCTGAGGCAGGAGGATCACAATTTCGAGACTAGCCTCAACAACTGAATGAGACCCTTTAAACTAAGACTCTGTCTCAAAATAAAAAAAATCAAAAGAGTTGGGATGTAGCTCAGTAGTAAAGCATTCTTGAGTTCAATCTCTAGTACCAAAAACAAACAAACAAACAAAAAAACACAGCCTACAGCCTACTCGGAATTAATCCTCATCCTCACACAGCCTGTTTTGTCCTATCTCCATCTCCCAATTCCTGGACCCTCTGGATTACCTTTAGCAAAAGCT
Organism: Marmota marmota marmota; assembly: GCF_001458135.2. Lineage (NCBI taxonomy): Eukaryota > Metazoa > Chordata > Mammalia > Rodentia > Sciuridae > Marmota > Marmota marmota. The sequence goes on from NW_026000205.1 coordinate 9,257,372, forward strand.
CGCTTCTTCAATTGATTCTCTGAACATTCTTTTTTTTTTTGGTGGTGGCGCTGGGGATTGAACCCAGGGCTTTGAGCATTGGAGGCAAGCACTCTACCAACTGAGCTATATCTGACTCTCTGAACATTTTTTTTCAATATATTTTTAGTTGTAGACAGACACAATACCTATATTTTATTTCATGTGGTGCTGAGGATCAAACAGCATGTGCTAGGCAGGCTCTCTACCCCTGAGCCACAACCCTAGCCCCCTCTCTGAACATTCTTGTCACATTATCAGAGCAGACTGTTCACTGCCCACCTTGTGTATCATCTGACTCAGGTCCCTACTGCTCACTGCTCCATAATCTTTATCTGGGTTCACCACCTCTCAGGCTGTTTTTAGCAGGCAATATCCAGACAGATGATCCTCTGGCCTCAGTTCCTGACTTTCTCTCCTCCAGTAAACTTGTCCTCCCAACTCCTCACTCTTACAGTCACCCTAGACCTTGTCTCCAACACACCAGGCTCTTCAGAACCGCACTTTCATTACCACAGTCACCGCCCACTGTGTCCTACTCTCTAGTTCATTCTCCCTAGAACCTCAACTGCAACAAGCTGTTGGCCCTACCATCCTCATGTTCCTCAGCCTGCTCGCGTCTTTACCCAGAATAAGTTCCATCACCAACCATTATAATCACTCCCTTAAACATAAACACATTCCCTCTTCTCGTCTCTCCACATATTCACCTGGCAGCACCTGTGCAGTTCCATGTGCCAGGAGAAACACCTCACTCAGCAGGTGGCCTTTCTGTGTGAGAAAACCAAAGCAATTGGACTGTTTCCTGCCTCAGATGAAGTTGTTTGAGCTTTCAAACAGCACTTCAGATAAGTGAGGGCAGCAGTTCACCCAGCCAGACACTAGAACTTCTGAAAGGTCAGTAGGTCCAGCCAGTTGCAGCCATCAGGGGAAAAGTGGGATGGGGAGAGGGAGACATGAAGAACAGAGAGGTCCTCTGCAGTCAGACCTGGCTTTGTCAATGACTGCCGTGTAAGCAGGCCTGTCATGTCACCACCACGCCACGCCAGGTTACATCCAGGATTAAACAATACCTACAAGCTCAGAGTAAGCTGTAACCACATGCAGTCGCAGGCCAGGTAATTGGAGATAAATCTTAACATTTCTTTATCTGAAAAAGCCCAGAATTGACAAATTCTGATTCATACTGTGACCTCTAGGAATGTGCTTCTCCCCGTTGGCACCTGACAACTTTTTAATTTCCTCCCTGCCTCAACAATAGGGCAATTAACCATTTTCCAGAAGTTACCACAGGGGATGAGGACCTAGCAGGCACACATCCTGCTTCCTTTCTCTTTTCACCCAATGTGCTGGCCTGCACAGCCCTGGGCCACCACCTGGTTCCTGTCCACTTCTCCCACCTCCCATTTTCCCCTTTCTCACTTCGGCTCCAGCTCTGGGGGTTCCCTCTTTTCCTTGAATACAACAAGCTTGTTCCACACTCAAGGCCTTTGTACTCATCCATCCAGAAAACTGAACACTACTGTTCAAGGTCTTTGTGTGTGGCTGCCACTTCCTCATTCTTCATGTCGGAGCTCAGATGCCACCCTCCTCAGAGAGACCTCCCCTGACCACTGGAGCTAAGGGAGCCCCCATCATCATCAGATGATGATGTTCCTGTATTTCACCCTTTTTGTTTACCTCTTAGTCATTTAATCTTATGGTCAGTGCTCTTTATTTAAACATACACCATCTCTCCCGCTGGACTACCAGCTCTGTGAGCTCCAAGAACCAGGCCTATGGAATCAACTGTTGTCACCACTGCCAGCAGTTTCTGACACATGGCAGGGATTAAGTTCGCTGAATCAATGGATTCTTCTTCCCAGAGAGCTCTTTTCAAAACCCTTTGGTACTTGTCTGAAGTGGTTAAGGTTATAACAACACTTGAAGAAGCCAACCCCAGCGGCTGCTTGCCAATGCTGTCTCGCTGGAAGGCACCTTCGTCCCTGCACCTTGGCAAGGTCTCTCCCCTCCACCAGTTGCTCCTCTTCTCTTCCTTTCTTTTCTTCTGCCATCACTGAGAACCCTTTCTTTCTGGCCACCAAACCTACTGCAACTGATCTAGAAAAATTTCTGGAGACTGTTGCCCAATATCCAAAGAGATGAGGATAGGGGCTTCTTCCTCGAAGCACAAATTGCCACCAGGTCACCAAATCCAAGCCACAACCCTCAGAGGCCTTGCCTCCCTTGGCTTTCTTTGGCCGAGGAACTTTCCGCTGTCACGAAGAGTACTCGGTGCGGCTCCTCAACCCCTTCCTGCCACAGGAAGGGCCAAGGCCACTCCTTCTTGGTCAATACCCAACGTCCCCTCCCTCCTCCGAAGGAACTTTCCTGTCCTTGCTCCTCCGCCCGCCGTTCACTCCCAAGGGCCCCCAGACCTCCTGAAGGACCAATCGCTAGGGCCAGCTGCTCGCCCTACACGCCCCGACCACCTCCAAGTAGCCCCCAATTTCTACCCCCCCTCAATTCCCAGGCCCAGACCCACTTCACCCCCGTCCCTGCCCCCCGGGTCCCGCCTCCGGCCCCCGCTATCCATTCCTCCCTGGACACCCATCAGGCCCTCACCGTGGATGCTTCGGCCTCCGTCGGCCACCTCGACCCCGGAAAGGAGCAGCGATGCCAGCAGGGCGAGGAGCGCCCTGCACCGCCGCGGCCCACACAGCTGCGCCATGACGGGTGCCTGGGATGCGCCGCCGAGGCCTCGAGCCGCAGGCCGTTGGGGTCTCGCGATCAGGTGCGGGAAGACCCTGGGCGCGCACGCGCGCTGGAGGTCCTACAAGCTCAGGTGCGGTCGCCCCCACCCCCCGGGATCCGCGAGGTGCCCACGGCTCCGAAAGTCCTTTCTCAGACCTTCGGTGACCGGACACTGTCTTCGAGCGCACCGCTTCGGTCCGCTTTTCACGCGTCCCTTTGCCCCTCGCGGTACTCAGGGACCCTTCCCAACTCAGAACTGCGCCACACCGCCAAACTCCCAGGGGGGCGCTAGAGCCAATGGCGGACGCCTGGAAGCGGCTGGAAGAAGGCAGCCAGGCAGGCGGGCGGGACGCACCTGGCGAGGCGGGGCGAGCACAGCGCAGGCGCAGAGGGCCGGCACCTGAGGAGATGCTCCCCCGCCCTTGGCGCACCTGGGCCCGCCCCTGGCGCAGGGAAAGGGGCGGGGCTCCCGCTGCCTCCACCCTGATGGGACGCGGGCAGGCGGGGGCTCAGGCTGGTTGAGTGCCAAGACTTACGGCACATTTGCGGTTGGGCTTTGGCGACGACCTCTGAGTGCCTTCTCTTTCACCCTAGGCCTCTGAGTGGGAGGCAAATATTTCTTGGAAACCTGTTGCATTCTGCCCTTTTTGCTTTAGCCTTCCTTCGTGGGAAAAGGGTTTATTCCTAAATTCAACATTCACTGAGCGCCTGAGGACCCACCTGTGGTTCTCGCTCACTAGACAGGAGCAGTCTGGAGTAGTGATGACAAGAGTGATTAGGACCGTGCTGCAGAAAGCCTAGGGTTTAGTGAACAGGGGCTGGGACGGTAGAATACCAGGGCAGCTGATGGACCCCATTTCCAGGATTCCCAGTACAAGTAAGAAGAGAAATATTCCACCAGCCAGCCACAGACAGGCATCAGAGCTGGGCTGGGGAAGCTCAAGGCAGAGTGATCATACCTGAAAAGGGGAGAGCCAAAGAAGGCACCCAGGTTGGGGATGTGGCTCAAGTGGTATCGTGCTCGCCTGGCATGCGTGAAGCACTGGGTTTGATCCTCAACACCACATAAAAATAAAGATATTGTGTCCACCTAAAAAAACTAAAAAATAAATATTAAAAAAAAAAGAAGGCACCCAACCCAGATTGGTGGTCAGGGAGGACTTTCTGGAGGTGGGGCTGTATGAGCTGACTGTTAAAGTGGGATGGAGAAGCTGGGCGCGCTGGCACACACCCACAGGGCCTATCCCAGCGGCTTCCAAGGCTGAAGCAAGGAGATCTCAAGTTCAAAGCCAGCCTCAGCAATTTAGCGAGGCCCTAAGGAACTCAGCAAAACCCTGCCTCTAAGTAAAATACAAAAAAGGGCTGGGGATGTGGCTTAGTGGTCAAGTGCCCATGAATCCAATTCCTAGTACCCACCCCCTCCAAAAAAAAAAAAAAAAAAAAAAAAAA
>NW_026000205.1:9263280-9271274 GCF_001458135.2 Marmota marmota marmota
GTGGAGGGGCAGACATAGAAGTAGAGGACATTCAACATACAGTATTGAAATAGTAATAAAATAATAAAAAGGTTGGGGATATAGCTCAGTTGGAGAGCACTCCTGGGTTCAGTCCCCAGTACCACATACACACAAAGAAAGAAAACATTGTCTTTATTAAAAACAGTGGGACGGGGCTAGACACTTGCCTAGCAACTGGGCTCGATCCTCAGCACTGCATAAAAATAAATAAATAAAATAAAGGCATTGTGTCCATCTACAACTAAAAAATATTTTAAGAAGAAGTGGGACTTAAATTTGACAGCTGGGATGTAAAACAGCAAGAGACCTTTTGAATTGGGATGTGGAGAAAGAGATTGACGGAAGTGCCTTTGATAATGAACTCTGAAAGACAAGAAGGGACAAAGACAAGTATTCGAGCATCTGGAACACAGATGCTAAGGTCTTAAGGGGACAGTCATCAGTGTGTTCCAGGAGTCAGAGACACTCCCAGTGTGCAGCCTTCTCTGTGGCATGATATATGAAGAACCTTAACTGAGTTATCAAGTATGGTGTTTACCTTAGTGTTTACAATTCCGTTTTTTTGCCAGTCATCTTTTATTTGTTCCTGGAGATGGAACCCAGTAGTGTTTTACCACTGAGCCATATCCCCAACCCTTTTTAGTTTTTATTTTGAGACAGAGTCAGTGAGTTGCTTAGAACCTCACTAAATTGAATAAGTGGGCCTCGAACTTGCCTCGGTCACTTGAATCACTGGGATTACAGGTACAGTGCCAGCCACTTTTTAAAATCTTGCTGTTGAGAGCAGGAGATATACATGTGTTAGGCAGAGAGGGTTAAGGGTCCCCCAGCCTGAGGAGCTTACAAATGAAGTAGACAGCTAGTAGCCAGTGATTCCAGAGCCTGAAGGAATCGTGAGCCAGTCCCTGTTCCAGCCAGAGTGGAGCATGATTGACATCCTGTTTATTGGGCAAATAAACACTAGGTGCCTGGTATGACTGGACTCAAAGACCCACTTCTTTAAAATCTCTAGCCTATGGTCTTCAAGGCCACCTAACTCCCTCTAACCTTACCGTATAAACCCATCGACAACATTCACCCAGCAAAAACCTTGCCTCCCCTGCTAGAGTTTGGCTTTCTTTCTGTTACTTTAATAAATCCTGTTACTTTGCTTTCACCCTTCATAGCTACAGATTTCATTCTTCAAAATTAAAAGACAAAGAACCAACAAATCTGGTGTCTCACAGTGAGGTCTTGAGACTCAAGGTCAATAGTCTGAATGTTTCTGCCAGCATTTGAATCCCCCATTTCTACTGTCTCCCAATAAGCCCTAGCTTAGGTATGAAGACAGAGAAGAAAGTTGTGGCAGGTCGAGGCTGGCGAAAACACAGGCCTCTCCATTCACTCGCTCACTCACAGGTCCACTATTCAGCGCATTCATTTAGCACCCGCCTTGAGCCAGGTACTATTGAACTTACTGCAGAAGCTAAGGGAGTGAGCAAAGCAAAATTCCCGCCCTGTCAGAATGCAACATAAACTTGGGGGAAATAGTAGAGGTAGCATATTTAAGACCTGGAGTGAGCTCTTAAAAACACCTCTCTTCTCTACCAGAAAATAATTCGCAAAAATAATCTTGTAGCCAGACTTCATGTCACCCACCTGTAATCCCAACAACTCAGGAGGCTGAGGTGAAGGATCCCAAGTTCCAGACCAGCCTCAGCAACTTCAGAGAGAGAAAATAAAACATAAAAAGGGCTGGGGGCCTGGGGTTGTGGCTCAGTGGTAGAGCTCTCACCTAGCATGTGCGAGGCACTGGGTTTGATCCTCAGCATCACATAAAAAAAATAAATAAATAAAATAAAGGTATTGTATCTAACTACAACTTAAAAAAAGGGGATGGTGCTGGGGTTGTAGTGGTTAAGCACCTGTAGGTTCATTCCCCAGCACTACAAAAAGTATAATCATGTAAGAACCACATTTCATTTTGCTCTTTAGTTTTAAAATAATTAGCAATGATAAATTAATAAATTCTAATTTTATTTTATTTTCTACCAGGGATTGAACCCAAAAGGGCTTAAGCATGGAGCCAGATCCCCAGCCCTTTTTGTTTTATAATTTTGAGACTGGGTGTGATAAATTGCTTAGGGTTGACTTTGAACTTGCGATCCTCCTACCTCAGCCTCTAGAGCTGTTAGGATTACAGGAGTGTGCCACTGTGCCTGGCTCTAAATTTTTTTGTGTGTGGCGGTGGTACTGGTGTTGGAGTAAACACAAGTCAGTGCATAGAAGGCGTAATGTTTCTGAAGGTGAGCTAAGAAAACTCCCAAGAATGTGTTGGAGGGAAAATGGTGCCTTCTCTTATCTCCAGTATTTAGGTGGGGATCAAAGTAGAAGAAAAGTCATGTTCTTGGTTGTAAATTCATGTTCTCATAAAACACATGAAGAAACCCATATGTGCAGTTGGCATGCAATCTATCCTGTATATGTTGTCCCCTGCTTCTAGGTGTGGGATGGACTTCCATTGTATCCTGGCCTGTTGCTGCTTAGGAGAGTGTGTATAATAAAATGCACAAACTAGCCAGGCATGGCCGTACACACCTGTAGGAGGCTGAGGTAGGAGGATCCTGAGTTCAAACCCAGCCTCAGCAACTTAGCAAGGCCCTAAGCAACTCAGGAGACCCTGTCTGTAAATAAAATACAAAAAAGAGCTGGGGATGTGGTTCAGCGGTTAAGCGCCCCTGGGTTCAATCTCTGGTTCAAAAAAAACCTCTCTCCATTGAGGCCACCAACTTCTTTGGTACGAGGGATTGAACCTAGGGGCACTTTACCACTGAGCTACCTCCCCATGCCCTTTTTTATTTTGAGACAGATCACTAAGTTGCTCAGAACCTTGCTAAATTGCTAAGGCTATCCTCAAACTTGTGATCCTCCTGCCTCAGCCTCTCAAGTCATTGAGTTTGCACACGTGAGCTACCATGCCTGGCTACCAAATTCTTACTTTGGGATTAGAAAACAGCCCACTAGGGTCTTTCCAGCGCTGGTGTTGAACAACTGGGGACTAAACCCAAGAGTGCTCTACCTCTGAGCTAAATCCACAGCCCTTTTTATTTTAAGACAGGATCTTGTTAAATTGCCCAGGCTGATCTGGAACTTGTTTGCCTCCTGCCTCAGTCTCTCAGGTAGCTGGGATTACAGCTATGCACCACCATGCCCAGCCTACAACCCTAAATATTTTTTTCTTTCCTAAATATCTTAATTTGTTGTATTTTCATTCTAGAATTGGGCCACGTTTCATTCCATAAAGCAGAATAAGTGTTTTGAAGGACTGAGCAGAAGAGGTTGGTTTTATAGACAGAGAAGGGCTGAAGAAAGCAGAAACAAAGAACAAAATGGACTGTTATTTCAAAGTTACGTATTAGACAGGAACAGGGAGACAGACAATAGGAAAATAACCCTTTAGTTAAGATATGGTTATTTCTGGTTACTTCTTTTGTATAGCATTAACTTCATTATCATTTCAATTGAAACTAGCCTATTTGTAAAAATTGGCTGAAACTTTCTAATCATCCTTTCTCCAAAGGTCAGATAAACAGCTTAAGTTTCAGCTTGGTGACAAGGAACTTCAGCATGAGTTACTCCTTTTGTGTGTGTGGGTGTGGGTGTGTTACTGAGGATTGAACCCAATGGTCTTCTACCACTAAGCTATACCCCAGGCCCCCATTTTTACTTTTAGCCTCTTCTGTTGGGGCCAAGTTGAAAACAATCACCTGTCATTTTTATTTAACAAAAGATGTTACTCAAATTCAGTAAAATATTTTATGTATGAAAGAAAGTTTGCACTTACCAAAATAAAAATATTATACATCAAAGTTCACATCCTTTTCCACTTTTACCTTTTTGTTTGTTTGTATTTTTTCAGTGCTGAGCATGAAACCCAGAGCTTCATGCATGCTAGACAAGTACTGTAACCACTGAACCACACTCTCAACCCTGTTTTAAATTTCTAAACATGAAAACTCCAAAGGAATGTGTAGAATGCTGAATAGTTTTTTTCATCTTTACCACCACAGTGCTATTATTTTTATTTCTAATCTTATTTAAATGGAAAAAATACACAAGAGTCAGAGGCCTGAGACTCAGCCCAAATGTCCAAAGTGTTAGAAACATATTTTCAAAAAGAACACATATGGCTGTATATGTTGGGTCAACTGTATACCTGGGAATTCTCTATACAGTCTTTATTTTTGGTACTATGGATTGAATCTAGGGGTGCTTTGGTGCTTTACTACTGAGCTACATCCCCAACACTTTTTTAATCTTTATTTTGAGACCAGATCCCTCTAAATTGCTGAGGCTGGCCTTGAACTTGCTATCCTCCTGCCTTAGCCTCCTGAGTTGCTGTGCCACCTTGCCCAGCAATTTTTCTTTTCTTTTTTTTTTTTTGGTGCTGGAGGATTGAAACCAGAGGCTCTTTATCACTGAGCCACATACCCATCCCACTTTATTTTTACTTTTTAAATTTTGAGTCAGGGTCTCAATAAATTGCTGAGAATGTCCTCCAATTTGTAACCCATTTGCCTCAGTCTCCTGAGTTGCTGGGATTATAGGCATGCACCAACACACCCAGCACATTGTTTCAACTATGGGGATTTGTTCTGAGAAATGCATCATTTGTCACTGTGCAAATATCACAGAGCACAAACCCAGATGGCAAGGGTTGATCACTTGTCTGGCCTTTTGATGCAATCAAGGTGTGCCGTGGAGAGCCTGTAAGCCCAGCAACTTAGGAGACTGAGGCAGGAAGATTGCAAGTTCAAAGGCAGGCTCAGCAATTTAAGGAGGTGCTGAACAACTTAGAAAAACGCTGTCTCAAAATAAAAAGTGTGCTGGAAATGAGGTTCAGTTGTTAAACACCCCTGGGTTCAATCCCTGGTATCAAAAATAAGTAAATAAATAAGATATGCCATGAACCCTGATACAGTGGCTGGCCTGTAATCCCAGCTGCTCAGGAGGCTGACGCAGGAGGACAGCAAATTCAAGGCCAGCCTCTGCAACCAAGTGAGGCCCTAAACAACTTATGAGACCTTGTCTCAAAATAATAATAAGGACTGGGAATTCAGCTCAGTGGTTAAGGGCCCCTGGGTTTAATCCCTGAAATAGAAACTGTTCTGGCTTCAGGAAGTTAGCTGCCAGAGTGGGAGAGGACCCATTAAGGGGGCCACACAGGAGCGAACCTACCACAGGGTCTGTGATGGGCCCTGATTGATGGCCGGAAGAAAATGAAAGCCTCAATCAGACATAGTGGTGTTCCTGAAGCTCCAGCTACTGGGGAGGCTGACTCAGAGTTCAAGGCCAGCCTGAGAACACAGGGAGGCCCCATCCCCCCAAAATAATTAAAATAAATAAATAAACCTGTTTTGTTTTAACCTGCTAAGTTTGTGTTAATTTGTTATGCAGCAATACAAAACTAACACAAATGCAATGTTTTTACTAAAGGACAGAATACTAAAATATCTCATTTGAAGCTTGCATACATATTATTAAAATGAGGTTACCAGAAAAGAAAAAAAAAAAAAAAACTCTACTATAATTGCATCTATTATTAGCAAACACACCAACAAAATAATTTTTTCCTTAAGTTGGAAAGACACTTTTAGCACTGACATTGTTTGAAATTGTCAATGTCATTGAAAGGTTTAATGAAACCTAGACCGAGTGTTGATCAGTTTTATCATTATCTTTATGTTATCCACAGATGGTATTACCCACTCCACCCTTTTTTTTTTCCCCTTCTGATTGCTTTGTTTTATTTTTGGTGTGGTGGGGATTGAACCCAGGGCTTGGTGCATGCTAGGCAAGCTTTTACCACTAAGTCACATCCCCAGTCCAGATTCCCTTTTGCCTGTACCCAGGATGGATCCCTGCTACCACCCTGCCTTTGGTAAACCATTAGTTGGGAAATAGACAATAAATTAAAGTAGTAAATAATAATGATGATGATGATGATGATAATTATTATTATTATTATATTTTGGTACCTGAGATTGAACCCAGGGGTGCTCTTCTACTGAGCTACGTCCCCAGCCCTTTTCACTTTTTTTTTTTTTTTGAGGCAGGGTCTCACTAATTTGTCCAGGCTGGGATCCTCCTGCCTCAGCCTTCTGAGTAGCTGTGGTTACAGGTATGTGCCACTGCACCTCACAATTCAATGTTTTTTAATATATTCCAAAGGTTTTATCATTACGATCAATTTTGGAAAATTTCATTATCCCTAAAAGAAACCTTTTAGACAGGGTCTCACTGAGTTGTTTAGTGCCTCGCAGTTGCTGAGGCTGGCTTTGAACTCACAACTCTCTGTCTCAGCCTCCCAACTGCAGGCATGCGCCACCGTGCCCAGCAGCAAATTTAATCTTTTGAAGAGCTGCCAGACTGTTTTCCAAAGTAGCTGCACATTTGCATTCCCACCATCAATTTATGAGGGTCCTAATTTTTCTAATCCTTGCCATTCTTTATTATTTACCATGTTTTAGAAATTATGGGTTAGGTGTGGTGGTGCACACCTGTAATCTCAGCAGTTTGGGAGGCTGAGGCAGGAGGAGTTCAAAGGTAGCCTCAGCAATAGTGAGGCACCAAGCAATTCAGTGAGACCCTGTCTCTAAATAAAGTACAAAATAGGGCAGGGAATGAAACTCCATGGAACAGTACTTGCCTAGCACGTGTAAGGTCCTGGGTTCAATACCCAGTACCACGCACATGTACATGCGTGCGTGTGCACGCGTGCGTGTACACACATACACAAAATAGTCACCCTACTTTGATTTGTATTTCCTTGATGGCTAATGGTGTTCAGCTTTTTTTTTTCCCCCTACTGAGGATTGAACCCTAGGGGCACTTTACCATTGAGTTACATACTCAGTCCTTTTTATTTTTTGAGACATTCTTGCTAATTTGTATTATTATTATTATTTTATCCATTATTACATGATTTCTACATGCTAGGCAAGTCCTCTGCCACTAAGCCACATCCCCAGCCCCAGAATCTAAGTTTTAAAGTAACATTCTTGCTGCTTATAATCAAAAGTTAGAAGATCTGTGAAGTGAGGGGCTTCCCTGATCACCCTTGTTAAATCCCAGCCTTCCCTCACTCTGGTTCTGTTTCTCCTTTTCTGCTTTGTAGTTCTCCACGAAGCTTATCGCACTATAGCAAAGTGCATAACATGCTGTACTTACTTATTTTTGAGACGGGTTCTTGCAATGTTGCCCAGGCTGACCTTGAATTAGAGGTTCTCCTGTCTCAGTTTCCCAAGAAACTTGGATGAAGGACCTGTGCCACCAAGCCAAGTTTCTTTTTCTTCTTTTTTTTAATGCCTTTATTTCATTTATTTATTTTTATGTGATGCTGAGGATCAAACCAGTGCCTCACACGCTGCTAGGCAAGCGCTCGACCACTGAGCCACAAGCGCAGCCCCCCAGGACAGGCTTTTTACGTATTATATTTACTATCTGTCTCCACCGAGCGCCAACTCCACGAAGCCCGGGCTTCATTGTTTCACCTCTTGTTCCCAGAAGGCGCTCAATATGTGTTGACTGGGGCCAGTGAATAAATTGATGGACGGTGGATGAGTGAGTGAAGGAATGACCCAACGAGCAAATGACCGTTTTGCGGTTTGCCTAGAATACGATAGGCCAGCACGCAAAGACAGGGGAGAGAGAGAGAAAAGGAAAATAGAAGGAAAGATGGCTCGAAGTCTTAAGGCTTGACCCGCCCCCCAGTAGCGAAGGCTCCTGCACGACCAGCCGCGGCCACCAGAGGGCATAGACTGCCCGGGTCCCCGAGTCCGTCCCGGGACCCCGCCCCCGGGATGCAGGTCTGGGGAGCCCCAGCGGCCCGGCGGGGCTTCCGGACCCTACCCATACCTGAGGCTGTCACGTCTGCGGGCTTCCAGACCCGGAAGTGGCCGGTCCTCGCCGCTGCGCGCGGAGAAACTGAGGCC
>NW_026000205.1:9271535-9277968 GCF_001458135.2 Marmota marmota marmota
GGCCCGGGTGCGGGGTCCGGTCCGCGATGCACGCGCATCCCGCTCCACACCGGAGGTCGCACGCCCCCGGGCAGCACTCATCCAGGCACTCACTCGCCTGCACTCCAGGCAGGGCACTCTGCTTGTGGACAGAGACACACTTGGGTCCCCAAACATGTGTCCAAACACCTGGAAAGGGCCAGGGGGTTCGTCTACGGGAGGCGAGGAGGTAAAACTGAGGAACCAGGGCCACCATATCTGGCGAATGGGTGGGGGGAGGGGTGTCTTAAAGCCAAACATAGACATCGTGACCGAGGAGATAGGACCACAGGGACACTCACAGCAAAGGAAGCAGCAGTGTACACAGATGTGCACGGTGATAGAAGCTGCAGCCACGCATAAACAGAAGTGACAGCCACTCGCAAACTCACGAGGACAGGAGATGTAGGCACTTGTGGATCTGCATTCTCCAGTAGCTGCACCCCCTACCCAGGACACACTTGCCTTGGCCACCCAAACACACACCCTCAACACAAAGTGTTCGTTGGTAAAAGCTGTAGGGACACACAGACAATGCAAGCTCCAATAGCTAGTCTAGGACACAGAGTGACTCAAGTTACACACATGTGTCTATTATCATCATCTCTTCTTCTTTTTTTTGGTTCCCGGGATTGAACCCAGAGTTTCACACATGCAAGCCTCTGACAACTGAGCTGTATCCTTGGCACACGCATCCATTACTTCTTCTACTTTTTTTTTTTTTTTTCCCGTACTGGGGTTTGAACCCAGGGGCACTTAACCACTGAGCCACATCCCAGCCTTTTTTTTTAATCTTGAGACAGGGCCTCACTAAATTGCTGAGGCTGGCTTTGAACTCATGATCCTCCTGCCTAGCCTCCTGAGCATCTGGGATTACAGGCATGTGCCACCCCACTCAACTGCATCCATTATCTTCTAAAGAAAAAAATTCTTGCCACCTACAAATCCAATGACAAATACCACCACCACTCACAGACACAAATCTAGAGCAATTATAGTTATACCATGACACAAATTATACCATTATACAAGTTATACCATTACACAAAATTGAATAAGCTGTAGGTGCACCCAGACACAGAATTGCAGCCACCCCTCCATATGTCCACACATAGCAGACAGGGCACTTTGTCATTTGAGTCTGCTCAGAGTCATGAATGCAGAAAATAGCCCCAGGTTCCCAGTGGTCCTACGAGCACACAGCAGGAAGGTTGTAGAAGCCATGTCCCCTCACAGTGATACAAGGACCTCTATCCTCAGACACATGTGTGGACTCACGGGTGATCAGGCATTCCGTTGCTGGTGGTGGCATCCTATAATAATAATGGACAGCAGTCCCACAACTGGCCATGGATGTGTAACAATGAGACAAATACACCCAAGCCCCAGCCACGTGATGGACACTCACTCAAGACCAACAGGTTCTTGTAGGAAATGGCCCAGATGATGCCACCAACCTCTGTGCCTCAGCCAGCCTGGACCCTTGGCATCAAGCTCTGTGGCAGGACCAAACTCACACACGTCACCCATCCAGACAGCAGGACTTCGGGTGGGGAGGAGAGACTGTAGGCACAGGGATCCCTTGCTGGGGACAGCTGGGCCCTCTTCCCAGCAGGGGTCCTGAGCCAGACATCTTTTGGGCCACTGCCCAATGAGGCCGAACACTGTTGCTCACTCCTGATTATCTCACCGCCCACCTCCAGAGGCCTGGGTGGCCATCTTCCTGGACTCACCCGGTTGCACTTTGGCCTCTAGCCCCATGGGCTGGCCCTGGGCCCTATTCCCACTTGTGTCCCTTGGGGGAAGGGGCCCGCCCCCTCAGGCTCCCCTCCCCCAACACCTAGTGCTAAGACTTTTCCTTGAAAGGGCACAAGCCAGCCCCTCTCCTGAGTCCCAGAATATGACATTCCAAGACTTGACCAGGCCTGTTTTCCACAGGAGGAACTGTGGCCAAGGGGAGAGACCTGTGCCAGCCCCGAGGCTCAGGGGCCCAGGGGCCTAGGCATGGGGCTGGTCCAGGACTCTGGGCCTCCATCAACCCATCTGTCATCCCTCCCCCCCAGCACCCAGATGTTCCGCCTTGGTGGTGCTGTCCCTGACTGCCACATTATTGCTCCAGAATCCGCCAGCTGGGCCCTGTGTTGGTGGGGCTCCCCCAGAGCCCTGGACAAAGGCAGGGAGGGAGGGAAGGGCCCTGACCAGCCCTGCTCTCTTGCCTTAGGAGGCAGATATGCCCGATGAGGTCAATATTGATGAATTATTGGAACTGGAGAGTGAAGAGGAGAGAAGCCGGAAAATCCAGGTAGGTGGGGGAGGGCTGCCTCCCTGTCTTCCACTTTGGCCCTAAAAAGAATAGCCCTAGTTGACGTGTTCATTGAGCACTTTACTGTGTGCCACACACTGTACAGTTACCAACTGTTCATCCCCACAAAACCCTAGAAAGCAGGTGCGATTGTTATCTCCAGATATTGAGGAAAATGAGGCCCAGAGAGGTGAGATCATTTGCCCAGGGTCACACAGCTCAGTAGGAAAACAGCTATGATTCAAACTCAGGCAGTCTGGCAGCCATATCCTTTTGGTCTTCACTTTTCCAGGGTTAGAAAATGCATGAGTTTCTCACCCCCTGGATCTGGTGATTCAATCCTGCCCCCATTCACTCTGTGAAGTCCCCCAGGCAGTGTTCCTCTCTTGAAACAGGTGGGAAGTCCACCCTGGGATCTGACTTCCATTTGTCTTGCTGTCTTGGGGCTCTGTTGGGAAAGGGAAGGGGTTGGAGAGGAATAAGTATTATATATTTACTGGGGTTTTTTTGTGGGGTGGGTTTTTTTAGGGACTCCTGAAGTCATGCAGGAACCCCACAGAGGTGAGTTTTTGTCAAGAGTCCCAGGCCTGGTCTGGTCCCCCGCACCCTGATATCGGGGGAGGGAGTGGAGTGGGGTTGGCCAGTGGGGCTCAGCCCCCCCCCCCCACAGCTCTTCTGCTCTCCACTGATGCCCTTTGTCTCCTCCTGTCTCCTCCTCCTCCTCCCTCCTCTCCCCATCTGCCACGGGGGCTCCATTATACGCTCCCTCTGAGCGCCTCCCCATCTGTCTCCCGTCCCTGCCTCTTGCTGGGCCTGTCCTCGGGCTGCTGCCGGGAGCTCAGCCTCTCTCCCTTCAGTGCCTCCTCCAGGCCCTGAAGCTGAACCTCCAGCTCCTCCCACTTCCTTCCCTGCTTTAAAAGGGAAAAATATTCATGTTTCTCCAACCAGCTCCGGGCAGCCTGAGGGACAAACGTCACTGTGTCAGTCTGGCCTGGAACTATCTCAGGCCTCTGTCTCTGGGGACCCTCCTGGTCATCTCTTGGCCTGCGAAACATCTCATGTCTCTGTGTCTCTGTGTCTCTCCCTCTCGGTCTCTCTCCCTCTCTCCGTCTCTGTCTCTTTCCCTGGGTCTCGGGTTCCTCCTGCCCCATCTCTGCCTCTTAATTTCCCAGCCGTCCCTCCCTAACCGCCCCCCTCTGGCCCCCACTGACTGAGCAGGAAGCAGAGGAGAGCCCCATGCGCAGGGCCCCCTGCCCGAGTCTCAGCACCCCCACCCTGTCCCCAGGACTTCGTCCAGGAGTTGCTGGCCAAGTTGCGGGGCCTCCACAAACAGCCCGGCCTCCGCCAGCCCAGCCCCTCCGACGAGGGCAGCCTGAGCCCCCTCCAGGACCAGACCCGGACGGCACCCCCCTGACCCTCCTGGCCTCGCTGACCCCGCGCTCCCCCCAGCACTGCCCAGCTCCCCAGCTTGTGGATAAGTTGTATTTAATGGTTCTGTGACAATAACACCACGTGCCTGTTTTTCCTCTCGGTGTTTGCCCCCGTGTCCCTGCAGCCCCTGCCCCAGCCTCCCTGTCTCCTGCTGGGGCCTTGTGTCCCAGCGCCCACAGCTGGCCCCGCCAGATGGAGGCTCGCTCCTGGCCAGAGAGCCTGAGAACAGGCCCTGCTGACCTGGCCGCGCCTTGGGACTCACATCCTGTCCTCCCTGCCTCCCCTCCCTCCCCTGGCCCAGTCCCAGCCAGCAGGGTCCCTGTGGGCCGCCCAGGACTGCTGGGGGCAATGACAGCCTAGACCTCTGGGCCAGGGGAGATACACATGACCCAGTGTGGCCCTCATCACCCCAGCACGGGTGGTCACAGAGCAAAGGAGTCATTCACGAGGGCGTGAAGTGTACTGGGCGGTCACTGTGTGCCGGGCAGTCACTGTGTGCCGGGTGTAGAACTGAAACCACCCAGAGTCTACTCTTGGTGGCCGGAAGGTGCTCACTCACTGGTCAGAGAGCAGCACCCGGGTCTCAGGGAGGTACACTGAATGGCCCAAGGCACTTGGGAGAAGCCATTTCCCCTTGAGGTGGTAAAATCCTGGAGGAACTTGAAGGCCAGACTTTGGAGGATGGGTGACCTGGTATCTTGAGGACCCTCAACTTGTGGGAAGGGGGATGGACATTGGTGCTGAGCCAGGGAAAATACTGGATATTGGCAGGGCCTTCCTCCAATCAGGACAGACCACTTCCCCCTTAGCAAGGGTTAATTAAATCCTCCTGATGGCGGGGAGGCTGGAGGTCAGGGGAGGGGCTGGCCCTGGGAAGTGGTTAGTGGCTGCTAGCAAATTTTCAGGAGGCCAATTGCCTGAGTGGTTTCCAGCTGGATCAGTTCAGAGACAGTGGCAGGGCTTAGCCTGGGCAGGGCCAGAGCCAGGGCATCTCTCATCTCTCCTTTACCAACCGAGGCTGGGCTCCTCTCCCCTCCTGAGCCATCCAGCCAGGATCAGCAGCCATCCTGGAGGCTGGGCTCCCCAGAAGAGCATCTGGGAGTGGCTGGTCCAGTCCAGCAGGAGGCCACACTGTCCCTGCACACAGCCACCAAAGCTTCCCCGTCTGTTCAGATAAATGCAGAGAATGTGAGAACGGAGGAGTCCCCCACCATCAACTGGGTCCATGTCCCAGAACACCCACCTTGGGTCAGGGATCTCTTTCTACTTCCCTCTCACAGAACCTGTTTTTGGTTCCTCTTCATTGTGGGGACAACATGTGCTCGCAACCCAGGTTTTGCTGGGTGCAATGGCACAGGCCGTGATCCCAGTGAGTCCGGAGGCTGAGGCAGGAGGTTCTCAAGTTTGAGGTCAGCCCCAGCAATTTAGTAAGACCCTGTCTCAAGATAAAATAAAAGGGCTGGGGATGAATCTCCATGATGGTACCCCTGGGTTCAATCCCCAGTTACCTTCCCCACCAACCAGGTTCTAAAGTCCTGAGGTACCACTGTTGGGCTTCTCAGTTTCCTCATCTGGGAAATGGGAACTTAGGAGGAGACTGCGGTCAGGCAAACAATACGCATTGTTATCGACTTCATAACTGGGGGGAGGGGTGGGTCATTAGCTCCCGTAGCCGCCATCCCACAGCAAGATTTGGAAACACTGAGTCGGAGGCCCTCTGATATGGAAAAGCCCCAAGGAACACAGTGGACCTGCCCCACCGCCCCCACACTGAGGCCACACTAGTGCCTCCCTCCCACAGTCTGTGGTCTCCTTCCCACACCACAGCAAGATGACACTTTTTGTCACACCCCACTGCACCCCCCCAGTCTCCATCCGCCCCATTCCCTGTTCCTCTTTCTGCCAAAGATCACCGTTTTTTATCTTATTTATTTATTTATTTAGGTACTGGGGATTAAACCCAGGGTGCTCACATCCCCAGCACTTTTTATACTGTATTCAGAGGTAGGGTCTTGCTGAGTTGCTTAGGGCCTCGCTAAATTGCTGAGGCTCATTGAACTCGCAGGCTGCCTCAGCCTCCCAAACTGCTGGGATTACAGGCATGCGTCCCCGCGCCCCGCCTTTCTGTTAAATTTGAAATGATCCATGAGTTTATTTTATGGTCTGTCTACACTTCCGCGTCTACAGAATACACACTCCTCGTCGGCTTTGAGGTCCCTTTGTATTGCTGGCGTGGAGACCAACGCCTAGCACACAGCAGGTACTTCTGCAGGAACAGCGCCCCTGGTGGTCACACCCCGCATTGCAACCTTCCTTGTGTGGACGGGTGGGTAACGGCGCCCCCTCGTGGCCGTGTGAAGCGGTGTTAAACTACACGCGGGCGGCGAGATACTGCAGAGTTCTCCCAGCTGTTGCCATTTCATCAAAAGAAGAGCTCAAGCACCGTTTGACTCAGGAGGCCAAAGCAGGAGGATCGCCAGTTCAGAGCTAGCTTCACCAATTTACGGAGGCTCTGAGCAACTTAGTGAGACCCTGTCTCAAAATAAAAAATAAAAATGGCTGGGGTTTGACTCAGTGGTTAAGCACCCAATAAGTAAATTAATAGCGGTGGGGATACGGGGATATATAATGCAGGACCCTGGATTCAATGTCCAGTACAAAAAAAAAAAAAAAAAAAAAAAA
>NW_026000205.1:9278635-9295429 GCF_001458135.2 Marmota marmota marmota
AAAAAAAAAAAAAAAAAAAAAAAAACCTCCAACAAAACAAAACAAGCAAACAAAAAACCACAGTGAGTTCCAGAGGTAGATGCTGCAAGGCACTCATCCATTCTTTTTTTTTTTTTTTTTTTTTTTTTGTACTGGACATTGAATCCAGGGTCACTGTATCATATCCCAGTGCTTTTTATTTTTTATTTTGAGTCAGGGTCTTGCTTAGTTGCCCAGGCTGGTCTTGAACTTGTGATCCTCCTGCCTCAGACTCCCCAATTGCTGGGATTACAGGTGTGCACCACTGCGCCCAACCACTCATCCATCTTTACCTCTGATCAACACCAGAGTCAGAGGATCTTAGAGTCAGGCCGTCCTTGAAGATATGACTGGGATTCACCATGGACTGAAATATCCCAGAAATGCTTCTTACTCTCATAACAAAGAGGACAGGAAGGTCTTAGGGAGGGTTTCTTATTGTTGACATATCAGCCTATCAAGACAATCACTATTGGGGCTGGGGCTGGGGCTCAGGGGTGGAGCGCTTGCCTAGCATGTGTGAGGCACTGGGTTTGATCCTCAGCACCACATAAAAATAAATGAATAAAATAAAGGTCCACAACAACTAAAAAAAATTTTAAATCAGTATCATTTTGATAACACTGTCATTAATAATCAATTGAAACATAATTTTTTAAAACCATGTTGTTCTCAAGAGCAAAAAAAATGAAAAGTATCTAACAACTTTTTTTTTTTTTGTGATGGGTTGGGCAATGTTGCCCAGGCTGGTCTTGAACCTGGGTCTTACAGTGCTCCTCCCACCTCAGCCTCCTGGGTATCTGAAACCACAGGCATGTGTCACAACGACTGGCTACTGATTGACTTAACCAAGGAGGCATAAAATCTTGATGGGAAAAACATTACCAATAAACAATATAAAGATAATCTGGAAAAAAAAAAAGAAACCATCTTTGTCCTGAGTTAGGATATCGAAATATTCATTTGTCACTTAATTAATTCATAAATCCAAAGCAATCTCAATCAGAGTTGTAGTTGAGATATTTCCCCCACTCAATAAACTTATTCTAAAGCTTGCTTGGAGGAGTAAAGTTGTTCAAATAGTTAATTCAACATTAAAAGGGAGAGGGAGGGCTTCTCGGCCAATATGGAGATACATTGCAAAGCTCCCGAGATCAACAGTGTGATTTGTACCAGACAGAAGCAGATACCAAAGGAACAAAGTAGAGTGCTCTCCACTGACCCAGGTATGTGTAGGGACAGAACATTACATGGGGCTTGGGCTGCGTCTCAGTGGTGGATGCTTGTCTGGCATGTGTGAGGCCCTGGGTTTGATCCTCAGAACCACATAAATAATAAATGAATAAAATAAATCTATGAAAAAAAAAGTTACCTCATTAAAAAAAAGGGAGGGGAATATTGTGCTCCTTGTCTTGAATAAAGGCCATCGTAGTGACTTGCTTCTAACAAATAGACCTGAGGAAGTGGTTTTGAGTAAATTCTGAGGCTAGGTCAAAAAAGTCTTCTGCTTGGTCCTCTTGGGACACTTCTTCTTGGAACCCAGTGGTCAAGTTGTGAGGAAGCCCAGGGCACAGAGAAACCATCTTATGTCCTAGCCCACAGGCAGCACCAGCTACCAGATGCTGTGAGCTAGAAAGTGAGGGGACTCTGCCTTGGATTTGGTTAGACTGCCGTGGTGTGACAACAGGAGATCCCACAGGAGAACGACTCTGACAAGCCATCGTTCCCCTTGCTGTTTGAGACAATAAATGATTGTTTTAGCTACTAAAGTTAGGGTAGGGTGCTTTGCAGCCAATCGTCTATAACAAAGTACCAGAGACCTGGTGCCTTAAACAATGAACATTTATTTCTAGTTCTGAAGGCTGGGAAGTTCAAGATGAAAACTTTGACAGATTCAATGTGTCTTCTCTCTCTCTCTCTCTCTCTCTCTCTCTCTCTCTCTCACACACACACACACACACACACACACACACACACTCCTGTGGATTGGACCCAGGGACCCTCTACCACTGAGCTAACTCCCCAGCCCCTCCTGCTTTTTACCCCAGTGGCTTGGACAGAGGTTTATTTAGGGAAAATGTGGGCCATCTCCAGTGTGAGAGTCACCTGCGGAGTGGGTGTTAGCACTGACAGAGGCCAGGGCTAGGGCTGGACTAGAGATGGAGCCAGGGAAGCTGCACAATTTCACACGGATTACACAAGGCCTTCACGTTCAAGGGCGTAGGTCAAGGGCACTGACCAAGAGCAGTCACTCAGGAGCCCTAATTGTTCCCAAGTGCTTTTTGCATCTCAATGGATCATGGGCATTTCCTTTGAGATTCAGTACACCTCACCTCTTTATCCCTAATCCCTGTTTCACACCAGCCTTTCTTTTTCTTTTTTCTTTTTTTTTTTTTTGGTACCAGGGATTGGACTCGGGGGCACTTCAGTTTATGATCCTCCTGCCTCAGCCTCCCAAGTCACTGAGATTACAGGCACATGCCACAATGCCTGGCTTTGAAAGCCTTTTAAAGAGTGGGGGAAGAGGGCTGGCTTGAGAGAGAGGAGGTGAAATGTCAGAGGCACAAGTGTGAGTGGTGCTTCTAGAAGTTAGAAAAGGCCAGGACGTGGGTCCTCCCAGACAGCCTTCAGAGACAATGAAAATCATTCCAAACCTCTGACCCTAGTACCATAGATGATGGGTGAAGTTTAAGCCTCTCAGTTTGTGACAATTTGTTACAGCAAACTTAGAAAACAAATGCAAGTGGTCCAGAGGAGTCATTAGGAATATGATATTCGAGCAAAGAACTGAGGCGAGGAGAGGGTGAGCTACGTGAATATCTGGAGGAAGGGTATTTTGTAGAGGAAACAGCGTCTCACTGAGTTGCTAAGCACCATACCATTGCTGAGGCTGTCTTTGAACTTGAGATCCTCCTGCCTCAGCCTCCAGTGCAAAGGCTCTGAGGTAGGAGACCTGTGTGGCTGAGAAAGAGGAAATGAGGGAAAAGTTTTTTTAATGGACATGTTTCTGGGCTGGGGCTGGGGCTCAGCAGTAGAGCGCTCGCCTAGCACATACGAGGCCCTGGGTTCAATCCTCAGCACCACATAAAAGTAAATAAATAAAATAAAGGTATTGACAACTACAACTAAAAAATAAATTTTTTTTTTAAAAAATGGACATGTTTCTTTTCCTCTCTCCCTGCTCCTCCTCATCTCCCCACCTCCCCAATCTGAGATTAGGGAAAACTGGATTACCTATTTTCCCCATTTTAGGCAGATTCATCTGTCCTTAGCACACACCCACCAGAGGAACCAATAACCCAGACTTTGGGGATGATACCAGAGGGTCTCAGAAATGACTATCTCTCTCCCAAATTAACAGGTGAATTACAGCACCCCACCAAGGACAGAGCTTCCCGCAGCAACGGGGCCAGATCCTGTGGGGCGTTTTGGCACACAATAAGGACTGTGTCCTTTTACCTTGAGTGAGATGGTGCCACAGCCCTTTGCTGTGCTCGCGATTCTGTGGGTCAGGAATTCACAGAGGCACAGAACTTATTTCAAATACTTTCATTGTCTGTCCCTCCCAGCAGGACGTGGTTTGGATTTCTGTCTGGGTTCCCAGTTGGTTAGGCAGTGTTAGAACAGATGAATAAATGACTGAAGTGAACCTTGTTATTGTTCCATTTGACAGATGAGGAAACTGGGGCACAGAGAGCTCAGTTATCTCTAAGGAGAGTAAGACTCAGGTAACGCGACTGTGGAGCCACATCTCTTATTTTTTATTTATTTTGGTATGGGATTGAACTCTCGGGGGTGCTCTACCACTGAGCGACACTCCTGGCCATTTTTATTTTGGGTTTTGGAACATGGTCTCTCTGAGTTGCTGAGGCTGGCCTTGAACTTATGATCCTCCCCTCATGCCTGGCAGTAGGAAGAGTGGAGCCTGTGCATTGGGGTCAGCCTGCAGCAGTTCAAGTGTAAGGCTTCCAGTTGATTTTTATTTTGGTTTGGTACCCGGGATTGAACTCAGGGGTGCTCAACCACTGAGCCACATCCCCAGCCCTATTTTGTATTTTACTTGGAGACAGCATCTCACTGAGTTGCTAAGCACCTCGCCATTGCTGAGGCTGGTTTTGAACTTGAGATCCTCCTGCCTCAGCCTCCTGAGCTGCTGGGATTATGGGGTGTGCACCACCGCACCTGGCAAGGCTTGCGATTTATTTACGATCTCCAACCAGAGACTGTGCCCCTTTGTGAGGATTTTCTTTTCTTTTAGTGCTGGGGTTGGAACCTCTAGCATGCTAGGCAAGGGCTCCACCCTTGAGCTACAGCCCAGATCTTTTTTCATCATTTTTTTTTTGGGGGGGGGTGGGGATTGGCAGTATCTATCCCTCTGGGTTATTGACATGAACATAAAACACTGAGCCGCACACCCAGCCCATAGCTGGCGCTCAGTCATGGGACTTGGGAGGACAATGATCACAGCAGATAGTTTCCAGGTGCCCCCAAGCTTCTGGCACTATTCTAAGTGCTTGACCCCAGTGTCCTCACCTTGGATCCAGAAGGCTAGAACTCTTACTCCCACTTTACAGGGAGAACCCGAAAGGACCCCAGAGTATCAGCAAATTTCAGCAGAGCCTGGAGAGGTCGCAGGAAGCTGAGCCCTTTTATGGCAGCCCCCTACCTGGCCCAGCCCACCGGAGGCTGGCACCATCTCATCTTTGTTTCTTCTGTTTGTCTCTGGACACCAACCCAGAGTCTCAGGCCCTTGGGTTCCTTTGAAAGGGTGGGGGACTTACTAAGGACAGATTCTGGGATCAGCCTTTGGACACCCTGAATCTACAGGACTGGGAGGTGGGGGATGGGCAGGGATGGCATTTTCCTGACACAGGAAGTCTGCAGCCCTCCCCCCCCAAGGTATTAGTTTCTCCCTGTCCCCAGGGATGCTGAATCTGGATGAGGGCCTGGCCCACATCAGCCAGAGCTTCCTCCCTGGTCCCTGGGGAACTGAGTCCTGCTGCCCAGGGTGGGTGGTGAGGGGACCTGTGGGGTTCAGTATTCAAACTTATTAAAAAAAAAAAAAAACTCTGTCCCATGCTGGGGCTCAGGAAACGTTAAGCAGTGGCCTTGATTGTTACTGTTACTTTACTGTTGCTGCCCCGGTACCGTGTGCCACACCAGCCCCACCTTCTTAGTGCCTTCTCTAGGCAGAAGAGCTCTTAAAGCCCATCTCAGTGTCCCAAGGGCAGCTCAGGCAATCAGGGCTGCAGCCTCTGAATATTAGAGGGACTAGAGGGACTGGTGGGGGTCAGCAAATGCTGGGCTCCAATGCCCATGCTGTCTGGGACAGTTTCCTAGGGATTCCAGGTCCACTGGAGAGAGAGAGAGAGAGAGAGAGAGAGAGAGAGAGAGAGAAGAGAAGGGAAGGGAAGGGAAGGGAAGGGAAGGTGGAGGGGGGAACTTTNGAAGGGAAGGGAAGGGAAGGGAAGGGAAGGGAAGGGAAGGGAAGAGAGGAGAGAGGTGAGAGACAGAGAGGTGAGAGAGAGAGAGAGTCTGGAGCCAGGTCCTGGACAGGGCTGGAAGCTCAGGATGCAGGGCCAGTGTCTACCCTCCTGGCCCCAGGCTTCCTCCAGCTCTCCCCTGTCCGAGGATGGGGGAGCTGCCTCTGCCAAAGACTGGAGCACAGTGCCCTCTGGTGGTCACACCCTTAGGTTCGGGGGTTAAGGGAAATGACCCATGGTTGAGCTGACTGCTGGGATCTGGGTGTATTCCCAGGACTAGATCAGGCATCAGAGACCCAGGAGGTGAGAGCAGAGATGCTGCCTGGTGTCTGGACAGGTCAGGGCTCAGGGCTCAGGATGATTTGCACACAGATCAGGGGTCCCCTCCTCTAGAAAGGCCTCCAGGACCCTCAGAATGGGTCAGGAGCTGCCTCTGGGATCCCACCACCTCCTGTACCTCCCAGGTCCCTGAGATCTGTGGCTGCCATTGCCAGGTGATATATTTGTCACCCCACTGGACTGGGAGCTTGTGGCAGAGTCTGGGGTCACCTCCATCACAGCTGTGATCCCAGCACGTGCCCACAGGGCTGTCAACTATAATGGTCTAGGAATAGTGAACGTGCTGTTGATCTCTCCCAGCTCTCCACCTTGAAGTGACAGCTCTAGATCCTCTGCTGGAGGGTGTCCATCAAGGACCCCCAGCCACTTCAGGTTGTCCACAGCCTGAGACCCACCTTACCCTCTCTCCCTGCTGGGTCCCTGGCTTGCAGCTGCACATCAGGGAGGGACATGGAGCATTATGACTAAATGGGACATTTGTTTGTTCATCAAATAATTTGGAATACCTGCTATTTATCATGGCTTTTTTTGGGGGGTGGGGTGGGGACTTGATCTCGCTATATTTGCGAGGCTGGCCTCAAATTCCTGGGCTCAAGGGATCCTCTTGCCTGAGCCTCCCGAGTAGGACTTCATGTCCTGTTTTGGGTAGTAGGGATGAGACCGTGTCCTACTGTGTGGAGGCAGGCTAAAGGACTAAATATACACATAAGGTGGTAACAGACTATGATATATGTTCAGAAGAAAAACATGGTATTTCAGAAGACAGAGTTATGGGGGCTGCTATTTTACCCAGGGTTGTGTCTGAGGAGGTGACATTGAATCCTAGAACTTAATGATGTGAGGAATAGAGCCATGAGGGCATAATAGGAGGAGCATTTTAGGCAGGAGAACAGCAAATGCAAAGGTCCTGTGGCTGAAGTGAAGCTGGAATATTCTGGGAACAGGGTGAAGGCTGGTGTGTAAAGTTAGCCAAGGAAGTTGGAGAAGGAAGGAGGGAGAAGAGGTCAGAAATGTGATGGGTGTTGGGGAAGGTTGGAGCAGGGCCTGGAGGGCATTAAGACTCCGTATTTTAATCTAAGTGTGTCAGAAGCCATTGGAAGTTTTGACAGTTTCATGCAATAAATGTTTTGCACAACCTGCTTCAGCTATGTGTGAACAGATTTGGTGGGCAGGGAGAAAGACCACGGATGCAGCTGCTGGGACTGTGCAGGCAGGTGACAATGATGGACAGGACCAGGGTTGAGGCCATGGAGTGGAGGAGAGTGGGCCCATCCTGGGTCTATTTTGTGAATATAGAAATAATAGAATGGGCTTGGTGTGTTTCTGGAAAAGGAGTCAAAGATGATTTATTGCACTTAGTACAACATCCATTTTCGTTATACTGGCCTGCAAGCCCTTACATGATCTGGGTGCTCACTCTCTTCCCCATCTTGTCTTGTTCTCACTTTGCTTCAGTCACATTAGCATTCTTAGCAGACTTTGAACATGCCAAGCATTTTCTCACCCCAGGGCCTTTGCACTGGATGATCTCTGTGTCAGATATGTCCCCCCCCCGCCCCCTGTAGTATAGAGCTGGTAACTTCCGTGTCTCAGCTCAAATGTCAGTTCAGAAACTACTTCTTCAAATCACTCAATTTTATTTTCTGTATAGCACTTATCACTCTGAAACAATCGTATCTAATTAATTTCCATTTTGTCCTCTGTCTTCCTCAACTTTTTGATAGCAGAGACTTTGTTTTGATCATTGCTGTACTTTTAGGGTCTAGTGGAATGCCTGGCACATAGCAGGTGCTCAATAAATAAACAAAGGCATTGATTAAATCTGTGCCTGTTCCATGCTGGTTTACACGTTAGAGGCAAGAAGGCACAGACGAGAATACACGACAGACCCCACGGGTCATCCACATACCCTGGGGGGACCCACAATCTGGGGACAACCTGCTCCCGCGTCCGCGGTGCCAGGAGGAAGGAAAGAGCCCCTGCTGGGAACCGGGCACCTCCAGGGAGGGGCGGGAAGGATGCTGTGGTGGGGAGGAGCCCCGCCCCGCCCTGTATCCTCAGCAGCCAATGGGCGCGCTGTCTTCCCGACGCCCTCTGGGACGTGTAGTCCCTGCAGGGGCGCCCTCGGGCGCAGCCGCTCGCCCCTAGACTCCACGTCCCGTCGTGCGCCGGGAGGCGCGGGGATTGGCTGAGCCCGCCCCCGGCCCGCCCCGCTCGGCTCGCGCCGCAGCCCCAAGAATGAATGAAATCGTAGCGCGCTGGGCGGCAGAGCGGGCGGCTCAGGCCGGGCTGGGCCCGCGCGCGGCGGCAGCGGCGCCCCGGGCCGGAGGCGGCCCAGCCGAGCGGCCGGCTGGCTACCGCCATTCAGAACCCGCTCAAGTCGTGAGTGTCCCCGCCGTCCCCGCCCCGCGTCCGGACCCCATCTCCAGGAGCCCTTCCCCCGCCCTCCCTGGGGCTGGGGAGGGGGACTCAGCTCACGGATGGGAGTTGAATGGGGGTCCCCAGATCGCCTCCACGCCTCTGGGGGCCTGCCACCCCCAGTCGTCCCTTGGGGTTAGGGACGGGAGCCCTTCCAGGGTCGCGGGGGCGCCTCTTCTTTGTCGCTGTCAGTGAAGGAATGTGGCGCGGGCTAGGGGGTGGCGGAGGCCTTTTCCCCACCCAGAGTGGGGGTAGGGGCTTCCCTCTCCTCCATGTCTCCTCCTCAGTGTCTCTGGGGGAGGGGGCCTGCCCCAGACGGGGCTGGAAGCACCAACACCGAAGTCCGGACCTCGGTCTCCAGGGTTTCCATCACCCTCTTCCTCCCGTCAGAGCATCTTTCTCCTTCCCCCTCGTTCTCCGGGGACCTCGACCCCTGCGGCCGCAGGGTGGGGGCTGAGACGTCGGGGATCCCTCGTTTGATCCCTATGGTCTCCGCTCTTCCTTCCCCGGGTCTCCAGGACCTAGAAGCCCCGACGCCGCGGTCAGCTTGGAGCGGGGCATCCCTCCCTCTCTCCGCCCATGCACATCTAAAGAGAGCACCTCCTGCCTATCCCCTGGGGACGGTGCCTCGGGAGGGGTGCTGGGAGCGCCCTCAGTCTCCGGGGATTCCCTCCCTCTCCCAGTGCCTGCGCCTCTCCTCCGAACGTTAGCTCCTCTGCGGCCCAGCGGCTGGGAACTCGTCCGTCTGGGTCCGAGCCCAGCCCCTCCCACCGCTCCTGGCCATCCCATGCTCTCTCCACTCCTCTCTCCGGCTCCTCTCTCCCTTCCTCTTCGGAATCCCGGACTCCCGGGTTCCAGCGCTCCCCCGCCCCCTTTCCCAGGCGGTGACAGCCGGCTCCGAGTGACAGGCTCACGGCCACTCCCGCCCTCTCCCCCGCAGGCGAGCGCGGCACTCCCCTCCCCCTCCTCCCGGGCCTGCTGGAATAGGCGGAGAGCGAGCGCCCGCGGCGTCGCACAAAGGGGCCGGGGCGACCTCCCCCCTCCCCCCCAGCCCCGTGCGCTGGCTGCCTTGACCTTGAGCACACAGTGCTGGGATGGACGTGTGGGTGGGGAACGCCCCCCACTCATTCACTAGGAGGGCTGTGTCTGGTGGCGGGATCAAAGGCCCCAGTCACTTCTGGTTTCTGGAGTGGGTGGATAGGGTTGGGGTGGGAGTTAGGGTAGGGGCCCGGGGGGCGGGGACTTACAGGCACGTGCCTACACTTGAGGTGGCTTTTCTGTGAGCAGAGGGGGGGAGAGGTGTCGGTCAGTGTGAGCTGGTGGAAGTGGTGATACTTCTGCTTCCCTCACCCTATGTCCCACACCCAGACAGATGACTTTCCTGTGAGGGGCCCCCAAACTGTCCGGGCAGTTGGTGGCTTTCCAGACATCCAGGCCCCTCAGACTGACCAAACCTACACGTTTGCGCTGGAGGAGGCGTGGTGTCAGCTGCAGGGTCCTGGAGGCCAAGAGCAGGAGCCAGCTGGATGCTGGCCTCGGGGGGCCCTGGAGAGGGAGAGTGCCGCACTTAGGTCACCTTCCAAGGGTTCCACAGGGGTGAAGGTGACCCATTTGCTCCCAAAGAATGCTGGAGTCAAATTCCCGTGGGAGCTGGAGCCTGGAGTTGCCTGAATTCACTCTCTCTTGAACCATTAATTTTCTCCTTCTGAGCCTCAGCATTACCATCTGTGAATTGGGGAGTCTAACAGTTATTATACCTCATTGGGTGGTGGTGAGGCTTAAAGGACATTAATTGATTGATTGAACCCAGGGACACTTTACCACTGAGATTTGTCCCAGCCCCCCCCCCCCCCTCCTATTTTATTTTATTTTGAGACAGGGTCTCACTAAGTTGCTGAGGCTGGTCTTGAACTTGTGATTCTCCTGCCTCAGCCTCCCTCCTCACCCCCAGTAACTGGGATTACAGGTGCTACTTGCGGAGTAGCAGTGATTACTGATAGTAGTATAAATAGATTAATCAATACTGATTTCTATTATGGGCCAACTCCCACATAGGGGACTGGGACTGGGGCTGGGAGATTGTTTGAGAATTGACTTGTGAGGTCAAGTTCACGGGAAGTGTATGGGAAAGGGTCTGCAAAGATGACAGGGTAAGGAAAGGGAGGGAGAGTCCTCTACAAGGGGCAGGTGATGGAGTGTCTATACTGGGCTCCACTTGGTGGATTGGAAGCTGTAAGACTGGGGTGGAGCCGGAGTGAGCTGGAGCTTCTGAGGCCTGAGGTGTGGGGAGCAAGCGAAGGGGGATGTGCTGGGGTTCTGGAGGGTGATGGGAGGGGAGAGAGGAAGGCGAAGGTCACCCTCTGAGCCCAACAGTGTATCTGGGGTGGGTCTTATGGTGAATAGGGTAGGGTGGCTACTAGAGGGACCAGAGACCAGAGTGATCAAGGGGATGCATATATCTCTCACTCAATCCTCTTGTCACTTTGGGCTGGAAGTGAATCCAACACCTACCCCCTCATGAGATTGAGGAGGGACAATTCAAAGTCTTACCTGGCTTACCTGGGGGGGCGGGGGGAGTTTGTGGAAATCTACAGGTTATGGGGTGTGTGTGTATGTGTGTGTGTGTGTGTGTGTGTAAAGACTGGATGAGCTTTGTGTGACTTAGTAGGTCAGCTCATTTTCTGGGGATCCTTTAGGTTAGAGTCTGAATGGGTGATAGTGGGAGAGAAAAGAAGGTTAAGTCCCTTGGGAATGGATGTCTGAGTGTGTGAGTCCTTTCCTCAGTCCCATCTTCAAACAGCTGCTAGGACCTAAGGGCATGTAAAGTCCCCTTCCTCACATTCAATTTTAAGGCCAGCCTTAGCAACTGAGCCAGGCCCTCAGTAACTTAGTGAGACTTTATCTCAAAATAGAAAATAAAAAAGGCTGGTGATGTAATTCAGTGGTAAAGTGCCCCTGGGTTAAATTCCCAGTACAAAAAAAAAAAAAAAAAAGAAAAAAAGAAAAAAGAAATGGAGAGAACTGTCTTGCACATGGTGGGTGCTCCATGTATTTACTCAACATATATTTATTGAGCATCTACCAAGAGCAGGCATTATTCTTTCTAATAAGGTATCACCATTTTATATCTCAGATTTTTATATCAGATCCTTTCTGTACATCTCAGATCCTCTCTGGGGGAATACATGAATATATTGAGCACTTTTTACCTGCCAGGTACATTGCATTTATTTACTTGTTTATTTATGTGTTTATTTTTTGGTGCTGGGGATTGGGCCCAGAGCCCAGAGCTTTCACATACTCACTGAGCCGCACCCAGGTCCCTTTAAAAACACTTTACCCATGTTTTGTGCAACCGCTCTCTGGTTCCCTCTCTCCCTGCCTGAGCTCTTTCTCTTTTCTTCTCACTTGAATAAATCCTACTCTTTTATGCTAAAACATTTTTTATTCATGTTTATCATTTAATCCTCATGACAGTCCGTGAGCACGAGGCCCAGAAATGTTGTCCAAGATCCCAAGCCAGCAAGTAGCAGAGCTGGGATCTGAACCCAGAGGTGTGGCTACAGCTCCTAACCAGGACTGCTGCTGTCGGGCCAGCGGGAGGAGTTAGCAGGGTGGGGTGGTTGACGGTGGCTGGGGTGAGCGAGGACCCTGGGGCAGGGCAGGGTTCTCTAAGTTGTGGGTTAGGTGCCAGCGAGCCAGGCGTCTGTGCGGGCACCTGCGAGATATTAAAGTGGGTGTGCGCGAGTAGCTGTGTGAGTGCCTGTGAAAGGGTGTGAGTGGGAGTGTGCGGGAGGCTGCGAATGTATGTGTAAACTGCGATGTGCGGGTGTGCGCTAGGCCAGGTGTGCAGGTGCGAGCGTGTGCACGTGGGACGAGGATGTGTGTGAGTGAGCGTGTGTGAGTGATGCGAGCTCCGCCCTCCCCCCGGGTTCCGCGGGGCCGGGTCGAGACTACGGCTCCCAGCATGGCT
This sequence comes from Marmota marmota marmota, assembly GCF_001458135.2. Taxonomy (NCBI): domain Eukaryota; kingdom Metazoa; phylum Chordata; class Mammalia; order Rodentia; family Sciuridae; genus Marmota; species Marmota marmota. Next base: position 9,290,867 of record NW_026000205.1, read on the forward strand.
CGGGCGGGCCCGCCCCGCCGCCGTGATTGGCTGTGGTCCGCATGTTCCCGCCCCCCGGGAATGAATGGATGGGCGGCCTCAGCGCCCGCCCGACCGCTGGGAGGACCGACCCGCGGGGGACCTGCTGGGGGCAGGACCCGGGGAGCAAGATGGCCACGGTCATCCCCAGCCCCCTGAGGTGGTGCGGGCCGGCGGGAGGGCGCGCGCGGGTCTGCGCCTGCTTGTGTGTGTCTGTGTGGCGGCTGGGGGTGGGGCCGATGGGGTGTCAAGGGGGCTGTCACCGTGTGCCGGGCTGTGCGGGGGTGCGAGTGTGTGTGACTATGGGTCTGTGGCAAGAATGGTGTCCGACGCGCTGCCTGGAGGGGTGGAGGGCGTGGAGGGACTCTGGGTCCTTTTTGGGAAAGGGGGTCATCGTCCCTGCCCCGCAAACCCTGGGTTTGGGAGAGGGTGAAATGGGCTGGGGATGCCAGGGCCTTGGTAAACTCGAGTGGAGTCCACACTACCTTTGTCTTGGGATGTGGAGTGTATGGAGTATGTATGACTTGTGCTCCTTTTTTTTTTTTTTTGATTTGTGTGTGGTTATGAATATGGTCTCTTTTATTCTACACTACATGTCTTCGGATATTTGGGTCTTTGAGTGTGTGCATATGAACGCCGGGTTTGTCTTGTGTCTTGTGCCTTTGGATGTGTAGGTATGTATGTATTTGTAAGTTTTTGTGTGAATGAGTGGATCTGACTGCTACTGTGTTTTATATGCGTGTATCTGTATGTGTTTGGATATGAATTTTAGATATTGGTTTCTATGTTGTGTATCTTTGTGAATATGTGTGTACCTGTGTGAATCTCTGTGATTTCTTTGTGCCTGGATATCGTATGTGTGATTTGTGTTGTGTCTTTGGATATGTGTGTAAGTGCATATGTGCGTAATTTATTTCTATAGTCCCTGTCTTTTGGAATTTGTGTAACTATATGTGTTCTTTGGATGAGTGTGTGTGATGTGCTTGTGGGTCTTTGTGGTGTGGGTGATTTGTTCAGTGTTGTGTATTTGGATATGTGATGTGTATTTGTGCATAAATATTTGTGTAGTTTTCTACACTGTGTAACTTGGATTATTTGTGTTTTTCAGGAGATATTTGTGTGTGCACGTGTGTGAGATTTGTCTGTTTCTCCTTTGTGAGTATTGGGATATGTCTCTCTTTGTGTGTGAATCTCGTGTGACTTTGTGCGGTTTATGTTGTGAGTTTCTATGTGTTCATGTATGGATGGGTCCCCGTGTGGTTTTGTCTGCTTCTATATTATCCACTCCTTAGCTGGAGGCCCGCAGGAGTCTTAGGTTGGGGGTCCCCTCCCCCACCCGGGGTTCTGGAGGGACGGGAGGGGAGATTTGAGGTTGCAGGGGTTTGTCTACCCCTCCCAGACCAGCGGGAGCTCAAGACCAGGGGCGGGGTACTGGGCTTCCTTGCTCCTGCCCTTGCTGACAGCTGCCCGCCCGCTCCTCGCCCCGTAGCCTAGGCGAGGACTTCTACCGCGAGGCCATCGAGCACTGCCGCAGCTACAACGCGCGCCTGTGCGCCGAGCGCAGCCTGCGCCTGCCCTTCCTCGACTCGCAGACCGGTGTGGCCCAGAACAACTGCTACATCTGGATGGAGAAGACCCACCGCGGGCCCGGTACCTGCTGGGAGGGAGGGGTGGGGCGGAGCCCAGCTTCCGGGCTGCATTCTTACCGCCCCTGTTGCTCTAGGTTTGGCCCCAGGACAGATCTACACCTATCCCGCCCGCTGTTGGAGGAAGAAACGGAGACTCAACATCCTAGAGGACCCCAGACTCCGGCCCTGCGAGTACAAGATCGGTGGGTGGAACTGCGTCCTGTGCCTGCTGTGGCCCCATCAATGCCCCCAACCCCCTGATGAGTGTGTGAGAGCACTGCTTTTTATCTTCCTAAGTGTCTGAATAGCCGGAGGTGTCTGCTCCGGAGTCTTGGGTTTTACAGCTTTCTTTGAGTCACTGAACTTCCAACTGTGTCTCCTCTTATACCTGCCTGGTATGCAGGACATAGAGGTGTGTGTTAGGTGTGTCTAAATGTATCAAGTCTCTGACTACATCTCCTTGCCTGGGAGCTGGGGTGCATTTGAGTTTGGCAGTATTTCCTTCTGTGGATGCCTCAGAGCATCCAGCTATTTATCTCCACGTGTGCATGAGAGTGTGTGTGTGTTTAGATATGTCAGTGCCTGGCCATAATTTTCCATCCACAGTGGAGTGTATCGGTGGGTATCTATTTCTAGGTGTTTCCAGGTGTGTCCAACGGTGTATTTCTTCTTGCGCATGTCTGGTGCATTAGCACAGCCAGCTCTAACGGTTTCTGGGCACATCAGGGCATCGGGCTATCTCTTCCTGTGGGGGTCCGATGCTTCCCCATGTCTGGGGGATCTCTTTCCATTGGTGCCTTCGTCTGTCCTACTACGTGTATTTCCTCACGTGCGTGCTGGTCCACAGAGTGTTTGGACTGAGCACTTCTTGAATGGATCCAGGAAATCAAAGACTCCAGTGGTTTTTCTTCCTCTGTCCTGGTGTCTCCAAGTGTCTGGATGTCCTCAGGATTACTGCACTGCTCATCTGTCTGTGTCTCTGCCTGTGTCTGACTGCCTTGCTGGGACTGTCTGTATGTCTATGTGTGTTTGTCCATCTGAGAGAGTCTCCCTGGGCATGTTTGTATGTGTTTAGGTGGACTGTAGGGCCTGGCTGTGTGTTTTCCATGGAGAGTGAAGTATATCTGTGGGTCTAATTATCTCTTTTTGGGTGTCTCTGGATCTATCCGAGGGTCTGGATCTATCTTCCTCATGTGTCCAGATATATCTAGGGTCTGGCTGTGTCTGGGTGTATTTGAGAGCCTGGTTGTGACTCTTCCTTTGGGGGTTGAACTGTTGCAGCTTATCTGTCTGCATCTTCCCTGTGTATGTCTATGTGTATCCTGTTGTAGTTATGGATCTGTTTGAGTGTATCTGAGGGACTGGCTGGGGTCCCTCGTGGATGTAGGTATTTGTGAGGCTCTGGGCACGTCCCATGGTCTGTGTTGTGCCTAAGGGTTTCTGTGTACCCAGGATTCTGACCTAAGTGTATTCAGTAGATGTGAGGGTGTGGCTGTGTGTGGTTGTCCCCCGCCCCCATCCTTCCCCTAGCTATGTGTTGAATATTTGTGTTGGTTGCTGGTTCTGTGTGGGAAAGACCATTGTCCCCCAGCCTGGGCAATCTGAGGACAATCTCTTCACTTGACACCCCTTCTACCTGGCACCCTGTTTCCAGACTGTGAGACACCCCTGAAGAAGGAAGGTGGCCTTCCAGAAGGGCCAGTCCTCGAGGCTCTGCTGTGTGCTGAGACAGGGGAGAAGAAGGTCGAGCTGAAGGAGGAGGAGACCATTATGGACTGTCAGGTGGGACTGCCCTTTGGGGACCCCAGCTGTAATCTCCTCTCACCCCTGTTACCTCCCTGGCATGTCATGTTCCTGCCCTGAAACCTCCCCTAACTCCCTAGGGCCTTTGGGTTCCTTAAATTTCCATCCTCTCAGACCTCCTTGACTTTTGGGAAGACCCCTGACTTGCCCTCTGACCCCCAGTCTGCAGCAGATCAGGGTCCCCATTCCCTTGACGCTAATCGCCCTTCTCCTGGTGCCCAGAAACAGCAGTTGCTGGAGTTCCCACATGATCTAGAGGTGGAAGACTTGGAGGATGACATTCCCAGGAGGAAGAACAGGGCCAAAGGAAAGGTATCACCTCACAGCTTCTTCTTGCCCCGTCCCTACAGTGACAGATCCCATTTATTGAGTGTGCATGGTGGTCAGCCCCTGCCACAAGTCTGACCTCATTCAATCCCTAGAGCAGTCTGAAGGGGTAGGAGATTTTATACCCGTTTCACAGTTGAGGAAACTGAGGTTCATGTAGATTAAACTATTTGAAAAGCAGAGTTCATGTGGTGGGTTAAAATTGTCTTCATATCTGTACTACAGGTGAGGAAACCCAACTTCAGAGGTCCAAGTCTGCATTACTAGCAAGTTCACAAGTTGCTTGGGGGAGATTTATTATTTATTATTATTATTATCTATTATTATGCTGGGGATAGAACCCAGGGCCTCCTGCATGCTAGGCAAGTGCTCTACCACTGAGCTACACCCCAGCCCCATAAAACAGAATTTTGTATTTTGGCAAGTTGATGTTCAAGCACAAATGATGAACATTCTCTAGGGCTCCTCGCTTTCGGGGTCCCTCACTCCTGACCCTTCCCCCAGGCATATGGCATCGGGGGTCTACGGAAACGCCAGGACACCGCTTCCCTGGAGGACCGAGACAAGCCGTATGTCTGTGATAGTGAGTCCTTCTGAAGAGGGGGACAGAGAGAGAGAGAGAGAGAGAGAGAGAGAGAGAGAGAGAGAGAGAGAAGAGAGGGAGAGAGAGGGGAAGAGATGGGGAGAGTAAGAGAGGTAAAATAAGAGAGAAAGGGAGAGTAAGAGAGTAAGAGAGGGAGAGGGTGAGAGTAAGAGAGGAGAGAGAGAGAGAGAGAGAGAGAGAGGG
>NW_026000205.1:9295749-9297946 GCF_001458135.2 Marmota marmota marmota
CCAGGCTTTTTTTTTTTTTTTTTTTTTTAAAAACTACTGCCCACAGATCAGGGTAGCTCCTCTCTCTCCACTTCCCCTATGCCTGGACTGAGGGCCCACCCCTGGGGCTGAGGCTGGGGGCAGGTGGAGCCTTGCCTATGGTGAGAGCCCCTCTCTCTGTCCCCCCCACCCCAGAGTTTTACAAAGAATTGGCCTGGGTCCCCGAGGCACAAAGGAAACACACAGGTAGGGACGCCTCCCTCCACTCCTACTTCTGCAGCCACCTTTGACTGGGTGCCCCCGCCTGCCCCACCTGAACCCTGGGCCTGCTGTCTTTCAGCCAAGAAGGCGCCTGACGGCACCGTCATCCCCAACGGCTACTGTGACTTCTGCCTGGGGGGCTCCAAGAAGACCGGGTGTCCTGAGGACCTCATCTCCTGTGCAGACTGTGGGCGATCAGGTGACAACGCTCACTAGAGTTTTCTGGCAAGGGGGGGTCATCCAGGAGTCCAGACCTGGAGGATGGGGGCAGAGGAGTGAGGTTCCTGGGAACCCAGCCCATCCCTGGGCTGCAGCTAAGCAGAGCAGTGGAGTTGACACAGGTGATGGTGACCACGGGGAACAGTTGGGTCAGTGGAATGATGGGACCTGGTTGTCGTGGCATTGCACACAGTGGCACATGCTTATCTGGCATGTAGAGCAGTGAGAAGGCTCAAGGCATTGTGGGTAGGGGCTGAGACGCGGGAGTGATGGATCGCTACTGCACGGGTCCTGTGGGTAACAGGATGTGCTTGCCATTGGACTGTGGTTGACGAATGTGGGTCCCCATGGTGGACTGTGTAATGGACAGGTTGCTTCACACACTGGGTAATGAATTGTGGTTGTCATGGTATCCTGGAGAGTGAAATATGGTTGCCATGGCAATTTGGTATAATGGAATGTAGTTGTCATGGTGCTGGGGCAGTGGCTGGGGGTGTCAGGCACTGGAGGTAGTGGCTATGAGTGTTGGGCACCATGGCCCTGGCTGTAGGCACTGGGGCACTGGAGTGCAAGTATTGTTGGCAACAGTTTGGTTGCTGGGGCATCATGTTGTAACGGGCTTTGGCTGTGGAACAAGGTATGGGACCTGTTGTGGAAGGTGGTTGCCATGGCGTCGTGGCTGAGAGCGTGGTTGCCATGTCACTGTGGTTAGCCGGCCTGGCTGGCCACTCTGCTGTGGGTAATGGAATGTGGCTTCTCAGCACTGTGGTTAACAGATTGTGGTTGCCACGGTGTTGTGGGTGGTAGAAAGTGGTTGCCACAGCACTGCGGGTAATGGAATGCGGTTGCCATGGTATTCTGGGGAGCAGAGTGTGGTTGCCGTGGTGGCTGGGCAGGAAGCTGTGGGGGCCAAGGTCCTGCTGGTTGTGTGTGGCAGGTCCCCGGCAGGGTGTGCAGGGCTGGGGTCAGGCTGTGGACCACTGAGGCTCTTCTTGGTCTTATGAGCCAGGGGTGGGGTCAGAGCCATTTTCCCTACAGGGGTCAGTAGCCCCTGGGATCACAGTGACTCCCTAACCACACATTCCTGCCCCTCGGCCCCCAGGACACCCCTCGTGTTTACAGTTCACGGTGAACATGACAGCGGCTGTGCGGACCTACCGCTGGCAGTGCATCGAGTGCAAGTCCTGCAGCCTGTGTGGCACCTCGGAGAACGACGTGAGTGCCTGCCGCCTCCAGGGGACCTACCCCAGCCACCCTCCCCACCTGGCCCCTTCACTTTGCCTGTGGAGCCGGAAGCCTTTCCCAGAGCTGCTCCTGGGGAACACCAGTAACGCGCATCATTGTCATTGTTAGTGTCCATTAACTGAGCCTGGCACTTTATACTCCTCATCTCTGACACCTCCCAACCACCCGCGAGGTAGGTGCTCTTGTTCCCACTTTACGGAGCAGAAGCCGAGTTCAGAGAGGGATGTGGCCTGCCTGAGGTCACCTGGGATGCGAACCACAACTCCCTCCCAGAGCTGGTATCAGGGCGTCTTAGCGTCTTCCTCAGTCTGCGAGGCCCAGAGACCTCGACCCTGAGCTCAGTCCCCAGGGGGTGTCTGCGCGTGGCCCATGATGCAGGCCCCAGAGCCTGCTCTCGGGAAGGGGCCACCTCCCCCAGCCCCTTCCACCTCGCCCCTGCCCCAGCCCCCCACCCCGGTTTCTGGTGCCCGTGCCCCCAGGGTGCCAGCTGGGC
>NW_026000205.1:9300765-9341207 GCF_001458135.2 Marmota marmota marmota
GGGGCTTCTGCTCCCCTCAAAGCCATACCCCGCCTCTGGGCGGGCACGAGGGGTAGTGATGCCAGCCAGGGGCATGGACAGAGCCTTTTTCTAAAGAAAAAGACAAAAACTAAAAAAAAGAAAAAAAAGGAAAAAGAAAAAAAAAGAAATTAATATATACGAAGAGTCCTGTGAGGCCTGGCTGGGTGAAGGGCACTGCTGAGCGTCCACTGGGCACCCTTCTAGGCCAGCTTCCTGCCTGGCGCCCCACCCCCACTTCTGGAGTCGCAGCTGTCCCACCTCCCCACCTACGGTGGGCACCGTTCCCCTTGTGCCCAGGGTGGGTGGGCATGGTGTCCACCCTCGCCCCCTTTCCTGGTGCCCACCGTGGATACTGCATGACGTGAACCATGGTTTTGAACTCTGTTCCTGCCCCTCCCTGACAGCCCCACCCCGTGCCCACCGGTGCCAGCCGTGCCATGGGCACCGTGGCGCGAGGCGGCCCTACCCAGCGCCCGCTGGGACGAGAAGCACAGACCTGCAAAGGACTCATTTTTTTTCCTCCTCCGGCTCCCTGTCCCTGCCTGGCCAGGCCAGGCTGCCCCCGCCGACCCCGCTGGCCATTTTGGGGGCAGCAAGGTGGCGCAGTTGTTTCTTGTGGTTGTGTGTGTTTGTTGTTCGGGTTTAAAAAAGGGAAATTGAGACTGCAGGTGGGGGTGGGTCTGGGGGTCCCCCCAGTCCAGGAGAACCCTCCCTGTACCCGAGTCTCCTTCATTGCCTGCCTCTGCTGTGAAATACCTTGTTCTGTGTATTAAACTGGGCCTGACCCCTCTGCCCACCACTGCCTCCTTCTCCAGCTTGGTTTGGGGCGTCACTAAGAAGGGGAGCTGGGGCCTCCTTGGGGGAGAAGCAACTGCAGGGCCTCTACCTCCACCACCACCTCCTCCCCTGCACCCCGCCTCCCTCTGGCTTTGTCCCAGCTCCTCCCAGCCTTGCCAGAAAGGAGAAGAGGGGGATGGGGCGGAGGGGGCTCCCGCCCAGCCAGCTGTGGTTGCCCTGGCAACGGACTGCTGCAGCTGCAGCGGGAGGCAGGAGGGAGGCGGGAGTGAGGATGGGGGAAGGGAGGGATGGGAGCCTGGCGGTCCCTCCCAGGCCAGAGTGGGGAGTGGGGGTGTCGGGAGGCACCTCAGTCCCACTGTCCTAGATATGGGCAAAGAGGTGGGGAAGGGGAGAAGACAGGTGGGAGAGGAGGCGGGAGGAGTGTTTAGACCCAGGGACAGGAGGAGAAAGACTGGGGTCGGGGTAGGCGGGGTGAGAGGGAGAAAGGTTGAGAGTCACAAATTTATTGAGAGAATCAGAAGAGGACAGAACAGGACCGAGAGATGAGGAGAAAGCCACAGGAATTAGGGAAGAGAGCCCCGAGAGAACAGAGATTTAGTGAGGGAGGAAATCATAGTAATAAAAACAGCAGCCACGCTGGGAGACAGGCGGGGAGGCCGGCGGGGTCTGGAGGGAGAGGACCCAGGAGTGATGGAGCGTTGGGCGGCCGCGCCCCAGGAGAGGGGGGAGGAGGAAGGCCCACATGGGGACAGCAAGGTCCCTGGACAAGACAGTGGTGTGGACCTCTGGGGGAGGGACAGACCCAGAATCTAGGGGAGCAGCAGAGAAACCTGGAGATGGGTAGAGGTGTGGAGGCAGTTCAGAGCCTGGGCAGAGGCTTGGCTGGAGTGGGTGGTCAGTGAGTTGGGGGCCAGGACGAGTGAGGAAAGCTGGGGCGGGCGGGGTGCAGCTGAGACGCTCTAGGGGCTGGCCTTGTGTTTGGGTTGCGAGGTGCTGGGAGCTGCTGGTGTCTGCTGGCTCCAGGGGACGATGTGAGAACAGTTTGTTCCAGGTCCCACCCCCCTTGGCCCCTGCTGGTGCGGGGAGGGCAGCAAGGCCTAAGGATGGGGCCTGGAAGAGGGTGGAGAAAGGGAGAAGTCGACTCTAGACTGCTTAGTGGGAATGGCTGCTCTCCCCTCCACCTACTCCCCACACTTTTGGAAAAATATACTTGGGGGGAGGGGCCTGAGTCGGAGAAGTATGGGTTTTGAGATGACAGGTAAGTGGGCGGCGAGGAGGGGTGCACAGACCCCGCCACATGGCCAGCCCCTTCCAGAGGCTTTGTGAAACCCACAGGAGCAGAGCTAAGACTTCCCACACAGGCTAGGCCTTGGATCTTCACATGGAATTCCCAGAACTGAAAATCAGTTTATCCAAATTCCCACCCAACTTCAACAGATGCAGATCTGGGACCATAAGTTCAAGTCCCCTCCTCAGCTAGAAGGGCCCCAAAGGAAGGCCTTGCTCTGGCTGAGGTCGCAAGGGTGTGTTGTCTTTCTCACATGGAGGGAAGGGAAGCCATGTTTTGCCTCCCCTTTGCAGGAAGAAGGGGCAGCCTTGACCCCGCGCTGCCCACTAGACGGCTGGCAGAGGGAGATCCCTCCACCAGCACAGAGAGAAGGGCTGTGGCTGTGGCAGGAGATGCAAATAATCTCAGAAACTCAGCCAGACTCTCAAGATAAAAATTAAAGGGGGCTGGGGATGTGGCTCAGTGGTAAAGCACCTCTGGGTTCAACCCCCCAATACTAAAAAAAGAAAAAAAGAAAAAAAAAAAGCAAATGAGCTGGCACTGGGATGTGCCATCTGCCTAAAGAGGCAGAGTCTAGCCACAGAAGACTAGGCACCAAAAGGAAAAGTGTCCCCTCCCCCTGTCCCCAATACTTGGAATTGAACCCAGGGGCGCTTCACCCCCAGCCTTCTTGGTTTTGAAACAAGGTCTGGCTAAGGTGCCAGGCTGGCTTCAAACTCAAAGTCTTCCTGCCTCAGCCTCCCAAGTCTCTGCGATTACAGTGGTGTGCCACCAGGCCCAGCAGAATCTCACTCCTTTAAATTTGGGGTCATTTCACATTCTGAGGTTGGCTTCCGGCAGGAGGGGGCTGATGTGGACTGGGCAGCCGCCCAGCTAGTGAACACACAAGCCATTTCTATGAAACATTTATTTCCTTTGAAACCTCCAGAAACATGCCAGAAAATCTCAAGACAGGGATGGGAGGGGGAAAAAGACAATAAAGAATAATTAACCAAATGAATCAAATCAACATGAAAAAAAGCCTACTATCTCAGCCATCAGATAGAACACCAACCTCAAATTAAATAGATTTGTTGTGCAGAAATTCTTTAAAAATAACAAAATAAAACCAAAATCATAATTTACACTTGTCAATGTGCATGATCAGGTCCCCAAAATGATCGAATGATCTGAAGATATGAGAAAAAAAAATAAAGGCTCCAGGTTAGGGTCTGAGGAGGGGGGGTGGGGAGGGGGCCTGGAGAACCCCCGAGAAGGGGACCAGGGAAGGAGACATCACAGTAGTTGGCCAGGGCTGGGGAGGGTGCTGGGCAGGCCTGGCCTTGGCAGGCTGGCCTCTCGCCACCACTGTGGGGAGAGGAGGTGGCAGGGGTGAGGTTTTACTCTCAAGACTGGGGGATGCTGGCGGCCAGAGGCAGATCATAGGGAGACGCAGTGAACACCCTCTTCTCGGGCCCCCGCCCCTCCAGCCTGGCACCTCCCTGAGTGCCTGATCTATGCAGTCCCAGAAACGCCTATCTGCCCGGGTTCCTGGGCCTGAAGAGAACCTGGGGGGGTCTCTGGACAAGTGCCGGCTGCCTGGCTCGGGCTCTAAGCCCAGCCCACGTTGCCAACTCCTTCCTGCCTGGTGCTTCCCAGAAAGGGAAGCCGCCTTCCCCCCACCCTGACTGTCCCTCTGGGTCCTCTTGCTGACCCCCCTGCCCATGGGGGACACGCCTCGATCCTCAGCTTGAGGTTGGGGGAATCCACAGACTGTGGCCATCCAGACTTGTTCTGGCGCAACTCTACATGAAAAAATAAATATATATATATATATATATTTTTTTTTTGTTTTTAAAGGAAAAAAAAAGGAACTCGTGTTTCCTGGGAGAACAGCGTAGTACCACACTGGCCTGGCTGCCCGCCAGCTGCCCCTTATTGCCTTTAGAACAGCGTCTCTGGGGTTCGCACTGCGAGTGCTCCCCGGGGAGCACAGTGAGTGTGTCTGGGTGGCCGTCGCTGGGGGCCTGCAAGATGGGCTTGCGAAGGAAAAGGAAACCAGACAGGAGATGAAGGCTGTTGTTGTCCAGCCCTGTCCCAAGGCTCCCAGGGTGCCTTCTGGAGCCCAGAGGCGGCCTGCCTGCTGGTCAGGGCTTGGTCGTGCTGGGAGGAGAGAGAGCCGGGCGGTCTGGCCCGGCCAGGTCAGTAGCTCAAAGGTGGAAGGACCTGGGGGACCCAAGCCCTGGCATGTGGCCTCTGGTGGGAGAGGAACTGATAGGAAAAAGATCGTATAAATTGTCCTGTTTGTACAAATAGTTTTTCTCTCAAAGAAGTGGCCTCTGGATGCTGGAATTTCTTCTCTCCATCCTAGGGCCTCCAAGAAAATAATTTAAACTCTATGAAAGTGCTCCTGGCTGCTTTGTGGAAGGAGGGGGCTGGGAAGGGATGACATCCATGCTTTTTGGAGCTAGTACACTGGGGACCAAAGGGTCCTAGTCTGTCGCCCTGAGGGCACTTGCTTCTTTGGGATGTGGGGGTAAAGACTCATTTCACGCCATATTTTTTCATGCAGGGGCTCTGCCCACGAGCCAGGCTGCTGGGTGCAGTAAAGAAACCTGGCGTGTGGGTCCTGGGCGCTGTGGAGGCTGGATGCTGACCTCTGCAGCCCCTCTCACTTTCCCACAGCCGGGTCCTAGGCAGAGTCTGGGTGACCCCAGGGACACAGGGGGTCAGTGCAGAGGCCTGAGACCAGGAGTTGACCTGACTCACAGCCTGGGGAGGCTCCTGCAGGCCCCACTGCTAGCTGGGGTTTCTGAGTCCACGTGGAGAGCTGCGGGGGCAGTAGGTACCAGGCCTGGCTAAGTGACCTGTCATGCCGGCCACCAGGGGCCTACAGAAAGAGAGAGGAGGACAGGAGCCCACGGCCTGCCTGCAGGCAAGGTGCCAGGGCCTGGTGGCCTCTCGGCCTCAGAGCTCCTTTTTCTCCCTGCAGAAAAGCTCGGCGAACTTGCGTAGCTGCTCGCTGGCGGCCTGCGACTCCTCCTGCAGCCGCTGGTTGTTCTGCCGGAGGCTGGCCACCTCTGACTGCAGCACCACCTTGTCCTGCTTCTCCTGTGAGGGGGGAGGGCTGGGCATCAGGCCGGTGGCCTTGGTAGCCCCCAGAACAGCCAGTGGCCCTGGGGATCTGTGAGCCCAGGCCAGAACCAGTTGTAGGGGTTCAAATCCCAGCTCTGCTTCCACAGCTGAGTAACCCTGGCCCGTCACATCCTGTCTGTGGGTCCTGTTCCCTCAATTCTGACAGGGTGGCTCCGAGGGGTCCCTGAAGTATGCAAAGTCCAGAACATAGCCTGCCTGGGAGTAACTGACGAGCATCGCGATACTGTCATCACCTCATCCTACCCCCACCCAAGGGCCAGGGGACGGTCATTATCCTCATTTTTCTGGAAGATGGAACCAAGCTTCACATAGCGAGGCAGCCTGAGCAAGCCCTATCACCTATTCTAAGAGGCTCTTCCTGGGTGACAGAACACTGGCTAAGCCAGTGACTTGCTTAAGGTCACATATTACTAAGGGTGGGGCAGGGTTTGAACCTGGGCCGCTGTGATTCCTGGGCTGGAGGAGTACATTGTGCTCTACTTCTTTTTATTTATATATATATTTAATTTTATTTATTTATTTATTTATTTATTTATTTTTATGTGGTACTGAGGATCGAACTCATAGTCTCATGCATGTGAGGCAAGCACTCTACCACTGAGCTACGACCCCAGCCCCTTATGCTCTGCTTTTTAATTTTGACCTCAAAGTATATAAATGACAGACAAAAGTCTCCTCTGCCTTGTCTCTCCTCATTCTTGTACACCCTAGGGACAGTCCATTTGGAATGCCATCGCCTAGTGTCCCTCCTTTTTTTGTGTGGTGCAGTGGATGGAAGCCAGGGTCTCGTGCAGCCAAACAGGCACTCTACCATGAACCACATCCCAAGCCCTACATGTCCCTCTTAACCCGTGGTTGTTAATAATTAAAAACAAAACAAGCACACTGGGCTGGGACATAGCTCCAGGGAAAAGCACTTGCTCAGCATGTGTGAAGCCCTGGGTTCCATCCCCAGTGTGGAGAAGACCGAAAAAAAAAAAAAAAAAAAAATGAGAAAGTTCTAGGAAACAGCTCTGCAGCTTGCTGTGTTTTGCACCGGAGTTCTGGGCCTTCTCCTGCACGTCAGTCAGGGGGTAGATTTGCTGTTTTAATTGGCTGCAGACCATTCTGCTGCATGGGTGTCCGTGATTTACATTACCCTTCTCCTTTTGATGGACAGCCATCTGGTCCCATTTTCATTGCCAACAGTGCAGCAATGAACATCTCTGCTCATGGATCTCTCTGTACCCAAGCTGGAGATTCTCACCAATTCCCACAGGTGGAATTGCTGGGTCAATTAGATCCACGATTACATTTCTTTTTTGTGGTGCTGGGGCTTGAACCTAGAGCCTCGGGCATGCTGGGCAAGCACTCTATCACTGAACTGTAATATAGTTCCAGACCTCCAGTTACACTCCCCACACCCCAGCGGGGCAGCGCACCCAGGGGTGTTCCCACACTGAGCTGCATCTTCAGTCTTTTGACTGATTAATTTGAGACAGGGTCTCACTGAGTTGCTAAGCCTGGCCTGGAACTTGTGATCCTCCTGCCTCAGCTTCTTGAGTTGCTGGAATCATGGGTGTGCACCACCACGTTGCTCTACGATTACATTTTGGTAAATACTGCCCAATTGCTGTCCAAAAAGGTTGGACCAATTTGTTCTCCAATGTCTAAGAGTGTCTCCGTGAGCTCCCTCGCCTTCTGAATTGTCACTTTCTCTGTTTTACTCATGCCTAGACCCAAGAGTAGCAGGAAGGAGGGTGGACAGGGGCCGAGTGGCCTCGGCAGGCGCCTCGGCGGGTCTGGGGAGGAGGGTCTGGGGAGGGGCAGCAGGTGTGTGCGCGGGCCCTCACCTTCTGGAGGTCCGTGTGCAGTTGCTTCAGCATCACTTCCAGCTGGTACACCTTGCCCGTCAGATCCAGGGGTGGCTCTTCACTGGAGAGAGGGAGGACAAGGTCAGCCGTGTGGCACCTGAAGCGGGCGTTTGCCCCAAGGATGGGCCCTATCTGGGACTTTTTGGGAGAATCTCTTCTCTGTATCCATGGGATACAAAAGTCCACCCCCGAACAACTACTGAGCATCTGCAGGTCAGGCGCTGTTCCAGGCACAGGAAGGAGGAGGATAGACAAACGGACACAGGGCCTACTATGGTCAGGACCAACCACAGTGTTGGAAATGATGACAAGCCCCTATCCCCACTGCTGTGGGCCAAGCCCTGCGCCACCCAGCAGTTTGTGAGCAATCTAAGCGTCTCAGCCACTGTCCTGTGAGGGTACCTCATGTGAAACAGAGGAGGAGGCCTGGGCTTGGGGAGTGGGTGTCGCCACCCACTTTCCTCCCTTGTGCTGGTGTTGGGATCTGAACCCCATTGCCAGAGGCTCCTCCTCTGCTGCAGATTCTTCCAGCTCTGAGCTCGCCTGGCACTGCAGGGGAGAAAGAGGCTTCCCTCCCTGCTTAGAGCAGGTCTGAGGGAGGTACCTGTGGGCAGGTGCCATGGGCTCACAAGGCTGAGAGGATGGGGTGCAGGGGATGGGGTCGGGTGAGCTGCACAGGGGCGAAAGAGGTGGGGCCTGGCCTCCTGCCTCTCCCTCCCTTTCTCCTCCTCCATGGTTCTCTATCTTAGGGACCTGCAGGGGGAGGTGGGAGGCTGAGGGGAGGTCGTCACCTTGGGGTTCAAGGTGACTGAGCAGTGAGCCCAGGGGCCACAGGTCCTGCCACATCCCACACCATGGCTCCTGCAGCACCAGCGCTGCGTGCCCATCTCATCTTTACAGTGGGTCCCACTTTCCATGGAGGTTGGGCTGGGGCCAGTGTGTGGAGCAGAAAACACCCAAGAATCAAAATTACCCTCAAAAAATGCTCCCGTTGCCCACAGAGCACACAGGTGCTGTGTGGTACCTGGGGCCCTGTGCTGCGAGGCCAACAGATGCACGTCAACACGTCACGCAGGCAGAGCGCCGTTACATTCTCTGCCTCCTTCCCAGAACCAACACACCGCACTGACGGTGAGAAGCCCCGTGTGCCATGGCCAAGCGAGACACCTCTCTGTCCTCTCCCCACCAGACTCCAGAGGGCGGAGCCTGGCCTCAATCACTGCAGGGGTCCTCATATATAGCCTGGCTTAGGCCTTGTCAGGGCAGATGTGAAAGGTGTTGGGTGCCAGTCTGCGCCACCTGGGGATCTACACAGGAGACCAGGAGGGGACAGATGAGTAGGGCGGTTGTGGGACGCTACTTAACATTTTTCAAAGTTGGAAGTAAAATAATTGTGTGAGGTTGTGCAAAGTGCCCTTGCCAGTGGACTGAGAGATCCACAAGGCAGGCGAGGAGTCTTGGCCACAGCTGGTCCCCAGTGCAACGCTGACATCCTGTTAGGCGAGGGGACCTCCTGCCCAGGGAGTGGTGGGGGTGACCCACAGCAGCCACCTCCTCACTGCACAGACCTCTTGCCTGTAGGGACCTGGGCTGCTGGGTCACTGGATGTTTCCAAGGAAACCTCACCTCATGGTAGGGGTGGTCCTGGGGGTCGGGGGCCCCCGCTCCAGGCTCAGGTGACTGTGGACAGGACTGTGTGCAGGTGGGATGTCTGGGCTCAGGGCTGGGTCGTTTAGAGAGAAGAGCGAGACGGCTCTTTGCACTGCCAGGGAGAGGGAGAGAGAGGAGAGGGGCTGAGTTCTCATGGGTGGGAAGGCAGGGCTCCCATTTCTTCCAGCTGACTGACCACGCCCCCCACCCCACAAACCTCCTGCCCAAACCTCCATGACATTTTCTTTTTTTGTGTGGTGCTGGGGATGGAACCCAGGCCCTTGTACATGCCAGACAAGCGCTCTGCCACTGAACTACGCCCCCAGACCCTGTCTGTAATTTTCAATTTCATTTTGATATATCGTGAGGGCATTTAGGATGGATTTTTGCCAAAAAACCCAACCAAATAAAATGAGAACACAAGCGATAAGATCCCGTCCTGAGGGGGTCAAGCCTCTAGATCCAACTGCCGTTTACACAGCACTGAAGGCACAGATAAGCGAGCTCAAGGACACTGCGGGGCAGTGGCCAGATTCAGAGCTCGTACATTCTTGGTATAAATGCCCTGGTTTTGTTAACAAATAAAGGGTCTGAAAATAGTAGCCCAAAGTGGATGGGGCTGAAGCTGGGTGATGGGTCCATGAGACTCACTGCACTACTCCACTTCCTCCCGGGAAGGTTTACAAAATTCCAGCAAAATGAAAGAGTCAAATAGAAGAGGCACAGTGAAGAGAGGGGACGTCATGGGGCCGCCAGGGAAAGCGAAGTCCCCGGCCCCCAGCACTTGACTTGGGTCAGGGCAGCCCGAGACGTGTGCGTTCTTAAACACGACTGTTGGGTTCTCTTTCTGTAACAGCAAGAACTGGTGACGGCCGCAGTGTCCTTAATCACTGGACTGTGAGCCACGGTCGGCCATGCAAGGGAACACTCGGGGGCATCAGAAACAAGGTGACTTTGTGCCAGGTATGAAGAGGGTGGACGCTGCCATTTGGGTCTGGAGGGTTTCCCAGCTCAGCCTCTTCCACTCTCTCTAAAACAGCACAGTGAAGACTGGAGGAGCTTTCCTCAGAGCCACTCCCTGCTGCCACATTGGCTTTCTCCTCTTCCCATCTCAGTTTACCTTCTCCCTGAACCGCTGTAGAACACACTGCAGGGGTGGCGCTCAGTGGCAGAGCACTCACCTAGCACGAGGCCCGGGTTCCATGCCCAGCACCACAAAACAGAACAATAACAAAACCGAGCTCTGCAGTGCGCTGGAGCCACCTTCCCTCCCTCCCACTGCAGGCCCTCCCCTGCTTCCAGGGAGCTGGGGTATCCTCCTCCTCTCCTGACTCTTTCTCTGTTTCTGTGCTGCTGAGGGTGAACCCAGGGTGCCCTGATACTGGGCCACATCCCCAGCCCTTTTCTTTTGAGTCAGGGCCTAGCTAAGTTGCCCAAGCTGTCCTAGAACTTGAGACCCTCCTGCCTCAGCCTCCCAAGCTGCTGGGATTACAGGCCTGTGCCACCATGCCAGGCTTCTTCCGGGCCTTTCTGCTCTATTCTCATCTCTCTTTCCCAACCTTCTGTGGCTCATCTATTATTATTTATTTTCTTGGTACTGGGGATTGAACCAGGGGCACTTAACCACTGAGCCACATCCCCAGCCCTTTTTCGTATTTTATTTGGAGACCGGGTCTCACTGAGTTGCTTAGGGCCTCACTAAGTTGCTGAGAGTCTCTGAATTCACGATCCTCCTGCCTCAGCCTTCCAAGTCACTGGAATTACAGGCATGTGCCACTGTGCCTGGCTCTTATTTTCATTGTTAACTTTTTTCTTTGTTTTGTTTTTGGTACTGGGGATGGAACCCAAGGCACTTTTCCATTGAGCTTTTCTGATTTTATTTTTATTTTTTAAAATATTTTTTAGTTGTTGTTTGTACCTTTGTTTTTTATTTATTTATATGTGGTGCTGAGGATGGAACCCAGTGCTTCACACATGCTAGGCAAGTGCTCTGCCACTGAGCCACAACCCCAGCCCATCTTATTTTATTTTGGGACAAGTTCTTGCTAAGTTGCTGAAGCTGGTCTTGAACTTTCAATCCTCCTGCCTCAGTCTTCCGAGTCACTGATTACAGGTTGTGCCACTAGCATGCCCACGCAAGCCAAAATTATTAAGAACTTAGAATTGCTGGGCAAACGGGGTGTGCACATTTAAAATTTTTAGTAGATATGGAAGAGTTGACTTCCATGGAGGGGCTGGCAAGCAACTGACATTGTCCCCAGGTCACAATGCACACCTTCTCTCACCCTCCCTGGCAGGGTCATCAGACCCCACCTCGGCAGTTTTTCTGGTTCTGAGGACTGAGCCCAAGGGTGCTTTACCCCCGAGCTGCATCCCCAGCCCTTTTCATATTTTGAGACAGGGTCTCATTAAGTTGCTGAGGCTGATACTGAACTCATGATCCTCCTGCTTCAGCCTCCCAAACGGCTGGGATTATAGGCATACACCACTGTGCCAAACCTCTGCCTATTTTGTGTGTGTGTGTGTGTGTGTGTGTGTGTGTGTGTGGTGTGGGATTGAACCCAGGGCCTTGTTCAGGTGAGGGAAGCACTTGACCAACTGAGCTATAGCCCCAGCCCCCTATGCCTATTTTTATTTGGAGGATGTGCAGTCCTGGGTTCCAATCCTGACCTATGTGTCAGGTGACAAAACACAGCTAACTTTGTGGCAACTCAGCCTCAGTTTCCTCATCTGCACATGGGAGTCCTAATATATTCCTCAGATAGAACGAGAAGAGGTGAGTTTGCCAAGTGCTAAGTGCTGGATGGAGTGGGGCCTCTTCTTGGAAGCGCACCAGGTCACTGGAGAGCAGAGATAAAACACTACACAGTGAATAAGTAACGTGGCTCCCCAATTCTGGGACCTGGGCGCAACTGCCTGCGAAGCCACAGGCCCTCAACTGATCCTTCTAGTGCAGCAGAGATGAGGCTCCGATCGGGTGGGGTGGAGGCACCTACCTTCATAGGCCTTGGCTGCATTTACCAGGCTGGACCATTCAAGACCAGCAGCTGTATCAGGCAGGGGCATCATCCCGGGGTCCAGGCGCCGCAAGGGCCGGTCCCGTCCATCAGCCAGTGAAAGTTCTGAGGCGGAGATGGCAGCTAGGTGGGGAGAGTTGAGCACAACGTGAGAGGCAAATGAATACTTTCCACTGCTTATCAGAAGATCCCGTGAGGGAACCTCCAGTGGGTGAGGGAATTGGAGCTTGTGCGGTGCAACTTTTAACAGGGTGGTGGAGACGCCTTGCTCAGAAGGTGACCCTTGAGCAGATCTGGGGAAGAGCATTTAGGGCAGGTGCAGTAGCCAGGGCAAAATCCCCGGGCAGGAACAAGCTGCAGGTTTAAGGAATACTGAGGAGGTCCAGCTGGGACAGGGTGAATGAGGAGAGCTGTGGCAGGTTAAGTCAGAGGTGACAGGGCCGTGGGGCCCTGTGAGTCCTGACCAAGCTGTTACCCTGTTATCTGGAGTGCCACCCTGTCGTGGCAGGCTGGGAGGCTCCCTCTGGCTGGAGGGAGGGCAGTAGACAGACTGTGTGGCGGGGGGCAGGAGGAGGGGGCAGGGAGACGAGATGGCGGGAGGCTGCTGTGGGATTCGGAAGGGACCAGGGGTGGGACCGGGCAGGCTGTGGGTGGTGGGTGAGGGGGCAAGTGAAAAGGTTCTGGATCCATTCTTCAGGTGGAGCCCCCAAAGTCTGAAGAGTGGACGTGGGTGTGAGACAAGAGAAGGGTCTAGGATGTCATCAGGTTCCGCTGGGTCTGGGCACAGCCAGTGGATTGGTTTCAAGTGGGGAAGGCTGGGGTGGAGGCATCAGGCACAGATGCCATTAAGACACCCGCAAGGCAGCAGTGGGAGGGGGCCCGCCAGAGGAGCCTAGAGTTGGGGGGAGTGTCGGGGTGCTGAAACTTGGGGCACCAGTTCATAGACAGTATTGAGATGTGGCAGGGTCACTGTGGGGAGACCTGGTGGGTCAGATTTGACATAACGGGCAGAGGAAGAGGCCTTGAGGCCTCAAGGTTCTGGGAATGGCAGGCGGCAGGAGCATCGTGCCAGCAGCAGCTCGAGTCCTGTGTGCCAGGCTGAGGTCCTGGGCCTGACTCTGGAGCCCTCAAAGGGAAGGGACAGAGGAGGATAATGAGGCAGAGAGGGGTCAGGGGCCTGACCAGGCCTGCACCATGTCCCCAGCATACTTCCTCTGTGTGGGGTAAGCTGGGGTCAGGGGGTCATCTCACAGCCTTGCCGTGGTGGGGGAAGGGAGGGTGGCATTATGACCTCCACGTATGGAGCAGGAAAACCAAGGCTGGAATTTGGGGACTAGTCCTGCTTGGAGCCAGACCCCACGGGCCTAGAAGGTTTGGAAAGTCCAGGCTCCTAGTGTTTTAACCCTTGTTCTCTAGTCTAAAGGGGCAAACCTGTCTCATGATGCTCATTCTAGCGGGGAGGTGGGATGGAAAAAAGCTGACCAATAAGGACTAAGTTGTTGTAAGCAGCAAGAAACTCTGGTGAGGTACTGCACACCAGGGTGACTGTATCACAATTATGTACTATATACCCTCCAAAACTAGAAGAAAGGATACTGAATGCTTTCACCATGAAGAAATGATTGATGGTAGAGCAGACACATGTATACTAAAATATCACATGGCACCCCAGTATTATGTACAATCCTTATGTCTTTATGTATCAGTTGAAAAATAAAGCTCAGTGGTACACTTTTGCCTACTATGACCACGGTCCTGGGTTCGATCCCTAGAATCACATACACAAAATAATTAAAATAAAAAATTAAAAACACTAACAAGTTGGTGGCATATGCCAGTGACTCTGGAGGCCAGGGCTGGGGTTATGGCTCAGTGACAGAGTGCTCGCCTGGCATGCGTGAGGCACTGGGTTCGATCCTCAGCACCACATAAAAATAAAGATATTGTGTCCACCTATAAATATATAAATTCCATTAAAAAAAACTGGAGGTCAGCTGGGCATGGTGGCGCACACCTGTAATCCTAACAGCTTGGAAGGCTGAGGCAGGAGGATCGAGTTCAAAGCCAGCCTCAGCAATTCAGCGAGGCCCTAAGCAACTCAGTGAGACCCTGTCTCTAAATAAAATACAAAACAGGGCTGGAGATGTGGCTCAGTGGTTAAGTGCCCCTGAGTTCAAACCCTGCTACCACCCCGCTCCCTGCAAAAAAAAATGGAGGCCAGCCTGGATAATTTAATGGGCTCATGTCTCAAAAAATAAAAAGGGCCGGGGATGTAGCTCAGTGGTAGAGTATTCCTGGGTTCAATCCCCAGTGCCTCAAACACAACGCAACACAACAATAAAAAACAAAATCCCCCAAACCCACTATCAACAAAAATAAGCAGCCAGTAGATTTTCAGTACTAATGACACATTTAGATGTTACGCTGGGTTTGCTATACGCTAATATCTATCTATCTATCTATCTATCTATCTATCTATCTATCTACCTATCTATCTTTATCTTTTCAGTGGTGAGGGTCAAAATCAGGGCTTCACACCCTAGATAACACTACCACTAAACTTCATTCCCACTGCTTCTGAGACAGTCTTGCTAAGTTGCCCAGGCAGGCCTCCTGCCTCGGCCTCCAGAGTTGCTGGGATTACAGGCGAGGCCAGCGCTCCACCCCTGAGCTTTACCCTCAGTCCTCTGGTGAGATTGTGCATCTCTAACCCTAACCCTTACCCTAACCCTGAGTTCAATCCCAGGAACCACCCCATAAAAGCCAAAGGGATTGAACCCAGGAGTGCTTAACCACTGAGCCACATCCCAGTCCTTTCTTCTTTCTATATTTTTAAAAATATTTTTTAAAACTGTCAATGGACTTTTGTTTATTAATTTATTTATTTGTGGTGCTGAGAATCGAACCCAGTGCCTCACATATGCTAGGCAAGGGCTCTAACACTGAGCCACAATCCCAGCCCTCTCCTTTCTATTTTGAGACAGGGTCTCGCTAAGTTGCTTAGGGTCTTGACAAATTGCTAAGGCTGGCTTTGAACTTGCAATCCTCCTGCCTCAGCCTCCAGAGTAGCTAGGATTACAGGTGTGCATCACCACGCCTGGCTCCTCCTGCACCTGACTCCTCTGGTGATATTTTATAGTCAAAGAAACTGAGGCACGGAGAAGTCCCATTGGAGGGGCTGGGGAGAGAGCTCAGTTGGTACAGTACTTGCCTCGTATGCACAGGCCCTGGGTTCGATCCCCAGCACCACCAAAAAAAGAAAAAGAGAAGTCCCATTGGTGGTAGAGGCCTGGGACAGGAGCTCAGGCCCCATTTTGTGGCCTGATGGGGGTGGTGCGCATACCGTCCTGCTCCTGGGGATTCTAAAGACAAATAAAGGTGTGGAAAAGTCTCACCCCTGCACCTTCCCCACTATGGCAAACTTGGGGGAACCCTGTCAGTTAATAAATGTTCACCAAACTGCCTGGTACCAGAACTGGTTGCTGCAGGGTGGAGCTGGGGGAAGCTGCTGCAATCCCTGCCCTCAGGCCTGCACCCAGAGGGGCTGAGACCCTGTCTGGTCTCAGGAGAATCCCAGGAAACTCCCTGATGCTTGGCAAGCACCTTCTGCTCTTGGGGTGACACCCAGTGCCCAACCATCAGGCACTTCTGAAATTCACAGGCAACCCAGTCCCCTCCCTCAGGTAACTGACCCAGATAACCACCAGGCGACCAGGAGAGTGCCCAGGCTTACATTTCTTCTCTGGGAATCCGTTGCCAGTGGCAGGGATGGCGCTGGGGCCGCCGCTGGGAGGGAGTGGGTGCTGGTGCTGGCGGCGGGCGGGCAGCGTGCTGGAGGGGAAGGCGCAGGTGCTGGTGAAGAGCACGTCACTGGGCAGGCCTGGCTCCAGGCTGGCAGGGGTGGCAAAGCTGGGCTCCCGGCGCCCGCTGCACAGGCTCTCGTCTGACAGTGTCCGCTGCAGGCTCTTCTGGGGGGACTGCTGCCAGGAGAGGGGGGAACATGGGGTCAGTGTCATAGGGGGCCCCGGTCAGTCCTCAAGGGCTTCCTGCCCACCTAGCCTCCATCTCCAATGAAAGTACCTGGCTTCCCCTGGGCTCCCTTCCCTGACCCGCAGCCCATGGCCTCTGGCGGGCTGACCAGCTCCAGGCAAGCGAGGCTGAGGCCGGGCAGGGTAGGGGAGGGAGTGAGCCACACGGGCCCGCGAGAGCCAGGCTGGGACTCCAGCAGGCACCAGTGTCCTCTTCCCCTGTGCTCTGGGCTGGTGGGACACAACCTAGGGAGCCTGAGGCCATCTCAGTCCCCTCAGAATGTGCCTGCCTGACAGTGAGGCTATCTAGGGCAGGCAAGGACGAGATGACAATGGAGCCACCATGTGCCTGCTCTTCTGGCCTTGCCCTGTCCTTGGGGAATGAGAGCTCGCCAGAGCTTCCCCTGGGACCCCTGCTCCACTCCAGGACCCCGAGCTCTGGGCGGGGGGCAGCTGCTCCACCCTGGGCTCTGGGAGAAGGATGTGAGCCAGGCCTTCCTGGTGCCTGCCTGAGATGGCTTAAACCCCAGTTCTGTTCCTAATCAAAACAGGGCCCTCACTCACACATCCCAACAGGGCCGCAGATGCACTCCCTCCTCCCCGCCCTGCCCCAGGCCACCTGGCCACGCACCCCTGTGTCCCTCTCTTGCTCTGGCCCCAGGTTGTCCATGATGATGAGTTTCTTCAGGTCATCCTCAATGGTGGACTTGTAGTTCTTCCGAGGGGACCGGAGGTCTCGCAGGGATGCCCTTAACCGCGGCTGCCCAAAGACGTTCTTTGTGTTGGCGTCCACCTGCCTGCAAGCAGAGCGCGGGGGTCAGGGGCCGCGAGCTCCTTCCAAAGCTGTGGGGACTCACAGCCAGCTGCCTCTGGTGAACGGCTACACCTACTCCACCTGGCCAAGGCGCACAGCAGAGCCCTGCCCACTCCGTATACTCATCATCCAGGCACTTCTTGGGAACACCTCTGGCTGAGCCTGTTCCAGGGACTGGGGAACAGCCGTGATGGAGCCCACGTCTAGGAAGGGCGACCAACACTGACCAAACGAACAGAGGGACCCCGTGGGTGAGCTAGAGAGATTTTATTTTTTGCAGTACTGGGTGTATTGAACCCAAGGTGCTCCACCCTTGAGCTACAGCCTCCTTTGTGAGATAGGAGGGTTTTACTAAGTTGCTGAGGTTGGTCTTGAACTTGGAATCCTCCTGCCTCAGCCTCCTGAGATGCTGGGATTATGGTCGTGCACCACCGCACCTGGCTGAGGGAAATATTTTGAAGAAAAACAAAGCCAGGTACCGGGGTGGGAGCCAGGGAGGGCTGTTGTCAAGGGTGACACCTGGGGGCCGGGGTCTGGAAGGAAGGAATCCCATGGAAGGGCTTCCAGGTGGAGGAAAGAGCCAGAGTTGGGGCCATGAGGGGCGAAAAGCTTGGTGAGCTGGAGGAATGGGGGACGAGGGGGCAAGAGGTGGGAGGTGAGGTCTCGGGGAGCAGGGGCGGATGTGTGGGACTTGAGTGACACGGGGACTTGGGACTGCATCTGAGGAGCCCTGCAGGTTCTGAGCTGAGGAGTGTTAGGTCCCAATTTGCAAGTACTGGGGACATGAGGTGCCCTTGTGACAGCTGACATGGACTCAAGAGGCCCCTAACCTCTGAGATGCTCAGCCCTGTGTTCCTGCTGTGGGCGGGGCTCCACCATTGTCCCCTGTGGCTCCAGGTTGACAAGGCCGCCCCCTGTCCTCCACTCAGCGGCCCCCAGGGCCGGGCCTCTTGCATTTAGACTGTGGCCTAGCTTCTGGGCTCAAGTCTGAGCTTCTTGGTAAAAATATTCAAGCTTCCTGGTGAAATGAGGACCTGACCTAAGGCATGGCCACCCCTAAGAGAAAAAATGACAGTGACCAGGTACATCATCCTCACCGGACACCACACAGGGAGCCCCTCTTCTGATCATTCCCATTTCACAGATGGGAACTGAGGCAGGAGGTGGGAGCCTGTAACACTGGCCGTGCCTTCTACCACGGTCCCCTTTCCCTTTCTTACAGCAGCTGTTGTGACCTGTAGCTGTCTTTGTCTCTGGTCTGTCAGCCGAGCAGAAAGAGAGCAGCAGCATAGCAAGGCCCGGCTCCCTGGGCACATATGCGAATCCCCCAACCTGCCCTACTCAGATCCCATTTCATGGATGAAGAGATTAAGGCACAGAGGAGTTAAGCCACTTGTCCAAAGTCACAGAGTTTGTGGAGGGAGGAGTCAGGATTCAAATTAAGGCAACGGGTTGAGGAGTCTACAGTTGCCACCACCAAGCTTGAATGCCATGTTTTTTTTTTTTGTTTTTGTTTTTGATTAACAAGTTTTATGCCTTCAAAAGATAAGAAATGCATGCACTTTTTGAAAACATTTCTGATCAGATCACTGTAACTATAGAAATTCCAGAAACATCTAGAGAGATAATATCAACTTAGAATTTATATGGGCATGGTGAATATCATAAAGGAGTATCCTAAACAAGCCAGCTGTGTGAGCTGTCCTAACATGACCCAGACTCTCTAGAAACCTCACTGACTGACAGACCCCTGCGTCCTCTTAGAATTTCTTGCCCTCTCATGCTCCCCACTTACTCTGGCAACTGTCCTGCCAAAGACCCTAGGGTAGCCGGTATTTCTAAGTCTTTGGAGCCTATCATCATGATGCTGGCATTATGTCCCCTGGGTGGGAGGACAGTCAGTGGCCATGCATGTAACTGTAGGACAGAGACAGCGATGATGGGACACCGGGAAGGTGCCGTGCTGCCCCACCGTTTCCCTTCCAGGTGAAAACCACCTTTTTCCCTGGTGTCTTCTGACGGCAGGGATAGAAAACAAAAGCATTGGTGAGCACTGTGACCTTCTAGGTAGCAGAGCTGAATTGGTTTGCTCCAAAAAGAAACCCCACCCGGAACAGCATCATCGAGTAAAGCTTAAAATGATAACCAAGGGTACTGAGGACCCTGTTATTCTTCCAAACCCAGCCACCTTGACCGCCATGTTTACATCACACGTGGGATGAAAACCTGTACAGTGCATGGAACATGATCACGTTTGATTAAAAATATGCCTCTGGGGCTGGGATGCGGCTCAGTGGTAGAGCGCTCGCCTCGCATGTGCGAGACCCTGGGTTCGATCATCAGAACCACATAAAAATAAGGGGAGGTGAAATAAAGGTATTGTGTCCAACTACAACCAAAAAATAAATGTTCAAAAAAAAAAAAAAAGATATGCTTTTATGTTCAAAAAAAAAAAATTTCTGGAAGAAATGGACCATGATTACCTCCAGGAAGTAGGAGGTAGGAAAGTGGGACTTTTACTTTACATCTAACACCCTTTGAACTGTGAATTTATTTCACCATACTAATGATGATGATGATAACAAAAATAATAACAATTAGTTTTAAAAAGGCTGATGCCTGACCTTCATCGTTTTGTAATACAAGAAAGAGCCTCTGAGCCTACAGAAGAAATAAGATGTCTTGGGCTCCTGAGGGTTTTGAAGTCTGCATTTTCTTTCTCTTTCTCAGTTGCCAGCCTTGGGATTTTTAACAAAGGGAAGAAGAGAAGGTGCCAAGTTTTCTTTTTTTATCAGGTCACATCCCTCCCCAGCCTAGAGCTCAGGTGGGGGCAATGCTGGCTCCACCCAGATTAGGCAAGTGTATTCTCCAGGCAGATGAGAAGCTTTAGGTCTGGAGGACAGAGAGACAGACACAGAGACAGAAAGAGATGCACACACCCCTTCACCATGGAAGATGAAAGGGGCCTCCTTTTCCCCCACCTTTGATTTTGGCATTTTCCAGAATCTTCCCTCAGCACAGGCCCCTGCCTTGGAGAGGTAGTAGGTCTGGCCTCAGTGTTGGAGTCCTGGTAAGCCCTGGATTCAATCCTCAGCACCAAAACCACACACACAACACACACAACACACACACACACGGACACACACACACATGGACACACTCTCCTTCCCTGTTCTATTTCATTTATGTTCATTTCCTAAAATCAACTTCCCAGACTCCAGGAACTCTAGTATTCTCAACAAGGCATTCCTAGTTCTTAGGAGGAAGGCTGGCTCACTAGAGGACATCATGCTAGAACTTTCTCCTGTGACCCTCCATCTGCACCATCCCACCTATGGCAGCCTGTGTTCTGATGCTCCTGGGGGGCTGCTGAGAACACGCCTACAGGGGAGAAGCACGGCAAATCCAGCTCAGTTATCCCCCCACCCCTCCGCAGTGCTAGGGCTTGCCTTGTGCATGCCAGGCAAGTGCTCCACCAACGGGGCTGTGGCCCAGCCCTTAGTTGACCACTTTTGTTTTTCCTTTTTTTTTTTTTTTTGGTATGGGGATTGAACTTAGGGGTCACTCAACCACTGAGCCACATCCCCAGCCCTATGTTGTACAGGGTTTCACTCAGTTGCTTAGCGCCTCTCTTTTTGCTGAGGCTGGCTTTGAACTCGTGATCCTCCTGCCTGAGCCTCCCAAGGTGCTGGTATTGCTTTTCTTATCCTCTTCTTTCTGAAGAATCTTCAGATTTTTTTTTTCCTTTGGTACTAGATATTGAATCCAGGGACACTTTACCACTGAGACACATTTCCAATGCTCTCCCTTCTCCGCCTTTTTTTTGGAAATAGGGTCTAAGTTACTGTGGCTGGCCTCAAACGTTCGATCCTCCTGCCTCAGCCTCCCGAGTTGCTGAGATAACAGGTGTGCACCATTGTGCCTGGCTATTTTCTTTCTTTCTTTTTTTTGGTGCTGGGTGTTGAACTCAGGGCCTCCTGCATGCTAAGCATCAAAAAAAGCCAAACCAAACTAAACTAGGCCTACACATCCCTAATCTTGTTTTTTCTCTAGATCTCTGGTCTCCATAACTGTCAAATCCTAATGACCTCTGGGGATAAAATGGGCTGCTCTCTGACTGCTGACAAGGGCAAGGCCACCTTCTATGCCCTAATTTGGACCAGTGCCAAGAGATATGAAGAGAAAAGAGCAAGGGAGGAAGGCAGAAGACAGGTGGCCATGCTGATGCCAGTGGGCGCAAGGGAAGAGCATGTCACCTGTGCCTGGTCTTCTCAGGCACCTGTCCTTCCAGAGGCACAAGAAATGAAACAACATTGCTTCTAGGAGGGAGCTATGGGACGGGGTTGGGGGAGAGGCTTATTTTTCAACACAAATCCTATTGTGCATTTTTTTTTTTAACTGCGGTTCACCTTTCAAAGCATAAATGAAGAGAATGTCTCCAAGATCCTTTCTAATGGAACCGGACAGAGTACCTCTGACTCACCCATGCTGTCTAAGGGTGCACTCTGCCATGGTGCAGGACGCTCCGGGGCAGAAAAGGAAGGAAGGAAGGCTGCAGCGACGGCTGTGCAGTCAGGACAGGCAGCAGCAGCTCCTCCTCCCACAGTCAAGCCAGGAGCCGAAGGCAACCAGTGGCCAGACATGGCTGGGCTGGTCCCAGAGGACTGGAGTTCTGGTCTCCAACTGGGGTGGCTCCCTTGGGCCCTGGTTAATTAAGCTAATTAGCACTGCCCTCTGTCAGCCCGGCTGAGCTGGGGGTTCGGCCAACGCGGTTGGCAAGGAGACTCGCCGAGCTGTGCCCCAGGCAGTGGGCTCGCTGTCCTGGAAGGGCGGCTGGGAGAGGCCAGAGAGCAGAGGCGGGGACAGCCCCGCTGGGCGCTGGGGCTGGGCTTGTGGAACCAGGCCTTCCCTGGTCTCTCCTGAGCCAGAGCCAAGGGCCTCTGGACTTGTGTGCCAGGGGGAGCACCGGCACCAGCGCCCGCCAGCCCTGGGCACCCTCGCACCACCCCTGGGACGTAGGCGCGCCTTTCTTCCTTTTGCGGCTGGGGAAACCGGGGCACAGGAAGTCGAGGACACTCAATCCACGTCCACCTGCTGCCCTGCGTCACCCCGGGCTGTGCTTGTGGTGAAAGCTGTGTTCTACACACAGCACCCAGCGCCCTGGGTCCTCAGCTGGGATGGCCGGGTGCTTCATAGGGACCATGGGAATTCCTCATGGCAGCCGTGGGACAGGACTGAGGACCACCTGTGCGTTCCAGGTGAGGGACTGACCCTCCAGGAGCTTCTATCATGGTGACATGGAGCCAGGACACCATCCTCTGACCTGTAGGGCTGTGCGCTCAGGTGGGGCCGCGATACCACACCCACCTGGGGAGCGCCCTCTCTCCCAGGCCCCAACTCCCTCACCTCACGCCCCCAACGGCCCCACGTGAAGGGGTCGCCTCTGGACGAGGTTGCTTGGGGTCCTCCCGGTCAGCACCCTGCCCTGTGGTAGGCCCTGAGGTGACGGCAGAAGCTCTTCCAAGGCCCATCTCCTCCTTGGTTTCTGGAGATGACCACTCACGTGCGGCAGCACTGTGCAGCGGCCCATGGTGGCTGTGCCAGGCCGCGAGGCTCTGGTGCCAAAGAGCCAGCTGTCTGCAGGGGCAGCTCCAGCCCCACAGTCCTCCAGAGCAGCCGTCCCAGGTGGAGGGCTACTGGCCACCTGTCCTCTTCTCTCCCAGCACCTCCAACTTGCCAGCAAGCCCTGTCTGCTGCAGTTCCAGATCATCCGTCCCGAGCCTGCCCTCCTCGCCTTGGTGGCTCTTGCCCTGCTCCCGTCCCAATGTCCCAGTGGACCCTGACAGTGCTCCTCCAGGATGTTCCCCACATGCAGCCACAGGGATCTATTAGCAGTTCAGAGCATCTCCTCGCCGTGCCACACCCTCCACAGCCCCGTGTCGGTCAGAGCAGATGCCAAGTGCCTTACACGAGGCCACAAGACTCACCATCATCTGCCCCACTGCTACCCTGACCTCATGTCCCACACCCTCCCCTTGTTCACAGGGTTCCTGCTACTGGACCCTCCTCCCAAGGGCCACACCTCGGGGTCTTGACTGTTGCCTCCTTCTGCCGACCAAAGCTCTTCATGCAGATGCCACCATAGCCGAGCCCCTGCTGACCCACCACGTGCCCTCCGCCCCTCACCCAGACCTGAGCATCAGTTCCCGACAGTGGGGACCTCGGCCAGGTTCCCAGCCATCCCCAGTGGGTGGACTTGGCTTCTCATCGAGTGAGCGTCACTCTCTTCTCGGACCAGAGCCACCCACCTGGCCTCACCGCCCACCCAGGCACTTACTTCTTGGGGTCGGTGAAGGTGAGAGGCCGTGGCGGGGGCTCGTCCGTCCTCTTCCATCCTGTTGGGTGCTTATTGCGCACAGGCTGCTTGGAGAAGAAGGACTTGGGGACAGAGGTGGAGAGCTGGAAGGGGCTGGCTTGGGCCAGCTGGGAGGGCCGAGGAGTCTCTGCGTTGGCAGTTTTGTAAACCTGAGCAGGGAAGCCAGCCCGTGAGCCCATGTCACTGCAAAGAAAGAATGAAGGGAAGAAGTTCACGGACCCTAGACACGTCACCCTGAGCTGTACTGCTGCAGGATGTTCCACGACACGGAAGCCTAGAGAAAAGGGGGTCCCTGCAGAGACCCGTCCCACTCCAGCAATGCCCCAGCACATCTGCCCTCTCCACGGGAATCTAAAAAGGCACCCCGGCCCTGCTGTGCGAACTACGCAGTTGAAGGTGGGATCCCATCTGCCCACCTGTCTCTAGGTGACATGGCTGCTCTATTTCCTTCCTTTTCAACTGGGCATTAAAAACAGCCGTGTGTACACAGAGAAGGTGGCTTTTACTTGGGGGAGGGGAGGTGGGAGGATTTTGCCTTTCCATTATTGGGATCATACCGATTATTCTGTAACTTGTGATATTTTTTTTCCAGGTGATGAGGACCAAATCCAGGATCTTGTACAGGCTATGTATAACTTTTTAAGAATATATTTTGCAGGGCTGGGGATGTGGCTCAAGTAGTAGTGCACTCATCTGGCATGTGTGAGGTGCTGGGTTCGATCCTCAGCACCACATAAAAATAAAATAAAGATGTTGTGTCCCCCGAAAACTAAAAAATATTAAAAAATTCTCTCTCTCTCTCTTTAAAAAAAAAAAGAATATATTTTGCTATGTATGCTTTTTTGAAGCACTGAGTACATGTCAGATACTATAGTTAGCTAGTCTAAGACTACAGCTCCCTAAGCTAAATATTAGATTTTTGTTGAATTACTGTTACAACGACCTACTGATATCAACTGGACCTAAACTTTAGGGACACAAATGCTGCAGGAAATCAACTTTAATTTTTTTTTTTGGGGGGGTGGTACAGGGAATTCAACCTAAGACCACACACGTACTAGCCAAGCACTCTAATACCGAGCTACATCAGCAGCCCTTTTTAAAAAAATGTTGAGTTAGGGTTGCACTAAGTTTCTCAAACATGCAATCCTCTTTCTTGTCTCAGCCTCCCAAGCAGTTGAAATTACAGGTGCACAGCATTGTGCCTGGTCAATTAAAGAAAAAATTTTAATGAAATTCCATTCCAAATAAGAGATATTTAATGACAAAATAGAAGATACCTTTGAAATATAAGCTAGTAAATCCTTTCTGAAGGTCGATTTAGTGGATGGGACTTTTGACTGTGGCCAGAGGAGGAGACTGGCAAATCCTTTCCCAAAGAGGCTCAAACTAACAAACCAAAAACCCTTTCAAGCAATCTGAAAAATGACCAAAGGCATACAACAATCTGGAAAGCATTAAGCTTGACAAACTGCTGAAGTGGGTAGGAACCTAGGGAATCTGTGGTTCCAAGGAGACATTAAGAGTATACAACAAAAAGCCAGGCACAGTGGTGCACCGTACGCCTATAATCCCAGCAGCTCGGGAGGCTGAGGCAGGAGGATCGAGAGTTCAAAGCCAACCTTGGCAACGACGAATCGCTAAGCAACTCAGTGAGACCCTGTCTCTAAATAAAATACAAAATAGGGATGGGGATGGGACTCAGTGGTTGAGTACCCCTGAGTTCAATCCCTGATACCAAAAAGAGAGCATATAATAAGAGTTTCAAAAGGAGATGAGAGAAAGGGGCAGAAGAAATATCTGAAGAAATAATGACTGAAAACTTCCTAAATCTGATTTTTAAAAATCATTAATCTAAACATTTAAGAAGCTCAACAAACCACAAGTATAATAAATAAAGAGACCTACATCTTAAAAAACACCTGAAAGTAAAATACTAAGATAAGAATCTTGAAAGTATCCAGAGAAAAGACTCATCGCTTACAGAGAAACACTGATAAAACTACCTGCTGACTTTTCATGTGAAACAATGGAATAAAATGTCGTTTTCAAAGCACTGAAAGAATTCTATAACCAAGAATTCTATATCCAGAAAAACTACCCTTGAAAAAAGTAAAGGCAATCTAAAGATGTTCCCATTTAACAAAGAGAAAGAGAGAAAATGTGTATTGTTAGCACATCTGCCTAATAAGAAACAATACAGGAAGTCCTCACACTAAAAGAAATTAATCCAGATAATTAACATGCAGTTTTTTAAATTAAAAAAAATTTATTTTTTTTTAGTTATAGGTGGACACAATATCTTTATTTTATATTTATGTGGTGCTGAGGATCAAACCCAGTGCCTCACGCATGCAAGGTGAACACTCTACCACTGAGCCACAATCCCAGCACAACGTGCAGTTTTTTAAAAAAATATTTATTTTCAGTTGTAGTTGGACACAATACCTTTATTTATTTATTTTTACATGGCGCTGAGGATCGAACCCAGGGCCTTGCACTTGTTAGGCGAGCACTCTACTGCTAAGCCACAACCTCAGCCTTTAACATGCAGTTTTTTAAAAATGACTATAGATTTATGCTTTCACATTTCTTCTCTCACCCTTACTTATAGACAAAGGCAATAATTAACTCTGTTGTTGGGTTTATATCATATATGTGATAAAACTGCACAAAGAAGGGGAAGGAGTAGGGCTATACTAGAGAAAAATTTTCATGTATTACTGGAATGAAGTTAGTATTAACCTGAATCACACTGATAGATGCATACTGTAATAACAACAACAATAACAACAAAAAAAAGGTACATGAGTGAACTTCCAAATGACACACTAAATTAAATTTACACAGTCTAAAGCAATAAAGGAAAAACAGAAGCAAGAAAGATAGTAAACATAAAGAAAACAAGTAGCAAAGTATCAAGTATAAAACTATTATCAATAATTACATTAAGCCAGGCGCAGTGCTCATACCTGAAATCCCAGTGACTCTGGAGGTTGAGGCAGGAGGATTGTAAATTCAAGGCCAGCCTCAGCAATTTAGAAAGGCTCTAAGTAACTTAGCAAGACACTATCTCAAAATAAAAAATAAAAGGGCTGGGGATATATAAAGCACACCTGGGTTAAATACCCAGTACCAAAAAAGTTAAATTAATTAATAATGTAAATGGTTTAGTGGGGTGCAGTGGCACATGCCTATAATAGTGACTCAGGCATCCCCAGGTTCAATCCTCCAGTATACAAAACCAAAAAACAGTTTAGCCAGACACAGTTATGCATGGCTGTAATGCCAGCTAACTGGAAGGCTGAGGCAGAAGGATTGCAAGTTTGAGGTCAGTATGGGCAATTTAGTGAGAGCTTGTCTCAATAAAATAATACTAATAAAAAGGGCTGGGAGATACAGCTCACCCGAGCTTGCTTACCTAGCTTGGCCAAGGCCCTAGGTTCAATCCCTAATACCACGAAAAGGGAAGAAAAGAAGAAAAAAGGGAATGGTCTAAACACTCTACTCAGAAGGCAGAGACTTGTAAGCTGGATTTAAAAAGCAACATATGCTTTCTACAATTCAGCAATGTCTATTAATTGTCAAAGGTTGCACACTGTGAGGAGATATCCAGGAAGCCCCAAAGCACATCACCATGAGCATGGACCTCATAACACTACAGAGGTGCAGGGAGGCTTCCCCAAGGAAGCGAGGGCTTCGGAGCTCAGAAGTGACCCAAGGGTGTCAGCCTAGTGTTTGGCCCCCCACAAACCACACCACGAAAAAGTTGCACAATACTCATTTGTACACACGGGGGTGCTCATAGAAGTGCTGTTATGATCAAGAAAAACTGGGAAAAAACCAAAATGATAAGAAAAGGTAGAAATGGTCTGAATGATTGAGATGGAACCAGGGGCAGTGTACTACTAAACTACATCCCCAGCCCTTTTTACACCCAGCCAGACAAAAATCTATATATACATACACACATATACTTGTGTTTATATATAATATGTATGTATATTTATGAAATATGGTTATGATTTTTTTCTTTTATAGAAAGGAAATTAGCAGTGCTTCTCCAACTGTAGGTCATGAAATAGACTTAGTGGGTCTTAATTTGTTTTTTTGGTGGTACTGGGGTTTGAACCCAGGGGATTTTTACTCCTGAGTCACATCTCCGGTCCTTTTAATTTTATCTTAAGACAGAGTCTTGCTAAGTTGCCCAGGCTGGCCTCAAACTTGGGCTCCTCCTGCCTCAGCTTCCTGAATGGCTTAGATGATACGCGTGTGACATTGTTCCTGGTAGGTCTTAACAGTTCTATTCTTTTATTTTATTTTTTTAGCTTCTGGGGATAGAACCCAGAGCCACATACACGTTAGGCAAGTACTTCACACTGAGCTACACATACCCGGTGCAGGTCTTAGCAGTTCTGAGCAGGGGAAAAAAAAAAGAAATAGACTAAAAAATATGTCAGTGTGATCACATAAGTTAAGTATTTAGTGAAATTCCAGATGTCTGTGTTGGGTTATAATGTAAAATGTTTTTCTACTTTGGGGAATGGTCAAAATGTTTCAAAGAACTGGGTGGGTACAGGTTTGGAGAAAAATCTCTGGAGGAGTGTACACCATCTGATTACGTCTGAAGGGAATGATACTGGGGAGGTGTCAATGACACAAGTCAGGTTAAACCGTATAAACTCGGCACAGGGCAAACAGGAAGTGGCCACCTGATACCTCAGTCTAGGTGTGGCTCAGTGGTAGAGCACCTGCCTAGCATGCGTAGGCCCTGGGTTCCACAACCTCGGAAAAATCAAAACAAAACAAGACAGGGAAAGAACCTGGGTCCTGGAGTCAATAAATGCCCCAACCTTGGGGCCTTCTCTGACCTTGAGTTCTGGGAGGTGATACATTTGCCTCAGGAGAGAGAATTGGGGAAAGGGAAAATATTGATCACAACAGACAAAGTTTCAGACTGGGGGAGTCAACTTTAGTGATCTACTGCACTGCACAGTGACCATGTATAATGTACAGTTCAGAGCAATGGCAAAAAATGGCCCAGTATTGGTGCCAAAATAGACATGTAGACTAATGGTACAAAATAGAAGACATAGAGACAAACCCCATAAATACAGTTACCTCATACTAGACAGAGGTGCCAAAAACATACATTGGAGAAAATATAGCCTATTCAACAAATGGTGCTGGGAAAACTGGAAATCCATATGTAACAAAATGAAATTAAACCTCTCTCTCTCACCCTGCACAAAAATCAACTCAAAGTGGATCACAGACTTAGACACTAGAACAGAGACCCTGTGCCTAATAGAAGAAAAAGTAGGCCCAAATCTTCAGCATGTCAGCTTAGGACCTGACTTCCTGAACAACAGGATGGATTCAAACCATCATCTCTAGCAATTAGAGAAATGCAAATCAAAACTACTCTAAGATTTCATCTCACTCCAGTTAGAATGGCAATTATCAAGAATACAAGCAATAATAAATGTTGGCGAGAATGTAGGGGAAAAGGTACACTCATACACTGCTGGTGGGACTGCAAATTGGTGCAACCACTATGGAAAGCATTATGGAGATATCCCAGAAAACTTGGAATGGAACCACCATTTGACCCAGTTATCTCATTCCTTGGTTTATACCCAAAGGACTTAAAATCAGCATACTACAGTGAAACAGCCACATCAATGTTTATAGCAAGCGGCTTAATTCACAATAGCTAAACTATGGAACCAACCTAGATGCCCTTCAATAGATAAATGGATAAAGAAACTATGGTGTATATACACAATGGAATATTACTCAGCCTTAAAGAAGAATGAAATTATGGCATTTCCTGGTAAATGTATAAAACCAGAGAATGTCATGCTAAGTGAAATAAGCCAATCCCCCAAAACCAAAAGCTGAATGTTTTCTCTGGTAAGTGGATGCTGATCTACAGCGGGGCAGGGGGACAGGGAAGAATGAAGGAACTTTGGTTTATGTAGAGTGGAGTGAGGGGAGGCTGGGGCTGTGGGGATGGGAAGGACAGTAGAATGAGACAGACATTATTACTCTATATACACGTGTGATTACATTACTGGAGTGACTCTGCACCATGTACATCCAGAGGAAGGAGAAATTTTGCTCCATTTGTGTACAATGTGTCAAAATGCTTTCTATTGGGGGCTGGGGTTGTGACTCAGTGGTAGAGTGCTCACCTAGCATGCTTGAGGCACTGGGTTTGATCCTCAACACCACATAATAATGAAATAAAGATAGTGTGCACCACCTACAACTAAAAAATATTTTTAAAAATGCATTCTATTGTAAAATAAATACATTTTAAAAATAATGTATATTTTAAAATTGCTCAAATAGTAATTTTTAATGTTCTCTCTCTCTCTCTCTCACTCACACACACACACACACACAAAGGTATGTTGGAGCTGGATATGACGGTGCATGCTTATAATCCCAGACTTGGGAGGCTGAGGCAGGAGGATCACAAGTACCTTGCCAGCCTCAGCAACTTAGTGAGGCCCTAAGCAACTGAGTGAGACGCTGTCTCAAATGAAACATAAAAAGGGTCAGAGATGTGGTTCAGTGGTAAAGTGCCCCTGGGTTCAAGTTCCAATACCAAGAAAAAAACAAAACAAACCACCCTCCACAAAAATGGTAAGTTGGTTTAAGGTGAGAGATACATTAATAATTAGCCTGACTGAATCTTTTGTAATATAAACATAAATCAAAGCATCAGGCTGTACTGCTTAAACAAATGCAATTGTTAATTTCAATTGAAAATAAATAAAAATAATAAGCAAACTTCTGTCAGTTGAGCTGGGACTTTGTTACTTGCAGCTGAAAGCACTCCCATGACAACGTCTTCAGCCCTGCTAGCTCAACAGGGCCTGGCGAGATCATTATTCCCCTGAAGACACTGTGTATCTTGATCCAGCCTCTCTGTGGGAGGGGGCGCCCCTTCCCACACACCCCATAGAACATGAGCCGTGTCAGGTGCTAGGCATGCATGTGCTGCACAGGGTGGAATCCTGACCCCGTCTGTACATCAAGAGAGTAACGGTTCTTTCTGAAACACCAGCTGTGGTCATGTGTGTTCCCGTGGCCTCAGAGCGGATCTGAAAAAATCAGGCAGCGTGGTATGGTGGATAAGGATGGCTACCTGACCAGTTCCAAGCTCAGGGAGGACATATGCTTGTCCGCCTTGTATCTCAGTGGAGCATTTAAGATTCTGTGGCAGTAAACAGTTCTGCAGCTTGCCAAAAGAGCGGAAAAGGCAGAGACTAGGTAGAGAATCTGTATGTGCAGTGCCTCTGATTTGTCCAGCCCTGGGACTCTGCAGGGGCCCTGGTCAGTGGTCCTGGGTGGGTGACAGGCACAAAAGGAATGAGCTGTGGCCCCTCAGGAGGAAAAGCAGTGGTAGTGCAGGTGGCACTGAGCTCAGTCAGCCCCATTTAGTTGCCCGCAACCCCTGGGGCAGGATACTGTTTCAGGTGGAGAAACTGGGGCCCAGAAAGACTGAAGAAGTTGCTCCAAATGATGCACCCAGTAGGGGCGGAGCCAGGATGCAAATCAAGGCAGTCTGTTTCAGTGATTCTTTTCTAAAATATTTTTTTTAGCTGGGAGCGGTGGCTCACACCTGTAATCCCAGCGGCTTGGGAGGCTGAGGCAGGAGGATTGCGTGTTCAAAGCCAGCCTCAGCAATGGCAGAGTGCTAAGCAATGCAGTGAGCCCCTGTCTCTAAATAAAATACTAAATAGGGCTGGGGATGTGGCTTAGTGGTCGAGTGCCCCTGAGTTTAATTCCTAGTACCAAAAAATTAAAAAAAAAAAAAATTTTTAGTTGTCAATTAACATTTATTTATTTATTTATACGTGGTACTAAGAATCGAACCCAGTGCCTCACACACACTAGGCATGTGCTCTTCCACTGAGCCACAACTCCAGCCCTGTTTCAGTGTTTCTAACCACTACCCTGAACACCCAACCATCCCAATGATGAACACACAGTAAATGAAAGCAAACAGCAGCTCTGATAGCTCCAAGCCCCGGCGATGTCTCAGGTCCTGGGCTGAGTTCTTCAGATTCATGGTCTCAGTGCATCCTTCCAACCTTAGACCACGCTCCCACCCTCATCCTATCTGACAGGTGGGAAATGGGCAGGTGGAGAAGCTGCGATCTGGACATGGGCGGCTGGGGGCAGAGCTGGGAAATCACACTGCACACCCACACCCAGGGAGCCACCAGAGGCCTGGGCCACCTGGCCTGAACTGCTGGACCAGTCTTGCTTTCTCTCTCTGATGTGGCTGGAACGATCACTCTCCAGTGAAGAGTCATGGAGTGGCCACACCTGCCCTGGGCTTGAGGAGCAGAAGTGACAGGCTTACAGGAAGTGCAGAGAGGACACGGAGGAGACTCAAAATGGAGTCGGTTGTGGTGGTGCACACTGGGATCCTTGCAATCCCAGTGACTCTGGAGGCTGAAGCAGGAGGATCCCGAGTTTGAGGCCAGCCTCAGTAACCTAGCAAGATCCTTTCTCAAAATAAAAAATAAAAAGGAGTGGGACGTAGTTCAGTGGTAAAGTGCCTCTGGACTCAGTCTTTAGTACAAACAAACAAAAAAAACAAAAGGGAGAATGAAAAAGAAAGAAAAAAGAAGAAAGAAAGGACTGGGGATGTAGCTCAGGAGTAAAGTGCTCCTCGGTTCAATTCCTAATACTGACAAAACCAAACCAAACCAAAACAAAACCCCCCAAAACCAACCAGCCAACCAACCAACCAAACAAACCCAGAGGGGCTCAAAATGGATCCTGATCCAGTTGCTCTGCACCCCCCTGCCAAGCACTGCTGGTTCACCAAGACCATCACAGTGGCCTGCTCTTTGGGCTCCCTGCTTCCTCTTGCATCCTCACCAACCTCCTCAGCACTCAGGACTCTCTTCTGCTCAGGACTTAGGTTCCAGCTCCCTCAGGGAGAAAACCAGAGACCTCCCATCAGTCCTGTCTCCTTCCTGCCCTCAGGTCCTCCACTCCCCTCTGCCTCCTCTGTGGCAACCACCTGGAAGCAAACATTCCAGCAAACATTCCAGACACGTTTCTACCTCAGGACCTTTGCATGCCCCCTCTCTCCACAGATCTCTGCCTGGCTCCTCATTCCTTTGAGTTCTAGGACACAGCCTGGAACAGTTCCACTTCCCAAGCTGATTGTGACTCTGCACAGGTCTGCCATCTGTGGTCCCGACCTCACACACAGAGGCAGGGCAGGCCCTAGCAGATCCCAGGGCCCCCAGATTACCTTTCAAGGCTGTGCCCCCAGATGGTATCCCGGAGACTGCTGGCACAGCCTGGGGAAGCCAGGCCACGTGCTTCCTGCCTGCTGGGAACGCCCAGCTGCGTCAGCTCCACGTGGAGAGGAGTCTCTGATTGCCCCTCAACAGCCCTGACAAATTGCTGTGGAGCCCAGAGAGCTGTGAAGCGTGAGCTGCCTCGGGGGAGGGCGGGGGCCAGGTGGCTGCCCGCCTGGCATCACCCAGCCCACTGTGGTGCCCAGCGCAGGCACTGGCGCCTGGCAGCATGCCTGGCAGCCGGGCTCCCATGACGAACGTCTGGGGGGAGGGTCTGGGAAGCCACGGGAGTCAATCGATGGGCACAGGCTGCAGCAGCTTCCATGGCAGGGGCGGGAGCCGGGGTGGAAGCAAGCGAGTGGGGGTCCCTGCTGGGGCACGGCAGGGCCCATCCCTTTCCTGGCAGCCCTTGGATTTTGCCCTCCATTCTCTTCCCCTCTCCCCCCAAAACAGTCCACTTCTCCCAGACACCCAAGCGATCATTTTAAAGACCAGTTAGATCACGGCTCCAGTGTCTCCCAAGTCCCCCAAGCACGTGACCATAGTCATGAGCCTGCTAGAACTGTTCCTGCCCACCTTGCCCACATGACCTTGTGCCACTCGCCCCTTGGGCCCCCGCTGCACCCCGCTGGCCCTCTGAGCACTCCTGGAGCACAGCGAGTGGTTCCTGGGTCCCGGTGGACCTCGCCCTGGCTTCCTACAGCACATCCCCGCCCTCGGGGGGCTTTCTGGGACCCCCACAATGTTCTGTTGGGTTTTTCTCCCCTGCACTCACTGCCACCTGGCACACCACATGGTGGTTTAGTTGTCTGTCTGTCTGGCTCTCCCTGAAGAAACACGTCAGCCCCAGGAGGGAGCAGTGTCTGCAATGTCCAGCTTGGCGGGCGCTGCCATGGCCAGAGAACTTGAGGACTGTTCCTCTGGGGCTGTCCCCCTGCCTTCTCTTCCTGTAAACATCTCAAGCACTCCCCTCTGCAGCAGCCCTGGACGCCCAGGAGTCAGGCCAGACGTGGGGTGCCTCCCTCCTCACAGGGTGTGTGCCTGCCCAGGGGCATCACCACATGGGCACACGTGCACACATGCAGCTGCTCTGTCCCCTGCTCCAGGACCCAATCCTTCTGAGCTCGGCCAGCCCCTCCCTCGAGGCTTTACCTCTTGTCTTGCCATTAAACTACCTTTCAAAACCCAGATCCGCCCGTCACCCTCTCTGTTGAAACCTTGCCTGGCTTTCCTCTGCTGCAGGATCCATCCACACTCCGTGATGGCGCCAGGAGGACTGGGAGTGCTCTGACCTCTGATAACCTCTCCGACCCTTGGTTTCTACACCAAGAGCTCAGAGACCTGAAGGTGCCACCCTACTCTCCTTCTAAGGGACTTCACTCCTGTGGTTCCCTCTCAGAAGTAAACCCTCTAGCTGTGCGGTGAGCACACCTGTAATCCCAGAGCCCTGAGAGGCTGAGGCAGGAGGATTGCAAGTTTGAGTACAGCCTAAGACCTTAGCGAGACCCTGTCTCAAAATAAAAAATAAAAAGGGCTGGAAGGGCTGGGGCTCATCAGTAGAGCGCTCGCCTAGCACATGAGGCCCTGGGTTCCATCCTCAGTGCCACATAAAAATAAAGATATTGTATCCACCTAAAACGAAAAAATAAATAAATTAAACAAAAGGGGCTGGGGAGGTGGCTCAGCAGTTAAGCACCACTGGTATTAATCCTGGTACCAAAAGAAGATTAAAAAAGGAAAAGAAGAAGGGCCAGAGATGTAGCTCAGTGGTAGAGGATACCGAGTTTGATCCCCAGTACCAAAACAAACAAATAAATAATAAAGAAAAAAAAGAAGTAAACACTCTACATACTCCATCTTTCCTGTTTTTTTTTTTTTTTTTAATTTTTTAAAAAATTTCAAATAGCCAAGGCTGGGGGTAGCTCAGTAGTAAAGCATCTAAAGGCCTTGAGTTTTACCCCCAGTACCTCCCCTCAAAAAGTGTTCAACAGGGGCTGGGCTGGGCTGGGGCTCAGTGGCAGAGCGCTTGCCTAGCTTGTGTGAGGCACGGGGTTGGATCCTTAGCACCACATAAAAATATTAAGCACATAAAGGCGTCCATCTACAAATAAAGGCGTCCATTTACAACTACCAAAAAAAAAAAAAGTGTAAAGCAGCCCCTATTGGTGAAGTGTATGAAACATCACACACATTCATTAACATACATTCATTAACGAACAGTTACAAGGCAAACCTGCATGTCTATATCCTGGATCAGGATACCTGAGCAGCACCCCTGAAACCTCAGCCCCCTTCAGAACCTGTTCCCTCCTCCTGTCCCTCTCCCTGGCATAAATGACCCCTCCTCAGGGACATTACCCTTGCCACCAGGCTACATCAGAGCCAGCTCTGACCCACACCATAGCCACTCTCAGATCCACCGGGTTTCCTCTGACGCTGTCCCTGAGCAGTGACTGGTCACTGTGTGCTTGCGGTCTCCCCTGGTCCTGTCCACTTTGTTGCAGCACCCAGCAGAGGCCCTGGCGCACATCAGGCGCTAGCGGCACGAATGAACACAAAGTGCTACGCGCCACAGAGCTGTGCAGGCAGCGGTGGCCGCGAACTCACGCGTGGTCAGCTCAAGGGCGCGTGCCCTCGGGGTGCTGCGCATGGGCAGCAGGTTACCCCTCCAAAGGACTGGACTAGTGACCACAGATGCAGAAGGTTGCTGGACTGCCTATGCAAGGGGCAGTGTGGCCAGCAGGGGGCAGAGGCACCTGGGTTCCCCGGGCCCAGGCCTGGCCCCAAACTGGTGCCTGCTGAAGTGGGAAGATGGGGAGGGCCGGCAGGGGGAGCTGGGGGAGCAGGGCAGCGGGACCTGCTGCTCTCTGCGTTCTTCTTTCCTAATCCCCTCCCTCTACTCTTCCCAGGAAACCTCTGCATGGCTGGGTCAGGCCCCTCCTCTGGGCTCCCTCATGGCAGCCCAAGCACCTCTGCTGGGCTCCCCCAC
Source organism: Marmota marmota marmota (assembly GCF_001458135.2). NCBI lineage: Eukaryota > Metazoa > Chordata > Mammalia > Rodentia > Sciuridae > Marmota > Marmota marmota. Next base: position 9,336,073 of record NW_026000205.1, read on the forward strand.
ACTGGCCTACAGCCCTCTGCCTGGGCCTCCCCACTCCAGCCTCGACCCCTCCCGGCTGTCACCCTTGGGGATGGACTTTGAGCTCTGGGAGGGCAGGCCTGGAGCCATCTCAGTCCCTGTTGTGCCCCCAGGATTTCCTGTAAGAGGCTTTGGCCCAGAAGAATTCTTCTTAGTCTGAGGCAGGGTCTCATTGAACTCCTCCTCTCCTATTCTATTTTTTAGGGTCTCTCTGAGTTACCTACGCTGGCTTGCAACTTGTGATCCTCCTGTCTTAGCCTCCCAAGTAGCTGGGATTACAGGTGTATGCCACTGCGCCCAGTACCCCACCCCCTCCCTGATTCTAATGACAGCTAGGCTTGAGGACCGCTACGAGGCACTGCGCGAGAAGGGATCATTGAATCCTCATTCCTATAAAGGAGGTATGGGATTTATTCCTGATATCATAGATGTGGAAACAGACCCAGAGAGGTCCAGTCACTTCCCCAAGCCACACAGCCAAAGCCCAGCAAAGGCAGGGCTTGAATCTGGGTGGGCTGACTCTGGGGCCCACACTCTTATCCATCAAGAATATTTCTTTTAATCAACCTACTTGATTCCCCCTAACTTGTCAGAAGGCAGTATCTGTGGAATCAGGGGATGGGTTTGAAAGGCTTTTTTCCCCCTAATACTCATTAAAACAAACATACATCCATTTAAGATAAAACATTTCCCTCCCAGTACCACCCGAATCACCTCTAGTACCCCATTTTGGGAAATGCAGTTCCACACTAAAGCCTGGTTGCCTAGGAGAAAACTTCAGGAAGCAGCTTTAATGAGTAGATAAGAAAGATTTGCAATTAGCATCAATTGTCTGTATGCAAATTAAAGCTCCCAACCGCAGGGCCCTATTTTGTAGCAGCCCCCCTCCCATTTCACTCCCCCCACTTCTGGGTTCAGCAAATCTTCTCAGACACAGGGTAATTTTGTACCCAGCCCCCTGCCTCCGTCACCACCTACTCCAGGCACAGCTGCTTTTATATATCACTGATTTTAAAACCCCAAGATTATCCAGGTTCACTAATGTGGCCTGTGCCCAGAAGAGAGGCCACCACAACCGAGGCCAGAGACACCCTGTCCTAGACACTCTTGGCCCCACGTTCCTCCATCTACATTTGCTGATTATTTCTCCCTAGCTCACAGCAAAGGTCTGGGACAGAACAGCTCCTCAGGAAATATTTTTCATTTTATTTTATTTTCTTGTTATAGGGATTATACCCAGGATTGCTTAACCACTGAGCCACATCCTCAATCTTTTTTTTTTTTTAATTTAGAGACAGGGTGTCACTGAGTTGCTTAGGGCTTTGGTAAGTTGATGAGGTTGGCTTTGAACTAGAGATCCTCCTGCCTCAGCCTCCAGAGCTGCTGGGATTACAGGCGTGTGCCACCACGCCTAGCTCCCAAGAAATATTTATGAATGAAGTGAGCACATGAATGAGTGAAGGAGCTGTCCAAAGCAGTCCAGGAGTTCCAAAGATTGACTACTTAAACAGGAAGGTGACCTGAGGAGGAGACCTAACCCACTCTCCCTCTCCTCCGCCTTAGCTCTTCTCCAGGGCTCTTTGACTCAGGAGCTCCAGGGATGATGGCGCCCAGAGCAAGCACTGCCACCACAGCTACTCTCAACTCAGTGGCTATTAAATCTGCCAAGAGACAGGTATTTCTACACAGAAACCCGATGCCACTGTGCTGTGGGCTGTGGGCAGAGCATTCTGAGGCTGCTGCCTGAGGGCATGAGTCCGGAGAGGAGAGAAGCTGTGGGTTTGGGGAGTGGGGAGTGGGTCCCTGCTCCAGTCAGTTGGTAGAGGAATGTGAGGCAGGTGGTGGCCTGAGGAGCCAGCACTGGGGATTTGACCACAGCAGGAATCTTTGCTTGGGGCACACACCTCAGAGGGGGTCCCTGGATGGGACCGGGCCCATGACTCAGCGGACCAATTTTCTTACTCTGCATTTTTGGGAGGTAATTTACTGCTTTTAGCAGAACCTCCAGGTACACGTGGTTCAGACTCCAGGCTGCTGGGGTTCTCACCCCTAGTGCCTCCTCAAAGTGTGCCTTCCCAGACTTCCCTGTAGCTAGGATGTCACCTGACAGCACCCACTACCATGGGTTCTGGGAAAGTGCTTACTTTCTCCATGCCAAGGGGGAGCTGCACAGAAGGGACAACTCTTCCCCCTCCTCTGTCCCCGCCTGCTACCGCTGGGCACCATAGCCATCTTGAGACTAGCGACTCAAGCCAGCTTGGTAAATTTTGTGGAGCAGGAAGTTCCAGAGCGCTAATCCTTGAGGCCTCCCTGAGCCCCTGCACTGGCCTGACTCTGCCCTCTCTGGACTTCAGGTCACTGTTAATTGTTTAAGTCATAGCCAAATGCACTCCTGACAGATGCAGTCTATGACTCCCAGAAAGCATAAAAACCATTGATCTCTACTATCCCCCCTCCCTCCCCTCCCATCTTCTCTCTCTACCCCATCCACTGTAATTCATTTCTCTCCTTGTTTATTTTCCCATTCCCCTCACAACCTCTTATATGTAATTTTGTATAACAATGAGGGTCTCCCTCCATTACCAAAAGGTAGCAGAATACAACAGTTAATAATAGGGCATTATGTAAAAATGTGGATGTGTAACCGATGTGATTCTGCAATCTGTATTTGGGATAAAATTGGGAGTTCATAACCAACTTGAATCTAATGTATGAAATATGATATGTCAAGAGCTTTATAATGTTTTGAACAACTAATAAAAAAAAATAAAAAATAAATAAAAATTTCTTCCTGAAAATTAAAAAAAAAAAACCCACTGATCTCAGTAGGAGAAAAAGAGATAAAGGGTCAGAGAACCAGAGATAGATAAGGTCAGAGAGATAGCCAGGGGTTTCTCTCCCTCTATCGGGGTCCTCAAAGGCTGATGGATGGGCAGCAGGGGTGGTCTACCAGTCTCTGAACCCTGTAAGCAAACTGGTGTGTCAGCGCAAGTATCTGGCATGTTTCTGAGGGTCCCCACCCAGGACGTGACAGGTGGTGAGGATCCCCTGTGGGCCGGGCTGCGGTGGGGCCTTACCTGGGCTGCCTTGGCGGGTCCCGGCTGCCCCCGGCCAGGCCTGTGGGAGTGCTGGAGCCCGAGGAGTACAGCTTTGGTCGGTAGCCCTTGCTCTGGCCAGCAACCGCAGGGGCGGGTGAGACCTCCCGCCGTCTGTCTGTGTGGTGGGACCTCCCGGTGGCCTCACGACCTCCACCACAAAGGCCCATACTTCCTGGGGGCTTGTGTGGCTTGGTGGGCCGTGGCACCTTGGCCAGGGACATGCAGCTAGGGCTGGAGGTGTAGACGGTGGTGTCAATGCCGCTGTCACTGGAGCCGCCCTTGGAGAGGGGGTCTTGCTCTGGCTCCAGGGGGTCCAGAGGGTCGAACCAGCGGTCGTCACTGTGGCTGCTGGACGCGTTGCTGGAGAGGGTATTGCTGCTGGAATGGCTGGAGTACTGGGGCTCGCCCTGGAAGGCAGGGAGGTGTGTCATCCCAGCCTCGGGGAGGCCTCGGCCCCGCCCTCCTCCATTCCAGTGTGAGCCCTGAAACCAGAGAGCTTCAAATCCTGGCTCCCTACTTACTGGCCAAGTTGGCGTGGGCTTGTGATCTGCTCCTCTCTAGCTCACTCCCGCTCTGTGAGAGCCATGGGGTCCGCAGCCCTGCCTGGCCAGGCTCGGGAGCGGCAGAGGCTGTGTGAACAACAGGCCCAGCACCGAAACACCGGCCTCCTCCCCTTCTCAGCAAGGTTCCTCCTCCCTTTCCACGGCCCCACCCACTCAGGAGCCCGGGACGCACCCTGTGCACCCTCTGCTCACGCTCCTGCCCAGGCCCACAGCAGACTCCAGACTCTGCTCCATCTTCTAAACTCACTCCTTCCTCCACAGCTCCCTGGTCTTGCTCACCACTGCCTCCTGCTGGGCCACTCAACAGTCACCTCTCCAGCCCCCACCGCACCTTTGTTCCCCCCATGTTTACATGGTGTCCCTTCCTTGCTCAGAACTGTTTTGTGGTCCCATCTCACTCTGGGGGTATGCTAGGGTCCTCACTATAGGCCACAGGTCAGGTCTTCAAGGTCTGGTCTCTAACTGGCCTCTGTTCTGGTCTCTAACTTCGTCCTCCCGTTCCTCTTGGTCACTGCGAGTCAGCCAGATTGCTCTTCTTGAGCTTCTCTGAACATGTCAGGTGCAGTCCCACCCCAGGGCCTTTGCATTTGCTTGAGTGCTCTTCCCTTGGTTATTTTCAGGGGTCACCCCTAACCTTTTTCAAGGTTCTGGGCTTAAAGATCACCTCAAAGGGCATTGCTGACCCTAAAACAGCAGGGTTTGTGGTTTTTTCCTTAACGGTGCTTTGTTTCTCTTCCACAGCGAGGATCCATTAGTGGTATAAAACGTCTCTGTTCCTTGGCTCACTGCTTACTGTCTGCACCGGGATGTCAACTTCCTGACGGGAGCTCACCTGTCCTCTTTGTCACTGTGGTCTGAATGCTCAAATGCCTACTGAATTAACAGAGGCAGAGAGACTGCCAGGAGCTCCCCGACATTAGCCCGTCTCCTGACCGCAGGCTGCACTCCCAGTCTCCCCTGCAGTGGCGGAGTCCTGTCACTGTACAGTGACACTGTAACTGAGAGTGGTTCATGCCATTTCCAGGCCTGGCCTCAACACCTCCCCCATGAGCCCCTTTCCTTCCACTCCCCACTGCAATAACAGGGACCCAGCAGAGAGGTCGAGGTGCTTGGGAGGTGGGGTGACAGCAAAGCCCCACGAGGGAAGGAGCCTGGGTCCTATCACCCTTGGAGCTGCTCCCTGAATACCTGCACTGCACTGTCCCAGGAAGGGAACTGGATTTTGTTGCGTGAGGTCACGGAGCCTCAGGAGTGGCAGTTCATTTACCAGGATTGGTTCAATAAAGAGGATACTAAGGCTCAAGATGACCCGGCTGGTGAGGGCTGGAGCCAGGACATGAGCCTCAAGAGCTCTAACTCCAGACCAGATGTTTAGCCCTCTGCTGGGGGAAGGTAGTGAGGTGGAGGATGTGCTCGAGAGGTGTTCAAGGGCCAGGGAAGCTGCACCCCCCCCAAC
>NW_026000205.1:9341768-9377794 GCF_001458135.2 Marmota marmota marmota
TCACACTGGAATTGAGGAGGGCGGGGCAGGGCAGGGCCAGACTCACTTTGGAATGCCTGTTGGGGGAATCTTTGCCTGCTGCATCCTGCCGGGAGCTGTGCTTGCTCATGCTGCTTCCAGCCACGGCTGACAGCCGGGCCTGGGCTGGCACATGCCACAGAGGCTCTGCAAAAAAAAAAAACAGGAGAAACACCAGTGGTTAGGAGGGACACAGACAGGGCCTGAAGAGTTGGCCCTGAATATGGCTGGGTGGCCCCCCTTTGCCAGCCTGTCTGCTCACCTGGCCCATCAAGTTACACCTGGGGTATAAATTACCTGAGGGTCGGAATCATCAAAGCCAAACAACCACCATCAAATCATCCCCAAATGAAGTCCAGCACGCTTTTATACCTACTGGCCATTGGATTTTCTCTTTTGTAAATTACCTGTTCATCTCTTTTCACTATCTATCTATATCATCCATCCTTCCATCGCTCTGTCCATCCATTTACCTATCTTATCTTTTGTGTGGTACTAGGGATTGAATTCAGAGGCCCCTTACCACCCAGTCCCACCTCCAGCCCTTTTTATTTTATTCTGAGACAAGGTCTTATTCAGTTGTTGAGGCTGGCCTCAAACTTGAGATCCTCCTGCCTCAGCCCCCAGAGTAGCTGGGTTTACAGGTGTGTGTCACAGTGCCAGCTCCTTCCCCCATTTTTCCTTTTTATGTAGCGCTGGGGGTTGAGCTCAGGGCCTTATGCAGCTAAACAAGTGCTTGACCACTTCCTGAGCTACATTCCCCAGCCCTTCTTTAAATTTTATTTTAATAAAGGGAAATTGCTAAATTGCCCAGGCAGGCCTCGAACTTGTGATCCTCCTGCCTCAGCCCCTGCGTAGCTGGGATTACGGTGGGAGCCACTACACCCTGAACTTTCCACATTTTTCTATGATTTTGTATTTTACCTTATTGGTAGTTTTTCACAAGTAAAAGGTAGCAATCCTTTGTTGGTTAAATGTACAGGCATTTAAAACAAACAAACAAACATGTGATCATAATAAACAATGTCCTAAAATTTGATTTTCACTGATGACGTCTCCACACACAGCTTCACAATTCATCAACGCAACTGAATGTGAAGCTGCTGCATTTTTAATAGCTGCGCAGTGTTCCATCAAGGGAATCTGTATCAATTATTAACCAGTGTCTACTGATGGATATTTAGCTTATCTTTTTTTTTTTAAATTATTTTTTAGCTGTTGATGGACTTTTATTTTTTATTTATTTTTATGTAGTGCTGAGAACCGAACCCAGTGCCTCACACATGTGAGGCAAATGCTCTACCACTGAGCCACAAGCCCAGCCTGATATTTATTTATTTAATTTTTAAAAAATAGTTTTTAAAGCTATTTATTTTTTATTTGTAGTTGGACACAAGGCTGTTATTTTATTTATTTATTCTTATGTGGTGCAGAGGAGCGAACTCAGGGCCTTGCATGTGCTAGGCGAGGGCTCTACCGCTGAGCTACAACCCCAGCCCCTGATATTTAGCTTATCTTAATTTTGCTGTTGCAGTGGCCTCTCCTCTATTTGCAACTTGGAGCGAGTGTGAGATTGTGCCCAGGACTGAGTTCTCCCAGTGGAACTGCTGGTTCAAACGGGAAGCAGGTTTGAGGCTGTGATGGTGCACACTGGTCCAGCTCCCAAGGCTAAGCAGCGGGCCTGAACTGAGCCTCTGCCTCCAAGTCCACTATGTCCCAATGTCCTATACAGAACTGAAAACTTGGGACTTAAAAATCTGACCAACATCAATGAAGGGCATGGAGTTAACATCTAGCACAACTGCATGCTCTGAACCCAGAGGTCTAACCCCAAAGTCCACACTTATTCCTGACTGTGTTCAAGATAATTGTGATCATATTGTTGAGCAGTGTTCTGTGTCAGGCAGGACTCTAGGCGCTGCGCATGCTTCATCTCGCTCAGTGTCCCAACACTCCCGTCAGGTGGCTCTCAGTACCCTCTCCAACAGAACATCAAGACTCAGAGAGGTCAAGTAATTGATCCAAGGTGACAACAAAAGGGACAGGCCACAGAGCAGCTGAGGTCAGTCGTGTTAGAGCCTGTGCTCAGGCCTGGCACCCTTCTGGGACTCCGCACCAGTGACAACACTGGCAGTGACGGAGGGGAAGGGCTTGAGAAGCAGGAGTCTGTTTTTTCCTAACCATGGGCTGCCACCGCTGAGGGCATAATCTTGCTGGACCCCTGAACTGCCCTGGAAGGAGAGACCCGTAGGATGTGATTGAAGCTGAGAGGGACGAGTCATAAGCCGTGCTCAAAACCTTGGTGCCATGCCTCCGGGAGCCCGAGCTCACCTCCACACCTCCGCTGCCCGCAACGCAGCGCTGGGTGCTCGAGCCACTCTCTTGTGGAGGAAGGGGTGCCTGGGGGCCAGGCAGGATGCTCAGGGCCTGCAGAACAGCTGGCTGCTGCAGCCTGGGCCTGCTCCGTGTGCCTGTGTGGCTTTTGCTCAGGACCACGGATATGAGGAAAAAGCGGGGCTGGCTTCTTTCCCTTCTCTTGTCTGCAGTTTGTCTTTTGGGGTGTCCTACATACCCAGGATATGTCTGGATACCCTGGGAGGTGGCCAGTCCATGCAGGGGAGCCACATGTCCACAGAGTCAAGGCCGAGGCAGTCACACCCAGCCTGAGACACTCGGCTCTCAGGTGACAACCCCACACTGTCTCTGGCTGGCTTGGACCTCCTCTGGACTGCAGGCGCCTCACATCTAAGTAGCTGCTGGGTACCTCATGGCGACCGTTCCCACACCCCCACCTCTCAGTCTCTCCTGCTGCTCAATGGCTGCTCCATCCTTTTAGCTGCTGAGGCTCAGATCCCTGTGTCACCCTCGACGCCTGCCTCACCCGCACCCAGGCATCCGGAAATCCACTCAGCTCCACCTTCCAAACACCACACCAGACTCTCCCACCTCTCCCTGGCTCTATCCCACCATGTCTCCTACCTGGCAGGAAGCCACAGCCAGAGGGACCCTGGGACTTTGTGAAGAGCTTCAAGTCCCATCTCTCCTCTGCTCGGAAGACTGAATCTGTGGCTCCCATCCATCCTGGGTGAAGGGCAAGGCCCCACCAGACCTATAGCGTCCTCCTCCCTTGACCTTGACTCCACCACCTCTCCGGCCAGAGGAGGCCTCCTCCCTGATCCTTGCACACAAGCTTCAATGCTGTCTCAGGTCCTGGACGGGCTGTTCCCTTTCCCTAGAACGTTCTCGCCCCAGGTGACATCTTTGCATTCTTGCAGCCTCCACTGGATGTGATTTGCTCAGTGGTTCCCCTAAACCGTCCATCCTTCTGGACGCTGGTAGTTTCTACTGGTATTACTCTGTCATCCCTGTTCCCTGGGTGTGGTCCGCCTCTCCACTATTAGTCCCAAGAAGGCAGGGAGCGTGCCCACTGGGCTCCTACTGCTCCCAACACCCAGGCTGGTCATATCAGCAACATCGGGAAGGAATGGAAGGGTGAAGGGCCAGGTCCTTCCCATCCTGGCTGTCCAGTGTCTTCTTGCCCCTGCCTCTGCCCTCAGCAGGCCCTGATCCTGGGCCTTGGCCCTTCACTGGGCCCTTTGGATTGGCCTGGCTCTCCTGTCCCATCTTTGACATGAAGGACAATTAACAGGATGGCCAGGCATGAATTTGTGGCCGCTGCTGAGCATGGGGATGCCGTCCCAACCTGGGTATTCTCAGGCCTGGAAGATGGTGGCAGGTCCATACTGGGTGACTGGGGTGGTGTCTGAAGAGCCTGGAACCAACAGACCTAGTTCACATTCCCACTGTGTTGCTCACCAGCAGCAGCAGCAACCTTTCTGTGCTTGGCTATCTCTCTCATCTCTACACAGGGCAGTCACATGCCTACTGTGTGCCTGTGGTGACTCACTAGGAAGGTATGTAGAGCTCGGGATACCGCCTGGCACATGACAACCACACAAAGCCTGGCTGCTGGTTACGGCTGCTCGTTGCACCAGGGCTGGAGAGCGCCTGTCTGTGATGGTGCCTGGTCCTCGCCATCTCTTGAGCCCCATTGAACTACCTTTTCTTTGGCTCCAGGATACATTCCAGAACAGACTTCCTCATGATTTCTGAACACAGATTCTCTAATTTGTGTGTGTGTGTGTGTGTGTGTGTGTGCATGTACGTGCGGGGCGGTGGCAGGGAAGGTGTTAGTCAACTTATAACAAAGTACCAAGGAAGCGAGAAGGGAATCAAGCTCTAGGGGACAAAATGGAGGATGGGGGAGAACAACAGTGAGTTCTCTAACACCCATCTGGGGCCTATGATGGATGCTAGAAACATTCCCTCCCCATCTTACACTCTGGTGTAATGAAACAGCCAAGCAACACTTCTTTTTCTGAACTGAGTGAGGATAAAGAAAAAAGATCCAAATCTGTCTGTTGTGGGACCAAGATCCCAGACCTGCAGGCAGGATCAGCTGTGGAGGAGAGGGACTGGAGGAGGGGGACCGCCTCTGCAGGCCCCAAGGCAGCAGAGGAATGCTAGGGACAGGTGGGTCTGCTTGCCTGGGGTTCACCCATTGACCCTGCTTTAAAAGAACCCTGGCCTGGGGTGTGAGGAGCTCTCCAGGGTCCTCCTCCTTGGGCATGCAACCTCTCCTATACCCTAGGGTGCCTGAGGAGCTGGGGAGGGGCTGGGGAGGGGCCACGTCACCACACACAGCTGCCTGGAAATCCTCAAACGTCCTCCAGGAGGACATCTCCCCCTCCGCCCCCTATGAGGTCAGTGCTCTCCAGCACTTCATTTTTTCCCCCTTCCTTTTGAACCCATCTCACCATTCATCTGGAGGTCCTCAGACTTCAAAGGGACTACAAGTTTGTTACATGAGAATATGTTTGAAATATTCAACTAAGTAGTACAATTTATTATATGAGAATAAACATTTGGGAAGATGCTCAATCTCATCATTCATCAGAAAATACAAATTGAAAACACAATGTGACAGGGGCATGGTGGCATACTCCTCTTAATCCCAGTTATTTAGGAGGCTGGATTGGGTAACACAGCAAAAAGAACCTGTCTGAAAACAAGGCACAACGTGATGGCACAACATGCCCACTCAAATGGCTGAAATGAAATTAAAAAAAAAAAAATTAAAAACTTAGTTAAAATATGTATGTACGTAAGTACTAGGGATTGAACCCAGGGGCACTTTACCACTGAGCCACCTCCCCAGCCCTTTTTATTTTTTATTTTGAGACAGTGTCTCACTGAGTTGCTTAGAGCCCTGCTAAATTGCTGAGGCTGGCCTCAAAATCGTGATCCTTCTATCTCAGCCTCCCAAGTTGCTGGGGTTATAGGCATGTGCCACCGTGTCTGGTGGGCAGTTTCTTATATATGACCTAGAAGAAAAACGAGCATTCTCTGCCAGAAAAACGAGCATCCATTCATCAAAAGCCAGGTGCAGTAACATTCCCAGTGGCACTCCTCTAAGCAGCTCCGAACTAGAAACAACCCAAATATCCATCAACACAAGAATGGAGCAATAAATTATGGTTCATTCAGACAGTAGTAGAACACTGCTCAGAATTTGCACTGCTATACAGTCTCGCGACGGCTCTCACAAATAAGACATTAAGCAACAGAAGCCAGATGCATATGCACAAAATATATAGAGACTGACTGTATATTCTATGAAATAAAAACCAGGCAAAATGAACTTAGGCCGAGAGAGGCAGGACGGGGTGGTCTCTGTGGGTGACCCAGAGGATGTGGGGCCTTGGGAGGCTGACCATGTTGTTTTTTGCCCTGGGTGTGTTCACTGTCTTATGCCATCAACTGCATGCTCGTGATTTGGGCTCTTTCCTCAGCACATGTTACATGAACATCAAACTTGAAAAGCTGCCTGGCAGGGTTTCATAAAGGAGAGTCACGGGATGCAGTGGGCTCTGCTCCCCTTGGAACAACCCTGCCAATCCCCTTCAGCTATCCTTCCCGGCTGCCATCATGTCCATGTTACATGTCCCTCCTCCAGCTCTTGGGAGACCATCTCTGACGCCCTATCTGGCTGCATAAGGATCATGGTTCAGCTGCTACCCGGTGACCCCTCTGCCTTTCCTATGTTCTTATAGCTTTTTGTGTGTTTCATTCATCACTGATAGGGAAGCGGGGGTTACCTATTGAAATGTAGGTAAGAGGACCTGCTGGATGAGGTGGGCCAGGAATGGCTGGCCAGGGAGGCCCTACCTGGCTTCTGGCGCTCCATGGTGCTCTCCTGGCTGGTCAGGCCGCCTGAGGAGGAGTCGCCGCTGGACATCCCGTCGTAGCTGAAGTGGGGATCGAAAGACAGCAATGGGTGTGGGGCGGCTGCATATCTGCAGGGGAGGACAGGGACAAGAGCACAGGATGAAGGACAGAACTTTATTGTCCTGAGTCTTGCTCACAGTGTGTTCTACACCCAGAGGCTCTGCGTGGCCTGAGGCGAGAAGCTGCTGGCCAGGCTGCAGGCTCAGGAAGACATTTGCCTGGAACCCTGTCAGGGAGGCAGCGGTACAGGGAGCACAGGGCATGGCGGGCTCCTGAGGAAGGAGTGTGCAGAGACGTGGGGCAGCGCCCTGTCCTCGAGTTCCTTCTTGGCTGTGAATGGGGTGAAGTATCTGGCTTTGCCAGCACCTGCCACTCAGGCAGCCTCTGTAGGTATGGGAGGCCCTGAGGGTAGGATGGGTTTTACACTTCACTACTGCCCTGTGTCCAGCAAGGCCCAGCACCTTCCAGCCCTGAACCTCAGTCTTCCCAGATGTCAAGGGGCAATCACAGCAGGCTCCTCCTCACAGTACCTAGCCTAGGGCTGACATGAAATGTGTGTCACTCAGCCCACAGGCTAGAACTCTGTATCCTTTTGTGCTGAGGAAGGCACTGCCTGGGGAGATCATGGGCTCAGACTTCAGAAGGAGGCAGATCTAGGATCAAACCCCAGGCCCACCCCTTACTACCACCTGACCCTGATTAGGCAAGTGCTTCTGGATTTGAGCTCTGTTTTTCCACTTGAAAAAACTAAGGCAGTACTGACTGAGTTCCAAGGAGTGTGCAGAGACGTGGGGCAGTGCCCTGTCCTCGTGCTCCTTGGCTGTGAATGGGGTGAACTACCTGGCTTTGCCAGCGCCTGCCACTCAGGCAGCCTGAGTCCCAAGTTCTTGGAGTTGATGAAATAACAAAATTGTCCCCTAGACAGAGGTCCTCCTGGGTGCTGGCTCTGGACACCCAAAGGCAAGGCAAGGACTTTAGGGGAGGTGGTGGCGGCAGATGGTTCTCCCTGCGGGCTCAGGGCCACTGGCATTTTCCGTGCCATGGGGTCAATCTTGTGGATCCCTTCCAATGTCTGACCTACCTCTGCTCAGAGCCATTGTGGTAGAAACTCTCCTCTCTGCCTGAGGTTGGTTCAAGGACAGGTGCAGCACACAACTGTGACTAAGAATATGTGAGGATTTTGAGGTTTTTTTTTTTTTTTTTTTTTTTTTGGATACTGGGAATTGAACCTGGGGTACTTTACTGCTAAGTTACATCCCCAGCCCTTATTATTTTGAGACTGGGTCTCCTTGAGTTGCTTAGGGCCTCAGTTGAGATCCTCCTGCCTCAACCTCCTGAGTCTCTGGGATTTCAGGTGTGTCACTTGCACCAGGTTGGTTTTGTGAGTTATTAAGACTTCTGCAAAATATTCCTGGCTTTCCACCTGCACACACTGCACAGCTGCACTTTCCAAGCCCTCGAGACTGGTTGGATGTGTCATGTGACTAGTTCTCGCCATCAGGGAAGTGACTAGAGGCTCACGGCTGCTTTCCTGTCCCATTAGCAGTGGAACTGCAGAGTGGGAGAGAAATAAACCTTTAAGCGCACACTCTACCACAGAGCCACACCCTCAGCCTTCGTTAACTTAAGTCATAGAGATCTTCAGGTGTCTGTTACCCAGCATAACCTGATTGTGTTGGAGAGGGTCCCCTGGGGGACTTCTGGGAAAACTTTCCTTGCTCCTATGAGAGATGACAAAAAATGATGGCCTTGTTTCCTCCAGATGTTGCTGGGTCCAGACATAGCACCACAAACAGCTGTCACCTTCCCACTGGCAGTCAGAGGAAGGCCAACACCGAGGTGGGAGAGCCGAGCTGAGGGACCGGCGCGCCTCATGCTGTGGTGATGCTGGATGAACCTCTGCGCAGCCTGCCCTGCCTCTGAGCTTCCTCTGCCGTGGAGAACGTGTTCCTACCAGGTATGAGGGGGCTCGGCTTTGTTTTTTTAGCCAGAAGCACCCCCTTAATGTGGACCATGAGCCCTGGGGTGGGGGGTGTCCCTGAACTTCCACTAATAACACTGATGGTGTGATTCCCCCACCTGGCCCTTTGCACCCGTGACTTCAACATGGGAGGATGTGTCCGGGAGGAGAGGTGATAAACTCAAGTCCAACAGGGTAGGTAAGCGACTTCTCCAGGGTCACCTGCCAGCTCAAAGTCAGGGCTTCTCTGCAAAGACCACACTCTAACTGCCAGGCTTAACTCCCCCAGGACAGCAGAGGGCTGCTTCAGAGGGGGCACTGGAATTTCTAGAAATTCCACTGCCCTGCCAAGAAAAAACACATTAACCTCTCTTCCCCCAACTAGATTTTGATCTCTACCACCACCTGAAAGACAGAGTCAAAACACAAACCTAATTCTTCCTGTTCTTCATGAACGTCTAAGGGCCCAGTTTTGGGAATTCAAGGGATTTTACAAAGGCGGCTCTGGCTCTGAGGTGACCTTTTCTTCCCTGGCTGCCTCCACACTTGGCCACAGCCTAGTAAATGTGTCTCCACTGCTGCTGGAGACAGAAGTGTTGACACATTTATCGTTTTCCCAAAAAGTCAATATCAAATTCCGAGTACAAGGGGAAACACTGGCAGAGGCTCTCAGGAGCCAGAGAAGAGGGAAAAGCATGAGCGGTCCAGGCTGGGCTGCTCCCCAGGACCTGCTCTGTGCCGTCTTTCCTGGAGAGAGGAGCCCAGCTGTATTTGGACAGTGAAGTGATTGACCAACAGACTACATTTCCCAGGCTCCCTTGCAGCACTGGCCAATGAGTTAAAAGGGAAAGAGCTGGGGCTGGGGATGTGGCTCAGTGGTCGAGTGCCCCNTTTCTAAAACTTTTTAAATTTGAGACAGGGTCTCGCTAAGTTGTTGAGGCTGGCTTTGAACTCCTGACCCTCCTGCCTCAGCCTCCCAGAGTCATTGGGATTACAAGTGTGCCACTGTGCCCAGCAGTTTCTTCATTCTTAAAAACAAAAAATAGTTCTTCCCTCTCCTTTTGCAGGGCACTGGTTTTACTTGGGGCTATGAGTAAAGCCAGATAGTTGAAGACATCCCTGAGTGTGGGAGATGATAATTACCCACCTCATGCCTTCTTTTTCTTTTTAACTATACTAGGGACTGAACCCAGGAGCACTCTTCCACTGAGCTACATCCCTCGCCCTTTTGATTTTGAGACAGGGTCTCGCTAAGTCATTGAGACTGGCCTTGAACTTGTGATCCTCCTGTTGCTGGGTTACAGGGGTGTGCCACTGCACCTCCCACTTCATGTCTTCTTGAGTTAGGTTGAGTCACTTGTGGTCAAGTGCCTCCTAAGGAATGTACTATTCTTTATGGAGTTGGCTGAGGAAAATAGGGAAAAAAAAAAAAAAAAAAAAGACCCTCTAGGGCACCTGAGGGCTCATCCTGCACACAAGTGGCAAACTTCTGGGAGCAGGGACTGCAGCACCAGGCTCTACTCCAGCTGCCAACATGGGCCCTTCCTCAGTGCTGACAGTAGCAAGCCTTATGGAGCACTTCCTACGTGCTGCGCAATTTCCTGGGTGCTCTCCACAGTCTAGGAGATAAGCATATGGAGATGCAGACAAACCGACCTGCACACACTCACTCAGCCGGCAAGAGACTGTGTCTGGTTTTGAACCCTTAATGATCATGTCATCCTGTCTCAGTAAGACAGGCCACAAGACAGGCTCTGTCTGTCTACCTTTGTGCTCCTAAAAGCTTGAGTTCATCCAGCAACTTGTAGGCCTGCTGGATATAACAGAGGGTCCTCACTGGGGACAAATATCTCTGGCTGGGCTGGCATGTCTGATTGGATCACATGGGCTCAGGATATCATGAGACAACTGTGCAATAGGGAGAGGGAAGAAGCTAAGGCCAAGGCTACTAGAAAAGCTCTGACCTGCTCTTGGGCCTTTTACTGCAGGCTGGTGACTGACTGTGAGAGGTAGTTCTGGGGGTTTAGGGCATGAGGCGTGCTAGAACATTCTGTGTCTGCCAACTAAGCTGTTGACAGACACAGTAATTTAAATTTTTTTTTTAAGTTGTAGATGGGCACAATATCTTTATTATTTATTTTTATGTGGTGCTGAGGATCAAACCCAGTGTCCCTCACTTGCCAGGCAAGTGTTCTGCCACTGAGCTACAACCCCAGCCCAGAGATAGAAAATTCTGAGATTTAAGTTGCAGAGGGCAGACTCTTGAGCATTAGAAGAGAGGGGTGGGCTGAGAGGAGCTGGATTCTGGAGAAAAAGGGATATTTTCCCACTTGCTAATGCCAGAGAGCCTGAAATGCAAACTCACAGCCCTGTGAGGGTTTCTGTGGACTAGGATTCCAGAGGGAACTGCGCATGTAGCCTTGAGGTGGAGGAGCTGAGTCCGTGGGAAGGCAGGATAGCTCTGAGGTCAGGGTCAGGCCACAGTCACAGACTCTGCTTCCTGGCATAGTGACCATAGCCAAGTTAATTCACCTCACTGAGCCTCAGTTTCTCTCTTTTTAAAATCTTTTAGTTGAAGAAGGACACATATATTTATTTTTACTTACTTACTTATTTATTTTTAATTTAATTTAATTTTTTAAATATTTATTTTTTAGTTGTAGTTGGACACAATACCTTTATTTCACTTAGTTATTTTTATGTGGTGCTGAGGATCGAACCCAGTGCCTCAAAGCATGCTAGGTGAGGGCTCTACCACTGAGCCCCAGCCTCAGCCCTTATTTATTTATTTTTATGTGGTGCTGAGGATCAAACTCGGGGCCTCATGCCTACAAGGCAAGCGCTCTACCCCTGAGCTCCAGCTCCAGCCCTCAGTTTCTCCTCTTTAAAACGGGGACAATGAAACAACTAGCTCATGGAGTTGCTCAGAGGACTCCCTGAGATCATGCATACAGATTTGATGGGACAAATTAGAGAACCTAGAAACAGATCCACCCAAATATGCCCAATTAATCATGCTCCTATTATTAATTTTTTGGAATACCAGGAATTGAATTTGGGGTGCTTAACACCAAGTCACATCCTCAGCCTTCCCCCCCCCCCTTTTTAATGTTTTATTTTGAGACAAGGTCTCACTAATTGCTGAGGGCTTCTCTAAGTTGCTGAGGCTGGCTTTGAACTTGAACCTCCTGCCTCAGCCTCTGAGCCACTGTGATTACCAGTGTGTGTCACCATGCCCACCTAATTTTTGTTTTGAGGAGCAAAAGCAATGCCGTAGAAGAGGGACAGCCTTTCCAATAAATGGTGCTGGAGAAAATAAAAAAAGGAACTTCAAGTTCAACCTCTTGTCTAGATAGACAAAAGCTGAGCGAAAAAGGATTAAGGACTTAAATGTCAAACCTAAAACTTCTAGGGAATAAAAGCGGCGGGGGAGGGAGGGATCTTCAGGATCCAGGACTAGACAGGGTTCTCAAACAACACCAAAAACATGATTAAAAAAAAAAAAATGATAATTTGGACTGCATCAAAAATTTTGTTTTGTTCTGCAAAGGACCCCATAAAGAAGGTAAAAAGGAAACTTAAGAATGGGAGAAAATACTTGAAAAATCATGTGTCTGACAAAGGACTTCTAGAACATATAAAAGTCTCTCAAACACTGCAAAGCATGGACTCCAATTAGAAAATGGCAAAAGACATACACAGACATTTCACTGAGGATAATATGCAGTTGGCAAATCAGCACATGAAAAGCTGCTCAACACCGTAAGCCATCAGAGAAATGCAAATTGAAACCACAAGGAGATATCACTACATGCCCATCAGAATAGCTAAAATGAAAAATAGTGACAACACCAAATGGTAGCGAGAATGCAGAGAAACTGGATCTTTCATCCACTGCTGGTGGGAATGTAAAATGGACTTACCAGATGGCAAGCAATTGTACTCCTGGGCACTTATCCCAGAGAAATGAAAATTTATTTTTGCATAGAAACTTATATGCCTGAACGTACATGTTCACAGCATGAATATCCATAATAGCCCACACCCAGAGACCACTCGAATGTCTTCCAGTGGGCGAGTAGCTCAACTGTGGTACATCCATACTGTGGGACACAACTTGGCACAACAAGGAATCCATTAGGAGACAATTATTTCCAAGTGAAGAGTTGAAAAAAATACTACAGAGGGGAACACCAAGACTTTGGATGGAAACGCTCCTAATGGTCCTCAGTAACTCTGCCACTTACATCATTGGCTTCATGCCAACTGCCATGTCTAGGCTGAGACCTTGCTGTGGCCCAGGGGTCCTTGCAGGACACATCTTATATGGACCAGATTCTTCCTGGTTCCTCCTGCATTTCATGCCATCCTTCTGACTCTGTTTGTGGCCTTGTTCCTCTAGAATTACCTTGTTCCTCCTCTCTGTGGCCAACTCCTACTAATCTCCCCAAGTTCTGTTCAAATGCCCCCTCCTCCAGGCAGCCCACTTGGACCTCAGGCCCTGGGCTGTGCTTCCTCCTTCTTTGTGGAAATGCTCTGTAAGACCTTCTCTCCACCACGATCAGCAGGAAGCCCACTGGACCTGGAACCAAGCAGCTTGAACATTTCTCCTGGCACCAGATACACAGAAGGCTCTTGGGCCCATGCTGAATGACAGCTGAATGGTGGCCACTGGAAGGTGAAACAGTGGGTATATTGCTCCAATTTTGCAACAGAGGCTCAGAATCTAATGATGGCATAGCATGGCAGCTCCGGAGTACCCAGTTCCTGGGCGAGCACCGTCGGTACAATGTGCTCTACTGTGGACCTTCTAGCTCAGAGAGGCCGACACTCGGGGTGAGGCCCAGTCATCTGTACTTAACTAGTCCTTATGGAGGTGACTGAAGACTGAGAACCTCTGGCTGGTGGACTGGTCCTGGACCAAAAGCAGATGGTTTTGTTTAAACAAACCCGCCCACACTGTCCTTTCATCAACTATGTACCACAGACAGTCACATGTCAGTCCCTGTGCTCTGTGGTGAGAACATGAGGAGAGACTGGCACACTCCTAGATGCTGAGTGCGCTGCCGCCCCCATGTGTGTGCATACACATACGCGTGCATACACGTACTCTTAACTTGCTCAAGGCCACGTTCAGTAAGCTCCCCGGGAGCAGGAGCGGAGGAACCCAGGGCAGCACCTCCTCCATGCTGGGGAGGCTCGAGGAAGCTTTCCAGGGCGCAGTGGAGCTCAAGCTGGAAGCAGGCTGGGTGGGAGGGAAATGTGAAGGACTTCCACGCTGAGGACAGGACACAAGCGAGCGCTCTGAAGAGCAGACAGCCCACCTAGGACCTAGGAACCTGGAAGTGGCTGGTGGGGCTGGCGGGTGGCACTGCACTTGACTTGCAAGGTGCCAGAGGCCTTGGTTGATCACAATGAGGGGCCTGTGGCTGTGTCGGGAAGTTGTGGGAGGGTCTGGACAGATACAGAAAGAGCTCTCAGGTACTGAGTGCAGGATGGACCAGAGGAACGGACACAAAGGCTGGGGGCCCATAGAGGCGGCTAGGCCAGGGCAGCAGGGAGAGGAGGAGAGTGCAGGGACGGAGACTCTGCAGGCCCAGCAGGTGGACCACAGCAAGGGGCGGAGGAGGGGGGCATCCAGGAGGAGGCCCACAGTCCTGGCCTGAGGAAAGGCAATTGGTGGGGTTGCCCCTGACACACAGCCCTGGGGAGGATAAGCCTAGGGCACTGGAGGTGACGGTGGTTGGGAACAAGTTCAGTTGGAGCTGGATCCTTCAGGGCCTTGAATGAAAGTTGAAGGGTTTGATTGGTAGACGGGATGCACGGACAGTACTGGGGAGCCATGGAGGGTTTGGGAAGATCTCTCCAAGGGAGGGGACTAGATAATGCGGATAGTCTTAGGGGTGGGGGCTAAGTAGTTAGGTGGAAGGTGACGGGGGATGGTCTTGCTCAAGCAATACATGTGTCCAAAAAATGGCACCCCAAATCCTGCTGCAAAGAAAGCCAATGGAGAACCCCACCCAACAGAGCCATGCCCAACCGTAAATTTTAATGTGGACAAAGACAACCCCCTGATGGGACCTCTGAAGACCTCCAGGAATCCAGAAACTCCATAAAACGGCAAATAAAAGTGTAGAGAGTACATTTCCTAGAGAAGAAGGCTCCCCAGCTTTCAACAGATTCCTTAATTTGAGAAGCATGAAGAGACTCTGACCTTTCTGGGGATGGCTTGTATCTTGCGTAGGTGGCTGAGCCGGGGGTGGAGAAACTCCCAGAAGGCTGTCGGTAGGGAGGGACTCTGTCGGCCCCTGCTGGTGATGCTGTGTAAGGGGTTTCTGGGAAGCTGACAGGCCTGGAATGAGAGGGGAGAGATGGAGAAGGCAGGGGTAATGGGGAGGGTACCCCTCAAGAGGCAGACAGACAAGCCTCTCCCTCAGGCACATCTGCACCCCAGCTGCAATCCGCTCTCAAATGGTGAGGTGGATGCTGAATAAAGGGCAGTGGGAAGCCCTGACCCTTGGGCCCCCCCTCTTACTGGTTCTATGGTCCCCACCCTCAGCTTCTGCAGTTGAGACTGCTGAGGATAGTTCTTGACCCTTTCCTGGGACAAGCTGTATTCCTTCTTTTTTTTTTTTTCTTCTTTTTTTGGTAGTGAGGACTGAACCCAGGGTGCTTTTCGAATGAACTACATTTCTAGCCCTTTTAGGTACTGGGGAATGAACTCAGGGGCATTCAGCCACTGAGGCACAAACCCCAACCCTTTTTAAAATTTTTATGTAGAGACAGGGTCTCGCTAGTTGCTGAGGCTGGCTTTGAGCTCCTGATCCTCCTGCCTCAGCTACCCGAGCTGTGAGGATTATAGGCGGGCATTGCCATGCCTGGCTAGGCTCTTTTATTTTTTGAGATAGGGTGTTGCCAATTTGCTGAAGGTCTTGCTAAATTCCTTAGGCTGGTCTTGAACTTGAGACCCTCCTCCCTCAGCCTCCTGAGGTGCTGTGCTTACAGGCATGCACCATAGCGGCTAGCTAAATATTTCTTTCTTTTTATGGTGCTGGGGATGGAACACAGGGCCTCACACTCAACTACTGAGCAACATCTCCAGCCTTTTTTATATTTTAATATATGATATATTCAAAAGAGTAAGCCAAACGTCATCATCAAACAAACTCCCTGAAGCTCCCACCCAACTCAAGGACTAGAGGGAGGCAGTAGCACCCACCTGTGGCTCCTCCCCTTTCTACTCCCCTGCGTCACTCAAAAAGCATTGTCCTGCATTTTGAATTTTGGGCCCCTTCACTTAAAAGAAAACAGTTTTAGTATGAGACTGAAGGGTAAGAAAGAAGGTAGAGAGACTGAGGGGAAAATGAAATGGAGAACGCGGAAAGAAGAGCGAGAAGGGGAAGTTCAGGTCTGGCAGGTGAAGACGGGACCGAAGGGGTGGCCTTCAGGGATCCTTACCTCTTGCTGTGCAGTGGTTGGGATTCTCGGAAAGGTACCATAGACGTCTGTTTTGGGAGCCGGCTCAGGGACTGGGCGTGGCCGGGGGTGGCCGGGGCTGTCCACTTGGAGGCTGGTAGAGAGTTGTGGGACGCAGGGCCACTCCACTGCCAGGGAGCGTTGCTGCGGTAGGGGGGCCGGCCCCCAGGGGCGCTGCTTTCGGGTTCAGTCTTGGGCTCCGAGGTGTTCATGTCATAGGTCTCTGGCCAGCCCCTGGGAAGAACAGCTCCATTACTCAGGCCTGGCCCACCAGCACGCCCGTGCCTGCTGCCTGGGAGGGACCAGCTGTCTCGCTTACACGGGACCAGGTTGTCCTGGTTAAATCTGAACCATGGTGGCTTATTTTGAAGGCCAAGCAGTGGCCTTCAAGTTAGGGTCTGAAACTTACCAGCTCAGAGTCCTAGGACAGGGGCTCCAGCGCCTGCCACCTGTCTACCTCATCCCCTGTCCCCTCCTCCTCCCTCTCTGTTTCCCTGCCTCTCCCTTCTCTCTGGCCCAGGCCTCCAGTCAGCCAGTACCCTCTGCATGCCGGCTTGGCCCCCCTTAGCAGTACTCGGGGCCGGGAAGGCGGATGCCCTCGGAATCAAAGGACAGTCTCTGCCTTGTTCCAAAGAATCTCAAAGGCTGCTGGAGGAGAAGCAGGTGACCTACTTTGCAGGGTGGTTAAAAAAAAAAAAAAAGCTACAAAACCCAGAACCTTGAAATAGATGCAGAGCGGCCTGTGAATCCCCCCAGACCAGGGCTGGCACGCGCAGCAGTGATCCTGGCTCGAGGCGGGGAGACGGAGGGCTGGTGGCATCCTGCACCATGCTGCAGCACAGCATAGGAGGGGCCACGCGCCTGAGGGCCGCGCTCAGGAAATCCACCTCCTGGCAACTGTGAGAGCTGAGCTGGGGAGCGCTTGGCCTAGAAGCCCTCGTGCCCCTATTGGCCCATCCTCTGAGGCTTCTCTGGAGCTCAGGGAATCTTCACAGTCACTCAGCAAAAGATCTGGCACCCCCTGTGACTCAGGCTGTGACCCTGGACATGGCTGCTAAGGAATCGTTTAAAGGTGACCTAAGGATATGCTCTAGCCACTGGGCCCAACAGGCTGAGGCCCTTGGTGTCACTGTGGTCAGAGTTGACA
Source organism: Marmota marmota marmota (assembly GCF_001458135.2). NCBI lineage: Eukaryota > Metazoa > Chordata > Mammalia > Rodentia > Sciuridae > Marmota > Marmota marmota. The sequence goes on from NW_026000205.1 coordinate 9,358,658, forward strand.
GAGCAGTTCCTCCAGGTTGTCTCTGTGGACCGGTAGGTGTCAGTGCCTTACCAGGCAGGGAACAATGACAACGCAAATATCTGGCAGGGCCTGTAGACAGGCCAGGCCCACAGAGGTGAAGGAAGGTGCCATCCTCCCCAGGTGGTGTTCACCTGCTGCTCCTGCCTGCCCGGCTTTTACACCCGCTTCTCCTGGTAACAGCTGTGTGCTCCAGGTGGGGTGCACCCCACTTCCTGGCTCCAGGTATGAGCATGTGACCCAGGCCTGGCCAATCAGAAACGTCTCTCTCCCTGAACACAATGATTAGCACAGGATTGTCATGTGCCCTAAACAGCGCCAGTCAGAGCAATGAGATCACCATGGAGCTATTCCTGGAGTGACTGGGGGGCGGGAATCTACTTCTGTTGGGGCTGCTGAGCTGGGGGACAGCACAGTTCTAGTGTAGAGCTGTGTCCCCACGAGGCAGAAGTCTGCCTGAGAATAAAAACGACACACAAAAGGAGAAGGGTGATAGAGGGAGATTCCTGAGAAGGGCAACAGAGGCCCTGGACACAGCCATGCCTCATCCTGGCTACCTCCTAATCTCATCAGGTGCACGAACTGGCAAAGACTCCTTTTTGCTTCACTGGGGCTGGTTCTAATGTTGGTGCACAGAGTCCTGATTGGTGGGTCACATTTCAATTAAATAAATCAAGGCACAGAGAAGTTCAGTAACCTGTCCAGGTCACACAGTCAGCAAGAGGTAGAAATTGGATTTAATATATTAAATCGACTCCAAAGCCCCTTTCACCATCATGCACACTGGCCCACTACAGAGTGGTTTGGGGGCCAGTGGGTAGATTTCTCGGGTCTCTGATTTTTCCTCCCATATTGACAACTTCATCTTTGGTCAAGAGCCTCTGGTGGGGCTGGGGCTCAGTGGCAGAGCTCTTGCCTCACACTTGTGAGGTCCTGGCTTCAATCCTCAGCACCACATAAAAATGAATAAACGAAATAAAGATATTGCATCCATCTACAACTAAAAAATATTTTTAAAATATTTTTAAAAAGAGCCTCTGGTAATGACCTTCAAGAGGAAAATATCATTCACTCAGTTTGAAAGAAGCACACAGTGGTGGAGAGCAAGGCTCATGGGCCACAACGCCTGGTTACCCCCTGAGTGGCTCTGGAAGAGGCAGCTCCTTCTCTGAGCCTTAGTTTCCTAATCTGTGATTTTATGAGCATTAGCACAGGGTCGGGCACATGCCAAGTGTGTAATAAACAAGAGCTGAGGCCAGCACCTTCTCCAGATTATTCTGTGCCCTGTCAATCTGTTCTTCCTATAAACTCAAAGGCTGAAGTCTCCCATTTCTTCTCCAAAGCCCAGCCATACCCACCATGGGCTTTGGAGAGCACTCCTCTCTAGCTTTCCCCAGTAATCTGAAAACTCAGCATCTATATCACTTTTAGTGTTCAGTTAAGAATACAGATTCCTGGGCTCCATCTTAGATTGCCTGGGTGAGAATCTCCCTCGAGGCAGGGCCCGAGATCCTGCATGTTACTGAGCTGTGTAGTAAAGATGCTGAGACCCACTTCACCAGTGTAGCTTCTGAACTGTTTTTAAGAGATTAAGATGGTATAAAAGGGCATCCCTGTCCCATAGTTTCACTAACTGAGGCACCACTGATCCCAGTTCCTTAAGTATTCTTTCACAAATATCCTATTCAGACAAGAAGTAAAAAGAAAGGGATACTTTACTTTTGTGAGTGTGTGTGTTGGGGGGGAGTTACTGGGGACTGAACTCATGAGTGCTTTTTCACTAGCTACAACCCCAGCTCTATTTATTTATTTATTTATGTGGTGCTGAGGATTGAACCCTGTGCCTCTCATGTGCAAGGCAAGTGCTCTACCACTGAGCCACACCTTCAGCCCTATGTGGCTCAGGAATCTGCCCACTCTCCCAAGCTGTGTGGCCCAGAAACAGGGGCTCACTCACAAACTCCCAGCCTTGGGCTGGGGATGAAACTTGGTGGCAGAGCAGTTGCTTAGCATGCACAAGGTACCTCATCTAAGGAGCACGGGGTCTCATGGCATGCCATGCCGTCTGGCTGGTGGCAGTAAGTACACTTCTGCCCATCCTGCATGTGCTTACTATGACATTTGAGCCAGAAGCCAGGATTGCAGGAGGCTGGAAGGTTGGGGAGCTGAGGTCACCAGCTTTGCAAATGAGGTCAGCTGGCTTCCTCTGTGTTTGAAGAACAACAAAAACTGCCCAGGCCCAAATCACACCAGCCCTGTAAACGGGAGATCCCATCCCCCTGCTGGCTACCTCTGAAGGCATCAGGGGGCAGATCCAGTCTGGCTGCATGCTCCCTATCTCCCAAAGCCAGAGGATGCGTGCTCCCTGTCTCCCAAAGCCAGAGATGCTTCCACTTCTGTCTGTCCCTACATGTCCCACAGCCTCTCTCATGTTCCTTAAATTTTGGAGAGTCAGTTACAGGTGAGCTGACAACAGTGTGCACAGAAGTGAGTGTGTGTGCAGAGTGAGGAAAGGGGTCTTGTCCTTGCCCGAGGAGCATGAAAGACTGCCAAGGAACTTCCCTATAGGGTGACCTCATCTAGACTTGGTCACCTACAGGATGGGTGGGATAGGAGAGCTGACATTGGGTGAGATGGCACGTATCAGTAACCCCAGTGGCTCAGGAGCCTGAAGCAGGAGGACTGCAAGTTTAAGACCAGCCTCAGCAACTTAGTGAGAACTTTTCAAAATAAAAAGTAAAAAGGGGGCTGGGGCTGTAGCTCAGTGGTAAAGCGCTTGCCTCACATGTGTGAGGCACTGGGTTTGATCCTCAGCACCACATAAAAATAAATAAAGATACTGTGTGTCCATCTACAACTAAAAATATATTTAAAAATAAAGTAAAAAGGGTTGGGGATAGAGCTCAGTGGCAAAGATCTCCGGGTTCAATCCCTAGTACCAAGCAAACAAAAATGAGAGGTGAGCCTTGGCTCTGTGCATGGTAAGAGGGCCGGGGCGGGGTATGCCTGGGGCGTGATGGGAACCTGAGGCTGAGGGACCCAGGGTATGGGCAGAGGCGGCTGTGCCCTTGGTGTCAGGGCTGAGGGCCTGCCCTGTTTCCCAGCACATGTTCATAGGTGGACTTGGAGGTTGAGAACTTGACTTTCATGCCCGAGCTCTAGATGGCTTTTAGAGTCCAGAGAGTACTGGCGAACTAGGATGCGAGTTTTAATTCACTACTTATTAGCTGTGTACTCTGCAAAAGTGACTTGGCCAACTCTGGGCCTTGATTTCCTCTGTAAAGTGGGAATCCCATCAGTCCTGGTGGGAGCCCACCGAGGTTAAGTGTGAACACAGCACTCAGTGTCACCTCACCCCATGCCCCCCTTTTGGCTCAGTCTGCTCGGCCATGCAGGCCCTCCATTGGTCTGTCAATAGGCTGAGAGCCTTGGTTCTCCCCCTGGGCTGCCCCTCTGTCAGCTCCTGTGCCCTTCTTCCTCAGGGCCAGAATCTCACAGCCAGTGTCTCCACAGTGCTCCTAGGGACTGAGTGCTGTCCTAGGAGCTTCATGAGTCTTCCGGCCTTTCAACCACCTTGGTGGGAAGGATCTACTATGTTCCCAGTTTTATGAATGAACAAGGTGGTACAAGGAGGTGAAGCCATTTGCCCAGGGGTCACAGGTAATAAGAGGAAGAGGGCTGGGGATGCGGCTCAGTAGTACAGCGTTTGTACAGCATGTCTGCGAGGCCCTGGGTTCCATCCCTAGCTCTGCAAAAAATAAATACAAAAATAATAAAAAGGGAAGAGCTGGGATTCAAACCAAGCATTCTCATTGCAGAGCTCACCTTTTCTTTTGCTATTTGAAATTATCTTATTTATTTGTTGTTGGTCTATTCTGACTCACTCATTAGCTCCACAAGGACCAATGCTTCGACTGTCTTCGGTGGTCACTGTGTTCCCAGAGCTCAGAACACAGTGCCATTCATTTTCTCTCTCTTGTTGGTCATCTCTGGAGGTTGCTAGGGTACCAACTCATCATTCTGAAAACTGCATTTATCTTGCCTTCCCTGTACAAATTACACTAACCAAATGCTTCCTGATGGAAAGTTCTTTTTAGGAGAATGCTAGCTGATCAATGAGGAAGGATGACAGAATTGAGACACTGCTCCTCTGTGACCTGTAATGAAGTAATGGATCTAGGCAATGACCACAAAGGGCTGCTGTGCCATGAGGTGGAGGGCTGGGGGATGAAGGAACCCACAGGTCACTCTCTGAAGGATAAAGACTTGCAATGCCTTTTGGTGGAGACACACTGAGGAAGCATGGCGGCTGAGAGGCTTTCAACCCAAACCTGATTGTGCCCCTGTCTGGAACTCTAGTTTGCAGAAAATACCTGTGCTAAAGGGACAAGTTAAAGGGCACCACAGAGAGGCAACCAGCTAAATCCTAGAAGTGGGAAACTATGAGGACAAATGACCTTGTTTCTTCCCAATACAAACTTTGAAGAAAAATAAATAAATAAACAGAAAAGGGACGCTTACAGAAAAGAACCTTAAGAGAGACATCAACCAAGTGCAACAGGAAGATCCTGATCAATAAAACAACTTAAAAAAACATATCTGGGCTGAGGCTGTGGCTCAGTGGCAGAGCGCTTGCCTAGCATGTGTGAGGCACTGGGTTCGATTCTCAGCACCACATATAAATACATGAATAAAAGAAAGGGTCCATCAACATATAAAAATATTTATATAAAACTATATATTTATGACAATAGGGAAAATTAACAAATATTGGATAGCTGATATTAAGCAATTACTCTTTAACTTCTTGGTAATTAAAAAGATCCTTAATGTGCAAAAATACATTCCAAGGTTTGGACTGTTTTAGATAATATAAGGTGGGGGTGGGGCAGGGGAAAGGATGTAAAGATTATAAAAACAATCAAAAAACTGACCATACATTAATGAGTGTTCAAACTGGGGGCTTAGTACAGTCATCCCTGAGTCTCTGTTGGAGACTGGTTCCAGGATCTCTCTGGGATACCAAAATCTGAGCATCCTCAAGTTCTTTATGTAAAATGGCATAGTATTTGCATCTAATCTATCTATACACACACACACACACACAAAATGTGTGTGCATGTATGTGCGAGTGTGCGCACATGTGCACGTTAGGGATTAAACCTAGGGCTTTGGGCATGCTGAATTAATTACATCTCCAGCCCTGACTTCTGTACTTTAAATCATCTTTAGATTACTTATAATACCTAATACAAGGCAAATGCTATATAAATAGTTGTTATACTATATTGCTTATGGAAAAATGATAAGAAAAAATAGTCTCTGTGTGTTTAGTACAGATGCAACTCCCTCTTCTCCCTGACAAAATTTTGATCTGCATTTTGTTGAATCTACCAACATGGAACTAGCGAATGCAGGGCCTGCAGATGCAGAGGGCCCACTGTACACCTTTACTACATTTTAAAAATGAGGGTTAGGGCCGAGCGCAGTGGCGCACACCTGTAATCCCAGTGGTCGGCAGGCTGAGGCAGGAGGATCACGAGTTCAATCAAAGCCAGCCTTGGGGCTGGGGATGTGGCTCAAGCGGTAGTGCGCTCACCTGGCATGCGTGCGGCCCGGGTTCGATCCTCAGCACCACATACAAACAAAGATGTTGTGTCTGCCGAAAACTAAAAAATAAATATTAAAAAAATTCCCCAAAAAAAAAAAAAAAGCCAGCCTCAGCAATGGCGAGGTGCTAGGAAACTCAGTGAAACCCTGTCTGTAAATAAAATATGAAACAGGGCTGGGGATGTGGCTCCGTTGTTGAGTGCCCCTGAGTTCAATCCCAGTACCAAAAAAGAAAAAAAAGAAAAAGAGGGCTGGGGATTTAGCTTAGTGCTCGAGTGCTTGCCTAGCATGTGCAAAGCCTTGGTTCAATCCAGTAGGTGCACGCCCATAATCCCAGTGACTCAGGAAGCTGAGGCAAGTTTGAGGCCAGTCTGGGCAAATTAGCAAGACCCTGAGCAACTTAGCAAGACCCTGTCTCAAAATACAAAACTAAGGCCTGGGATATGGCTCAGCGTTAAAGCATCCCTGGTTTAATTCCAGCTCTGCAAAACAGAACAAATCAAAGAAACAAACCCTTCTCTGACTTCCCACTGAACCGAGAATAAAACTTAAGGGAGTCCAGAGGCCCATGAACCCCACACAATCTGCCCCGCCACCTGTCCTTTTCTCCCAGCTCTCGCCCTGGCTCACTCTGCTCCAGCCACTTGCTCCTCCCCGTGTTCCAGGTAGGTGCCACACCATGCATACGTCAGGGAGTCTGCCCTGGTTAGTACTCAGGAAACCATTCGATGGCTGCCTAGGCCATGGAGCCTATCTCAGCCTGCTCTGCCCACCATAAACAGCTATCCTGTCATACTGTAGCCCTTCTGTTGACCATTTTCTTTCTTAAAACTGGTTGCTACCCATCCTGTATCACACTTCTACTTTTCTTTAAAAATTTTTTTTCAGATGTTGATAGACCTTTATTTTATTTATTTATATATGGTGCTAAGGATTAAACCCAGTGCCTCACACATGCTAGGCAAGCGCTCTACACTGAGCTACAACCCCAGCCCACACATCTCCTTCTTTATTGCCTGCCTTTCCCCGAAGAACACTGAATCCAAGGGAGTGGGCGCTTTACTGTGTCCACCACTGCATCCTGGGTACTGTGAATGGAGCTTGCACATAGTAGGGGCTCAATAAACAAGTGCTGAACAAATGAATGTAGTGTGCCCTCGGGCAAGCTGCTTTTTACACTGTGTGCTTCACCCAGAAAATGCAATTAATTAATTTAATTAATTAAATGCATCGACTTCCTGGGGCTGCTCCAGAGATTACATATGAATAAAACAAAGAATTTAAACTAATAATGGGCACACAAGCATTCACTTCCACCCAGCATCATTATCACTTCCTGAGGAGTCAGGACTTGTCTACTCCTCTCTACTGAAGCCTTGGGCCTTGCGTTAGTCCTCTGGGAGTTGCCCTTACCTTCGGGGCGTGCCATCCTCAAAAGGTGGGATGATGACAACCTTCACGGTGACAGAGGTGCGCAGCAGGTCAATCATCTGGTCGTGGGTCAGTGTGACCACAGCCACCTTGCAGATCTCTACTAGCCGGCTGCCTTGCCGGAGGCCGGCCTGCCAGGCAAACCCATAGTCCTCCACCTCGGCCACTGTCCCATCGTACTTCACATGGAAGCCCAGCTGCCCAAGCCCATTCCGCCGCAGGGTCATGTCCACCGTCTCCCAGCCATTGGTCATCACCTGTGGGCAACAGGCAGGACTGAGTCTCAACAGTTTGAGTTATTTCCCCTTTGAGATGAAAGGCCAGCCTACCATCCCAGGTGACACCAGGGCACCAACTGAGCCAGGTAAGCATCCTCCCACCCAGTGCCTGGTTTCTGGAAGGAGATGTGGATGTGCTACGCTGTGCCTTATCACCTCATGGACAGAGTAGTCTTGTGCTGTGTTTGCCAATGTCCCCACCTCTCTCAGGCTTCCTGTGTGGTGAGACTGTACCTCTTGGCCACTATGGTCAGGTGGGTGAGTTGTGGGTAGAATGGACATGTGCTCGGGGTGGGGTGTTTTTTCCCTCAGTGTGAGCCCCTGAACAGGTCTTTTGCCTCTGCAACAGAGACCAGTAAGATTCTAGAGGGTAGTGGCTCTCTGGGAGCTGGGGTCCCAGTGTGGGAATAATGTGGAGCTGAGCCCCCAGCCAAATCCAGGATGGACATGTAGTATGAGTAAGAAATAAACCTTTGTTCTTTTTTTTTTTTTTTAAATATTTTTTTAGTTGTAGATGGACACACAATATCTTTATTTATTTTTATGTGGTGCTGAGGATCGAACCCAGTGCCTCACACATGCCAGGCAGATGCTTTACCACTGAGCTACAGCCCCAGCTTCAGCCCTTTGTTCTTTAAAGCCACTAGTGTCACATCCTGACTGATGCAAAGATCCTACCTGAAGTGGGAGAAGCAACAGACCTGCCACATGGGGACCTTTTCTAGCTCGGGGGCTCACATCATATTCTTCTACTTTGTGATTATTACTAGACCACACAGGGTCTCACCTCCAATCACTCCCTGTTTCGCTTGAGTTGAGATTCCCCATGACACCTGTGAAGGTCAGACAGGAGACCCTGCTGAACAGAGCCCGAGGCCCTCTGTGCGCCATTAACGGCTCCCTCCTTTTCTTGGAATACAAAAAGATGAACTTCAGAAGCTACTGCTATTAAGCAAATTCTATCAAGATCAGCCTGCCCTCTCCTAAAATTACATTACAGAAAGTGAACAGGTAATGGTTCAGATTTCCCGTGAGAAGCCACTGCCTGGCTAGAGATCATACTATTTAATGTAGGTATTAGAGTGCTGGCTTTCACACCCTGCTAACTACCACTCGAGATCCTTCTATGTCACAAAATACTCTATACATTCATTTTTTTAAATACATGTCCAGACACAAATATTTCTTGCAATCCAAATTGATCACATTCTTTTTTTTAAAAAAAATTTCATTGATCATATTATTATTATTTTTTTGATCACTTTCTTGAGTGTGGATAATAAGAGGAGTCTGGGTGGCAACGGATTCACCTGAAAATGTCACCAAATCTGTTTAGGTCCTGATTTACATAGTGAGAATTTGGAAAGTGATAGACTTATGTATGACCATGCCTCACAAAATAGTATTTATTTTTGCTCATGGTGCCAGAATAGAACCCATAGCTTCTCGGATGCCTGGTAAGCGCCATACCATTGAGCAACACATCCAGATGATACTTTGATGCATTTTATTCTTTCCTATCCTACTACTATAAGCCACATGGATGCCCTTATAAGAGAGGCCCAAGAGGGTACCATTTGTGAAAGACAATGGCCCTCACCAGAATCCAAACCTGTTAGCGTCTTGATCTTGGGTCTCCCCAGCCTCCAGAAGTGTGAGAAGTAAATTCCTGTCTTTTACACATCCAGTCTAAGGTCTTTTGTTAAAGCAGACCAAAGGTACTAAGACAACTATCTTTTACAACTGTTCATCAAGACTCATGAATTAACTTCATAGCCCATTCAGGGGTGGCAATCTCTTTGACAATAAAGATTTTTTTCAAGTGTGATAATAACAAAGTTGTTATTTTTAAAGTCGATATTTTAGAAATAAATATTTAAACATTTAATGATGATATGGTATTCAAGATCTATTTCAAAATAACCAGGGGGTAGAGAGAGAAAGAAGAAATAGGGAGTAAGTGTGGAGCTGGTACTGGGGATGGGTGTCATGAGGTCCTATCTCAACATATGTCATATGTCATACTTTCATGTATGTTTGAAACGTTCCATGATTAAAAGGTAAAACTGGTTTGAAAACAAAGCTGACTGCTGCGTATCTCAAAAGAGAAAGCTGTCCCCAGAGTTATCCTAGCCCACTGCTTCTGCTTTGAGAGTCAAAATCTTTGAAGCAGTCATTCCGTGTCCAAACAGTTTGGCTGTGGGCTATAAAAAGTTCTGTGTGTCCATGCCCAAGACCAGTTAGGCCACGCCCATCCGCAGAGGCCCCAGCTGTTCATGGAGAAGGTCCCAATTTCCAGAGAGGCCCAGAGTCAGCGTAGGCAACAGCTGGCACACACAGCCGTGGCTGGGACTGTCAAATGTCGTCCCCTCTTGTTCTCCTCTCTTCTCTTCCTTTAGGGAAAAAGACCCCACCACAAAATAGTTTCAAAAAAATTTTTTTTAATTGTCTGTGGTACTTGGATTGAACCCAGGAGCATTCTACCTCTGAGCTACCTCCACAATCCTTTTTATTTTGAGACAGGGTCTTGCTCAATTGCTCAGATTGGCTGGATGTAGTGGTGCACACCTGTAATCCCAGTGACTTGGGAGACTGAGGCAGGAGGATTGCAAGTTCAAGGCCAGCCTCAGCAATTTAGTGAGACGCTAAGCAACTTAGTGAGGTCCTGTCTCAAAAAAATGAAAAAAAAAAATCAAAAAGGTCTGGGGACATAGTTCAGTGGTAAAGTGCTCCTAGGTTCAAACCCTACAACCAAAACAAAAACCAAAATCAAAAAATAAATTGCTCAGGCTGGCCTTGAACTTCTGACCCTCCTGCCTCAATCTCCCGAGTTGCTGAGATTACTGGTCTGCAGCACCATTCCTGGCAGCAAAATAGTTTTTTAATCTTTATCTTTTTGGTACTGGCGATTGAATTCAGGGGCACTTCACGGCTAAACTACACCTCCAGTTCTTTTAATTTTTTATTTTAAGAGAGGTTCTTGCTAAATTGGTAAGCTTGGCCTTTAAGTTGCAATCCTCCTGCCTCAGCCTTCTTAGTCACTGGGATTGCAGGAGTGTGCCACTGCACCTGGTCTGGAAAACAGTTTTGATGGTCACTTGGATACCTTGTTGAGGACTACATTTCTCAGCTTCCCTTATGGCTGGGGAGGGACACAGGACTCAGTTTTGGCCAAACAGATCTGAAATAACAGAATGTCTACTTTGGGTGGGTTAGCTATCTATTTATTTTAAATATTTACTTTTTAGTTGTATTGGACCCAATACCTTTATTTTATTCACTTATTTTTTATGTGGTGCTGAGGATGGAACCCAGGGCCTCGAATGTGCTAGGCAAGCGCTCCACCACTGAGCCACAACCCCAGCCCCCCTATTTATTTATTTAAACTGAATTGGAGTTTCACTAGTTGCCCAAGTTAGCCTTGGAGTCTCACTCCTGCCCTCCCACAATCCTCCTGCCTCGGCATCCCTAGCTGGACTACAGGCCAGCACCTGGCATACCTTGGGTTATTAAAAACAAAACTGCCTTCCCTCCACACTATGTCCTCTCCCTTCCTGTAGAGAGAAACATGGATATGGGGTGACTTGGCATTGACTGAGCAGATAAGAATACATCTCTCCATCATTATGAGGAAAAGGAGGAGGCATAAGATGAAGGCATGTTCCTTTTTTTTTTAATGTCTTATTTTTAGTTGTAGTTGGACACAATAACTTTATTTTATTTGTATGTGGTGCTGAAAATCCAACCCAGGGCCTTGCACATGCTAGACAAGCACTCTACTGCTGAGCCACAATTCCGGCCCTGGCGCGTTCCTTTTAACATGTGAATCAGTTAAGATGCAGAAAAACACCTCATATTTGGGATCACCCAATGGGAAGACATGTCTAGTAAGTGAGTCCCATAGCTGTGTGATTTGCGACAATTGTGTGATTTGTGACAATTTTAACACTATTATGACAGCAACTGTTCTACCACAAGCCAGGCTGTTTGATAGTGCTCTTTGAAGCACTTTCCTAAACTGAAATTCCTTGACTGCTCTCTTTCCAGCTGTGTGATCGTAAACTCTCTGTGCCTCAGTTTCCTCATCTGTAATATGGATACAATAATAATAATACTTCACAGGGTTAATCATTCAATAAATTAGTATATGTTAAAAAAAAAAAAAAGATGAAGGCATGTGAGCCTCTGAGCTGTCCCCGCCAGCCCTGACTATCCAGAGCTCTTGCTAGAAGAGAAACAAGCTTCTACCCTGTTTCAGTGTCTGCTTCAGCAGCCCAGCCTGTGAGTACCTACTGCACTGCTTTGGGTCATTCTTCATGAGCAAGGGGGAGCTGCTTTGGCTTAGCATCCTGAACCTTCTGTCTCCTTTGCTTTTGTAGCAAATCCAAGGAAGCCCACAGGAAGAAGAGAGAGATTAGATTCCTGGTGTTTATGACGTTCTTAAAAGATCACAGGGCACAGGGAACAGCTTACGACACCCAACCCACATGCTAATTTGAAGAAACTTCTGCTGGGTCCTGCACTCACCCTGCTCCGCTCCAGTCCCCCACTGAAGTTCTTTTTTCTGGGTGCTGATTTGTGTGCCAGGCACTGGGTTAAGCCCCTTTTCTGCCTGATGTAACTGATGTCTCACTTCTGAGGTAGGGACAGTTATTTTGCCTACTTGACAGAGGAGGAAACCCAGGGTGATGCCAGCTGCAGCTTCTTGCCTTTGGCTGTGACCCAGCATCCCCTGTGCTGTGCTGTTCACCCTCTACATCTCCTTTATTTATTGCATTAATTGAAATTATTTAAAAACTCCCTTGTTCTTTATCAGGATAATTATTTTTTTTAAAAGTTCTTCTAGTTGTTGATAGACCTTTATTTTATTTCTTTATAAGTGGTGCTGAGAACCAGTGCCTCACACATGCCAGGCAAGTGCACTACTGCTGAGCCCTAGCCCTAGCTCCAGGATAATTCTTATTTATTGTTTTAGTCTCAGTTTAAAAGCCATTTCCTCAGAGCAGCCCTCTGCGTCCCCCTGGTCTGGTTCACAAGCTTGGTGCTTGGGGGTAATGTCATCAAGGAGTGCATGCGGTGGGAGTCAGGGCCAAATGACACTTGTGTCCCATCTGAGGAGGCAGCCACTATCCCACTTCAGTTGATTCTGCCCTTGCAAATGTGGGCCTAGTGTAGCCAGACCCCCAGATTTTCAAGAGAAGCCAGAAAATCAGATTCATACGGAATCCTCTAGCTGTTCAGCTTGGGCCATGTGTCATGGCACACACCCGTAATCTGAGAGACTCAGGAGACTCAAGCAGGAGGATCTCCCGTTCAAGGCCAGCCTCAGCACCTATTGAGGCCCTGTCTCAAAGAGTGAAAAGGGCCAGGGAAGGAGCTCAGTGGTAGAGCACCCCTGGATAAATTCCCCAGTACAACAGCAGCAGCAGCAGCTTTGATAACCAAGTACGCCTGGAGCTGTCGCCAACCTGTGGACTGGAGACCTCCTTGTCTGGCTCAGGTCCCTGTGGTAGGTTCCCATGATGTTCTCAACACCTTCCTTTTAACCTCTTGGCACTTGCCATTGCTTATTCAACATGTGTCCAGAGCGGGAGTCCCGTGAAGGCAGGCCTGGCCCCGTTACGGTCACTGCTGTTGTGTCCCAGCACCGCCCGGCCAGGGCCAGCACAAAATAAAACTTGTGCAATAACAAAGGAAGGGATGCAGCTTGTTCAGAATTTCTGGGTGGTGGAGTGGCTGTGCCCGCACCTCAATCCTAGCTCTGCCAGGGGAGGATGTGGACAGCTCACCCTGCGGACATCACACAGGACAGGGTCACTGCCATGGGAATTTAAGATGGCCTGCCCCTTTGCAGGAGAAGGTCCTCATCATGTTTCCTTGGCAGGTTTGGGTGCTGAGACCAGGAATGTGGGATGGTTGTTGAAATGTGCTCCAAAAGGGCTGCATGACAGTAGGGCGGGCATGGGCAGAGTGGAACTGGGAGGAGACGGTGAAACATGTAACCTGGCACGGGGCCTACCACGGTCCCTGATCAAGGCACTCGAGCTGCTGTTAGGATCTAGGGAGAAGGAATTGCCTAATGGCTCAGGCTCTTCACTTGCTTTGGGGCCTGGGCATGTTCATTCACCTCTCTGGGTCTCAGTTTCCTCATCTGTGACATGGGGATAATGGTATCTATCCTGTCTAGTTTGTGAGGAAGAAATGGTTCAGATGTGGTGTCCCTCAAAAGCTTATGTGTGAGACAATGCAAGAAGGTCTGGAGGAGAAATGATTGGTCATGGCCTTGACCTAATCAGTGAACTAATCCCTGATGGCATTAACTGAGTGGTAGCTTGTGGAAGACCAACCTTGCACTTGACTAAGTCACACTCCCCGGCTGGGTGCTGAGGCACTCAGTCACAGAAATGTGGCAGAGCTTTCCCCACCCTTCTTGGGTGCGAGGGTCGGTGTCTCTTGCATGGCTGTGTCTTGCTACAGCCCCATGGGTGAAGCTACGCTCACCTGTTCCTTTGTAATATAACCCCTCGCCCTGTTTAGGATAGAATGTTCCATGGAAATGCCTTGTGTGTTCCTATCTAGATGTCAGTCAACCTGCTGACAGTGGACATCATGAAGATAGACTCAGCCCCCTGAAACTGACCCCTTGGCTCATTTGAATAGCTTCTCCTCAATAAAAGGGGTCAGCGTGTGCTCTCGCTCTCTCTTCCTGAAGACCCTTAAGGTCAGAGGAACCATCACAGCGACCTCAAAGAAAAAGGTATTGAGTCTCTTGTGTGGTTATTTTGCGCAGCCCAGTCAGCCCAGTTCAAATAGAGTGACCCCTGAGCCTTTTAGTCGTGAGAAGAGAAACCTGGCAGTAACTGGAGGCAGGAGAGACGTGGCTGAAGGAAGTCGTTCATTGAGGGCCATGGCTTTGGGGTACACATTTGTATGTGGCAGGTGGAGACCTCTCTCTGCTTTCTGATACTTCCTTCCACCACACTCTTCCGCCATGATGTTCTGTCTCACCTCAAGCCCTGAGGAATGGAGCCAGCCTTCTATGGATTAAGACCTCTAAAACCAGAAGCTCTCAAATAAATTTTTCCTTCTCTACTGTTGTTCTGGTTGGGTCTTTAAGTCACAGCAGCAAAATAGCTGACTAAGCAAAAGGCATGGCCACATACAGGGCTGAGCGAGTGACACACAGGGAGGGGGTCCTTCATGAGCGCTGCCTAATGCTGTTACTAGGACGGCCCGCGTCCATATAGCATGTAGCTCCCCTTACTAAGTGTCTCCGTGTACCAGATGCTGGCCTGGGCACCGAGGACAGAGCAGTGAATGGAGAATACGGAAGTCCCGTGTCCAGAGGCGGAGAGGCAGGCGGAGCGGATGGCCACGCCCTCTGGGCCAAGTCAGGAAGGGGGTCTGCAATCTTCAGACAATGAGACCTTTAGTGACACCTGACCAAAGGCCTGTAGGAAGGCAGGGAGTGAGCCACAGGGGTATGTATGGAGGGAAGTGTTCCAGTGAGGGGCTGTGGGCAGTACAAAGGTCCCGAGGCAGGACACTTGCCCAGCACATTTGAGAAACAGCAAAGGTCTGTGTGGCTGGGCGGAGAGTGATGGGGGAGGACGTCAGAGGAGTCAGCAGGGAGCTGAGCACATGGGGCCTCATGGGTCAGTGTAAGGACTTTGCCTTTTAGCAAGAGGGGGCTGAGGGTTTGGAGCACAGAAGTGACGTGACCGGATCCCTCCGACATCCACACTGCCAACAGATACAGGGAAGGATAGGTGGAGGCAAGAGACCAGCACGGAGATGGCCTCGACCATCCAGGAGACACGGCAGCTGGGCTGGGTGCAGGCTGCGGCGGGGAGGGCGACAGGCTGTGAGGGTGCGGGTTAGAGAGGAGCCAGGCTGATGTTGAGATTTTGACCTCAGCAAACAGAAGGACGGACTTGTCCTTTACTGCGATAGGGAAACCCAGAGGGTGGGAGGGACACCAGTTTGCTCTCAGCCATGCTGTTTCAGGGGTTCTTGGCCCACTGGAGGCGCCGAGGAAGCAGACAGAGAGCAGTCTTGAGTTTGTGCACAAGTAGGTTTTAGAGGCAGAGAGACTGGATTTAGATTCCAGTTCTGCCACCTACTGGCTGTAGGATCTCATATGAGTATCAATACCTTCCTGTGCCTAGTTTCCACAACTACCAAGAGGGGACAAAACAGGACCTACACTTGGAGGGTGTGTGTCAAGATTATGTGACATTTGCACGTTGAATAATACAGAGAAAACGTTCAAAAAACTCCTCCAATTGACCAACCACTACTCTGTGTTTACTGAACACCTACTATGTGCCAGTCCTAGTTTAAGCATGTGAGACCAGCAAGTGGGCAGAGACAGTGGCCTCAGTGCCCAGACTTACCTCCTAATGGGGAAATCTAAACACCAACTGTTATTTCCTATGAAGCAGTGTGAATTGTGAGGTCAGGGAGCTGTGAGCAGGGCTCATCAATCTAACCTGAACATAATGGGAATGCAAAGGCCTAGAAAGGTGAGGTCAGCCACAAGTCACAGTGGCACCGGAGGTCCCTGCCACCAAGTCAGGCAAGTTTGGGCAACAGAGCTCATCCACTCGATACAGGTAATTCTCAGTTAGGGAAACTGAATCATACAGAGGTTAAGTACCTCACTGGAGGTCACACTGCTGGAAAGGTGACAACGCCAGGACTTGGAGCCAGGCCTTTGAACTCTAGAACCTGTGCTCCTAGCTGCTGTGTACGCTGTCCTCTAGCTTCAGCTCGCATGACTCGCCACTCTGTCACACCTGCATGGGGTAACTGCCGCGGGACCCACAGTGGACCTTCTTTCTGAGTACTTCTTGGCACAGAGCTTCAGGCAGCCACTGCCAGCTGGGTACTAACTCATTGCCACTCTGGCTGTGGCCAATAGTCTGAGACTGAGATTCCCATCAGGAGAGCGGGAGTAAGGTTTTTAGTCTTTGTTTTATTTTTTTGAAGGTGCCTGGGGCTCAAACCCAGAGCCTGTTGTGGAGTGCTCTACCTCGGAGCTACACCACAGCCCCACTTGCTTTTTTTTTTGCATCTTTGACGTAAGCTTCAACTTATATTTTTCCATCAACTCCTAGGGTTAATGAGTATGCCTTTTGTTTTTCCAAGGTGACGACGGCACGGAAAGCCTCAAATCCCTGGCCCAAACCTTCCCCATGAAGAAGCTGGGCTGCAGGACCCACCAGATCCAGTGTGTAAGTGACAATTCTGGTGCTCCCAGGGCCGATTCACATCAGCCTGACTGAACTGGGAGAGGAAAAGTGTTTCAGGGGTTCCCGAGGCCTCTGCCAGCCACACGACACATGCCAACCACACGCCACTGCTCAGCCCCCTCTTACCTTCAGCCTCTGGACGATTTCCCTTATGTCCTCCACAGAGCCCTCTGTGGACTGGATGAAGATGTGGTCTCCTCGGCCATAGAAGATTTTCAGTGTTGAGGCATCCGGGGTCCAGCCAATGACATCCCCGCAGTAGCAGTTGAACACCACCTCCTTAGTGCGAAGGTCCAGGAGCACCACAAACTCATTGGAAATTCCCAAAATGCAGTCGATTTCCACCCCCTGGGCAAAGTCCTGAGCTGCCACCCGCCAGGCGATAGCCCCCGCACTGTGCTGCTCGGCGCCTGCCCGCGCCTTCGTCTTCTCCTTCTTCTTGGAGGTCAGGGAGATGAGGTTGAACTTGCCGGTGGAGTCGATGGGTGTGTTGGAGACACAGTTTTCAGCCAGGTCCTTGAGGTACTCCTGGCGGGTCCTGGTGGCCATGGTGTGGAACTTGTCGGACTTGTGGGCAGCGTTCTCAGCATTAATCACCTTGGCCAGCAAGAAGTCTCTGAAAACGTCAGATTTGCGGAATGTGGTTCCACTGGGGATGGGGGGACCGAAAGGAGGAGCGTCTTTGGATCGGGTCACAGCCATGCTGGGGAGGAAGAAATCATTTAGATATGGAAAGGAAAGCACTAAGACTGTCTTTAGAAAGAAAATATATGATAAAAAATAAAAAAAATAGGAGTTTCCTTCTTATGAAGTCAGTATCTAATTAATAGATTAGAAACTTAAAGACATGTCTTAGGCCCATACATACATTTTTACTGTTGATATAGTATGCGTTTGAACATCTACCAAGACTGAAGGACGGTTTCACAAGAACTATTCAAGTTCAGTTATATTTGTTTCATATACATATAAACTGTATATTTGTTTTATATGCATATAAACTGAAGTTTGGAATAAAATTCTTTCCATCCTCTCCACCTTTTCAAGAAGGAAATGCCCACCCCTCCACCCCCATCCTCGGCCTGGGCATGTGACCTGATTTAGTCAATGGCTTTCAAAAAAGGCTTGAACTGTGTGTGGGGGTCAGGGGAGAAGCTACCATCCTGTGCTCCTGCCATTGCCACAGGATAGATAGCCCCCAGCCAGCCTATTGGTCTCAGAAGGAGAGGAAGACCTGGGGCCGGCCTGGAGCCAAGTCCAGTCAGATCCAAACTGAGCTGCAAGTGCATGAGCCAAAAAGAGATGGTCGGAGCTGCGGAGTTGCAGGGTGGGTGGGTACCCAGGCTCACTGTAGAGCAGCTGACCGATCCGGAACATTTATGTGATTTGGTTCTTTTAAACACTTGTGTCACACTAGTATAATTTATAAACCATCTCAACAAAGGTTATTTTGAAAATTGACTAACAGTAAGTTACAATGGGACTCTTTCTTCTCTAGCATTTTTTTCTGGGGGGTTCTGGGGATGGAACCAGGGCTTCATGCATGCTGAGCACATGTTCTACCATTAAGCCACACCCCTCGGCCTCTTCTTTGGTTTTGACAGAGATGCCGTTGTGATTGAAGTCAGATAGCAACTTGGGAAATGATCTAAAAACCTGCTCACCAAAACTCTTGATCCCCATCACCCACTATGCTAATCACAGAGACGGGGAGGAAACCTGGAGACAGGGCTGGAGGCGAGGCCCATTCTCTCCTCACCAGGGCCCCAGGTAGGGGCCTCCAAGCTGCCGCAACAGTGGGGAGGAGACTGAGGTCGCCTCCTGCCTGTAAGACCTCAAGGGTGTGCCGAGGTTGGCAGGGATTAAGGACAGGGTGGAGAAACAGGGACCAGCCAGGCTCCCCAGGTGGAAGTGGCCCTCAGCTGGGAGCAGGCAGAGATTTGTTCAGAGTCAAGTTTAGAGATTTGATGAATATCTTGGATGTGACATTCTAGTGATTAAATGGAGTTAATCCTCAGCGGTTTGTGGGTAGACAATTCTAAAAGTCAGCAGAAAGGTCAAGGCATCTGCCAGAGTCTTCATGTGAGGGAGGTGGCTCTCATATACAGTGACAGGAGCTGATAGAAGGGAACAAGTGATGAGTTAATTAAGTTTTCCTTAAAGTACAACATGCATTAGATTTGTCCTCTATGGATGCCTCAGTTTGTGGGTACTAAGTTCCTATTCTCCTCTTCCTCCTTAGGATACTTTTTCAATAAAGGGATTATAGACT
Organism: Marmota marmota marmota; assembly: GCF_001458135.2. NCBI lineage: Eukaryota > Metazoa > Chordata > Mammalia > Rodentia > Sciuridae > Marmota > Marmota marmota. Next base: position 9,377,521 of record NW_026000205.1, read on the forward strand.
GGAAAACATTCCATGCAAACCAAACACGATGTAATGCTTATTCAGATTTGGCTAATTCCCTGTCCCCTGCCCTCGGCACTGGGACGGTGCAATGTGCAACCATCTGTCTGACGAGTGCTTTCTGGATGCCCCTCTGTTGGGTGCTGGGAATGCAGTGGTTCCTGCCTTCCCAGAGCTTTAACTTTAGGAGGAGAAACATACTAACCAAGCACATACACGAACTTATACAAAGGAAGTTTACCACGACAGAACAAAAGTACCTGATTTGGACGGG
>NW_026000205.1:9377816-9479916 GCF_001458135.2 Marmota marmota marmota
ATTCTGGGAAGGCTTTTCTGAGAAAGTGACAAGCTGAGGGCTGCCAACAGAGGGCATGGCATGTGCTGCGACTGGGTAGGAAAGGGCACATAAAGGGTGGAATGAGCCTGAGGGGGTCAGAGCCCAGACAGCAAGGAGGAGGAGGCTGGGAAGGTCACCAGGGGCCGGACCATACGGGGCCCTGGTGGTGTGTCCCACTTTCCATCTGCCCTGCTCTGGAAGGAAGATGTTTACAGTGTGCATCTCCTGGTTTCCCCTGACCTCTGGTTTCTAACTGAGCTTGGCCAATGTAGGAGATGGGAAGGTGGAGGAGAGGTTGGAGTACAGCCACATACCACGTCATGATATCTGGGGCAATGAGGGGCCACACATGATGGCAGCCCCATAAAACTGTACTGCCCAACTATGTGCATGTACAAATATGGCACGGCAAATCCCACTGTTATGTGTAATTATGATGTCCAATAAAAATTTAGAGAGGACACACACACACAAAGATGATATGGCCTGTGACATCATGGCCACCTCAATTTGGGTAAGACATCCTACCTACCATGTCTGCATAATGAGAAATCAGTCAACGATGCATTTCCCTTATATAAAGGACCCTTTCCTACAGCCACAGCTCTTACCAGCTTCCAGAAACTTCTGTCATCCTCATCAAGCCTGGGAGGTAGGGTAATGGCTCCCGGATGTTGCTTGTTCCAGGAAGCCTCCCCTTCCCACAGTGATTCCCCTAACCCACCCACACTTCTATTATCTGTTCACGAATTTCTTTCACCTAAATTCCTGAAGGTGGGGTCAGGGGGTAGAGGGTGCCTCTGCTTCTTGCGAGATCCCTGCTGGATGCAGGTGCTGGCCAATTATGACAACAGGCTGGTGACCTGCAAAGATCACTGTGACTGCCTCACGGAGAACAGAACAAGTGCAGGAGGCCCGCAAAGACGCAACCACAGAGCTGAGTGTGGTGGTGCACACCTGTGACCCCAGCTACTCAGGAGGCTGAGGCAGGAAGATCTCAAGTTCAAGGATAACCAGTACAACTTAGTGAGATCCTGTCTCAAAATAAGAAGGGCTAGTAGTAGAGCACTTATTTGGCATGTAAAAGGCCTTGGGATTGATCTCCAGCCGTCCCCCCCCCCAAAAAAATAAAAAGACAGACAGACAGACACACACACACACACACACACTAGAGCGCAAAAGCTAGAGTGAGAGACTGCACACTTGCCACTGCTTGACCCTGGCAGATTAGCCAACGCCCTGGCTCTCTACCTCCAGTGCTCACTGGTGTCCCTTTGTACTCTAGGAGTGTCGCATGGGCAGGTACCACCCTGGACTTAGCATATTAACTAGCACCAGTGCAGGTGCTTGATATTTTCATGTAATAACTGAGACTTGTACAGACAGAGAAGAAAAAGATCTCTCTCAATGTGGAGTGGTGTGCGCTCAATGTTTCCTGAAAATGACCTTTACCGGTGCACATGTTCTTCAAAGGCCATGCAAACCAGGCAGGCCTTCCTCTGTGAGAACTTTTGTGGGCATGAACTTGCCCCCAGGCCAGGGGATGGATGAGCCGACCGAATTTGCCAATCCCCCGACCCTGCCAATCCCTCGGGTCAAGTCCGTGGTATGGTCTAATTGTGCTTCACAGATGGGAAGAGCTTTGCAGCTTCATTCAGCACTTGGCTGCTTAGTGACAGATTTTGGCTTTTCTCATAGTCCTGATTCACGATTTTAAGAATTGTGAAACTGCAGCTGTTGAAGGTTTCTGGACAGCCAGAATGGCCTGGTCCCTCGCTTTCCAGCAGAGGGACAGGGCTATTTACACTCCACAGGGTGCAGGCAAGAAGCAAGAGTGCCACTCAGCAACAGCACACTTGAAATATGAAAGGGAACAAACTCATCACAAGATCAGGAGATGGTGGGACCACCAGGCTGCCTGATCCCTGCAGCTCAGCAAGTATTTCTAGAACATTCACCGTGATTTTTTTTTGGTACTAGGAATACCAAAAAAAATATACATGAAAAAAATTATCTATCTATCTATCTATCTATCTATCTATCTATCTATCTATCTCTGAATGTCCTGAACTCAGGACATTCAGCCACTGAGCCATATCCCCAACTCTTTCATTTAATTCTGAAACAGGGTCTCACTAAGTTGCTGAGACTGGCCTCGAAGTTGCGATTCTCCTGCCTCAGCTTCCCTAGTCACTGAGATTACAGGTGTGTGCCACTGCACCCAGTCACGTCAGTGACTGAGCCAGACATTAATCTAGCTAGCCCTTTGGGGTCTACTGTGTGCTAAGTGCCATGTCATGATAGGTACAGGAAGGTAAATATGTCATGGGTTATTTTGGAGGGAGGCAGGAGCCACATCAGTTGTTTTTATGCTGTGACAAGTGCTGTTGTAGAAACATGTCTGGTAAGAGCATAGAGTGGGCAGCACCCACTGGAGGGTGGCAGAGGTGTGTATGGTGGAGTCTTGAAGGACAACCAGGAATTGCATGAAGGGGGAGGCGGGGTGGAGAGGGCAGAGGGCAGGTCAGGCTGGTGCCCCAGGCTCCCTCCCACAGGGGAGACACAGGCTCCGGGAGGGGCAGCTTTGGCTGTATCTTAACAGCTTCTTTCTTTAAAAATAAAGAAGAGGGAGAGATGAAACAAATTAAAGCAAAATGTTAACATCTGTTAAATCTGGTGGTGGGCACATGGAACATTATTTTCTGCACTTTTCAGAATGTTTAAAATATTACATAATAAATCCTTTTTTTTTTTTTTTTAAAGTGCTGGGGGTGGAACCCAGGGCTTTGTGTGTGCTAGGCAAGTGCTCTACCCTTGAGTTACACCCCAGGCCCTAATAAAAATATTTTAAAGTAAGTTAAAAAGAAAGAAAGAAAGAAACGTTTGTGCAACAGATAGAAGTCACCTGGAAATGAGCAGAGGCTGGCCTGAAGACACGGGAGGTGGGGGGACAGGTGACTGGGAGAAGCCAGGAAGGAGGGAGGCAGAGTGGGGAGGAAGGGAGAAGGGGAGAAGGGCCACCAGACTAAGCTAATCACCATCTCTGATGCACAAGGCTGCCTCCTCCGTGTGTAGTCCTCTCCTATCTCCCCTTACCGGGGCTACCTCTCAGCTAACTAGCACAATAATACCTCTAAACCCTGGCATCATCCACCTGACCTCTGCTGCACGCAGAACCCAAGATGCTGGTGCTCTGTGGCTGCTGTTGTACATCCTGGGAACAGATGAACTGGGAGAGAGGAAATTTCAGGCCTTGGATGTCCTAGTTAGGTGGCCCTGCCACACAGCGTGTTGGCTCCCAGCAGCCACTGGGCAGCACACCCAGCAGTCGTTCTCATCAATGAGCCAAGCACACAGGCATGCCCAGTTCACAAAAGAATCTGGTAAATTCTGGTGATTGCACCAAGACTATCAGTGCACATGTGCACACACCCGTGACCCAGCACTTCCATTTTAGGAGTTTATCCTGCAGCTGCACACTTGGTCACGGGTGCAACAGGTGCAGAAACAACTGCAGGCGCCAGGAAGCAACCCCAGTGCCCGTCAACAGACAGTGCGTCCATGCGATGGGATGTTCCGCATCATGAAGGAGAAGACACACTTTACTGGTATGGAAAGAGCTCAAAGATGTTGGGTTAAAAAAAAAGACAGGACATGGAGCAGTGTGCACAGTCTGCTTCCATTTATGTTTAAAAGGTGGAAAAGAAATTTACATGTATTTGCTGTGTGCGTGAAGCATCGGGAGACCCAAGCGGGGGCTCACCTGGCCACCTCTGTGCAGGGGACGGGTTGACTGGGAGACTGTTATCTGCACATCCTCTTGCATCTTTTAAATTTGAAATCACTCTCAAAAAATGGCAAGTAGCACACCTTGCCCTGTTCCAAGTCTCCCAGGCCACGCTGACAGCTTGGGCCTGGTTACTGAGTGCATGGTTTCCAAGGACCACAGCTGCCCTCCTGTCCACTCCCCGAGGGCACTGGTGCCAAGGAGGACACAGAACAAGGACATAGAATAGGTTTGAGGCCTGTGCTACCTGTCCATTTGTGAATTAAACCCCTCAACTCTACCGCCCAAGTGGCAACTACCTTTGTAGGGGTCAGCCTGCCCTGTCCCCATCCTTCTGTCCCCAGATTTTCCATTAGGCCATCATTCCTGGGCCTCTGTTTTTGCAGCCTGCTGCCCGGCCTGGTTGATCATTTGGCTCTAGGAAAGACGCCTGTCTCCAGCTAGGTCAGTGGCCTTCATTATGGGGCTTCTGCTCCACTCCTGAAAAGGAAGAGTTCTTGCTGCCAGACCTACAGCTGGGGGGTGCCGAGCTGAGAGCGGCCAGAGCAAGGATGCCGTGCGGGAGGTGCAACGCCCAGCTGGGCCTCCCCGCATCATTTTTAGAGCCAACACACACAACTGCCTCTTTGTGCTCAGCCAGGCCAAGTGGGTTTTCTGTCATCTGCAGCAAAAGATCCCAGGTCTCTGGAGATATGCCGTACCTCTGTGTGTGGCAGAGGTCAGGTGTAATCCCTGCTGGCTTCTTCATCAGAACTTCGGAGCGTGCCCCTGGGGGCCGGAATCCTCTGAGGTGGTGTGGGAAGGTCGACAGAGCCCCAACTGGGCAGCTACCAAGCAGCACAGGAGGTGGCTGGCCTGGCCGGGCTGTCCACCCTCTCTGCGTGCTGCCTGCTGCTGGTGACTAGCCCCAGTGTTCAGTGGGCGCGGACAGTGGGGACGGTGGCACGTACCTGTAGCAGACATTATCCGTACAGGGGTTGTGGACGCGGACGATGATGAAGACATGCTGAAAATGTGAGCGGATGTTCTTGGGGGTGAAAGGTAGTGCTCCAGGCTCCTGGAAGATGATCGTCACAATGTCGTTCCCTATGTGCCTCTTCCTCAGCAGCTGGTAAACAGGCATCGGAAGGGAGAAAGGAAATGTCACCAGCTGGATCAAGGGGTCCTGCCCGGACCATCACAGGAGCTCCCTGTTCCTGCTGCACCCGTGGCCGGTTCCCACATGCAGCGAGAGGGAGCCTGTGAGCACCTGAATCAGGTCCTGTCCCTGTCCTGCTCAGAGGAGCATCGTTCACCCTCTTTTACTGATGAAAAAACAGGCTCACAAGGTTAAGTGACTTGTCCTATGTCACCCAACGATGGAGAGCGAGAACCAGAATTCCATCCACTGCTGTTGAACTCTACCAGTCAAACTTTCCCCACTAGGTCCCCAGAGACCCGGGAGCAGGCACTGCCTGTCTCCTGTACCCTCCCTGGGCTGGCCCTTTCTCAAGGACCACGAGACATGGTGCTACCGCTCAGACCATTTGACACAGGAGGGACCAAGAAAGAAGACATCACTTACCAAGGTCATGCACAACTAGCAAGTGTCAAAGACAGAACTAAGGTCTAATTCCAAGACAAATGTTCTTTACAGTTAGGGTAACCTCGCAGTTAATGATACATGACCACTTCTGGTCTGGAAAACCTATGATGTCACTTGTACCATCAGGGAAAAAATGCACATTTTCTAAATTCTCAGCACTCCGTGGGGCTTCTGTTCCCTAGAAATTAGGAATTTGCTTCCCAGGCGCAGTCCACGAGGTGTGTCCAGGAGAGGAGCTGGCAGCACTGGTGGCCTCCTGGCAGTTGGTGTCCGCTGTCGGTGCCCACCTGGTACCCCTTCTTCTCCCTTTAGTCACCCATTCCCTCCGGGAAGTCACCTGACCTCTGCCCTGTCTCAGGTTGAGCGGACCCCACCCACCCTCCAGGACGGGCACCTCGGGCTTGGCCTGTTGGCTCATTCCATCCCCATCCCAGGCCCAGAGCCTGGGCAGGTGAATGGTTTAGCGAGATTCAGCCCTGAAATGTTCCTGGGACAACTGGAAGGAACAAATCTCTTTCCTGTGGCATGGCTAAGAAGATGGGATAGAGCTAGGGCTGCTAGGGGGCATCTTTGCCACTACTCGGGAAAATTCATGAATAAAGTCACTACGAAGAAAACCAGGGGTGAGAAATGAGAGGATTCCTAAGACTCTCTGAGCCCTGGATTCAGCAATATGTAAAGCCAGCCTTCTCCCTCAGTTATATAACCCAGTAAGTCCCACTTTTTGTTCTTATGCCAGTTTGGTTTGAGTTGGCAGGAAAAACAATGCTAATTTGCTCTTCTTTCTCATGAGGCCAGTGATGACTCAAGAGACCCTGGAGGAATGGGGATAGGTAGAAGCAGGCAGGGCAGCCAGGAACAGCAGAACTGGTGTCAACCAGACTTCACACCTGGCTTAGCCTCTAGCTCCCAGATGAAGTGACCATGAGACTGAGGGGCTCTGAGGCCAAGGGCCTCCCTCTGATTCACAGGATGGCCCCAGGAGAGCCAGTGCTGGGTGGGCAGCCAGCCAGTGGTTCCGGGCAGGGAGAATGCCCTGAACCCAACTGTGCACCAAATGGAAATACTGACCTGCTGCCTGTTGTTGGGGGTGTAAGGGAGTAGGGTAGAGACGTGGAACATGATCTCGTAGTCCTGGTACGTCGTGTAGAGGGAGTGGGTTCCCGTGGAGTCGGCTGGGACAGAAACATGAGTTAGTACCACATTTCCAAAGCCTCTGGGTTTTTGCCATATCCCACGTACCATCTGTGCTAGTTTTTAACTTGATGCTTTTACTTAAATCCATTCTTTAAAATAAATTAAAATAAAAGGGAAACCTCCCACTATACACCCACCAGACTGATAGAAATTAAAAAGTCTGACAATACCAAGGGTTGGTGAGGATGTGGACAAACTGGAACCCTTGGTGTGGCAGGTTAGGTGTATAAATTGGTGCAACTATACTGGAAAACCTTTTGGCAATTTCTCTTAAACCTGATGGTAGGCTTAACTGACAGCCCAGAGCTTTATCTCCTAGGACAGAGCTTTCAGCATTTAGGCACACATTCCCTTTGATGTGGGTACAAGAATCTTCAAACATCAGTCAAAAAGAATGGATCAACACACTGTGGTATATATATACTGTGGAAAAATATACAGCCAGGAAAAAGAACAAGGCACAGGTGCAACATGGGTGAAATCCTATGAGTATAAGATTGCGTGAGAAACACCAGACACAAAGGAACACACATTATGGTTCTGTTCATGGTTCCATGCAACAGCAGGCCAGACAAGTTATATTGTTTAGGGATGCATACAAAAGGAGCAAAGCTAAGGAAAGCAAGAAATGATTATCACGCGAGTCAGGATATTGGTTATCTCTAACAGGGGGGGGGGTTATGATTGGGGAGAGGCATACCTGGTTATTGACCCCATGTTTCACAGGGGGAAACTGAGGCACAAAGAGGTCACACTGCAATGAGTGGTGGAGTCTGGATCAGAATTCAGGTTAGCTGACTCCAGATCTGATTTTTTTTTTTTTCTTTTTGAGATGGGTCTTACTATTGCCCAGGCTGGTATTGAATTCCTCGCACTCATCGGGGCTCCCATCTCAGCCTCCCCAGTAGTTGGGTCTACATTCTGCACAACTACGCCTGGCATACGGTTTTGTTTTGCTTTTCCCCAGTGCTGGGGATGGAACCCAAGACCTGTGCCTGCCAGACAAGTGCTCTATCACTGAACTATAAACCCAGCCCCTCTAGAGCTATTTTTTTTCCCATTTTTAGTTCTGAGGATTGAACCCAGAAGTACCCTACAACTCAGCCATATCCCCAACACTGCCTCCCCATTTTTTGAGATAGGGCCTCACTAAGTTGCTGAAGCTGGTCTCGAATTTTCAAACCTCTTTTCTTAGTCTCCCAAGCTGCTGGGATTACAGGTGTGTGCTGCTGCGCCAGGCCTCTAGGCCTCTCGATCTGTTTTTTTAAACAGCATCCTATGCTACCTCTTAATGTTAGATGGGGACACCAAAGTCACAGCTGGCTAATGCCAGAGCCAGGCAACTTCCAAGTAGCTCCTCAAGTTAGGGGCATCCCTGCTTTTAGTGAGGGAGATTCTGCCCTGGGACACTATGCTTTCTGGGGTTCTCTGAGAACACCTGCTTGTCACATTTACCTCTTGCCATGCCCCTAAGGTAAGTGCAACTATTACCCTTGCTCTGCAGATGAGGAAGCAAAGCCAACTGGCCCAAAGACCACAAAAGCAGCAAATGACACTACAGTATGCTTATTCCTATGGCCTCCTTCGGTGCAGGTGAAGGGATAATGACAGCCACATGTGCTGGCTAATATTTTATTTAGCTTTCCCAGACTGATCTCCTGACCCGGGCCTCCATTTTCCAGTTGAGTAAACTGAGGCTTGGGGCGGTGTGGGGGAGAACAAGTGATTCAGGCATTCTGGGGCTTTTTCTTTCTTTCTTTTTGGTGCTGGGGATTGAACCCGTGGGTGCTTAACCACTGAGGCACATCCCCAGCCCCCCTTTTTTTTTTTTATTTTTAGACAGGGTCTTGCCAAGTTACTTAGGGTCTTGCTAAAGTGCTGAGGCTGCCCTTGAACTTGCGATCCTCCTGAACTCAGCCTCTCAAACCTCTGGGACTCCAGACGTGTGCCACCACTCCTGGCTCATCCTGGGGCTTTCTGACTTCCAGCCTGAGCCACTAACCCACTGACAGCCCACCCCTCAGGACAATTTCCATTTCCCAGGAAACTCTGACACCCATGAATGTCATCCATCCCTGTTCCCAAACCACTCATCATGAAGCGTTTCATTCCTGCACATCAGATGCATTCCCGTGTGCACATGCATCTGTGCAGAGAGAAGGCCACCAACCCTCTACCATGAGCACCGTCTTTCGGTCACATCCACCTGCTCCTCGCAGAGCTGCCCACTGGCTGGGACGTGGCATCTCTCATTCCCTTGTGTTTCCTTAGAGTTCTGCTATTTAAGAACAAATTCCCAAACAATATGCTGTTATGCGTTTTAACTAACTGGCACGTGAAAGGCACCTTTGGTGCCTGCTCTCCTGAGACCTGCTGCTAGTGCGACACGGGGCAGGCGGCCCTCCTCCAGGCCGGTGCGGCTCTGCTTGCGACTATCCTAGGTTCCGCAGGGCGCAATCCAGGCCCCATGTCTCCTGAGGCCACGTCCAGAGCCTGCAGAGCACATGCTAAGATAGCAACCGCCGATTCATACAACAGGATGTCTTCAGACTTTACTAGAATACAGTACACTGCCTTCCCAAGTGGTTGCACTATTTGTGCTCCCGCCAGTAGCACCTGAGATGTCCCATATCCCATGTCCTTGCCTTGGCTGCACCAGTCCCTATAACTCCTTCCCATTGGATCTACGTGGCCATCACTTACTCTTCACGTCCAGCTGGGCGGCGTACTTGGTGAAGCCCTTCAGGCAGACCTTCTCGCCCAGGAGGGCAAGGAACTCCTCGAAGGCTGGCCCAGCCTCCTCGTTGTTGTACATCTCCTCCTCGGAGCTCTGGCCAGCTTTGCAGTACAGGATGCCCACCTTGTGTTTCCGGCACAGCTGTGGAGGCAAGAGCAGCTGTGTGGGCCTGGCCTGGCCAGGCGGGGGGAGAGGATGGAATAAGGGGAGGTTCTGAGGTGCTGAGCCCAGGAGCTGCTGTGACCACCTGGGAACTCAGCCATGGCCGGGAGGAAGGAAAGAGATGTGGGGCAGAGCCCAGCTGTCTCTCTCCACCCGCCCTTTCCAGAGAAGTGCAGGGAGGTGTCTCTGCCGCCTGCTCTCTCTACTGTGGACGGAGGGTGGCTGTCGATGTCACTCTTAAGGCAGAGATGGTAGCATGGCCAGCTTCCTACAGGAGGTGGATGGGCATTGGCTGAGCAAAACCTCGGGGCTCCAGGCTTGAGGTCTAGGCTACTTTAGTGGGGATAGCCCCTACTGACCATGCTTGTTTCTGGTATCCTTGATCCTCCTGGTCCCTGGACCATGGAGTCTGAATCTGATTTACACAGGGGCTAATTAGTGACTCTACGGCACTGAGACTCAGCTAGCTGGGGTCTGCATGTGGCTGGAAGTCCAAGAGCAATGCTGGCAGCTATGGGAGGGGCCAGAGAGACACCAGGAGCCAGTGTGCAGAGGTGGCTTTCCCTTTCACCCTCTCTCATGTGGCAGTGTGCATGTGTGACACACACACACACGCACACTCGCACCAACTTCCTGGTGGTTGTCTCCCTTCCAGGACGCTGTTCTTGCCACTCCTAGAATCTGATCACAGATTCTTCCTGTTGCTGATACTAAATCAAGTGAGTTTTGTTACTTGCCAAAAATCAATAAATAAAATGAGGAGGAAAGAGGGGCTGGGAGTGGGACTGCAGGTGGTGCGCCCGCCCCGAGCCCTGCTCACCCCTTGCTCGTCGAGCTTCAGCAGCTGCTCCGTCACCTTGGGAGTGTTGAGAGCCAGTCGCAGGCAGTGGATGTTGAGCTCAGGGATGACGTACTCCAGGGCATCCTTCAGGGGCAGGCCCCGCCCAGTCCCATGCTTGGTGGCTGTGGGGGTCGCATCCTCCAGGATGGAGCCCCGCAGGGTGATGAGCTACTCAAGGAAGAGGAGGGAAGGTTAGGAGGTTCTCAGGCCTTGAGACAAGAAGCATGTGCGAGGGATTAGAAGCTCTGAAGGTAAGCCGGGCATGGCGGCACACGCCTGCAATCCCAGCTACTTGGAAGGCGACGCAGAGGAATGCAAGTTTAAGGCCAGCTCGGGTAACTTAGTGAGACCCTATCAAAAAAAAAAAAAAAAAAAAAAAGCAGTGGGGCGGGGGTAGGGATGTAGCTCAGTGGTACAGCACTTTGGGGTTCAGTCCACAGGACTATGGGGGAAAAAAATTTCTAGGGGCTGATCAAATGTCTTGGGTCAGAGCCAGACTTGCTGCCTCTTTTCCACATGATCTTGAAGTCCCAAGTGACTTCAGATTTCTGAGCCTCAATGTCCTCTTCTGTGGTACAAAAATGGGCACAGTGATAGTACAATCACCCTGACAGGTTGTTGGAAGGTTAAATGAAATACCATGTGCCTTCCTTTGTCCAGCACATGACAGATGCTGCCTCCTGGGTACTAGTCCTGTTAATTTTATTCTAATTTGTTGTACACAGTGGCAGAAAGCAATTCATTTCTTATTACACATAAAGAGCACAATTTTTCAAGCCACTGTACACAAAATATTTTCACACCATTTGTGTTTTCATACATGTACTTAGGGTAATGATGTCTAACTCATTCCACTAGTCCTGTTCTAAGAATGGGAAAAGAGCTAGGACTCTGTCCTGTGGGTTATAGGAAGCACAGCAGGAGTTAAACAGGCTCCATGAGGAGGCGGCTTCCCACTGTCATCACCACAACAGCATTATGTTATAAACGTAGCCAGGTGTGGTGGTGCACACCTGCAATCCCAGCTACCTGGGAGGCTAGCCTCAGGAACTTAGCAAGACCAGATCTCAAAATAAAACACAAAAAGGACTGGGGAGGTAGCTTACCGGTAGAGGGCCCTGGGTTAGATGCCTAGCACCAAAATAAATAAATAAATGTTATTACCATGAATGCTCATGTGGAACTCCTGTTGGTCTTGCATAATCGCATCGGCTTACATATGAAACCATGGCGCCGTTTTTTTTTTTCTTTAATATTTATTTTTGTACTTTATTTATTTATTTTTATGTTGTGGTGAGGATGGAACCCAGGGCCTTGCACTTGCGAGGCGAGTGCTCTACCGCTGAGCCAACAACCCCAGCCCCAAGGCACTAGTTTTTTGATGGTTTCATAAAGAAAAAGGAAAAAACAAAAAACAAACAAACAAACAAAAAAAACACCTGAGATTTATTGATTTATTTCTTTCTCATGGTGCTGGGGTGGAACCCAGGCCTGGTGCATTCTAGACAGGTCTCTACCACTGAGCTGCAGCCCCAGGGGCAATCTGTATTCTTTGTTATCTGGTTTTCTTTCTCTTAACGCTGTGTATGTGAGATTCGACCGTGTGGTATCGAGAGGTAGGTAAGTAGATGTTTTTACCCTGGTGGATTTATTCCTTTCTACCGCTGAAGAGCGCCCCAACTGCTTCCAGTATTTGACAACTGTGAATGGTGCTGTTAGAACATTTACAGAAGCACCTCTTGGTGCACATGAACATATTTTCTTTTGGGTTTACACCTAGAAATTGCTAAATTTCTAGGCATGCTAATTTTCAGTTTTACTAAACTGCCAAGAGATTTCCAAGTGGCTGTACTAATTTATATCCTGCTAGTCTGTCTGGGAGCCCCCACTGCCCCACGTCCTCACTAACACCAGCCATGCTTCCAGCCACAGAGTGCTGCTGGCCATGAGGTTATGCCATGCACTGGGCCGGGCACAGCAGGTCAAAACCATACCAAGAATGCATGGCAACAGCCTGAAACACATCACAGGGAAAAAAATCCCTCCCCCAGGGGCTTACTAACACACACTTGGAGCTGTGTTTTAAACACTAAAGGAGATCAGTGTTAACTGCAAAAACTTGCTCACCTAAGTCAACAGACATGGGAGGCAGCAAAAGTGTGTCATGACCCCGCCTCCAAGCACACAGCCCACCCTTGCCAAACAGGACCTGGGCAAGAGGTGAGCATGGAAGGAATGGAATGATCTCACGGTTGGGAGTTCCCAGTTCTGGCCCCGCTGATTAATAAACAAACAAATCTCTCATATCATAAGCAAAGCAGTCTTGAACAGCAACGACGTCAGGCGCTTTGCCTTGCCAGTCTGGGTGGCTGCAGGGCTGTAGGTTTCAATTAATGCACCAACAGGATGAGCATCTTTGATTCCTATAGACACTGTCCCACAGTGCCCTCTGCTGGGGACAAAAGACCTCAGGGACCAGAGATCTTCATTCTGGCCTGGTGGCACATGCCTATAATCCCAGTGACTTGGAAAGTGGAGACAGGAGGATGGCAAGTTTGAGGCCAGCCTCACCAACATCATGAGACCCTGTCTCAAAATAAAAAAGGGCTGGGAGTGCAGACCACTGGGAGAGCATCTCTGGGTTCAATTCCCAGAACTGAAAAACCAACCGACAAACCTCCATTCCTCCACGTGGCGGGCAGGTGTCCTAGGCTCATATTTGGCTTTGGCCATTTCACCAACACTCACTACTTAAAAAAGCTCCCTGCTCGTCCTTCTGCACTAGGGAAAAGAAGTAGGGCACTGTTGGGTCACAAGTGCCATCCCCCTCTACCTGGTGGTGTCCACCATGATCCCCCACCACGTGGCTGCCTCCTCCCTCCGGGGTTTCCCGACCCCATCCCACTCCCATCCTCTCCCCTGGAGCAGTCAGGTCACCGGTCTCTGCTCGGAACCCAGGGCCATCTGGCATCATCTCACTGAGGTTTAGTGAGTTGTGAGAGAGACACAGTGCCACAGAAGAAAGGACACTATTTGTGTGGGTTAGTCTCCACCCACTCCTGGCTCAGATGCGTTCCTGCCTTTCTGCACAGGGAGGTGGCTATAACCTTCAAGTGCCCCTCCCTTGCTCTGTGACTCTGAACTAGTAGCTTAATTTCTCTCTGCCCATTTCCTCATTGACAAAACGGGGATGAGAATGCCTACTTCAAAGAACTGCAAAGATTCAAAATGAAAGCCCACGTGTACTGCTCAGCACTATATCTGGAACATAGCGAGAGTGCAAATGTGTCAGCCATTACTACATGCAGACGTGCCAAACGTACACGCACCAAGTCACACAGACACTTAAGAAACGCTTCAGCCTCAAGAGGAAACTCCAGTTTGCTCTCCTCCTGCTTAACAGTATGCTTTTGGGATTTTTTAGATAAGCTCACATGCACACACGCACACCTGCGCACACGTACACACTCAGATGCACCTGCTGAACACAGACAGGGTCCCTTTAGACACCGGGACATGGCTTTCTTCACTTACTAACATGTTCCCCTTTCTACTTTGCATACTGTGTACTGTTTAAATTATTAACAATGAGGTTTTGTACATTATTCATAAAAAAGAAAAAGTGATGAAGAAAATAAAAACCCAAACTTCTATTCCTGTCAAAACTAAGGCCCATCAAAAACTTACCTTTGGCAAGACAAAGAGAGGCCACTGGGCCCAGTGGGCCAGGCAGCCCCGGTTGGCTGGGGTGCTTCGTGTTCCAGCTGAGCCAGTGCCAGCAAGGAGGCTTGGGACAGAGCAGCCCTGGCCAGCCTCGTCCTGTCCAGGCTCATTGGGAGCTGGCATTTGGGCATGTGGTGCCAGGGCCCAGCTCCCAGTCTGCTCCGCCTCCGTGGGGAGCTTGGCACTGCCAAGGCTCACATCCCATCTGCTGGGAGATGCAGGCCCACTCGGGACTGTCTGCTTGGCGGCTGGGGGTGGCCATCTGGGGCAGGCCAGCCAGCTGACCTGGAAGGGGGCCTGGACCCCATACCCTGGTTAACCAGAGCCAGGGGCACACGTGTGTGGACAGGATGGAGCCCTGTCGGTCCATGAGCTGGACCCCACACTCCCAACAGGGGCCTCCAACCTCTTGGCAAGGAATGACAGCCATCCGTCCCGTCAGTCACATGGCACCCAGCAAGCAGAGCTCTTGCTGCCCTGCAGTCTCTGCTGTCACTTCATGGGAACCAGCCTGAGAGCACCTTGTATCTGCCCAGGCACAGCTCACAACCCATCTTACAGATGAAGAAATTAAGGCACACAAAGGAAAAGCCACCAGCCCTCATTAGGGAGGGACAGCACCAGACACTGACCCCAGGGATGTGTGATCCCTGAGCCAGAATCCAAACTTAACCCAAAAGGTACTACAGGAGGTGGCGAAGGGCCCAGGAGCAGGGCAGCCTTGGGCCATGTCCTGGTTCTGCTGCTGGTGGATTTGACAAATGATTTTCTGTCTGAGATCCAATGTCCTTTTCTTTGGAATGGACATAATAATGGGATGGACGCCCCCTACCCGCCATCATGGTGCAGTGGAGGAAGGATGGGTCGATTCCTGCTGCTAACATGTGCTGTAATTATTAGTTGTCACTACTGCTACCGTCTTTGGGCTCCTTTATTTTCTGCTCTGCCTCCACGAGGGGAAGGGCCTTAGGAAGGAGTGAGGCAACCCTTGAGGCCACTGCCCTCCCACCAACTCCAGATGATGAAGGTCTCAGGCCTGACCAGGAGGTTCTGCCAGGGTTGGGCCTGGATGAGTCTGCGTGTGGCCTGTGTGTGCGAAGACAGAGAAGGGCCTGCTTGTGGGTATGAGCCTCAGGGCAGGCCAGCCCACACGATTGAAGAACAAGGGGACAGCAGGCTGAGACCCAGCACTGCCTGATTTATGTGTACATGTCACTGAGTCCATACAGGTTCTGTGAGCCTAGGATTGCCAAGAGGGAATCTGAGGCTCTGAGAAAGGAAGCCATAGGCCCAGTGTTCTAGAGCTACAGGTGAGAACCAGAATTCACAGACCAGGATTTTGTACAGCAAGCATATACCTGCCTCAGGACCTTTGCACTGTCTGTTCCCTTTACCTAGAATGTTCTGCCAGGTTTGTCTCTGTCACAGGAGCACATCGCTGCACCTCTCTGCTGCTCATTCACTGCTGTACCCTCAAGCCCAGGGAGGGCTGACAGGGGGGATGGATGAATCCTGGCCCAATGACCATGAGACTTGAGGGTCCCTGTGCCCAGCATGGGGTGGACTGGAGCCTCTGCAGACTGGTTTGGTGGGTGCTGGGGGTGGGAAGTGGGAAGAAGCATGCACAGCCAGGAAAAGCAGGGAGCCAGTTTCCAATTACTGAATAGGAAGCCCAGCAGTTAGATCCCAAGCTGACCCAGCATGGACGCACGGAGGCCACAGTACCTGTGAGCACCGGCATTTAAAACACTCGCTCCACATATTCTTTCATTAAAAACAAAAATGCTGGCACCAAGTTAGCTGAGTTAATGACTCACGAATGGGCCTAACGTGTAGTCTAGGCAGTCAGGGGACTCCAGGGGCAGCCCAGAAGTGGCCAGAGCACAGATAACACCTGGCCCTGTCACTTAACTGAAGGATGCTTTGGGCAAGTTCCCAACTGCACTGAGTCTGTTCTGTCATATACATGAGGACAAGGGTACCTTCGCCACAGAACTGTGAGATGAGTAAATACATATCAATGACACGAACAATGCTGGACTCAAGCTTAGAGCAGTGTGCGGTGACAATGACAACTGCAGCTCGTATCACTTCATGAGTGTGGCTGTCGTTTCACCCAGCAGTGTCCACATGTCCTAACGCAGTCTGATACTGTGTGAACTGTCGCCTTGCATTCTGAAGAAGTGCTCATTTGGCCAGAAAGGTGAGCAGAGGGAAGAGGGGGCTGGGGACCACCTGCAGCCTGGACATATGGTTTTGGGGCCCACTCCCAGCTGCCACAAAGCCTCTGTGAACGTCTGCGTCAGGGGATGGGGCGAGGACCCTTGGTGCGGCATCTGCCAGCCTGGATGAAGTCCAATGCTAGGTTGGCCCCAAACTCAAAATCCTTGGTGGCGGCCACCTAGTGAGCTCCCACCCTTAAGCCAAGCCCAGGCCCACAGGGCTGGGGATGCAGGGCTGAGGGAGACCCAATTTGGGTGGCCTGCCTGATGACTGTCCATTTTCTGGAAAGGTCCTCCTACTCGGGCCTTTTGGGAGTCTCTATCATTGTTGCCTCCCCGACCTGCTTTTTGCTGAGGATCTGCCCTGCCTCCTCTGGGTGGCTCCCAGAGAAGAGGGAACCACCAATCAGTGCCCTTGGCCTGGCCCCAGGTGGAGCACAACCCCACAGCTAGTCAGTTTCCTCCATCACCCTTGACCACAGTGACTGCCCGCCCTGGGGAAGCTTGTGATCCACCCACAGCCAGAGATGCAGCAGATAAGAGTCCTTCCTTCTTGATGGGAAGTTACAGAAGATCCAAGCAGCTGGTCTCCTTTTTCCAACCACATGGAGACAGTTTGTTGGTGGCAGGAGAAAATGACACTAGCAATGCTAAAGGAGGCAGAGCCATGCTGAGCTGAGAGCTGAGGAGGTGAACTCTGGAGACTTTGCTGGAGTCTGAGTCCAGCCAAACCTGAAACTGCCCCTACCCTGGATTTGTAGTTACGCAAACCTGTTAATCGTCTTGTCTTAAACCAGTAAGAAATAAAATTTTTGTCACAATTTAGACTCACACTAGAGCAAGGTGCACCCTCCAGGCTTCCTTCCCTAGCTGCAGCTAATCTTTAATCTGGGGGGACCTCTGGCCCAGCTGGACAATGGAATTCTCTGCTCTGAATGGAAGGACGCAGCTGGGGGTGTTCTGAACTAACAAGCACAACAGCAGGGCCTGTTGAGACCCTCCAATTCCTGCAGGGCCTGGGGCTTGCTGCCTTATTCTTTCCAATATGGGGGACACCTCATATCCTGAGATGATCCCTCACCTCCCCCCTTTATTTTTATGCTAACTAGAGTTAATCTCTTGCAAAGAGACCTGCAATCCGGAACTCTGGATCACACCACTGGGTTCAATCTAAGCCTGGCGGCTTTTCTCTGATTCCATCCAAGTCAGCTCTGAGTCTTAGTTTCCTCCTTTGTTCAATGAGGCCAACAGGACCGCTCTCCTGGGGCTGCTGGAGGCTAATGGAAGCTGAAGCAGGAGTGCCTGACCCCAGAGCCTGGCTCGGGGCGCACAGACACGAGGAGTTTACTCATCAGGATTTAGAAAACAACGACGACGATGGGACCTACCTCTCGGGTCCGGAAGATGATCCTGTACTGGTACTGAGGTCCGTGGTCCTTGTGGTCTTCCAGCTTCTCCCGCTTGATGCTCACAGCCACTGGTCCCAGCTTCTCGTCCACCCCAAAGTAATTGGCATGCTCTGAGTAGGAAGAGCAGGTGGGCAGGGTCAGCTGGTGGGAAGAGAGTTCCCGACCCTGCTGATGGGAGGGTGGGGGAGGGGCGGGACCCTGGTCACCCAGATTTCCTGCTTCATTACGGCTCGGCCCCGGGGCCCTGCTCAATAGAGAAACCAGAAGTAAAAGCCCAGCTTTCTGCACCAACTCTGCTCTAAGTCATAGACCTTTCCTGAACCTCTGGTGCTCTCATCTGAGAAACAGGGGCCCTGATGCCACCCACAGTTCAGAGAGCCCACGTGAGGTGGAATGAGGCTATAAATGTCAAATGCTCAGCACACGGAGTGTGACACACCCAGCACCACTGTGATTAAGCTTGCACTTGCCCATGGTCCGGCCAGCCCTGGCGAAATGATTACGACTAGTCCAGAGAGCCTCCTGCTGGCCCAAATCTGGGGAGGGATAAGATACATGGCCCAGGCCAAGCTGCTCAACAGCCTTCTCAGCATAAGATGGGTTTAAGGACAGCTGTGAGGAGTAAGTGAGGTGACAGGCTCCGTCCGCGCTGGGCACTCAGTAACCACATGACTGCAGCGTTGGCTAGCACCACCCAGGGCGTGCGTGATGCTTCTTCTGGACCCTAAGCAGCACCTCTACCTGACCGTGGTTCTTTAAACCCTGCTCATTTCTCTTAGGTGACAGAGTTTTCAGCAAGTCATGCAGCAGGTCTCTAGCTCTTTCTGCTCAATGACAGCCGTCTCTCCTTGTCCCTAAAACTTGCCACTGTCTATCTTATAACTGTTTCAGGGGACAGTTCTTCCCCGAGTCTCCTGCTTGTGATCTCAGCTCCACAAAGTCAGCATCCACCGTTGCCAGAAAAAGGGCCCTGTGAGTGGCTGTCCTGGAACTTGAGATCCTCCTGCCTCAGCCTCCCAAGTCCTTGGGATTACAGGTGTGTGCCGCTGCTCCTGGCTCTTTGGAGCCCAGGAAGCTCACAAATGACTCAGTCATTAGCAGTGTTCACTGAGTGCCCACTGCAGGTCTGTCGACTTCTGCATGCGGCCTTCTCAGGTTACTTCCTCAGCCCTAAACCAGGCTGCCAGGTTCCCAGCTTCCAGATCTTTGGTGAATTTAAAAATGAATATAAATGCCTCCCCCCACAGTCCCACCCCCTGTTCCTCTAAATGGTACTTTTAGCCTCAAATCCATTCTGTGTGGCACTGATGCTGCCTCATCAGCTTTCTTTCTCCTGATCAGCAACCGTCTGGAACTTCTTTTTTCATCCTCTTATTTTCAATCTTGGTGTTATTTTGGTCTGGGCACGAGATCCTAGTAGGATCAGCTCCGCTCCTCACATGCAGATGGTTTGAGGGGGAAACGTATCGCACAGCTCGTAAGCTGTGGAACACACCCCGAGACCCAGGGCTGCCTCACTCCAGGCTGGAACTCCGGGTGCATCCTGAGCCCTGCGGGATGGCCTGGTTGACACCTGTTATGTTTGCTGGGACACTGCTTTTTTTTAAAAAAAATTTAAATCATTGGCTGCAGAGTACTAGCTGCCTATCCATTATCCATTACCCCCTCCCTTCTTTAAGATAAAAAATAAAATAAACCCTCTATTCTTGGAGGATGAAAAGAGAGACTCTTCCTAGCTAAAAATCTACACTTCCAGCCTCTTTCCAGACAGGAGTGGCGAATAAACACAAACAGCTGCATTGAGTTTCTGAGAAATCTCTTCAAAGGGGCCTGATTTCACATGAGATCTGCCTTCATATTCTTTCCCTTTCTTTTTGCCGGCCTGGAAATGGATGTGGTGGCTGGACCTTCAACAGACACCTTGGCCTTGGGGCAGGCACTATGAGGGGTGGAGGCCATATACTAAATCTGGCATTGCACTGGTGCTAAAGAGTAACCATACCACGTCCTGGGCTGGTGATCACTGGCCTTCTTTATATGAGAAAATATGTTGGCCTTTTTTATATTGTTTCAACTAGTTCTGACCAGTTATAAGCTATTTTCAATACAGCTGCCAGAACTTAAAAATTAGGAGTCAGCTGGGCATGGTGAAGCATGGCTGTCATCCCAGCAACGTAGGAGGTTGAGGCAGGAGGATGGCAAATTTGAGGCTAGCCTCAGCAACTTAGCGAGGCCCTAAGCAACTTAGCCTGTTGTTGGGTTGGAAGAGGAACAAGGAAACCAGGGAGGAGGCTCTGGAGTGGTTGAGAGGAGGAGATGGTACACAAGTTCAAGATGGGAGTGTTGGTCATCCCTGCACCCCCAGGCTATAGCTGTACCAAGCCCATGTTTGCTGAATAACTGGGCATCTACAGTCTCCCGTAGCTCTGGGTTTATGGAGGGCCAACCAACAATCACCCTGTTTCAGAATGAAAAATAAAAAGAGCTGGGGATGTAGCTCAGTGGTAAAGTGCCCCTGGGTTCAATCCCCAGTACCAAAAAATAAAAATATAAATAGAAGAGTCTTCATTAAACAATTAGAATTTCAGGAGAATCTTGCAAAATTACAACTGCTGGCAACACTAGGTGTATCCACCTTTCTTGCAGGACAATAATCGCAGGAGCTGAGCTGGAGCTGCCTACGTCCTGCCTAACAGGGTCCCTTCTGCACGTTTGCTGCCTGGGCTTGTGGTCTCTGCACTTTGCTGTGCTGCCTTCAGGGAGTGTCCCTTAGCACAGATGCTGCACAAAGCCCCTCTCTCCCTGGTGGTACCCTCACTTCAACTGCCTCACCTTCAAAATGGACCCAGAACCCGTCCATGAGATGCTTCTCACTCCGGGGCTCCCATCCTGAGCTTGTGCACCATCTCCTCCTCGCAACCACTCCAGAGCCTTGCCCTGGTCTCCTGGTTCCTCTCCCAACCCAACACAGCCAGAGTGGGGCCAGGAGCACAAATCAGATTAGGACCCTCCTGTGTTCAGAGTCCACCTAAGTGTCTGCATCTTAGGGTAGAAATGAATCAATGAATCTTCACTACAGCTCACAAGAATCCCACTTGATTTGTCCTCGTCACCACTCTGTCCCGGCTCCCTCCACTCTCCCTGAGTCACTGTCCCAGCATGCTGGCCTCCTCCCTATTCTTCCAGTGTTCTAGGACTCTTGTACTTGCTGTTTCCCAGCTGCACACCTCTCCCTCCCTCCACCCAGGACTTATATGGCACCTCTGAAGAGGCCCTGCCTGACTGGCACACATCTGTGTTACTCTTCTCAGTGGCACATGGCACCCTCCAACCCTTTACCTATCTCAACTGACATGAGATACACCCCAGGCTCATAGCTGTACCAAGCCCATGTTTGCTGGATGACTGGGCATCTACAGTCCCCATGGCTCTGGGTGCCAACCCAGCCTCAGACTCGGGGCTCACTGAATCCCTAGCGTCCTCTGGCAGGTAGATCCCATTTCCACAGCATCCTGGGAGCTGGGAGCAGGGCCTGGCTCAGAGTGAATGCGAGTGCAGCAGGTCTCAGAGATGAGGCGGGGCAGGCCCACCCACTCGCCCCCCAGGTCACCTTTGCCCACAAAGTAGTCCTGGTAGTAGCGGGCACCCAGGTCCACGTGCTCGATGCTGTACTGCCGGGGCCGACTCTGTGTCCTCTGCTGCTCCTTGGGCACCTCCAGCACTGAGATGCTGGCATTGGTGCGGTAGGCGCTCAGGGTGGGCTCCACCAGGTGGCCCTCTGCCCCGCCTGGGGAGCCCACGGAGGCCCGGGAGAAGCTCACGTTGCGCTCGCACTCCCCTCCGATCTCGTTGCGGAAATGCGGGCAGCTGAGCAGCAGGTCATTGCTGTTGTCGTCGCCAAGGTCCTGCTCCAGGTTCTCTTTGCAGTTCAGGTCCTCTGTGCTGGTGAAGGCTGGGTCCAGGCCCCCGAGGCTGTGGGCCCGGGATGCTGTGACGGAGGCCATGGCGGAGGCGGCGGAGGCCCCGGTGGTGGTGTTCCTCCGCTGGGCCACGGTCGCCCGGTTGGCGGCCGCCTCGTTGAGGTCGAACAGCATGCTCTGCACGTCGAAGTGGGCAAAGCTCTTCTGGCAGACCCACGGCCTGCTTGCTTCGGGGGGACTCCGGCCCTCCTCGGCCTCCCCCAGGGCCCGCCCGGCTTCCCCGTCAGCTTTACTGCTTCTCAGCTTCCGGAAGATGGACGAGTCCACCGTGTCGCCACTGCCCAGGCCCCGCACGGGCTTCTTCCGGGTCTTCTCCTTCTCCTTCAGAGGCTGCAGGAGGAGACTGTCTTTGGAGGGCTGCCCGTTGCGGGGGTCCCCCTTGGCTCCACAGCCGCCCCCTGAGAGATGAGGGCCTGGGTCTGCCCGAAGCAGCTCGCTGAGGGTCTGGGCGCCCCCGGCCTCGGGCTGCTCGCTGCGGAACTCATTGAGGATGTCGAAGAAGCTCTGCTCGGGCACGCCCTGCACGTCGATGGAGGAGGTGCTGCCGTATTCTCGGAAGAGGGGCAGGGCCCCTGTGTGCCGGCCCCCCCGAGGCTCCCCTGGGTCCTCCACATCACACTCACTGAGGGTGATCTCACTACTGCTGCGGTGTCGCAGAGGGAGGAAGGCCCTGCCGGGGGACCGGGGCCACCCATCCTGGAATTCCACATCTTTGGACCTTCTCCTGGAGAGTCGGTGGAAGGCTTTGGACCCTGAGGAAGCTGAGGTGCTGGCAGGGGGCTGTCCATTCTGTATGCTCCTCATGGAATGGGTCACCTTGGTGGCCTTTGTGACTTCTGTGTCCTGTGAGGGGCTTGGGTTGCTCTGCTCTCTCAGGGCCTCTCGCTTGGGTGGCCAGTCGGCCACTCGAGCACGAACGCCCATCTTGGGCATTGCAGGGGTGGTGGGGCTGGGGCGGGTGGTGGCAGTGGCTGGGCTCTCACCAAGAGGCTGGGACATGCTGCCATTCTGGGCCCAGAATCCCATGGGAGTGTAGTCCCCTGTATGTGGCCCAGGGAGGACATCAGAGCCCCTGGCCCCACAGCCAGCTGCCAGGTCCACGCCATCACTGGGAAGGGGCCGATAGGTGGTCATAGTCCACAGGCACTGGAATGCTGCGGGCCCCAGGAAGCTGTGGTGCAACTCTATGGGGTCCCCTGGCTTTCAGCCATTGTTCAGGGCCGCCAGTCCCAGGATGAAGGATGCTGGCCCCTGAAACCTGACACAAAGGTTGTGAGTCTGTGGAGTCCAGCTCTCCACCATCGCTGTGGACAGCTGAGCCAGGACAACTTCAGGAGGCAGGTGCTGTCCCAGGGGCTCCAGGCAGAGTGGCTCAGCAGGGCAGAGCAAGCAGCAGCTGTGGGCAAGGGCCGGCCGGTGGCAAGGGTGTCCTTTCTGCCATGCTGGAAGGGGAGAAAAGGAAGATGTGAGAGTCTTGAACATGCTACTGCTCCCACAGAAGGGGAACATGGATTTTCTTTTTTCTTTTTGACACCTTCACTCACTTAAAAAAAAAAAAAATTATTATGGACATTTTCAATCACACTCAAAAGCAGAGAGAAGATCATAATGAGCCACCCGCCAGCTCTGACAACCATTAGCTCTTTGCCACTTCTTTTATCTGTTTGCCCAGCCAATCTTGATTTGTTTTTGACAATATTTTATTTTTCAGTAGTGGGGAGAGAACCCAGGGACTTGTACAAACTAGGCAAGTGCTCTCCAGCTGAGTTATGCCCCCAGCCCCAACAATATTTTAATCTCAGACACCGGATCATTTCACCCATAAATACTTTAGCGGAAAGGTTTTAAAAAAATAACCATGATAAGCACTATCATATCCATGTAAGTTAACAAAGATTCTTTATTATCTTGCAACTCTGTGAGCATTAGATGCTCCCCACCCCAAAGTGTCTTTTGTTGCGCTGGTTTGTTCAGATGAGGATGCAAACAGGATCTGTACTCTGCTTGCTCGGCAGATGTTTCTCTTGTCTCCTCCGCTCTAAGCAGCCGCCTTCCTCTATTCTGATGCTGTTTACTGGTTGAAGGAATGGGGTCACTTGTCCTGTGTAATTTCACTTTTGGGATCCCTGCGGTGCCACTTAACATGTTCCTCTTCCCCTGTATTTCCATGTAGAGGGCAGACTACTGTCCATCTGCTCTGCAGTCCGCCCCACCAGCCACGCGGCCAGAAAGGAAGTGAAAGGGGTGGACTACTCACCAGGAGCCGAGCCCCTGGAGCTGGGGGAGGGAAACCGCAGCGCAAACTCCGCAATTAACAGGCGGTATGAGCCTCCCAGTAAGGTGGATCCCACCGCTGCTTTGCTGAGATCTCCCTGGCAACTCCTCACTGCACTAAGATGAAATCTACACTCCTCTCCCTGGCCCTCAGCCCGCAGGATCTGGCCCTCGCCAGTCACCCTGACATTTCTCCCCATCTCTGACTCAGCTCCCACCAGGCTGGTCTTTTCTGTTCCTCTGACACACAAATCCAGGATTTCTGGGGATCTTTCCTTAGTTTCCACCAGGCTGGCTCCTTCCCGTGATGGCAACTCTTCAATGAAGACTTCCCAAACCACTCGGTACAGACAGAGAAGCTTCCTCGAAGCCTTTTTACCACCCACAGCTTTCTCTCTGCTTTTCTTAGCAGTTGTCAAAAGCCAAAACTATTTTGTGCTTTATCTGCTCACTATCTCCACGGCTAACGCCAGCTCCGGCATGGCAGGATTGTCTGTGCCATTCACGGAGGGATCCCCTGCACCCAGACTGGTGTCCAGGTCACCTGGTCACTGCTTCTTGTATGAATGAGTGAAGAGGTGGCCTCTTCCTAATGTGGGGTTAGGCACATGCTGGTCTGCAGGCCTCTGGGGAGGGAGTTCTCGCTTCTGTCCAGCAGTGTGAACCACTGCGCAGGGCCACCTCTTTGTCTTTACTTTGAACTTGTAGAAGATGAAACGCCCCTCTGGACCCTCTGGAGAGCAAGGGTAAGTGGCTCACCATCTGAGGCTGAGCCTATTGACTTCCCTGGCAGCCTTGCCCCTTCCACCTGCCAACATAACTGGCAGGAGGGTGCTGGGAAGGGTGGGCACTGGCTCAAAATAACCAATAACTTTTCTGTCCTTTGGAATCTAGAGGCAGGCACGACATGACCATCCTGGCCAACAACCACTGCTGCTTACCACGCGAGGTGGGGGGGGGGGGTCCAGGGGTAATGGTGAA
Organism: Marmota marmota marmota; assembly: GCF_001458135.2. NCBI lineage: Eukaryota > Metazoa > Chordata > Mammalia > Rodentia > Sciuridae > Marmota > Marmota marmota. The sequence continues at coordinate 9,402,736 of NW_026000205.1, forward strand.
CCAGCGAGAGGAACCAAGAGGGACGCATGAACAGATTCATGGGACAAAACAGCGAGGAGGCCCACAGCCTCCGGGGAAGTGAGGACCAGAGGTGAGGGGAGGGTGGGACACCCCTCTTGCTGGTGTCCCATGAGTCCAGGAACATTCCTGAAGATATCCAGGAAGGCAATACAGGAGACAGGCCAGAAAAGGGGTGGAAGTAGGGGAACCCACAGGGTCAGATTACTTGAGGGAGACAGAGAGGCCAGGAAAAGCCCATGGTGAACCATTTGCCAAGAAGCCAGTGGGCCTCAGCTTCCTCCAACTGCATCTTTCAGGAATAAGGATGCCAAATCACCGATTTTTAAAGAGAAATCAGAGATCTAGAAATATATTCAACATCACCCAAGTTGAAAAGCAAAACAAATAATGATAACGATATCAATAAACTACCATGCATAGATTTCTAGAAGGATTTCTGAGCCGGGCACCAATGTGCATGCCTGTGAATTCTAGCGGTCTGGAGGCTGAGGCAAGAGGATGGGGAGTTCAAGGCCAGCCTCTACAACTTAGTGAGACACTGTTTAGACAATAAGCTCTCAGTGGTAGAGTGCCTGCCTAGCATGCAGGAGGTCCTGAGCTCCATCCCCAGTACAAAAGAAAAGAAAGTATCAACAGTAGTTGCCTCTGGTGAGGAGAACTGTGTGTCTGTCCCCTCATTCCCATGCCCTCCCCAGTTTCATTTTTTTCCCTTTGCTTTCCTTATGAACATATTTGCTTATTTCTCTTATCCATTTACTGGCCTTCCACCCCCTGTGAATGTGAGCCACCATTGTGTACCCAGTACCTAAATGTGTGTCGCAAAAAGGGGAGGTAGGGTCTTACTTTTTTCACTGGACATCATTGGCTGCTTTCCAATTTCTTTTGCATGTATTTCTGGTCAATAATTGAATACTTTTTAAGAACATTACTGATCAAAAGAACAATGAGGGTCCACAAAGTATGCTGTGGGCGGGGTCAGGCAGCTGCTGCTGGTTTTGCAACCTCCAGTGACTGGGGCTACAGCTTTGCCAGAGAAAAATCAAATGCTGTTTTCTTTTTTGGTTCGTCTCATTATCTGTTGCCTCTACCACTAATCAGTCAGCTCCAGAGTAGCAGGGAGCTTGCTAGAAGGCTTGAGCCCAGCCCCACTCTGCAGGGGTGGCTGGCCTGCCGAGGGCGAGGGCACTGCACGAATCAGCTGCCCACCTTGCATGTGGCCCCACCTGCTCAGCCTAGCATGCTGCAGAGGGAGGCTCAGAGCTACACTTGGCCTGGGTGGAAAAAACCAGTGGTCCAGATGTGACCTTGACTTGCTGCCGCACACAGACAGGCTCTACTGATGGCATTTGGTTTCAGAAACCCTCAATCCACTTGCGCCTTCTATGACCACATACAGATGTTCTAGCAGACCCTGGTCTCTTTGATAAATCCCTTCCATAAGCAGGTGCAGCTCAGTCTCCCTGTGACTTATTTTTTTTTTTTGGTACCAGGATTGAACTCAGGGGCATTCAACCACTGAGCCACACCCCCAACCCTTTTTTGTATTTTGCTTAGAGTCAGGGTGTCACTGAGTTGTTTAGCAACTCGCTAAGTTGCTGAGGCTGGTTTTGAACTTATGATCTTCATGCCTCAGCCTCTCGAGCCACTGGGATTACAGAGGTGTGCCACCGCATCCGACTCCCTGTGACGTTCTGAGAGTGAGTGGCACCCATAGCCTCTGGAATTCCGGGACTGTGCACACTAGTCGTTTGTCAGCTGTCTGATGTAGCACTCCCCTTCCTAAACACAACCGATCTTCCTCACAGGGAGCCCCTATTATGAGAGGAGAGTAACCTGCACACAGGAACCAGACCCCTGGGCTCAAACTCCAGAGTGCCATGGAGCCAGTTTCAATCTGTAAAGTACCTCACTGTCATGAGTTATCACAAGCTGATTGTCCCTAATATGAAAATCTAGAATCACTCAAAATGCTCCACAAATGGAAAATTTTCACACCTGAATTCAGGAGCCAACTGAAATACTCCATCAAATTACCTTCCAGCTATGTGAGCAAGGTGTGTATAAAACTTACCTGCATTTCACCCTGTGAAATGGGTCCCACCCCCAAGACATCTTATTATTATGCATATACAATATTCCACAATCTGAAAAATCCCAAATCTGAAAACACATCAGGTCCCAAGCATTTCAGACAAGGACGTGCCACCTCCATTACCATTCTTTGGTGCATCTTTGGTATGAGCTCTTACCCCAATTATGGAGTAACAGGTGGGTGGACAGAACGAATGGGCTCGGCATCCTCCTGTGAGCTCTGTGCAAGGTTCACAAGAGCTTTTGCATGGTGTGAGTTTTGCTGGGGATCCAGGTTCCTTCCCTCCAGTGCTTGCTGGCACTTACCTGTTCTCTAGGGTTGCTCCTGGGACCTCCTGGCCTCTAAGGAGCCTGGCTAGCTCAGGGTTGTGTGCAAGGAGGGCGGGTGGGAAACAGCAGGGTGGCCTTGGAGTCAGCAGCAAAGCAAGAAGCAAGTGGCAGTGGTGGAGAGTCAGCCAGGGTACAGTTGGTGGCAAGTCGCAGCAGTTAGTGGCAGTTGGGACAATGCAAACATGTAGCCCGCTGGAGGTCAGATATGGGCTCCAGGCTTGGTGTGGCCAACAGGCAAAGGCACTCTTTCCTTTCTGCCCCTGAGTGTGCTGCTGGCTAACCGATTTTGTCTTGTTGCCTCACGGTCATAAGCTGCCTCACGGCCACACTTCTCAATGAACCACTGGCAAGGGGACACACAGGGATGGTCTAAGAGCGCTCTTCTTATCTGACTGACCAGGAGGAGGAAGGAGAATCTTTCCCTGACCTTGAACAGCCCCTGATCTCTCACCTCCTACTACTTCTTCCCCGTTTTTTGCAAGGGGTGGGGTGGAGAGGGAAACCAGGGTCTTGCACATGCAAAGCAAATGCTGTTATCACTGAACTGCATTCCCAGCACTTTGTATTGATACAGTGTCTTACTAAGTGGCCCAGGCTGGCCTTGAACTTGTGATCCTCCTGCCTCAGCCTCCTGAGTAGCTAGGATCACAGGTGTGCACCATCATAGCAGGCTGACCTCAGCACTTTCAGGTTCACTGGTCAGAATGTGGTCCACAGCCCCTCCAGTTGCAAAGGAAGCTGGGACAGCTATAATCTGTGATCACACCGACTACCTGCGGGCCAGCGGGGACTTAACCAGGGTCTGTTAGCACAGCAGGCAATCAGTAGTTGTTTGGGTTCCCAGATTAGGGCTTATTTTTAAAAAATTCTTTACAGTACTGGGACTGCACCCAGGGGCACTCTACTGCTAAGCTGTATCCTCAGCCTTTTTTATTTTTTATTTTGAGGGTGCTGCTAAGTTGCCAAAGTTGGCCTTGAACTTGTGAATCTTCTGTCTTAGCCTCCTGGGCTGCTGGGCCTGCGCAGACCTGGAGAGCTCTAAGCTGAGAAAGCAGCCCCACTTTAGCGGGCCCTCAAACTCTGGAGACTGGAACAGCAGACAAGCACTGCAGCCTCCCGGTGCCCTCGCTCCAGCAGGTCCTGCTCTGTGGACAAAGTCTGCTGGAGCCTCAGGGGCAGAGCAGAAGGGGAGAACATGAGTCTTACAATGGTGGACATGTATGGTTTGCTTCCATGGCCTCCTTGACTCCTTTCCCAACAGAGTTCCCTTTGAAAATCTGCTGTCTCCAAATGCCACCCAACATGCTAGAGATAAGGGAAGCCTGGCTCAGGAACAAACTACGCGAGCCAGTCAGAACCAGTGGTGATGTTTTGCCAGGGAGGCTGGAGTTGAAGACTGTGCTTTTCCTTCTCACTCTGACAAGGTGTGAAGGATGGAATCACTGCAGCCACCCTGTGACCAGGAGGCAAGCGTCATCAGTAAAGGGAGCTAAGTTAGAATCTGGGGGCTGCAGTCATCACTGGAGTCTCCACATCAAGGTGGACATAAAGCCAGCTCTATTCCACTGCCCACCAAGGAACATTTTAGTTATACAGCAAAATAACACACACAGACTCACAAACATCACCTATAACAGCAGCTACCATGAATGCAGTCCTTCTATGAGCCAGGTCCTTTTCTTAGCACTTTAGATTTGTTAAGTATTAAGTGCCTCCTCTGTACCACTATTGTAGGTGCCAAAGATACAGCTCAAGCAGATGAAGAGATGCCAGGGAAATCAGACAGATGATTTGAGATGGGGTGGGCAAGGCTCACTGATCTGCTGTGGGCAGGGCACTTATATTAGTCAGCTTTCTGCCACTGTGACCAAATACCTGAGATAAACAAAAGGAAGAAAGGATTATTCTGGTTCACTGTTTCAGAGATTTCTGTCCGCAGCTGCTTGGATCTGTTGCTGGGCTGGTGGTGAGGCAGAGCATCAGGCAGCGGGTATGTGGTGGGAACCTCATGGTGGCAGGGAAACAGAGACAGAGGGAGGAAGGAGGGGGCAGGTCTCAATATCTCCTTCAAGACACGTCCCATGACCTATCTTCCTTGTACCAGACCCCACCTCTTTTTTTTTTTTTTTTTAAAGAGAGGGGGGGGGTAGATGGGGGAGGGAGAGGGAGAGAGAGAGAGATGAAGNGAAAGTCAGCAACAGCTCAGTGACTGTAGGTTAAGAATCTGTTTTTTTTCTTTTCTTTTTTTTTTTTTTTTAATTTTTTTAATATTTATTTTTCAGTTTTCGGCGGACACAACATCTTTCTTTGTATGTGGTGCTGAGGATCGAACCCGGGCCACACGCATGCCAGGCGAGCGCGCTACCGCTTGAGCCACATCCCCAGCCCCCAGACCCCACCTCTTAAAGGTTCCATCACCTCCCAACAATGCCACAGGCTGGTGACCAAGACTTAAGCATATGAGACTCTGGCAAACATTCCGGATCTAAATCGTAGCACTATCTACCTTGCGCTGGATGTGCACGTGAGCACCGCTGCTGAGAACGGGCAGGAAAGCAGGCAGGGTGCATTCCACCGTCCAGGCGGCGTTGGGCACGCAGTGGTTCTTGCCCCCAGCTCTACCTCAGAGGCACCAAGGGAGCTTTTAAAAAATACAGGTGTCTGTCCACACCCCATCCCCAGAGATTTTGTGTCAGCTGCTCTCGGATGGGACCCAGGGCCAAGGGTCTCTTAAAAATCTCTGTAGCTGATCCTAGAACAGCCAGCACTTAGGACACAATGAAGAGAGAGCAAAGCTACGAGGACCTGACACCAAGTCCTAGAAACTGTAAATGTGAGAGGGTGGCCGGGAGAGGAGAGCCAGACGTGAGTTGGAGCAGGATCCGCAGCAGGGAGGCAGGACAGCAGGTGTGACAGAGCCTGGGCAGTAGCTGTGGTATCAGTGGTCAACCAGGCTGGAGGCTGCTAAGAGGTGACATTATGGTATGACATTGTGCATGGTGACATACTGGTAGGAAGGGCCCTGGCAATCTTTGCTGGAGCTATTTCAGGGAAGCACTGTTCCCGGGAGCCTTGTTCACACTCCCCACCCCTGACCCCCAGGCTGCCCACTGACTGTCGTTCTGCTGGTCCTTGTCCTTCCATACCCCAAGCTGAATTCCTCCCTCCCCCTGCTGAGTTCCCACGGGTATATTGAACTTGGTCTGCTGGATTTTTAAGCCTCTGGGCATCTTTTGTGCTCCCTGGACTCTGGATAGTGCCCACCTAACCTTGTCCTTGCACATGGGTCAGGCTGGGAGAATAACAGCAGCAACGACAGCCCTGACAAGCCGACTCTGATAAGCTCTCTGTGTGCTAGGCTCAGGGAAACACACCGGCGTGTGCTGACTCGTGTGTGCGCACAACCCCACACCACAGGGACGACCACCATCCCACCTCACAGATGAAGAAGGACAAGTCAGGCAGCTGTTAGGTGGAGCAGCTGGGCCTCAAACCCTGACAGTCTGGCCACCACACTTTAGAAAAGAGGGGGGGCAGCTGCAAGGAGTGCATTGTGGATCACATGAGTGATGAGAGTCTCTCTGAAATTAATTCACACGGACAGAATTCTAGAAAGTCAGCAACAGCTCAGTGACTGTAGGTTAAGAATCTGTTTTTTTTCTTTTCTTTTTTTTTTTTTTTTAATTTTTTTAATATTTATTTTTTAGTTTTTTTTCGGCGGACACAACATCTTTGTTTGTATGTGGTGCTGAGGATCGAACCCGGGGCCACACGCATGCCAGGCGAGTGCGCTACCGCTTGAGCCACATCCCCAGCCCCTGTTTTTTTTCTTGATGTCTTCCCTACCTTATTGGGAGTTCGCACATACCCGGGACCATTTTAGAGCTCCCTCAGGAACCAAGATGGATGGAAATCTTAGAAATCTCATTAGGAAGGGCTGCAGCAAAGACTGTTCCATCTGCCCAGGAGCTATGAGCGGGGCCTCACCACGGTCATGAAAACCTGCACTTTCATATTTAATGCCAAAAAACCCGAGGATTGGTGTTTCTAATTGAAATCTTCCCTGGCATCCTGGAGGGGCCCTCATTTCCATGCAAAGAGAAAGGGGGGGTTTGCAGAAGGGCAAGAACAGCTGTTTACAGCTGTTACATTCCAACCGGCAAGACTCCCACAAAGGTCAGCGGTCCCAAGCGACTTGACCTGCTTACAAGTGTACACGCTTCCCCCTGGGGGAAATAGGAAGAATGAATTGGAATTATGCATCGAAATTTGAGGTATACGTTGTATTTTGTTTTAATCCAGCAATTTCTTTCTCTGGGAATCTATCCCTCAGGAAGATACCCCATCACACACTGGACACAGGGAGGCTCACGTTGCTGTAACACAGAACTGTGAACAGCCCAAATGTCTATCAGTGGAGGCACCATCTGGGTCTCTATTCTAGGGGGTGCAAGGCACTGTAATAAAGCAAGGCAGAGCTCCGGGTAATTTATGCAAGATGCCCGCAGTGAATGAGCGTAGCTCATGCCTAGCGAGAGCCTGCTGCATGCCAGCATGCAGAGCGCTCTACATGTGCTCACCCATCTGATTCTCATGACAGCCCAGGGAAGGAGGGACCAACACCATCCTCACTTTAAAACCAATGCAAAGAAGGTCAGAGAGGCTCAGACTCTTGCCCACTTTCAGCTAGAAAGCGATGACACTGCGATTCAAACCCAGGCAATCCAGCCTGACGGTTTATGCTCATTTACTCTAGGCCTCCACTTAAGAAGGGGGACAGAGGCAAGGTGCAGAACAGTTTGTATGTAGAGGGGATGGAGATCTAGTAAGTGTGTTTTGCAAGCTTCCAGAACTTTCTCTGTGATGGCAAGGAACTGCTCATAATTGCAAAGGGGAGAATGTCTGGGGGCTGGGATTCATTTTTAGTTTTAAAAGTAAGCATGTAAGGGAAAACTCTGGAGAGTTAAAATCACCCCCCCCCCCAAAAAAAAGCCTTCCCTTCTAGAATGCAGACTGAATGGGAGACTCACTAGCTCCATGGCTGGGGACCAGTCCCCACACTGGCTTTGCTCCAGGCCCGCGGACTGAAACACATACATCTTTCCAAAAAGCAGATTCCTCCAAGGTCTGGAGAGATGCTCACACCCCATCTTTTCTGGTACAGGGGATTGAATCAGGGGTGCTTTACTACATCCCAGCCCTTTTTATTTCTGAGACAGGGTCTCACTAAGTTGCTCAGGCTGGCCTCAAATTTGAGATCCTCCTGTCTCAGACTCCTGAGTTGCTGGGATTCCAGGCGTGAGCCTCTGTGCCTGTTCACACCCCATCTTGTGTTCATGTTCTCCTGGTGAAGCAGAGGCTGCGCTCACTCCGATGCTTAAGTTATAATGTTTTTATTTTGTTCCTTCATTTGGATGAAGTCATGTAAGTTATATCCTCATGTGATCACATGCTTGTAAATAGATGAAATTAAAAAAAAAAAATCAATGGGTTAATGGGTTAACGCCATCAATGCTTTTCTAACTTATCCTCAGAACTTGAAGATTTTTCCTGATGTGGCAGCTGCAGCAGAGTGGACAGAAGCAAAACTACCTGGACTTAGCCTTTCTATGTCTCAGTTTTCCCATTTGTAAAATAAAAATAATAATATGGCTTAACTCTTATATAGAGACTTAGAATATCCCCAGCACAGCCTGTAATCCCTTTCACCCCTACAAAAAAAAAAAAAAAAATCCCCTGGCACAGAGTGATATAATGTAATAATAATTAAAAATATTTTTGAGCAAACCAAATGTGGCCTTGCAATGACCTACTGTTCCCCTGGACTCGAGGGCCAAGGAGTTCAAGGTGGCTCCCCTTGAACAAGAGGGTCAAATCCCTCCTTCCCAGCAGCCCCAGAGTCTGAGGCAATGGGAGGTGGCCCTCTGAGTCTCCCTCTGAGTGGGGCCGGGAGTTGCTGCCTCCCGGAAGCACATACGGCTCGAGCATCTTGTTCCAATTCTGGGCTCAATCCCACTTGCTTCAAATGAGACTTTGAAATGTACAATTGGAAAGGGATGCTTCCTGGTGTGTGCGCACAGCCAGGCCCACCCAGGAGCTGCAGCATGCTGTGGAGGGGGGTGAGGTGATGGAGCCAGGCCATGGGCCCGAGAGGCGAGACAGGGGTGACCACTTCAGGGGAGGTTTAACTGGGGCATTACCACTGCTCCAGGCTGCCCTTGAAGGATCTCACTGGCTCTGGTCAAGTTCAGTATCAAGCCACAGGCACTGGTGTGGCTATATGGCTTATTTTAATACTGGAACTTTTTTTTTGGCAAATGGGTAGAGACCTGAACCCCCAGTTCAATCACATAGGTGATGCCATCGTGTAGGCAACACGCGGGCCCATTGTGGCTGCTGGGATCCCACTTTGGGATCTGCTCCTGACGCCATGCCACTGCCTGGGCCAGACTGATGGTTAAATATTTAATGTGTCCCCGTACAGGGATCGCTCCCGTGGCCAGGCCAAATCTCCTGCGTAGGAGATGGCGTCTTATCAGCATGGAGGAGTCTGACTTGCAAACTAATCCCAGCTAATTGCCACCGAAACCTGCTAACATCACATCTGTTGGGCCTGGAGATTAAATCAATATTTGACAATCTTGATTAAACAGAGTCAGGGAATCCTTGTAAAAGAACATCTGTTAAAGCCCTGTTCTTTCCAACTTGCTCTTGGGGGGCCAGGCCCAGGGTGTTTCCGGCTCTGCTTGTCCTCACCTGAGGATGATTTTGGACTAGAGGGGATGGGGTCAGCAGTGGAGGCCTCAGGAATACCATGGCCAGGAAGGTTTCTAGCAGGGGGACAGGAGGGGATGGGAGGGGAGGAGAAGGGACACGCACACGGCTGGGCCTTGTTCTCCTGGGTGGCACCCAGCTGCTGGCAGTGATCATCCATCACCATAACTGGCCCCTGATCCAGGTTCGCCAAGAGCCAGGCCTTGTGCAGAGCACATGACTCGAACACAACACGAACCCCTGAGCTCGAGATTTCTAATCACCCTCTGAGGGAGGTTACGGCTCCTCACAATGAAGAAACTAAGGTCCAGAAGGTCCACAGAGAGAATGAGAGGAAGAGCTGGGATCTGAACCCAGGCTGGGCTGCTCCAGGGCCTGCCCCATCTGAGAGCACAGCTGTCAGAACAGGGGACACACCGTGGCACTTATGGCGCCAAAAGCCCAGGCTGGAGGCTGCTCTGGTGGTGCGGTTCCTGGGCTTCCTCTAGCAAGGGCCGCCCCATGCAGCAAGCTCTAGCCTCACACCTGGCTCCTCTGAACCTGGCAGCCGCCCGAGGAGGTGGCCCCATGGATCTCTCCAGTTTATAGAAGGGAACACCGAGGCTCAGAGCAGCAGGTTACCTGCTGAAGGTCACCCAGTGAGGTGAAAGGCAGAAATGGGACTTGAGTTCAGGAATGTGGATCTACGGTCATCATAACCTCTGTCATCTCCAAAAAAGGAAAAAAGCAGGGACAGAGCCATGAACACAGTGGGGACCCAAGTACCCAGCCAGCCACCCCTTGGTGATTTAGGCAGAATCAGGCTCCTACTCCGTACAGGTTACCTGGGATCAAATTCTAGCCCCAATATGTACCAGAGAGAATGACAGTGACACCTCCCAGACTGTGAGAAGTCTCTGGTGAGGCAGTTGGCACAGTAAGTGGCACCTGACAAGCAAGTGATACATCTTTATTCCAGACTTTAAAAAAGCACCAACAGTGACAATGGCAGCTGCACTCACACTCTGATGGGTGAGCGGCGGGGGCTGGTCAAACACCCACACACCTGCCAGACACCATCTCTGCTCTGTTCCCAGCACCCAGAACAGTGCCCAGGTCAGGGTGAGTCCTTCCCAAGTAATTTCTGAATCCATGAAAACAAACAAACAAACCTACCCAGGCCAAGTGTGGAGGCACACCCTGTAATCTCAGCTACTTGGGAGGCTGAGGCAGGAGGAAAGTTCAAGGCCAGCCTCAGCAACTTAGTGAGACCCTGTCTCAAAATAAAATAGAAAAGGGTCTGAGGAGGGAGCTCAGTGGTAGAGTGAACCTGGATTCAAGACCAGCACCAAGGAAGGAAGGAAGAAAAAAGAAAAGGAAGATCCAACCCAGTCGAGTAACCAATTAGCCAGTCAACTAGCCCAGGCCAAGCAGCCTCGACCTGGTCCCTGTTACCTCTCCCGGAGTCCAGGTTCCCAACATCTGCAGGGAGGGGGGAAGCTGAGGAACTGGCAGAGACTACTTGGCGGTGGGGTGGATGAAGCAGATACTAAACCATCCACTAAACAAAACAATCACTGGCATGAGAGGCAGGCATTGTTCTAGCCCCCAATTTACTCCAGGGAGAACTCACGAAGTGCCTGGTCCAGTCTCACCCTGATCCTGAAGCAGAATCTTACAGGGAACTGGCTGCTTTAATCAGAGAACAAACTCAGCCCACGAAGTAATTCAAAACAATGGCACAATCTTTCACACTAAAATGTAAAAAGAATATTAAGTGACATATTTGAATCTCTTCACCTCCCTTTCCTTCCTCCATATTTAGGTCAACGGGAGGAATGATCTGCAAGGCTAATGGTGGTTCTCCTTGGGCAGGGTGCGAGAGTGTGACTTCAGATCCATTCTCCACCCTGAGCCTCCCAAACTTCCCCCAACACCTCCCTTCCACTGAGGCAAAGCACAGCCTATGCTCTTTCTTAAAAATGGTTCTTTTCAACATCTCAGGTAGGAAAGCCTTCATAATACCAGTGTTGGATTCATTCTGTTTTTTTCTAACATTCATTAAACAAAGCGCATAAGGAGTAGCATTTGTAAAGCTTGCCTGTGTCAATGAAAATGATCGTTAGGACCAGAAACGACCTCAGCCAGGACACATCTCCCAGACTCAAGGCTAAGCCAGAAGCCAGAGACAGCCAAGTACACTGCTTCTGGTTCTGTTCACAGGAAGCTCAAAACCATGTCACTCAGAGGTGCTCACAAACGGGAAGAGACCAGCAAATGGTGACCACAGATGCCTGAAGAGCAGTGGGTTCGGGAGGCAGTCCTGGGGCTCTGGGTGGTGAGGTGGTTGTGAATTTCTCCACCTGGGCTGATGTGGGCACTTGCTCTGTCATTCTTCACTAAATGGCATGTAGCTGTCCCTGAGTATCCATAGAGATGGGTTCTAGGGCCCTTGAGGACACTGAAATCTGCAGCTGCTCAGTCCCTTATACAGAAAGCCGCATCTGGCCTGTGCTCAAGCTCCTTGCCCTTTAAACCACCTCCCGATTACTCGCAATACCTAGCAATATGGGAGCTATTAGATTGTGGTATTGTGTTTTTTGTTTTTTTTTAAATATTTTTTTAGATGTTGATGGACCTTTATTTTATTCATGTATTTATATATGGTGCTGAGAAACGAACCCAGGGCCTCACACATGCTAGGCAAGTGCTCTAGCACCGAGCCACAACTCCAGCCCATTGGTATTGTGTTTTTTATTAGGAATAACAGCAAGAAAAAAACTACATGTTCAGCACAGAATTTTTTTTTTCAAATATTTTTGTTCCATGGTCAATGCAGAACCCACAGACACAGAAGGCTGAGTATATACATTTTACACATTTCTTGATTAACTATGTTACATTTCACAGTAATTTCCCCCCCACAGTAAGTTTTAAAGTCTTTTGTATTGTGCAGGTTACTTAGATAGGTACTTAAAAAAAATACATATGTGGGGCTGGGGCTATAGCTCAGTGGTAAAGTGCTTGCCTTGAATGTGTGAGGCACTGGGTTCGATCCTCAGCACCACATAAAAATAACTAAAGATACTGTATGTTCATCTACAACTAAATAAATATTTTTAAAAAATACATATATATATTTTAAGAGTCTCAGCTGTGTGATCACCCTCTTTGAAGCCCAGAGGATGAGTTTTGTGGACCTGGCGTGTGCACCGCCTCACCCCCCTCTCCTGGCAGGGGGTTCGTTTCTCTCCTGCACAGGGCTTCCACTCCCACACCTGCAGGGACACTCCACCTGCCTGAGCACCAGCCCCCTGGGCATGCTGGGAAGGTGCATTCTCTCAGCCAGGAGCAGGCAGGGAGAGCAGGGCTGCACCCACAGAGGTAGCCTCAGGGCAGCTCACCACAGGACAGCTGGGGACAGAGGGGAAAGAGCTGCCATTCACCTGTCAGGCAGAAGAGACAGGTGGGCAGAAGGGCTGGGGGCCAGGCCACTGGAATGTGCATCCCAGCTCTGTCCTTGCAGCAATGTCACAGAAGGTTCTAGAGGAGCCTAGTTCTGATCCTCGACTGGATGTAAAAAGCCTCTTCTTAGGCCTGCAGGACTGGCTGGCAGATGGTGCTGTTTGTACAACTCCATAATCAAACACCCCACCCTGGACCACACATAGGACAGGTACACAGGCCCTCAGGAGAACAGGGGCATGGCATTCCTACAGCACGAAGGAGATCAAGACACTGGCAAATCAGCCTCTCTCCCAGGACAACAGACTTAAACTGCTCCCAGTTGGTGGAACCTTTCTAGAGGCAATTTGGCAATAGTGTTAAAAAATGTTCCTACCCTTTGAACCAGTAATGCTACTTCTGGGAATTGATCCCAAAGAAATAATTACAGATGAGGAAAAAATAATTTCATGGGGGGCTGGGGCTGGGGCTCAGTGGCAGAGTGCTTGCCTCGCACGTGTGAAGTACTGGGTTCGATCCTCGGCACCACAAAAAAATAAACAAAGGTATTGTGTCCACCTACAACTAAATACACACACACACGAAATAAAATAAATAAGAACATTTAAAAATATGATTTCATGGCATTGGATATAAAGTACAACAGAACAACACAACAGAACCATCTCCCACGAATGGCACCAGGGGCCTGGGGAGAGTGCATGTCCCACGTCTGTGAACCACAACACACATGTGCAGATGCAGACACAGTCACAGCAAAAAGGCTGCAAAGAAATACTCTCAAATTTGGTGCTGGGATGACCAGGGATTTCTGAAAGTGTGTTCTTTATACCTTCCTGTATCTTTTCAAATTACTTTCAATAAATGTGTTTTCATACTCAGGCACACAATGAAGGTTCCACTGATTCTACTCACTGAACAGTTCTGAAATCTTACTATGGAATAAAAAGAGGGGGGCAGTGTTTAAATCAAGCCCTGAGGATGAGAAACTGGCCACACAGAGGAACACTGGTGGGGGGAGGAGATACACAAACAGCAGGTGCAAAGGTCCTGGGGGTTTAGGAACCAGAAGTTTACAGGCTTAGGAGGGCCATGGCCCCACTTGGCTGCCATGGACATAACCTACCCAATGAGGGGCAAAGAGTCCTATTTGGAGGCTGGAAATTTGTCCTATATGTCCCTGCGGGAGACAAGAGTAGCCTGGCCCTGAGTAGGGATGGTGCCAACGCAGAGAAGGGAAGGTGCTAGCCACAGAGATGTGTCCGTTGCTCTGGCTCTGCCCTCACGGTTCAGACCAGAGTGGGAGAGAGGGATAAGTGAGCCGCTTCAGGCCAGTAAGTTGGGCTCTAATGGTCAGCTGGTAGGGCTGGGTTTGGTTTTAAGAAAATCAGACAATTTTCCAAACAAAAGCCAGCCTCGGCCCTCCTCCAGATGGAATGTATGTCGAAGAAGTCCTTCCTGCCCAGGTCCCTCTACTCTCACTAGTGCTCCTCAGCGGACTCCAGGGCAGGGGGCATCACTCCCAAGGGCAGATGAGGCCACAATGCAGACAGCAAGGGCATTCCTTCATGTGGGAACCAGAACTTGGCCCTCAGAGTGTGACTCTGGCACCCTCCACTGGCCTGGGCGTGCTGGGGAGGGAATCCAAGGCCACTCTCCTCTCCTTCCTTGAGTGAAGTCCAAATCTGTTGGAGCAGCGGGATGCCCATCCAGAAAGCTTGCTTTCCCAGATTCCTTTGCAGCTATGGCTAGCTATGTGCTCAATTCTGGCCAAAGAAAGGTAAATGAAAGTCTGTTGGGAGCAAGGGAAGAAGCCTCTGGCAAAGCTGCTGCTTACCTAATAGAGGGGAGCAGTGTCAGCTGGCATGCCTCTGCACCCCTCTCCTTGTATCTGGCTGTGAATGCCATTATTGGAAGGCATGGCAGCCATCTTGTGAGCATGGGCTGAAAGTCACATGCTGAGAACAGAAGGTGAGGAGACAGGAACGGAAGGGGCCCATGCCCTCCCACAGCAGCCCTGCCCAGCCTGCCTGCGCTCCCTTTCCTTCCTAGGTACAACAGGCTGATTGTCTCGCTCACGCCTCTGCTCGCTGGGATTCGGTTACATGTAGCGGAGTGCAATCTTGACTGACAGTGGTCCCACCATGCTCTCGCTCTCATTTTATAGAAACTGAAGCTCTGTAGGGAGGCCACCAGCTAAGGTCACATACAGGCCGGAAGGAAGGCTGGAAGGTGATCCTGTATTCCTAAGCACTTCACGGCAGCACCAGAATCTTAACTGCCAACGCTGGCTTGTAGAACCTGGGTGTCCTCCTGCTTCTCCATGAGTTGCCTGTTTGTCCATCTCCCCTTCCCCACAGAGCACCAGCTTCTCAGAGTGTGGACTCTGCTCGCTCCCGTCCCCTGGAACCCACAGCAAGTGCCCACACACCCACTGAATGAGTCAGGAGTGGACCCAGGAAGGCTCTGCTACTCCCCTGGAAAGACAGACACAACACTGGCTTCCCAGCAGGACATGCAGGTCCACAAGGGAGCAAAGCCCAAGGCCCACGGTCCCGGCAGAGTCCGGCAAATCTGTCCTAAAAACTCCCCTGTGACTGATTGGGGGTCACCAACTCTAGATGACTTTTTTTTTTTTTTTTTTAACTTAGGTCTCGGGACAATTTCCCTACCCAGAGCAAGCACCTCCCAGGACTTCCAAACACTCCCCAAAGGCTCTGCAGATGGAGCAGCTGCTCCCTTGCTGGTGCTGAGCCTATGGGAACGAGCCACTGCCTGCTCTTGGCTCTCTTCCTCTCTGTGACTCCCCTGTGATATACCCACCTGTGAACCCCCAAGTCTGGACCATTCAGAGGACTCTCACCCATCTGCCTAGTGACAGGGTTTGGCTGTCCGATGTGGAAAGGCCATCTCCCTGGCATTTCTGTTGGGTGCTTTGTGTGGACACACTGTCCTCCCCCACAGGTGGCAGGCAAATAGGCGTGGCCTGCCCCACAGCAGACCAAGGCCTGCACCTGTATTAACACCGACTCAAACATCCTTCAAGATGGGCTTTGATGGTCCCCCGTTTTACATACGAGAAAGTGAGGCACAGAAGAAGAGTAATCTACTTAAGTAACATGCACACAGCCACAGCTGGTGAGTAGCAATAGTGGGTTCAAATCCTGCAGGCTTTCTGGCCTTGCACGATGAATAAAGGCACAGCCCACCATGGCAGGAAGATAGTCCTGGAGTCAGGTTTGACAAGGAGGGAAAGCTTAGTTCCTGATCCAGAGCAAACACTCTCACCGGCTCCCTATGGTATTCTAACTATCTTGCCCTTTGTGCATCTGTCAATATCAAGGCTGAAAAAGCCACTGTTTTCCTAGTTAAGAACCCTGCAGGGAGAAGCTTCTGGAAAGCTTCCTAATAGAGGAATACTACTGTCCTGCCTATGACTGTGAGAAGTTGTGATACCTGAAGCCATAGCAGCCATCTTGTAGTCATGAGGAAAGGACAAGATGACTTCAGAAGCACAGACCTGGGGACCTGACATAAGGAGCTGCTGAACCAATCCTGGAACTATCTTCTTTCTTGGCTTCTAGCTAAAAAAAATGCCACAGTGAGTTGAGCTTTCTGCAACAGGAAATCAGAAAGGACAGCAGCTTTACCTGCATCTAAATTACCACTAGAATGGGAGCTCCTTTGAGGGCTGGGATCAAAGCAGCTTTGTCCACTGCTGTCCCTCAGCACTAGCACAGTGACTGTCACAGCAGGCTCTCAGTCAACATCTGGTGGGTAAGTTCAATTTATATACTTTAAATCCCCTGAGATCATATACAAAGTCACTAGAGTGTGGCACCAGGACCTCAGTGCCAGCAACACTTCCTCTACTCTAAACGAAGGCATTTTACCCAGAGTCTCAGTTTCCTCAAATGTACTGACCTCCAGGCTTCACTAATCATACACAAGGACCCTCAGCACGGACCTGGAGTGACACTGGGGAGGCCTGTTAGCTGCCGTCACCACAGCCTCTCACCGTTTCCTTGCCTGCAAATGGTGACCATTGTGTAGTTGCTTGATGGCCTCTAGCAGGTAAGAGAGAAAGCGTGGAGCGCAAGGCGCTGGGCGGGCTGGTGCGCAGTCCTCGCTTTCATGCAGGACACAGCAGCAGTTCAAGGCACAGGATTTGAACCCCAGCTCTGCTGGGGGGCCTTGGACAAGTCACTGATCAAGCTGTCCCTAAGTGACCTCATCTGTAAAATGGAAATGAGACACTCCTCCACGGGGTTGTGGTGAAGATGAAATGAGGTGACGTGATGCTCCGAGGACAGAGCCTGGCCTGGTAACCACCCCGACGCCTTAGCCGCTATTCCTCCAACTCTATTACGTGGACTCCTGGTGTGTCAACCCCTCCATGTGTGATCTCTGGCAAGTCACTTGCTGCTCTGGGGTGAGTGTGCCTACCTCAAAGGATTGTCATGAGAACTACGTTAACGTGTATAAAGGAGCTGAAACAAGGCCTGCCTTCTAAGAAGGGCCAGGCTCGTGTCGGGGAGCTCCGTGGCTTCTGGCCAGGGGTCTCCTGGGCAACTGAGCTTCTACGCTTCTGCCCAGCCCTTACACTGCTGTTGGGCTCCCTCATTTACATATCTGGCACTATACCTCTCCCCCTGCTGCCCCAGCCTCTAGGAAGCCGCCCCTCCACTTGCCCAATGCCCACTCGAGTCTACAGCTGCCTGCAGACGCCGCCTTGTGCTGCTCAGTGCTGGAAAGCTCCCCTGGCGTCTCTCCTGGTGCAGAACATGGCTCTCTAGGGAGCTCTCTAGGCAAGCAGGGGGCTCTGTCTGCTGGTACAGTGTCCTTGGCAGGGACTCCTTAGCCCAGGGTACAACCTAGCCCAAAGGCCACAGCAAAAGTCAGTGTCTGCTCTGAGCATGGACTGGGGAGTGGGTTTCTTCAGCAAAGGAAGAGCTGGTAGCCATGGAGGCCTACACAACAGCAGGGCCTCGAAGCTGGCAGCCAATGCCCAAACCTGCCTCAAGTTACCCTAGCAAGGGGCCAGGATGTCAGGGGTGGTGCTTATCACTAAATTATGTACCCGACAGGCCATTTAAGCCTTCTGTTTTTTCTCATCTATAAAATAGGGATCAAGCTCCCTGTTTGATCCATTATCTGTCCTCCCACTGTAGGAACCACATTTCTCAGGATTCCTGCTTAGTTTCAGCAAATTCTGGAAGGTCATCCCTCAGGCCCTCCACCATGGACAGCGTCTGCTGCTGAGGGCTGTGGGCTGTGGGCTGTGTTCCTGCAGCTCTGGCTGCTCATTTAGGGGCTTCCTCTTTGCACCTTTCTGTTTCTCTGTTCCTCCATCTGTTTAACCAAATTGTTTAAACTCAATTCCCTCCACCTAAAACACCTAGAATGGATTCTGCCTTCCCAACAGGTACACTGCCCCACTGGTACCGGGGATTGAACTCAGGGATGCTTAACCACTGAGCCACACTCCCAGCTCCTCACACTCTGTGTGTGTGTGTGTGGTGCTGGGGATTGAACCCAGGGCCTTGTGCATGTGAGGCAAGCACTCTACCAACTGAGCTATAACCCCAGCCCCCCAGCCCTTTTTATATTTTATTTAGAGACAGGGTCTTACTAAGTTGCTTAGGGCCTCACTAACTTGCCGAGGCTGGCTTTGAACTCACAATCCTCCTGCCTCAGTCACTGGAATTACAGGCATGCACCACTGCGCTGGGCTTTTCATATACTTTTAATTTTTTTTTTAAAGAAACAAATCACTTTTTTAAAAATATTTGTTTTAGTTGTAAATGGAGCTTTATCTAATTATTTATATGTGGTGCTGAGAATCAAACCCAGTGCCTCACACATGTGAGGCAAGCACTGTACCACTGAGCCATAACCCCAGCCCCACACATCACTTTTTAAAATATACATATATTTAAAAAATATTTTTTAGTTGTTGATGGACCTTTATTTTATTTATTTGTATATGGTGCTGAGACTCTAATTCAGTGCCTCACACATGTTAGGCAAGCATGCTACCACTGAGCCACAACTCTAGCCCCTTTAAAATATATATTTTTTTAGGTGTAGACAGACATAATATTTTAATTTTAATTAATTAATTAATTAGTATCTTTATTTTTATTTGTTTTTATTTTTTATGTGGTGCTGAGGATGGAACCCAGGGCTTCACACATGCTAGGCAAGCACTCTACAACTCAAGCCCCACACATCACATTTTATTTTATTTTATTTTTTTTAGTTATAAATGGACACAATACCTCTATTTTGTTTATTTCATTTTTATGTGGTGCTGAGAATCAAACCCAGTGCCCCACACATTCGAGGCAAGTGCTCTACTGCTGAGCCACAATCACATTTTTTAAAATTAAAAAGCACACCCAAACATGGGGAAAGCATACCATGCTTCACATTTTTTAAAATTAAAAAGCACCTACATAGACATGCATACCCATCACCCCACCCAAACATGGAGAAAGCATGCCATGCCCAAGCTCCATGTGTCTTTTTACAACTCTGACTCTCCCATCTCTCCATGGTTTCTAAGAACAGGCCCAAATGCCTCCATAAGTGACATTCTGGTGTGAATTAAGAGAGGATAAAATATTTGGATATTTAGACAAGTTTTAAATGGTCACTATCATCAGTGATCGTAAGTGCTAACACTTTCCCAGCACATACATAAGAGGCATGGTCTTAGCACTTCACATTTTTTACCCCTGTTAGATCCTCATTATTCCTCATGCTATTATCACTTCCATTTTGTATTTAAGGAAGCTGTGGGGCTCAGGCCACTTGCCTTAAATGGCAGGGTCAGAACTGGAACCCAGATCATCCAACTCCAGAATTTGACCTCGGTGACTGTGTCCTCCCCATCTCTGCATTTCTGACTGGGTCCCTCCTGGAAAGGTGAGCCTAGAACTCACCAGACTAATCATTAGTGCATTAAAACATTTTACATCCATCAGGTGCAAATTAAGAAGCAGGACTGGGGCTGGGGTTGTGGCTCAGCGGTAGAGTGCTCGCTTCGCACGTACATGCAAGGCCCTGGGTTCGAACCTCAGCACCACATAAAAATAAATAAACAAATAAAATAAAGTTATTAAAAAAAAAAAGAAGAAGCAGGGTAACAGCAAAGTGAGGACCAAATGAGGGAGATGGGCCCTCCTATGATCTGCAAGGAGCACGGGCCAGGGCAGCCTCGTGGGCAGAAGCCTGACCATCCATGGACACGCTATGACCTTGGGTATAAATCCCTCGGGTTCACACCCAGGAAAGAGGAGTGTCACTGCAGCTCTGTTGCAGTGGCTGGATGCACCCAGAACCACGTGGCTAGCTCTCAAACACATGCTATTTGGTGAAAACCAGAAGAATCATGTGATATGGAGCCTAAACCATCTCTGAAAGTCGACTCTTCACTCAAGCCTCAACATATATTTTGCAAGGATATGTACAAAGCTCTAACCACAGCACAAACACAAGAGGAGCAAGGGACAAAGGAGGGATGAAGACTGAAGAAGGAAAATAAACACCCACCCAGCAACAAGGGGAGGCGATGCACACTCGCTTTCCCCCTCTACCTCCAGCCATGTCATCTTTGGCTGCCAGACCCACTTGCCCCTCTTCTGGGGACAAGCGAGGGTAGAAGAGGTAGGAACCAGACAGTCACTCTACTACTAAAACAAAACACCACACTTCTTTGTTCTCAAATGCCACAAAATCTGTTGGTCCAGATTCAACTGGTTAACTCAGTAAGCACTGGGCAGGGACCGGGCTTCAGAGGCCTCTTCCACTGTGGTGGGCATCTGGTGGTCTACTCAATGCCCACTTCCCCTTCCCCAGTTCCTGGAAGATGGATTCCAATTGGTCAAAGGCAACCAGTGGGGCGTTCCTGGGTGGGGCCACATGACCTAAGCTGGACCAATTGGAGCCTGAAAGGAAGTATTTAAACCCAGGGGGGAGGAGCTTCGCTTCCCTTTTCTCTTCCTCTCTTGCTCTATCTCCCCCCCTTCTCCCCCACCCCCACATTAACCCTTCTGTCTGTCCCTCTCCTGATGCCCACAGACAAGAAAGCAAGTGGCCTTAGATGTCACTTGGGGGCCAAGTGTCGTGTACAGAAGCCTTAGGAGGAAGTTAAAGCTGAGTACCTGAGTCCTTGACAGAAGTGACAAGCTGCTGATCCTACCCCAACTGATGCCACCCACCCCGGACTGCCAAAACATACTAAATGTCCCTGCTGTTTGGCCAGATAGCACCAGGGTTTCTTGAAACTGAAGGCATCCTAACGGAGACCCACACTGGAGCAGGCCTTTTTTTTTTGGTCAAACAAGGGGAAATTTCTGCAAGAAACAAACGGCATCAGAGGCAGGAACGGGAAGGGCCAATTAATCCCTAGGTAAAGACAGTGTCTACAGGTCTCACCACCCACCCAGAGGCCATGAGGACAGTCGTTGCACAGTCCTCTGTGCAGGAGGCTCAGGACACCCTCGGCAGTGGGTTACTGCGTGTGACTTGGTCTTCCTCGCCCTTTACAGCAGCCACCTGCAGCCAGCTGCCTCCGTTCCGTTTCTCCTGACAACAGCAGGGGGCTAATCCCCAGCTGGCTGGAGCTGAGGACGAGATCGGGACCAGAAAGCCCGGCCCGGCTCTCCCGCAGCTGCTTTGTTCCTGAATCAAAGGTCGAACTTCTGGATCTGGGCTACTGCTGGGAGCTCTGAAATGACACATGGCCTGAGGACCTCAGCGAGGGGACCTCCAGGCTACAGTGCACCGTCACTCTGTCAGAATAAAGGGCAAGTGAGATGTGGGGAGACAAAGGAGCACGCACTCTGCAGTCAGCCCGCCCAGGGTCCAATCACTGCTTACCCAGAGACAGCTCTGCGCAAGTGGCCGAGGGACAGCACGGGATTGCCTGGTCCATAAAGCACGTTCCTCACAGAACTGCCACATTACTAGGAAGGAAGTGCTCAGCACAGGGCCGCTGGCACACAGCTATTTCATTAGCACTATTATTTGCTCGGTATATATCTACTTATTTAATTGTTGAAGTACAATTACAGTAAATTGTGCCCGTTTTGAGTATACATTCAATCGATTTTGACACATCTGCAGTCATGTGTAATCCACGTGCCAACTGTGCTCCTAGTTCCTTACCCCCAGGCTCTTCTTTCAGGTTCCTCAGCTCACAGAAGGGTCCCCCAGGCACACCTGTGTGAGGCCTCCTGGTGGCCACGGGTCCATGATCTGGAGGCTGGAGCCAAGGCACTTTCCCTGCACAACAAGCTGTGGTGTGGCTAAACTCAAGTGGAGGGCAGGCCATTCAGGATCCTAGGAGTTATCCCTGATCCTGTTTTGGGGACTGGTCTATGGTCCCCCTACAGGTACTCCTGTTGCTTGACTTTTCCCTGCACTCGGGGTCCCTAGCTGCGCCTCTCTCTCACCTGATTCTCTGATTCCAATCTTAGTGCAGTGTTTTGTCCAGGTCCCTGCCAAGCCTGAAACTCTCCATGGCTGGCCTCAGGGTCAAGTCCAACTTCCTGCCTTTGGCCATCAAGGCCTGTGCTCTGTTTGCCCTGCCCTCCCAGCCTGTTCCCTATCTAACTGGCAACTTTTTCAAATGAAATTTTTATTGAGATGATTGTAAGACACATGGAGTTACAGGACACAGAAGAGAGAGATAACATACACTTGACCCAGTTTGGCAAATGCTAACATTGTGTAAAACTCTAGTGTAACATCAACACAGATACTGACAGCGACACAATCTACTGATTTTATTCAGATTTTCTATGCTTGTGTATATCCTATGCAAATTCACCACAGTAGGTTTGTGTATTTACCACAACTGAGACTGGAACAGGGGCCGGGGATGCAGCTCACTTACAGAGCACTTGCCCAGTGTGCACAGAGCCCCAGGTTCCATCCACAGCACACGCAAAAAAAACAAACCAAAAAACAGCTCTATCACTGCACAGATCCCTTATGTTGCTTTTTTGCAACCACACCCACCTCCCTTCAATCCCGTTCCTAACCAGGGACAACCAGCAAGCTGTACTCCATTTGTATAATTCTACATTTAGAAACTGTTAGACAGACGGAATCACACTGTAACTGGTTCAGATTGGCTTTTCTCACTCAGCATAATCTCCTTGAGGTTGGTCCAAACTGCTCTGCATATCAATACTTTGTTCCCTTTTATTGCCATTAGCACTCCATGATCCGGACACTCCACAATTTATCTAACAATTCATCTGCTACCGGGTAGGTGGGCTGTTTCCAGTTTGGGGCTACGAACAATGGTGTACAACAATGGTGTACGGGTTTTGTTTGATCATTAAGCCTAATTTCTCTGGGATAAATGTCCAAGGGTGCACTGGCTGGTTATGGATGGCTTGTGCAGCTATCCATTAGGTTTTGAAGAAACCATCTATCTGTTTTCCAGAGTGGTTCAGCATTTCACATTTCCACCTGCAGTGTCTTGAGAGATCTAGGCACTCTGTATCTTTGCTGCTGGTAACTCCAGTTCATTCGCTCTATAAAGATTTACTGATTAATATTTTTAAAATGATTTACTGAGCAGATGCTATGTGCCAGGTCCTGGTCTAGATGCTGGGATATAGCAATGAAAGAGATGCACAAGTCATATGATCAACGGGAGCTTACAGGCTTGAGGGTATGGACAGGTACACACAAGGCAACTGATCCACACTGGTAAGTGCTGAGAGTGATGTGGTAAGGAGGGGCCATGGGCTCGCAGGAGGCAAGCAGAGTGATTATGCAGCCAGACAGGTTGGGTTCGAATCCTAGGTCTACTTCTACCTGTGTGGCTTACGCAAGAGACCTGACTTATCTGTGTCTCAGTTTCCCCAGCAGCTAGGTGGTACCTAGCCCCTAGGATTGTCGGGAGGATTAAGTGAGTCAATACCTATAACCCATGGCAGCAAGGGGCCGGCCTGGCGAGGGAGTCCAGCTGCCCTCAGGCACCCAGGGGGCACTGCTAAGAAGCCACCGCTATAAGCTCAGTGGCTTTCCCAAGACACACGCGACATACCCAAGCACCCTGAAGGGAAGGCCCCTCCCTGCAGGGCCAGAGCCTAGCTTGCTGAGGAGGCAGCCACGGGCACAGCAGAAGAAGGAAAGCCAAGTCCTCCACTTACCCACAACAGGCAGAGGTTGCTCGGGCAGAGGAGGTGCCACAGCACAGGACCAGAGGGCTGCTCAGGGCACCGGGGCCTCTGCACACCCTGGGGATTCAACTGCATTCCCAGGCTGGCGGGTGCTGGCAGGCTCCTGTGGGCCTTCCTTGAATGCGGGAGGCACAGGGTCTTGGCCCACACAGGAGCCGTTTCCTGTGTGGTGCTCAGGAGACAAAAGTAAGCTGGAAACTCCCTCCTGGCTTGCTCCACCTCTCTCCAGGGCTTGGCCCACAAGAGGGAACCGAGAGAAGCAAATTAGTTGGCATTTTACAAAAGAAATAGGGAAATGAGGGGAAGGGGTGGGCAGTTGGCAGCTTCAGGCCTGGGAGGAAACAAGGCCCTCTCTGGGGGAGTGGGCCGGGGTCCCTTCTCTGAGAGGAAGGGACTGTGAGTCACAGCAGGCTGGAGGAGTTCTGAGAGGCAGCACTGTTGGGACCTGTTTTGCAGGCCTCCCTCCAGGTGGCTTGGGGTGGATCAGCAAGCTGCTTTCCTAGACTGGATTGATAAGTCTGGAACCAGGGCACCTCCTTTTTCCTTTACCAAAATCTAAGGCCGCAGAAAAGTGGTCAGATGTCAGCATGAAGCTTCAAGGTGCCATGTGGCGGGTCTGGAGGGGTGTCTCTGACCCTGACCCAGTACAAGCTGTCCTAGGGAGGAAGGGAGTCAGGACATCAGGCCTTGAGAGTGTACACAGGAGTTGAAATGAAACTATCACTTCTCTCCTCAAAGTCCTTCTGTGGCTCCCAAGGGCTTTGGGAACAAAGTCCAAATTTCTCATTATGGTTCACCAGGCCCAGTGTGGCCAATCTTGTGGTTCTGATACCCCTTCCCTTTCTTCTCTCTGTTGGGGGTCACATGGCTTGTTTTTCCTTTCTACCCCAGGGCCTTTGAGCAGACTATTCTAGGTGCTGGAACACTCTGGCCTCCAGCCCATCCCTGCTGGAGTTGCTGTTCACCCTTCAGGGGTAAGCACACAGCCTACTTCTTCAGAAAAGCCTTCTCAGACCCTATCCCCACCCAGCCTGGAAGAAGATCCCACGCCTTTCTTTCTCAAGGCACTCTATACTTTTTCCTTCTGGCTTAATTACCCCAGGTAAATTATGTGTTTATTTCAGTGATTATTTGGTATCCACCCCCCACCCCAAGTGACAAGGGCCATGAAGTCAGAAGGATGGTAATGCTAGTATTACTTTTAACAACAGCTCAGTTTATTAAACACCCACAGTGTTTTACAGCATGATCTCCACTCCCTACAGGAGCTTCAGGACGTCAACAATGTTGTTATTCCCATTTTACAGATGGCGATGCCCATGGCACCAGGCACTCAGTAAACTGTTAGTTGGCGGGAGGGCGCACCCAGATGTTTGGGTTGCATTTCCAACATCCCTTTGCCTTAATGCCCACCGGGGACAGTAGCCCAGGTTGGCAGAACATTTTGGCACACTCGGGGTGAAAGCCAGAGGCACTCTCACAGTCCCAACTCTCCCCAATCCCGGAAGACACCAATTTAACACATGCAGACCGCACAGCTGTTTTGTGTCGGGTGTGGCCTGAGCACTAGCCAGGCAGGGCCACACATTCCCACCATGCACGTCTACCGGGGAAGTGGCCACAAAGTTCTCTTTGGAACTGCTGCCACTGGCCATCTGTCACATTGCAGGGCCCCTCACTGCTGAGCCCCCACCTCTTCCTCATGGACCCCCTTATTCTGGTCTCCCACATCCTCATGGTGTCCTCTTCCCAGCCTCTTTGACAGATTCCTCACCATCTGTTTATTAAACATCTCCATTCACACCCCTACTGGGTGGAGGTCCTGGGCCCCTGGCTTCCAATGCCTTGCCTTTGTTGAGGACCCATCCATTTCCCTCTCTAGCCAGGACTGCTGCCCTCAACCCTAGACTTGTAAGTCCACCTGTCCTCCCCATCTCTCCTGGCTGCCGAGCACTTATCTTGCACTGATCAGAGCCAGGGCTGCATTCTGGATCCTTCACACCCGCCTATGCAGCTCCTTGTAAGACTCGGCCCTGATGTTCCTAAACTCCACACCCCCAACCATCCATCTGGAGTTCAGGCCAAAACCTCAAGGTCACCTTGGGCTGTCTCTCTCAATCCCACATCCAGGCCAGTAAGATGCATTGTTGGCCCCACCTTCAAGATATAAGTGGGATCTGCTCCCCACTCCCACCATCTGCAGCTTGGACCATGGGCCACAGAAGGTGCTCCTGACCCAATTTTCTGGCTCCCACTCCTGTCCCCATATACAGCCAGAGGGACTCTATTAATATGTGGGTCAGATCACACCCCTCCTCTGCTCAGAACCCTCCCACTAGCCAGCCAGGGAAAAGGCCCTCCAAGGCCTCACTTGGAACTCTGACCTCATCTCCTCCAGTCCTCTTTTTATTTTTGAGGTGGGTGTGTAATGGTACCTCATTGTGATTATCATTTGCATTTTCATAATGATGACTAAGCTTGGTGAGGTATTTACTTTAAATAATAATAATACTAATAATAACAACACATTGTCAGCATTTACACTGACTATGAGCCAGGAACCAAGCTAAGGGCTTAACTTACAGCTGCACGATCCCTTTCCAAACCTCCAGGGCCAGATGTATTTTGGAATTCTGAGTAATCTGATTAGAAAGTCTGGTAAGCCATGCCATCATTCCTACAGCGACAACATGTCAGTGTGGATCACAGTCCACCTGGGATCAGGGCTCTGAAGGAAGTCCCCAAGTGCCACTGTATGACTTAGGTGGCATCGGCTCCCCTACTTTACCGTTGGAGCAACTGAGACACAGGAAGGCTATGTGTTTTGGCACAGAGCTGGAAGTGGAGGGCTGGGATTCTTCATGACTGTCTACCCTGGGTCTTAGGACAGCTGACAGGGATTACAGTATTTCTCCTTCTCTGCAGGGGATGCCACCCCAAGACTCCAGGGGATGCCCGAGACCAGACAGTGAGTACTGAATCCTAGATACACTAGGCTTCTTCCTGTACCTACATATATACCTATGATAAACTTATAAATTAAGCACAGAGAGTAACAACAATAATAAAATAGACAAATTATAACAATATAGTGTGATAAAACCAATTTAAAACCTATGAATCACGTATTTTTGGAATCTTCCATTTAATATTCTGAGCCATAGTTTACCACAGGTTAACGGAAACCTAGGAAAGCAAAACTGATGATAAGGAATGAGGGATGTAGCTCAGTGATGGAGCCCTGCCCAGCATGTGCAAAGTCCTGGATTCACCTCCAGTATCACAAAACAAACCCCCCCCCCCCACATACACACACAATCAAGGTCAAGGGATGAGTGTGAATGAATGTAAGGGGACGTGGAGAATTCGGTCTTGCCAACTAGTTGTAGCTCACAGCAGGAAGATGGTACACCACTGAGCTAGTTATTTATGTCTGACTAAGCTAATTTATTTTGGATACAAGATCTACCCAAATATAAAGCAAGATTGTCTTCCGAAAATTATCCTCAGAAATGATAGTTGTCTTTCAGAGTCTTTTGTACTGTTTTCTTTTTAACAAAGTACTCTTTGGGAAAGACACATTAGGATCTAAAAACTCAAACGATGTTAGTTTTGGCAATAATTTAAAGGAGGGATATATATATAATAGACATGGTAACTGTTCCCAAGGGCTTAGCCCCATAATTTTCCAATGTTGCAGGTCACTTACTATAAACAGGCCCTTTTAAGATTAAAAAAAAAAAAAAAAAAAAAAAAAAAAAAAANCCACCTCCCTTCAATCCCGTTCCTAACCAGGGACAACCAGCAAGCTGTACTCCATTTGTATAATTCTACATTTAGAAACTGTTAGACAGACGGAATCACACTGTAACTGGTTCAGATTGGCTTTTCTCACTCAGCATAATCTCCTTGAGGTAAAAGTCTTACTGTATACAGTGGAGCATTTAGCTAGAATTTTAAAACTTAGCCAGGTCCAATAGCACACGCCTGTAATCCCAGTGGCTCAGGAGGCTGAGGCAGGAGGATCCCAAGTTCAAAGCCAGCCTAAATAACTTAGCAAGGCCCTAAGAAACTCAGTGAAACCCTGACTCTAAATAAAATGCAAAAAAGGGCTGGGGAAGTGGCTCAGTGGTTGAGTGTCCCCGAGTTCAATCCCCAGTACTAACAAACTAAATTAATTAAATTAAATTAAATTTTTAAAAAGTGTGTGTGTGAGACACTACTGAAAAAATGTCTGGGAGCCAAGTACCACCATATGGGATGAACTTAAATGGAGAAATTTAATTTTCTTAAGTCATTATTTATTATTCATATTGGAATAATTAGTCTGATTTAGAAACAAGTGCTTTTGTATGTTTACATTTATCCAGCCATTTATTCCTTTCCAGTAACTGTCCTCAAGAGCAAAGTTTTTGTTAAGTAATATTTTTTTAAAGTAATATAATTTTTTAAAGTAACAGGTTAGTGGCTATACTTCAAGATCACCAGTATACAACTGAGATACTTTCTTTTTGTTTTCTGCAGTACTGAGGCTTGAACCCCAGGGCCTTGGGCACATTAGGCAAGTGTTCTACCAACTGAGCTACATCCCCAGTCCCACAGGGTTTTTAAAAAGCTCTGCCTGAGTATGAGTGGCTCAAGGGCTGGGACACAATTTAGTATAAGATAATATACAAATTCAGGAAGTGCCACACCACAAGCATTCCTGCATTTTGGAAATGTGTAGGTGACACCAAGTGACTAGATAAGGATGTCTGTGAAGAATGGGAATAATGCTGTTTAGGATCTGTGAGGGAATATAAATAACATTTTGAAATTTAACATTTTTGATTCAGGATTTAAAATGTCTCACAAAACTAATAAATTAAAAAATAGAAACAGGAAGCTAACTAGGCCATTTGTAACCTTAACATTTCAAGTGGGACCCAAGACTAGACTTTTAAAAATCTGTTCTTTGGAGTGTTGGGGATATGGCTCAGTTGGTAAAGTGCTTGCCTTACATGCACAAGGCCCTGGGTTCAATCCCCAGCACCAAAAAACAAACAAACAAAAACAAACAAAAAAACTTTTCCTTGAAAAGACAGAGAATCTGCTTGGTTTGGGACACACTATTAATTTGGAACAAGTATTTTAAAAAATCTGGAAGACGCACACTAACTTCAGCTTTTAGAACTTATTATCTTGAGGGACCTGGGTTCTTTGGTTTCTTTTTATAAACAACAAGCAAGTATTACTTTGATAATCAGAAATGCAGAAAGACAATAAAGTTTTACAATATGAAGTTGACCCAAGGAAATGATAAAGTAGCACCTTTAACCCTCAACCACATACTAGAATTAGCTAGGGAGCTTTAAAGCAAGCGAGGGAACAAACCAATCAAAAAAAATCACAACAAACAAACAAATATCCCATGCCTGGTCCTGCAATTGGTAATTCTAACTAAATTGGTCTGAAGTAGGGCCCTTTAAGGATGGCCTTAGGCCTGAGCCTAAGCAACTCCATTTGAAAAACTCCAGTTTGAAACCTACAGTCTCACCAGGCACCGCCTACGGAATCCTCCAGTAAGGCCCTCAGGCACAAGTCACTTCTCTCACTTCTCTCCACCCTGACAAACTCAGAGTGAAGTCTCTGGTAAGAGCAAGGAGAAGCAAGAAAATCAGCATGGGTACCACCAGACCAGATGTTTTAACCCCAGGGAAAATGACATCACTGAGAAATCCAGTGGCAGCTGATAGGGATTGAAAGGGTGGTCAGAAGCCCTCAAGTTTAGTATAAGTGATGGAGCAAGTGAGCAGACATTCAGCGCCGACACTGATGCCCTCACACTGGAGAGCCTGGTGAGGACCTGGGCTGACATCCCAACTCCTCTCATCATTTGCCTGATCCTCTGCATCTTCCTCACCGCTCTCAAACTCTACAGCCACATCTTGACCCTGCTGAGAGCCCTGACTTCTCCCTTCGACCTTTTCCTTAGCCAGCCATCAACTCCACCCCCAGGAGAAGCCTGCCTTGGCTCCTGATCTGATCACCACAGTCTGAGTGAGTCTGCATCTGCTGCACTTAAAGCCTAAGGCTTGAGACTTTTGATCTGACACTTGAGCTTAGCAGGCAGAAGGAATGTCTGTCATGATTAAGGGTGTCTGCAGTGCTTAGAATTAATCTAGAATTGTTTGCTGTGAATTGATTATGTCTATTGCAGTGCCCAGCATTAAGGATTGTCATTTTCTTGATTAAGAACCTATGAAGTGAAATGGTATTGAGTGATTTGAGTGACTAAAGAATTGAAAAGGGCAGAAGCGCGTGGACACTCTTTATTTCTCCCCCTCAACTGCATAAGTTGCACCTTTTGCCCATCGTGACAGGCCCAGACCTTGAAATTTCTTAAAGCGCCTCATAAAGCAGGAACTCAGCATTTGCTGAAAGAATGACTAAGCTCAGTTAACTCATGATCCTAATGTGCAGTGAGGATGAGAATAATTTTTAATGCAAAATTTCACAAATTACCATGTGTTTTCAAAAATAAAAGAGCTCCATGATCAAAAAACAGGTTTCTTTCCCATAGGATTTCAGTCTGAGAAATCAATGATGAACTAAACTGCTGACCAATAAACAGGATCGTGTAACAGTGCTCCATGGCTTATAAGAAGACACAAGTTGGACGTACTGTCCTGCCTGGGTGTGGCTGTAGGCCTCCTCCGGACTCTCTCATTGGCTCCTAGAATTCTCCGGCTACCAAAGCAGGCTAGCAGAAGATCCTCAGGACACTCAGGGTTTGAAAAAGCTTCTTCTCCTACCCTGAGGTCACCCGTGTCATCCCTTGCTTATGCTCTATGACTGTGGAAGGACCTGCCTTCAGGTGAAGGCAACACTGTGGACAGTAGAGCCGCGGCTGAACCTGCCTGAGTCTCTGCCACTGCTGAGCTGCTGTCACACCAGCCCAGAGGTGATCCAAAGAACCCCTGCACTTGGAGTTGGGGAGCCTGGACAGTTCCTATTCAGG
Organism: Marmota marmota marmota; assembly: GCF_001458135.2. Taxonomy (NCBI): domain Eukaryota; kingdom Metazoa; phylum Chordata; class Mammalia; order Rodentia; family Sciuridae; genus Marmota; species Marmota marmota. Next base: position 9,433,603 of record NW_026000205.1, read on the forward strand.
CTTACAAGAAAGGGTTTTGTTACCTGTAGCCAAATGTCTCCAAACTACATGCTCCTTATTACATTATCCTATTTATTAATCGACAGTGTTATATATATATATATATATATATTTTTTTTTTCTTTTAGTTTTAGGTGGACACAATATCTTAATTTTGTTTTTATGTGGTGCTGAGAATCGAACCCAATGCCTCACGCATGCTAGGCGAGTGCGCTACCACTTGAGCCACATCCCCAGCCCTCAACAGTGTTTTTCACTAGGTAAAATTGTTTTTCCTGTTTATTTTGTTTCCCCTTCTAGAATGCCAGCTCTATGAGAACCGGAATACTTTGCAGGTCTTGCTCACGGATGTGTGTGTAGTACCTGAAATGCCTGCCAAAGAGTAGAAACTCAGCCTTTTCTGAAAGAATGACTAAGCTCACTTAATTCTATCAATGGCTCTAAAAGATGGATGCCACAAATAGCAAGCTCCTCCCATAGCCATCTGACCCAAAGTTTGCCCCACCTATCTCTCCCCTTCTTGTGACCTTCTTTCAGTTCCTTCAAGAATCAGGCTCTTCCCACGTCTGGAAGTCCACCAACGCTGTTCCCTATGAGGCTATTCCCTCTACTGGGCACCCTCTCCCTGCTTCTCATCCCACTCGGTTATGATCTACTCATCCAAACGTCAGACCCATGACAGATGTCTCCTGACCTCTCCAAACATGTCAAGAGCCCTTCCCTAGGGTATACTACCACAGCCCTCTGGACTCCTCTGTCAAGGCACTTAGCAAAGATGTATTTACTCGGTGGCTGCTATAATTACTTACTTAAATTCTGTTTCTTCCACTGAACTATAAACTCCAGGAAGATGGAGACCCAGTGTTATTTCCAGAGCACTGAGAAGACTCAGCATATACTAGGTGCTAAATAAATACCATCCCTGTTTATTATGGCCATGATTATTTATTACTCACTGAACTAGGCAACCCCACATTTCCACCCCCCTGCAGCGAGGCAGGGTCCTATGACTAGTTCCAGGTACAAGCAAAAGTGAATGTGTTGCTTTCAGGTCTCATAAGCCCTGCTGTGTGACCCTCCAGTTCTCTCCTCCTGCTGTGATACCCCTGGAGGCTGAATGTCTCAGCTGAAGAGTTTTAAGGCAAGTCTCCCACCTGCCCTGCCATGTCATGAATAAGAAATGGTCATTTCTAGTGCCTAACCTCCAGGATTTCAGCATTATTTGTGACTGAAGCACAGCCTCACCCATCACTCACATTCTGGTGAATGAATAAAAGCAGCTAGAGGCAGAGACGCTGTGATCGGACTGGGGGGTGAGGAACAAGGCAATGGCCTTCAGGTGCCAGGACGGAGCCTCAGTGAAAGGAGTGGGGAAGGAGACAGATCAACTACTCCCAGGAATTGCCACTTTCATTCTCTGATGGGGAGGATGAAAGGACCCAAGAGCCTCCCATGCCTTCAGACAGGGCACACAACTCCATGGGGATCACAGCCAAGTCCCAGCCCCTGGGGACGTTCAGAAGCCAGTGACACCCTGGAAACCCTATTAGCTGGAAGACGCTGAACCAGCGAGGCTACATGAAGGGCCTGGGCTAATTCGGGCTGACAACCTTCCCGCAGAATCACCCACTGGGGCTTTGCCCTCCCGACTCTGTCCCAGAGAATAAATCACACTGTCAGGTCTAATTTAGGACTTAGCTGATGGGCTGAGCAGAGCATCCATGCGTTCTGACCACAGAGGTCAAGGGCAGCCCACTGCTCTGGAGGCCAGGGCTGAAAGGCCTCGAGACTACATGAGAAAGGGGACTGACTGAGAGGCCAACAGCTGTGGTTTTCAATACGCAGCAAGGAACTTCTGTTCCCAGCCCAGGCTGCAGAAGTCCTGTTCCCAAAGCGCAGTCCTGCTCCAGCCAGGCACCTTGCTAGCTCAGGGCCAGCACAAGGCAGACAGACACTCTCACACTGGGTAGGGCAGTGATCATGGCGGCAGCAGCTAACACCACCTCACAGGCTGGCCACTAAGCTGCCTCAGCCCTGACGCACAGCAGGGACTGATCAATGAGCTGTCCTGCACTATCCTGGCGCTTCCATTCACTGTCCTACACTACCGTGGCACAAAGTACTTGAAATTCACAAGCACATTTTAATCCTCAAAACAACCTTAGTGGATAACAGAAGCCCATGCTCTTGGCCACCATGTCAACTCGTTTTTTTTTTTTTTTTTAATATTTATTTTTTAGGTGTAGATGGACACAACACAATGCACCTTTATTTTCATGTGGTGCTGAGGATGGAACCCGGATTCCATCTGTGCTAGGCGAGCGCTCTACCGCTGAGCCATAATCCCAGCCCTCAACTCATTTTTTAAACTTCTCCTTCGAGAAACTTTTCCTAAAACCCCGAGTGAAGGCTCAGTATCTGATCTGGGTTCCTGCGGCCCTGTGGTTTCCGGGTGAGGATGCTCATCATCTGGCTGTTCACCTGCAGGGCTCTGCCAACACCCTGGACCCAGGAGGCCCATGCCCGGTACAGGACCAGGCACGTGGGAAATGCCCAGTCACTGCTGGTTGACTGCTTAGATGGATGGATGAAAACCTAAGTTCAAACCTTTCATTTTACGGAGAAGACAACACAAATTCAGACAGGCAAACTGAGTGAAAAGAGTTTCACTGAAAAGGGGGAGGGGGTAAGAAGGGAGGAAGTGCTCCATGATAAATCCCTATTCTTCCTCGATGGCCCAAAAAGCTGTTTCAAGGAGCCCCCCACCTCCTACCCCGAGGCTAGGTTGGACCCTTCCACTGCAGACCCACAGACTCCTGGGCTTGCCCACTACAGCAGTGACCACTCTGGTCTACTACTGTCTATGAGGGCTGCCTCCCTCACTGGCTGAAGAACCTAGGAGGGCAGGCTATCCAGCCACAAGACTACCCCAGCTACTCCTGCGTCGCCACGACACCTCAGGGGCAAGCACAGAAAAAGTGTTCATTAAATGAGCGTTGAACCAGTCAGCGGAGCTTCAGAGAAAGTCGCCAAGGCTAGAAGCCCCATTCTGGGGAGAATCATTAAAAGCACAGGTACTGATTATAAGAGGAAGGTCAGGACTGGACCAGGACCAGAGGGAGACAGTTACACACAGATGGAAGTGAGTCACAAGAAGGTATGTCAATGATCACAACTTCCCCCAAAGCAAGATACCCTGCCTTGTTTTTCCGGATGAAAGAATTTAAATGGAGGCCAAAGAGTGGACTGGGACCCCTGGATCTCTCATGAAGCAACACAGGGTAGTGGCTGAGGGTCCTGAAGACAGCTCAAGTGTTCCCACCCCAGGTCCTTTCTGCAGCAAGTGGCTTCACCACTCTCTGCCTCAGTTTCCTTGTCATTATTCTGGGGATGGATATCACAGCAGTGACGTCACAAAGTGGTTGTAAGGACTGAGATCATCATGTAAAGTGCTTCCAGCAGGGCTTGGCACAAAGTCAGCACCCCTTAATGTCAATTATTATCACTCTTCTTCCCTTGAGGGACCAGGCACTTGGCTGGCCAACCCATCCGACACTCAGTTCCCCCTTTTCTCGGGCTGCCTCCTCAGAAAAGGCTGAGAGTTGAATGGACTTTCTCACCTTCCTTGGAGAAGAGGAGGCTATGTCACACATTTCTGGCCAATGAGATGGAAGTGGAATCTTCTGGGGGGATTTGGAGAGTATTTAAGCAGTCCAGAATGGAGACCTGGCATGGGAATCAATCCTTCCCTGTCTGCAGCTACAGCAGCAACCCTGCAACCACAGGGGAAAGGCCAAGAGAATCTACAGACACTACTCAGCCACCAAACTCATGCTGGCAGTCAGGAACCACCAGGTTTGCTGCTCTGGGAGAGAAATCAATCCCATGGTCATTGTTTGCCAACCTCAGTTCAGGCCTCCAGTTGGGAACCCCTGGTCTACAGGAAGAAGAGCAGAAGGCTGGGCCAATACAATGTACTCCACCTGGGCAACTATTACTAAATAATCTCTATAAATCAACTCACCTTTAAGGAATCTTTATGGCCACTAAAAATGGAAAATTGCTATCTTTTGCTACAAGAAAAAGTAACTTTAAAAAAATGAAATGAAAATGATACATTTGGATTTGCCTGGTGTTTCCATGTCTTGATGTTTGATTCAGCTGAGGTCACAGAGGCCATGCCCAGAGCAGCAGACTAAGCTCACATTCATCATGCTGGGTCCAGATTCATTCATGTACCATGAAATTGACCTGACACAGCAATTTGGGTTCAATGCACCAGCAAAAATTCCTCATTTTTCTCCTTTATGGGGAAAAGAATATAAGATCTGGACATACCTGGCATTTCCACAGGGTTACATTTAGCTATATACTGAGCAGGGACAATTCCTAAAGCCCTGTTCATAAGTGGGGTGATTTGTCCGACATCTCCCAGCTGGTACTGCCTCAGTCGGGGTCCCCTCTGAGAGCCTTCCCTGACCACCTTGTCTAAATTCCCCTGGCACCTTTCCCTGCACTTTATTTTATTTATTTATTTTATTTTTTTGTGGTGCTGGGGATTGAACCCAGGGCCTTGCACATTTTAGGCAAGCGCTCTACCCACTAAGCTACATCCCCAGCCCTGTCCTCTGCACTTCTGCAGCACTTATCCCATCACACTCATTCTATACTCATGTCTTATTTCTGGACTGTTTTGTCCTGCAGTAAAATCTCAGCTCACTCAGGGAAAAGATTTTGTCTGTTTCATTCCTACAGAATGTTTAAGAGGCAATGCTAGGAATTCACTTGAAATTTGGAACCTTCTACCACATTAAAAAGGAACGTGCTAGATTAAAGCCTGAGTCCGTACAATATAAATTAATAACTGAATAAAGAAATGTAAAGAAATAACTGTCTTCCTTATAGAATTCCAGTTAATACACAGAGATGGGACGATACACAAAATCACCCTTAGGGAGACACTTCAGTAATTACTGTTGCAGGAAAGATCCATCCACCAATGGAAGTTTAAGATGCAGGACATAACACAGTCTCAAAGTATCTCCCCCAATGTATCTATTAGTTATAAAGAGAAAGAGTGGCTTGACAGTGGAGACACCTGGCAGAACCCACCTTAACCAAATGATCCAAAGTGCAAGGTCATGAAGGGACTGTTACAGATTGGAGGAGATTAAGGTGACGTGACAACTGAATGCAGCATAAGATCTTGGAACAAAAAAGGGGCAACAGTAGAAAGACTGGTAAAATCTGATTATTAAGTAATCAGATTAAAAATACTGGACCAGGGCTAATTTCTTGGTTTTGATCATTGCGCTTCAGTAGAATAGGATGGGAACATCAGAGGAAGCTAGTGAAAGGGTAGATAGCATTTTTGAACTTTTCTGTAATTCAAAAACTTTTTAAAAATTAGAGAGCTAGCCACTTGCAGTGGCACAAGGCTATAATCCCAGCTACTCAGGAGGCTGCAGGTTCAAGGCCAGCCTGCACAACTTGGCCAGACCCTGTTTCAAAATACAAAATAAAAGAGAGCTGGGGATATGGCTCACTGATACAATGTCTCTGGGTTCAAATCCTAATACTGCAAAAGATAAAATAACATAAAAAATAAGAGTTAATAAAAATTACGGTAAGAAGCATCCTTTGATGGAAACCTGGCCCCTACACATTGTCCCACGATAAACTCCAGGTACCCAGGAAGAGCTCTGGCAGGACAAAGGAATATGACGAGACCCGGTGAACAGCCAAGAGACAGTCCATGTGGATTCACGCAGTTTCCACAGCTTGCATGACTGGTCTCTGCAGCTCAGCCAACCACTCTGTGCCCAGAGTCTGCCTGCCAGAATCTTCTTCCATGTTGTTAGGGTCTCTTGGTCCCTCAAAGATCAAACACCCCCACCAAGCACCTTGCCAACAAAGGTTGACATCCTCATTTAGGAATGCCTCCCATGCTGGAATAACACACAGCCCGAGACCTCCTCCACTGCTTAGATTCCATCTCACAGATATGAGAAAGGAGAATGTTCACTAGCAAAAAACCAAAACCCAGAAACCTAAATATAGCCTATTCAAAATCCATAGATACAGGTAGGTATTTGCCATCTGTTTATATTTTAATTATATGCAAAGACCTGCATTATATTTTTGACCTACAGAGAAAACAGTACACTTACACAGTGGGGTGATGTGGCCGTTCTCTTTTTATTTCTGGGTACTAGGGGTTGAACCTAGGGGCATTCTACCACTGAGCTATACCTTCATTCTTTTTATTTTGAGACAGGGTCTTGCTAAGTTACTGAGGGTCTTACTAAATGGCTGAGGCTAGCCTTGAACTTGTAATCCTCCCTGCCTCAGCCTCTGGCACCACGGGGCCTGGTTCTGTATTGACTATAGTAGCAGTTTCACAACTGAATACCTTTGTCTAAACTCAAAGAACCGTATACCAGAGACTGAGTTTTACTCTATGTAAAATTTCAAATTAATAAAACAAACAAACAAACAAAGAAAAAGCAGTGCAATACATTGATTTATGCTTATGAAGACCTCCAAGACACACTGCTGTCGAGGACGGGGAAAGCATGCTCCAGAAGCATCAATATAGCACAGTTCCTTTTTCTTTTCTTTTTTTTTTTTTAAATATTTATTTATTTTTTAGTTTTCGGTAGGCACAACATCTTTGTTTGTATGTGGTGCTGAGGATCGAACCCGGGCCGCATGCATGCCAGGCAAGCGCGCTACCGCTTGAGCCACATCCCCAGCCCCACAGTTCCTTTTTCTTACACAGCAAACTAAAATTTTAAAAAATGTATATATTCGTAAGTAGGATTGTTCCTGTATGGGAAAAAGATTGGCAGGACACCCACTGGAGAGCCAACTGTAACCACTCTAAGGGGAATGCTGGGCTCCCGCGTGATGGAAAGACAATGAAGATCACTTCCATTTTTCCTTTGATACCCTTTAATAAACATGTTTAGATACGCTCATTATAAAATTTAAACAAATGAACAGCCACACTGTACTCACCCTTAGTATGTTCTGGAGACTAGTGTGCCTTGAGGGTCCCAGGAGAGCCAACTTCAAAGACTGTGCATCTACGCAGAGAAGGAAAAAAAGAGCTGATTTCTTTGACTTAACTCAGTCATCCTGCTATAGTACCCACCTGTCATTCACATATTGACTCCCATAACAAATGTTTACTGAACTCCTGCTATGTGCCAGTCACCGAGAATGCACCAGGGCCAAGATAAACTGCTCTCCCCAGGGACCAGACCTTCCAGTGGCAAGGAAGACAATAAACAAACCCACAATACAAGGTTGGGGGCGAGAGTGACAGGGCTGCTATTTCACATGGGGCGCTTAGGGAAGGTCTCTATGGGGAGAGGCTAGTTACCTGAACAGGTGAGTAAGGTTGACTATTTGAGAAAGAGCCTCCTGGACACAAAAATAGCCAGTACAGAGGCCCTGAGGCAGGAGCCGGTGTGGAACACTTCCAGAGCAGCCAGGAGGCCAGAGTGGCTGGTGCCAGATGAGTGAGGGCAAGTGGTGAGAAATGAGGGCAGACAGATGGAGGACCATCATAAAGGACATTTCCGTTAGACAACTGTGAGCAGAGGAATGACAAAGAAATAGCTCTTGTCCTGACTTACAACTTTATATTATAAATTTATGTCTGAATATTTAATATGGTTAAAATATACACATTATTATTATTATTATTATTATTGGTACTGGACTTGAACCCAGGGGTGTTCTACCTCTAAGTTACATTCCCAGTCCTTTTTATTTTTTGAGACAGGGTCTCACTACGTTGCCCATGCTGGCCTTGAACTTGCAAGACTCCTGCCTCAGCCTCCCCGTCACTGAGACTGCAGGTGTGTTCCCATGCTACCTCACTTCCTCACTTGCTCATATTTGAATGGCTACTTCATAAAAAATGAATGTCTCCAGGCTGAGGAGCCATGGTTGGTATTGTTCTCCATCACATTCCAGGTACCAGCACAGGACAGGCCCTAAGTCAGGAAGATGAGATCTAAAACAACCCAGAGCCACCCTATATGAAATGGCCACTTGGTAATGACCCTTACTCCTTTTGTGCTGGTTCTGTCCTGTGCTGACTCACTTCACTCTCCCAGTGCCCCAAGGGGTAAACGAGTAATCCTGCCCATGGTAACAGATGAGAAAACTGAGACATGGAGGAAGAAACCCACTGGTGGAGGCTGCCCTGTCAGTAACTAAAGTTGATTATGTCACTGGGCATGAACCAGGCAGCTCTACTCCAGGGCCTGCTCCAGACCCCCAGGCTGGCCCACATTCTGTTCTGGCAGCGAAGGAGGGCTAACCACAGGCTGGCGATGCCTCCCTGCCTCACCACCCAAACCAGACCACGCCACTGCCAGGCAGTTCCTCCAGAAAGCCTCCCTGAAAGGAAACCCAACGAGCAGCTGCTCCAAAGGAGTCAGGACCTCTTTAAAAATCCCTCTCCTGGAGAAAGGGGTCCTAGAGAAGCCCACAGGGGTTCTTAAACCTTTCTTATGCCAGGGACTCTTGTTGGCAGACTGGTGAAGAAGGGTACAATACCAAGAGTACAAAGGAAACCAATTCCAATCAAGTCCTCTTAAAACAAAACCAAATCTGAGACATGGTCCTATCCATGCTTCTTGATCAACGCTTCAAATTATGAGATCTAGTGGTGGGTACAATAACTTCAGTGATTCAGAAAAACGAGTGTGACATTTTATGATACTTGCAATTACTGTAATGTCATATGAAAATATATGTGGCTTCCAGTGTGACAAAGTCACAGGTGTTGCTAACAATTGTGGTTTGTTGCTCTCGTTCATAAGGAAATGCTAGATTTCAGTGACATGGTAAAGAAAACAGACACGTGATGTTTTTTCCCAGCCAACTTCATGATCCTCTTCACTTCTTGAGTCCACACACCCAAGATCAAGAACCTCCTAACTAGGGCTGGAGCTCAGTAGCAGTAGTGCTTGTCTATCATGCACAAGGCTCTGGATTCATCCCCGGCACCGCACGCACACACAAAACCCTACACTCAACTTGGAACAAGGTAAAGATGGAGCAGGTTCCAAGAGGAGACAAAAACTTGGGAGTGTGGGGCAGATTCAGCCTCATGAAGTTGGTATGGGAAAGGTCCTAAGTGCTGGCTGTTTCCGCCCATCCTGCACCATTTCCCTCCCAGGGTCAGCTCTCTGAATCTCCTCTTTTCTCATTCTTGGCATTTCTTATGTGGTTGGGGGTGGAGGTGGGACTCACCTGGACTGGTAATAAAGCCACTGTATCACTTTCCCTGTTTCTGGCATGGGTGCAAAAATGATCAGAGCCAATAAGCACGTACCCCAGGACAGCGTTGGGACTACAGGAAAGAAAGATGGCTTATTTTCCCTGAGCCTCTGAAGCTGGTTAGACCTACTTATGTTGGTGACTCAGAGCCTGCCTGAGAGTAAACCAACACAGAGGAAAGCTGAGCCCAGAGGTAGAAGGAAAAGGATCCTGGCAATCGCACTGGAAGCCCTGGATCCCACCATTCCTGAAGCCCGTATAAGACTCTCCCAGGCTACTGAGTCCAAACATTTCCTTTTATACAAAAGCAGGCTGACCTGAATTTCTATTTGTTCATACAACCAAACGATTCTGAACTAACATAGAAGGGCTGAGGCAACCGCCATTCTCAATGATTCCCACGACTCACCACCAGGCCTTTGGGAAAGTAAAAATAAAAAATTAAAAAATAGTTACTATACATAGAAACAGCAAATACAGAAAAACACACATTGTAAAAAACTCAAAAATAGCCTCTTGAGCAGTTGCTGTCCCTCAGCTGGTGTATGAAGTCCTAAAAATTTTGATTTTCAAAATGTTTGGCAGGGCAAGGGGGAACCAGAAGCACCCAGAACATTTTCCTTTATCACAAGACTTTCCATTAAAAAAATTCCTGGGATGATCAGGAAGCCCCTGTAATAAACCTCTTGTAAAATTTTAATAGCTGCTTTTAAAATTGCAACGGAAATTGCTTTTCTGCATCTCTAATTTCTCTCCCTTTCTCTAATGCAATACACATGGCTCTGTAAAGGCAGATCAGCAGTAATGTCAACGGTGCCTTCTCTTCGGCCGGGAACTGCCTCCTGCAGGAGGCTGTGGAGACCCATCAGTCAGGGATCCCTCCCACAGGAAAAGAAAATGCTTGGTTGTGGAAAGGAGGGCTCAGGCCAAGAGTCCGGCCAGGACCTGCTATTCCAGAACCTCACCTGAGACTACTGGGAAGGGAGGATGCCCTTGGAGTTGTCTTGGCAATCCCAGCATGGTCATGGCTATGGCTCATCTGTCACACACGTTACACCCACAGACCAAGCACTTCACTTTCCACTGGTTTATACCATGAACAGAATCCCAGAAAAAGAATGGGCATGAGGAAGTCTCCTGGCCTGGCTCCTAGGCCACATGTTTCCTCCCTTGGGCCACAGGGATTGGCTCTGGGAAAGGTAACTGGGCCAAGCAGGGCCAATCAGAGCTGGTCCTGGAAATTTTGCTGTGATTACTGGGTGAGAGAGATGAGATGGAAGGCAGGGAGCTGAGGGCTTCCCAGCGGCAAAGTCCTGATGAGAATACCTGAGTGGTGACTCCATTTACGGCAGTTTCGGGATTTTCAGGTCCCTGAGCCATTAACTTCCCTTTGCAGTTTAAGCTGGGAGATACTGTCACTTACAATAGGAATAACAGAAACACGCAGGGACCTCAAAACTCAACACGGTGCTCATGCTTCATGTTTGAGTGTACATGGCTTTTCAAAAAAATAAAAATAAAAAATAAACTGTCCCATCTCTCAGGCAAAACAAAAATCCACAAAAATACTGCACACCTCAAGATGTCAAAGACCTCTGAAACCCCTGTCCAGAGGAACTGAGTGAAGACTACTCTGATCTAGTCTGGCCTCCACTTGCTGGATAAGGACACTGAGGTTTGGGATGCTTAAGTGAATTCTTTGGGGCTCAGTGTCAGCTGGAGAAGAGAGCAGGATGCCAAGAGCCCCAGGAGGTTTCACCTTGAACTCCTCAGAGGGTAAGGACAGGCAGTGAGTGAGACTCTAGATCTCTAGAGCACTGTTTTATCTACACTGGCTCCAGTTTTTTCTGTTTTATAAAATGGACTTTCAGGGAAGTGTCTGCAAACAGTTCCACAATTTCATAATTAATGTGCTGAAAACCAATCTCCCAAGTAATGGTTCAGTGACCTTGGTTTAGAGCCTCATTGAGACCCTCTGAACAGGCCACGACTGGTGAGGGTTCCTGCATTGTGCCTGGCTGGCCAGGGCGCTGCTCCCTGACTCCAAGGCGAGGGAGCACACCTGTGCTTTTCTGTCCCTGTACTTATAGACCTGACTTTTCTATTCCATCTCATCCCCAATGGAAGGGATCACCCACTCACACCACTCCACACCTGCCACAGTGTGGATTTGGGCCCCCAAAGGCCTATGTGTTAAAGAGGCTTGGTCCTCAGCTTGGTGCTTTAGAAGGTGGTGGATCCTTTAAGAGGTGAGGCCTAGTGGGAGATTTTCAGTCACTGGAGATGTACCCTTGAAGGGAAATATGGGACTCTGGCTTACTCTTTTTTGCTTCCTGGCCAACATGAAGCCAGCTTCCTCCACCACACAGTCCTGCCATGATGTTCTGCCTCGCCACAGACCCAAAAGCAACAGGCCAAGTAACCATGGATTGAAACCACTAAATCTGAGCCAGAATAAACCTTTCCTCTTTTTAAGTGGATTGTCTCAGACATTTTGTTACAAAACAACTCCTCTTTACCTGGCCCTCCCTGAGGAAGAAGGGATGGCTAATCTAACTGGTCAGGAATTGTGACTGTTACTGGCGTCTGCTTTCAATGAGCAGGATTCCTAGCCCGCCAGAGTCAAGCCAGAGATGGCAGGAGGTTCTTTCCTGTTTCCTGTCGAGGAGCAGGATACACTCCTGGGCAGTTCCATGTGACCTATAAGAGCGCCTTGGCCATAGGCACCCTCTCTTGCCAGGTGGTGAGGAGGGACAGCCAGGCCTCTCCTCTCCACAGAGCCGCTATGGAAGTGGCTGGTCTAGGCACGATCATCTGAGGTGGTGGAGAACTATACCCCGGGAGGCCTTCCGCCACAAGCTTCCTTTTTGGAAGTTACCAGAGCTTCACGTCGGGCGTCAGAGGTTTACTTACCCAACTAATAAAGTGGTTTTCTTGTGCTTCATTTAGAGAAGATTCCCACTAGACCTCCCCTGCCCTGTCTTTGAAGTAGTGACTTAGGAAAATATCTGCTCATCCCCGCCTCCACCCACACCGCGACCAAGAAAAGCTGATCTGGGAAGAAAGGAGTTTGCTTTGGGAAAATCTAGGCCCTCAACAGCCACAGAGAACATCTTGCAATTAATCATATTTTCTCTTATGACCTATATTCTATTAATAACCTGCACTAACGATTTAGCACTGGGTCTTTCACTGATGGATGAAATATCACTCAGGCTGGGTTACTGGCTCTGAGGATCGCACTTCCTCATTTCCTATGCCCCAACACCTCACCTGCCTCCAAAGATAAGTGGGCCAGTGCAGGGCCCAGGACATGGAGCTGTGGGGACTCCACTGTGCCAGGGGCCTGATGGCTGTCCTGCCTGCAGCCTAGCCCAGGTAACGCCATGGTGGAGTGGCTCGCAGATAGAGCTCTGCAGGGAAGCTGCTCAGGGAAAACACTGTGACCATTTCACATACAGCAGATTGGTCAAAATGTCAGAGTCTGACAACACCAAATGTGCTGAATTGTGGAGTAAGGGGAACTCTCAGTCACCGTGGGCGGGAGTGGAAATTGGAACAAACATTTTTGGAGAGTAGTTTGGCAAGTTCTTGTAAAGACAAAGAGGAACCTCAGTGGTGCGCTTCACTTCTCCCACTGGCTGGTGCCAGGGTCCTTGCTGAGCTCCTAGTCCCAAGTGCAGCCTTGTAAATTCTCATTCCAGGTTCAAGCACAGGTTGATGTTTTGATTTTACTACATGCCAGGCACCTTTTCAGCTCTTTAAATCAATTCATTTAACCCTGTAACAACATGGAAATTCTCCTAGGATCCCTAGGTAGCCCACCAGAAAATGGAGGCACAGAGAGAGAATTTGCCCACGCAAGCTGCACCCAGTAAGCAGGTGGCACATCAGGAAGGATCTGATGCAGGGGCTCTGGTTCCAGAACCTCCACCAGTGCAGCAGTGAAGAGCGTGGGCTTAGCCTCGAGCCCCAAATGTTGATGGGGCAAAGATCCAAAGGTAAACAGAAGAATACAAGCGTGTTTAGAAGATACACAGAGCACATCTTCATAACCTTGGGGTAGGTCATGGCTTCTCACCCAAGGATTCTAGAAAAGTGCTTGCTCTCCTTCCAGAAAGGATCAGACTCATCTACACAGCCCGTTGCCCCTCATTAGTCTGTTTTTTTTTTTTTTTTTAAAGCTTAGAATGTGGATGTAATAGTTGGATTTGAGAGGTCCCTCTATTCCCCAGAACACTACCCTGCCCAGAAGAGAAAGATGAACCTCTGGCTTCCTGATGAAGATGGTTGCAGCAGCCATCCTGTGGCCATGGGGTTCCAAGAGAGAGCAGTGCTGGTGTCAACCTGTCAACCTCTCCCTCCAGGTGCTGTCATGTGACACAGGCTATGCCCCCACCCTGGAGAGTTGGCTGATGGCCACTGACAAGGGCTAAAAGTTGTCTCAAAGACTTGGCTCAGAGATGAATTTGGAGAACCCAAGATTTCCACTGAGCGAAGTTGTTCAGAGACATCTAGAGAGATGACCAGGCACCTGAACTAATTCTCAGAGGGCCTGAACTGGGAACAGCTTCCTTCTCCCCACAGACTTTTAAGAGAAGTTGGGGTGACTATCATTTCACAGGCTAAGTCCAGCCTGCTGGCACAATTGCACTGTGGTCTGCTGGCCCCTGGCTCCTGGGCTCGGGAAATCCTGCATAGCTTGTGGATCCTTTTTCCTCCTGTCACCAGACATTTGCTGGATGTGCCAACAGTTAAGCCCCTTCCTGCCCTCCTGTAAAAACAGCTTGTCAATGTGGTTTCGACTGCTGGGTGCTTTTCCACAAAGCATTCTCCACATCCCAGCTAATCAGACAGAAGTTAGAACAGTGGTCAATCTACCAAAATAGGTCAGGCTTTATTTTTTAATCCTCTTATTCATAATATATTGAAAGGGAAGAATGAAAAAAAAAAAAAACGTTAATAGTGAGAAAGTCTCTGGGTACTTAACCTCTCAGTTTCTTCATCTATAAAGTGGGGATAATTACAAGGGTGTTGTGAGGATTAAGTACAAAATAACTCCATGAAGAGCTGGATCTAGCTTGTAGTAAGCGTTTACTAATAAGAGCTATCATCATTCTTATTGCTGGTGGCATGGAGGATTTTCTGGGCAGGTGGGACCTTGGGAAGACCTTCTGGCCATCCAGATAACCCAGAGAAAGTCACTGCTCTGATTCTGACTGCTCAGGGAATAAAGGAGGCTGAAGGTCCAGGCCAGTGCAGAAGCTGGCTGCCACGGCCAGGGACCTGCGCAGAAACAGACCTACCACAGTTGCTAACTGCCCACCATATGCAGACTCTTCCCCTCCTTCTCCGCAGTCAGGGATGGTTAACAAGGGGTACGGGGAAGCTGCTGTGGACCTCTGAGGAAAGTTCCCCAACTTGTGGCTGCAGCAGCCCCATTGGGCCATGAAGCCACGATAAGGATGAGAGCTTTGTCACAAGGATGGTGAAGCAAAAAGATTTGAGATAAAAGGATCCTGCTTTTCCTGATGACCATAAAGCTGCCACCCCAGCCCTGGACTGCCATTCTCTGGACATTTTGCTCACGAGAGAAACCACTCTCTGTTATTTTTTTCAATATCCTGGCAGCCAAATGATTACCACTGGAAAATCCCCTTTCCAATGAGACTGGGTCTTACATAGCAGGCAAGCAACCAGGGGGTCCGGCTAGCAACTGCTATCATTTCAGGTGGCCTCATTGTTTAGGACCTCAGGACCCTAACCATTTCCTCAACACCAATGGAAGCTAGACATGGCGTTTCACACAGAATGGGACTGGAATCATTCTGCCTTAAGAGGAGATGAAATGAGAAATGAGAGTTACGCTATGCCATTCATAGCAACTGTTAAGTACTAGCCTGCACTGGACAGGGGGAGCTGGAGGCCACATACGAAGGACAAAAGAGGATATGGGACCTGCCATTACAAAGCTTCTGGTCCAGAATAAGGGCCAGAAAATAAATAGGCAAACACGTACCCGGCAGGACACCGCACGAAATGAAGCCCAGATCTAAAGAAGAACGGACAGGGAGGCCAGTGAAAAGAACAGGTCAACAGAATGTGCTACATCCAGACCAGGGAGCGTGACGCCGTCACAAGAAGGAAAGAAGGTCTGATCCTGTGTGATACGGATGAGCCTCGAAAACATGATGCTGGGTGAAAGGAGCAGGCCAAACGAGGCCACACATCATGATCCCACTAACACGATTCCCCAAACTGGCAAATCCACAGGGACAGAGAGTAGATTGATAACTACCAGGGACTGGGGAGGGAGAAGTTGGGGGGTGACTTGTAAAGGGTATGGGGTTCCTTTCTGGGTCAATGAGAACATTCTGGAGTTAAATACTAGTAATGGTTGTACAACGCGAGAATACACTTAAAAAGTGGTGAATTTTATAGTTGTATGAATTATATCTCAATTAAAAGTTAGCTGAAAGGCTATATTACTGGATTGGTAATAAAAGTCTCTAAAGGGGAAGGAGAAGGAGAAAAGGAGAGGAGAAGCAGAAGAGGAGGAGGATCCGAGGAGACTGATGAGTTCTGATTTCCATTTTTGAAAAACCCCTCTGGCTGTTGCATAGAGACCATTGGGGTGCAAAAGAAACAGGCAGAAACAGTGGGGTGGCTGCTACCCTGAGTTGGCTACTAGGCCCAGGGCTAGGGCAGTGGAATAGAGAGGAGGAGGCTGGTGAGGATCTATTTCAGGTGACAGACAAACCGGCCTTCCTGATAGACTGCCACAGGGTGAGGGAGAGAAGCCTCATGAGTTTCCCTCTGCAGTTTTCTGCTAGATTCAAACTGTATCCAAGATCAAGAGCAGTTCACCAAAAGCCTATTAAATGAACCAAGTAAACAGTCGCTGCTTCATTTTTGGTAGAGCACATTTTTGCATTTTCAATCAAGATGTGACTTTTCATAGATATATATATGTTTTCTGGTCTGAGTAAACGAGGGTTAATGTTGTCATTTGTCAAGATGGACCCTCATTTGGACAAACAGGTGCAGGTGAGGACAGTGGCTGTTTTGATCTGAACGCAATCAGGGCTGGGGATGCAACTCTGGCAGAGCACTTGCCGAGCGTGTGCAAGGCCCTTGGTTCCAACCCCAGCACCACAAAAAGGGAAAGAAGAAAGTATAGTCAACTGAAAATGTACCTGTCCTTTAAATGATTTTAATTCCTAATGTTAAATGTTATTAACTTAAGTCCGTTAAAATTGTGGCACTGACATAACCCTATTTCAAACTGGTAATTTGTTACCTGGTGTGACAAACCCAGAGAGGGCCGACTTCACAGGCAGGAGACCAAGTAGCTACACAGGCCCTCAGCTTGATCTAGTACTGTCACTGTCTTGAAAACTGTAACAATTCTATCTTTAAACTTCTTTCTTTCTTTTTCTTTTTCCTTCCTTTCTCCTTCCTTACTTTCTTTTCTTTCTTTCTTCCTTTTTTTCCCCCCAGTGCTGGGGAATCAAACCCAGGGCCTTGTGTATATTAGGCAAATGCTCTACCACTGAGCTGCGTCCCTGGCTCTGAACTTGTATTTTCAAGGTGAAGTCCAAGAGCTAATGGAGCATGCATGTGTGAAGGGGATGCATTCCTGCAGCCGCTGCTCCTGGCCACAGCACTCACATGGAGTATTCCCAACGCCCACAAGCACAGGATCTCAGGGGACTGATGACCACAGAGGCCCAGCAAAGGAAAGATAAGTAAAGTCATACCCACAAGAGAAGGTGAGGACACTATCAGCCCCCAGAGGTGCTTCCTTTAGAGCCAGGACTTGTCTGACACAGGAAGAAGGGAATGAGAGTCTAAACTCTAAAGACCAAGGAGCACTACCATAAGCTTTCCTACTAGCCACATTTCCCTGAATTAGCCAATCAGGTAGGGGGATGGAAAGAGAAGGATACAGCAACCCACTTCCTTTTCTTTTTAGTAAGCCACAGAGAGTGTTGGCAGAACGGGCACATATCAAGATGAAACAAAACCAGGGGTGGTGGCACATACCTGTAATCCCAGCCACTTGGGAGGCTGAGGCAGGAGGGTCGCAAGTTGGAACCTAGTGAGTCCCTGCCTCAAAATAAAAAATGATGGGGCTGGAGATGTGGCTCAGTGGTAGAGCACTCCTGGGTTCAATCCCCCAGTGTTGCCCCCCCCCCTCAAAAAAAAGAGATAGAAACATCTGGAGTGGTTTTTGCAGCCTTTCCACTGTTCTGGTAGGAGTGAAATTTTAGCGTGCATGTTGGAGCCAGGAAACACCAAGTGTGCAATTTAGTGATTCCACACACAAATGAAACAATCTGCTATTCACATTAAAAACTGGCATGACACAGCACAGACATGAAGGGTAAAATTCATGCTAATAATTTACACTTTTAACTTTTCTTTATATTACCTCAGCCTGACTCCTTCAAGGATCCAGCTCTTTCTGTGTCTCTACTCAGTTGCCCAGAGAGTCCCCGCATCTCAACACTGGCTGCCCTCCCTCCTGTGGCCTCGCTAGTCCTGGAGTGTCACCCCCTCATCATTCCCCTGCTGCTCACACCTCTGTAAATGGAGCCCTCACACTGCAGGCTCTTCCACATCCCCAGAGGCACAACGCCCTCGGCTTCCCTCCAGGATCCCGGCCAACCCTGAAGACACCTACAACCTGAGCCAGACGACACCACAGAGCCAAGGCCGACTGGCCTCCCTCCTCGGAGGGGGTCCGAGGAAAGACAAGCCAGTGAGAAGGGAGCTCTGACCTTTGATGAAGAGCCCACAGGAGGGGAAGGGAGAGATGCTGCGGTCAGGACAGGAAGGACTCTCATCTCGGTGAGGGGAGGGTACAGGAGGGACACTGGGAATAAAGGCGTTCTAGTCAGAGGCTGGGGAACGGCTCAATTGACCTGCACGCCTTTCCCTATGAGGACAAGCACTGAACAAGTGAAGCCCAGCAGGAGGCAAGCTGTGACTTACAGGGGCCAAGAGTGCCACCCCACAAACCTCCACATGCCGTCTGAGGGGACACAAGGCCTTGGAAGGATGTGTCTGCTGGAAGCAGGGGTAGGAAGGGAAGGGGAGGGGGCAGAGTCCCCCAGAGATCAATCCTGGGCTCCTAACTGGAGACCCACGGTGCTAAGACACCTGGAGTGGTCCGACGAGACTGTTCTATGGGGCATCCACCCACCACCTTCCTTCCAGGTCTGCAATCCCATTTAGGAATGGGGCATGAGAAGTGGTCCCCGGTGGCTCCATGTGGTGGCCCAGGGAGGACTGAGGTAGGCAGTGGCTGTGTTGCCAGCCCCTCCGGGCTTCACTGGAACCCAGTCAGACCTGGTGCCTGGACCCAGCACCTCTGCGGCTCCCGTGTCAGTCTATGAGTGGCAGCCTTGGCACTGCATGGTCACAGGTGACCAACTCTTGCTTATTTCATTCCACCCAAAGACTGGGAAGTGGATCAAACTGTTGCCTGTCAAGGTCTGAGAAACCACTTCTCACCCTAGTATCCATCACGGGAACACACTAGCCTGACTGAGAGGCCCAGTGAGCAGGAGCCCACGCCATGAGCTCTGCGCCCGTCCACCCTCCCCGCTGGGCGTCCAGTACCGACTCGCACGTGAAGTTCTTTCGTTTTGCTGCAGATGTGAGGCAAGTGCTCTACCACTGAGCCACATCCCCAGCCCGGGAGGTCTGTTTTGACCACAGATCAGGACACTGCCAAGTCCCCCAGCTGAATGCTGGGCTGAGTAGACCACGTGACCCGGAGAGTCTAGAACACCCATCACCCCAAACAAGATGACAATGACTCCTGTCACTCTACTGTCTACAAACAAGATCATATTAATTTTTCGGAATATTGCTTTCCCCAAAACACATCAAGGACGTGCCTCCAAATCAGCTAGGAGCACTCTTACCCTCTCCTTTCTTAGTAGCTGATATTCCAATAATATGAATGTGCCATATTTTTTTTAATCATTCCCTAAAAAATGGGCATTTGTTTTATTTCCAGAGTTTTAAAATTTTTTAAAATTTTTTGCCACTGAAAACAATGCTGCAGTAAACATCCTTTGTTCTGGGGCTAGTGCGTCTGTAGGGCAGCATCTCGGGAGGGGCAGTGCTGGGTGAGGACTACCTGTGGACTATTATATTTGGATAATTTCCAAGCTGAGGTGCAGATATGCATGAAGAATATACACTTTTTTAATATTTATTTTTTAGATGTAGTTGGACACAATGCCTTTATTTTATTTATTTTTATGTGGTGCTGAGGATCTAGCCCAGGGCCTCACTCATGGTAGGCCACAACCCCAGCCCCTATACTTGTTTTTTTTATTGAATGTGCGCCTGGAAGAACACACCTGAGAAGTCTTGCCTAGGAGGGCTGTGGACAGGGGAGGGAGACTTCTCACTGAATGCTTTTGTGTGTCCTTTTTATCACATGCATGTACTGCTCATCAAACAAAACAAAAAGAAAAGTTTTTCAGAATGTCTTCTAAAAAGGTCTCGGTGATCTGCGTTCTCCCCAGCAACTTGGGAGAGTACTTTCTGAGCTCACTAATGCCCTATATTTTTCTCCTTCAAGGTTGTTTCACCTTTTTTTTTTGTACCTGGTGCGAGCTAAACATGTCAAATTACCCCTTCCTGTGACCTGCGACCGCTCCTAGTCCGAGGCTCTTGGGCAGGCGGGAAGCCAACTCCCAGAGGTGCCAGTGTGGACAGGTGGCCTGGCCGGCACATAACAGCAGCACAGAAGAGAGAGCCAGGCCAGAGCTGGCGCCAGGTATGCGGAGATCCGAGGACTCTGTGGCAGGAGGAGGGGAAGGCGGCTCTCTCTCCTCTTGTGTGCTCTCAGGTCACGTGCTGTGATTTTAAACTCACGCTGGATAAGCTGCTCTTACTGGCTGAGTGAACTAAAGCTCCCCAAATGCCCAAAGCCCCTCAAAAAGACAGAGGGAGGCTGCCGTGGGGCTGAACTGACAAGAATAAGGCCAGAGAAACCAGAGGACAAAGAACGTAGGAGGACCCAGCTCACGGACACGGAGACCTTCTCTTCCTACAGGACAAGCTCCCTCCAGTGATGGCCCAGAACCAAAGGCCTGCCCAGCCACTGCTCTGAGCCCTGGGAAAACAAAGCTGAGCTGAGTGCAGAGACTAAGGCAGGAAGGCCATCAGGGTGCCTGGGGTGGGGTGGCTGTAGTGTTGGTTCAAACTCTGGACCTACCTGGGGACGGGTAAGGGAAGAAGGCATGGGCTTGGCCTCAATGAGAAAGCAGCTCCGGAGAAGGCAAGGGTAGGAGAGCATCAAAGAATGTCAAAATGGCCAGACTCCACATGATCAATGGCCGACATTCCCCAGCCCCCTGTGTCCCACACTCTGGCCTGAGCTGAAGTGAAGGGGAAGCTCCTTGTACAGCCCCAATACGGGGCTCCTGCCTCTGCTCTGGAATGCCTTTGCCCTTGATCTTTCAAGATTTAGCCTCTTGATCTGAAAGAAAATGGGAGGCAACCTGAGAGTCCACTTAGGGGCAAGCCAACAAATTGTGCTAGACACACAATAGACTTGATGATGTTCCTCCTTCTCCCATCCTCCACAGCAACTGCACTAGCAAGCCCTGTTGCCATCACCCGCTCGGATCTCTAAAAGTCTGCTCTTGACTTTCTAGAAATTATTCTCTAGCTAACCAGAGGACTCAAATAAAAAAGGAATCACATCAGGCTGCTTTCTTGCTTAAAGTTCTTTGACACCTTGGCCAGGCACAGTGGCACAGGCCTATGGTTTCAGTCATTGCAGAGGCTGAGGCAGGAGTCACTTGAGCCGAGGAGCTTGAAGACAGCCTTGGCAAGGCCTCTAAGACCTCGTTTTTTCCTTTACCAGCACTCAAATGCTCCCAGCACAGTAGCTGCTTTTCTTTAAGTTTATTGCTGCCCCAGGGCCTTTGCACATTTTGCCCTAGCTAGTCTCATAACTCACTGCTTCTTGCCAGTCAATTCTCCCTGCAACTATTCCCTCTCAGGGAGGCCTCCCCTGAGCACCCTAACTTAGGTGGCCCCTACTTCACCTTGTTTTTATTCCTTGCAGTGTACTTGTCAAAAATGTTGGTTTTTGTTTTTTTAAAATTGGTTTCACTGAACTCCATGGGTGCAGGGCTATTGTTTTATTCACAATGATACCTCCAGACCCTGGGCAGCATAGCATCCACAAGACGCTCAGAGGATATATGCTAAATAAAGGCTCTTGCAGCTTTTAGAAAAATTAAGACACATCTACATATACCCTATGCCTTTTCATTGAGTGAATGAAAAAGAAGACTAAGTAGAGACACATATTTCTACGTGCATAGAAATTTCTGAGACTCAGGCTGGGGCTATAGCTCAGTTGGTAGAGTGCGTCTCTTGTATGCACAAAGCCCTGGGTTCAATCCCCCGCACATGAAAGAAAAGAAATTTCTGAGACTCTACCTATCCTCCATGGAACAAGCATCAATTAATCATGCCAGAGGGCCAGACTGGCCAGGTGGCTAAAGGAAAAGCACAGTGCGGCACCCTCAGAGCCTCACAGGCAGGGCCCAGCAGAAGAGACCCAGCCTGTGTCCCCCTCTCAAGGGGACTCTGCAAAGGGGCTGAGAGTGAAGGGAGGACTTCACTAGCTTACAAGTCAGCCAATGGCCCTTTCCTGACCAGTCAGAGAAGCAGTGGGTCTTTGTTTGTTCCTTTTTTTTTGTGGTGCTGAGGATTGAACCCAGGGCCTTGTGCATGTGAGGCAAATGCTCTACCACCTGAGCTATATCCCCAGCCCTGATCCTCATTTCTTAGAATTCATGCAAAGAGGGAAAGGCCTCTGGGGCCTTGGGCCCACTTGTGTAACATGAGGACGATGGTCCCTATCCAGGCTTGTCACCCAGAACATATAAGCAGCTACTATGGGCCACATTTGGTGCAGACGTGAGGGGTCCAGCAAGACCTCTACCTTCCCCGAGCACGGGCTCTAAAGAGGATGGTTCAGAAGGCAAATAAACCCAACAGCTGACAACAAGCAAGACAAAGAGAAGCAAAGGCAGGAGCAGAAAATGACAGTGGCAGGAAGGGTTGCTCCAGACAGTCCTCTCTGAGGCAGCATTTCAGCCATTCAGGCAGAGACCTGAATGAAGAGATTAAATTTAATTACACAAACACGTACGTACTTGTGGCTGGGTCCTTGCATGGATATGCATACGGACATGTACCACACACATGCGCAGACACACAAGTACTTCATACAGATTGCTACACACGGTGCCTGATTCCTGAGGTGATGGAATTTGAGAGTTTGGAGTGCTCCAGAGGTGACTGGAATTGAAATCTTCACAAGACCTATACTCTCCCTCCGATTTCCGCTGTGCCCTCCTGCACTGAGGATTAGGAATGAAAGGTGTCCTTTCCATTCTAACACTTGACAGGGGCACCTGGTAGACGGGGAACTACAGGTCTCATTCCACCTTCCCAGCTGCACCGTGTGCCCTCTCAGGGACAGCCCTAACCACAGTGCCCTTTGTAGGACATTTCCCATCTTTTGCTCTGATAAGCACATTGTCATGAATAATCTTCAGCAAGTGTCAGTCCTCACACCTGGGAACATTTGTTGGCAAAAATCCCCAGAGCGGAACCACTGAGGCAAAGGAAGGGCATCTGCAGAGTCATGCGGGTGACACCATCCATGTCCCCTCCCAAGCATCGGTTCCAGGTCCCTTCCCACTAGCAGTGGATGAGCTGCCTGCTTCCCCACACCCCTGACAGCAGCGCATGCTATGCCTTCTGCTCTGCCCTTCTGAGAGGAGAAAGATATTATCTCAGCATGATTTTAATTGGCATTTCTCTCATGCACAGTGTTGAGGATCTTTTTGTGTGTCGAAGAGGCATTTCCTGTTTTTACAGACAATGCCATGGCAATGTGGCAGACATGTCATCTCCCTAGATGGTTTTCTCATGCATGTATTCAGAGCCCTCCTACTTTCCTCGCCCAAACCCCCTTACAGTCCCCAGTCCCCAGAATATCAATGGCTTGAAGCCCGACATTCTGTCCAAACCCAGACAGTCAAGCATGACCTGGCCCTGTCTACTTCTTTTACCTTCTGTCGTGCCCATCCCCCTTCACACATGACATTTCCGTGTTCAGGTCTTTTAGCTCCTCACCACCCTCAGGACCTTTGCATGTGCTGTCCCCAACTCATACCCTGAAATCACCACTGCTGCCACCTCTTTCCCAGATTGGCAACTCTTACTGTTGCTCTTAGCCTCAGTACCACCTCTCCAACTAGTAACATAGCGTTTTGGCACCCATTCTTTCCCTCCACAATTGAGCTTGTGTTTACCTGGGAGTTGCTTGTTTAACATCTCCCCCTGCCACCACACACATGCACACACACTCACTAAGCTCTATGAGAGTGGTGACAGGACTCTCTAGTTTAGAGCTGAGTTCTCTACCTGAAGCCTGCACAGAGAAGCGAGGTCAGGGCATGTTTATGGACTGACTGACAGACACATGCTCAGGAAGGACAGGGTGGCCTGAGGATACAGCATGAATAACAGACTTCCCTCTCCTGGCTGGTTCCCTCCTCCATAGCCCACAGCTTAAGAGTCTCCTGGCAACTTTCCCCGATGCCACACCTTCCCTTCCCCTCAGTGGGTAAGGTGCTTCCTCGGGGCACCCCCAGCTCCACCCCATGCCTCCCCTCCCCTCGCCCTGAACTTTCTGGACAGTTGTCTGCTGTCCCCCCTCCCCCCTGGAATAGTAAGCTCAATAGGACAAGCTCTGGGGCTCTTGTTCACTGCTTTGTCCCAGCATCACACAGCATAGGGCTGGGCCTGGAGGACTGGCCAATAAATGTTTGTAAACAAATCAACAGTATATGTACCTTCCTAGGAGAGAAAGTAAATATTATGCACTTGTTCCCAATCATCCATTTAGCCATAGTGCGCTCTGCGCCATTAAGGAGGAATGCAGGACATGGGTAGCAGGGAGAGCCGTGAAGGAAGGAGGCCTTGACCCGGGATGGGAGTCAAGGTCACTTCCTAGGGAGAGGATGTGTCCACTGACCTTTGCAGGAAGGGCAGGAGCTGATGGGTAGAAGAGGTTCTAAGCAGAGGTTCATGTGTTCTCAGGCCAGAGTCTGAGGCCACATTAACTCAGGGAAGTCCCCACAGAACACCAATAGTGAACCACGGTCTAAGCATGTCTCTGCTGGGCACCGAGCTACATTCTGGACATGCGCTGATGCACTAGCTTCTCCTCTTACTGCACCCACTTTTCAGCCGGGGGAAGGCCCAGGAGAGTGGAGAATGTTTGAGTCAACTCAGCAAATGTGTAGCAGGGCTGGGACATCAACTGGGCCCTAGGTCCCCGGTTTTGCCTTCTCAAGGCTCCAGGATCACTGAATCCTCACCCAAGAGTTCACAGACCTTTGCTGAGGTGAAATTTTCCAAAAATGTGGCAATGCTATCACCTATGCTGGCCTAGACTATAAGCAGCAGACAGGGCAGGAAAGGGTGCTGAGAAGGAAGAGGGTTCAGGACCAAGAAGAAACAGGCACAGGGACATAAACCTAGAGCCTGACTCAAGATGGCAGAAACCAGAAACACAGAGGCTGCCTGAATGAACGCGTGGCCTGATCGTGCCTGACAGGGAGAGGGCGAGAAAAAATCAAATGCTTCCTGGGAGAAAAAAAATAGTCAAACATATTTCTTACATGTATGGAAATATATCTGGAAGGACAACCCGTACATACAAAAATACTGGTAACAGTGGCTGCCACTGGGAAGAGGCGCTTGGATAGCTGGGGGACAGGGATGAGAAAGAATCTTGCTCAGAAGTTATGCCCCATAGAACGACATTTCAGTCAACAAGCTGCATATACAACAGTGGCCTCATAAGATTATGTCATCTAGTGGCATAATCAGTAGCCATCTCAGTTTGTCTAAGAACATGGTATTGACGCTCACACAACAAGGACATCACCTAAGGACACAGTTCTCACACAGATCCTCACTGTTAAGTTCTGCAAGACTGTAATATGTCTGTAATGTCAAGCCCTTGAACACATTAGCAACTCAACCCACAGGAAAAATTACGGTGCTGTATACAGAACTCGCAGAAATAGCCACATACAGAGCAAGAGGCATGCAAATCCATCCCCCAAACATGGCTGATGGTCGGGTGGTGGCTCTTGACCCACTACCTCAACTGCCCAATAGAGAGGACACCAACACTGGCCTCCAAGGGTAGTTACAAGGATCCAATGAGATGATACAAGCAAAGGATTTACAACAATGGCCAGTGCTCATCATTCCATAAATTACTATCCTCATTACAATATTCTGGTGATGGGAGTAATCATTTAATGCTGTACATAACAGGGCTTGATACTGTGCCTATTGTGAAGTAGACACTCAAAAGAAGCCACTGTTTTTATTATGTAACTACAGGTTGAGCGTCCCTAATCTGAAAATCTGAAATTCAAAATGCTCCAAAATCTGAAACAGTGCTGAAAATGCCACACCTGACCTCATGTGACAAGTTGCAGACAAAACACAGGTGTATTAGCCAGGTATGATGACACATGCCTGTAATCCCAGCAACTTGGGAGGCTGAGGCCCTAAGCAACTTAGCGAGGCTCTGTCTCAAGATAAAAAATTAAAAGGGCTAGGTAGTAGCTCAGTGGTTAAGCACCCCTGGGTTCAATCCTCATACTACAAAAAAAAAAAAAAAAAAGTACATTAAAAATACAGTACAAAATTACCTTAGGTAATATATATATGGTATATATGAAACATAAATAAATTTTGTGTTTACAGTTGGGTTCCTCCCCCAAGATATGTCACATATAGGTAAATATTTCAAAATCTGAAATATTTCTGGTCCCAAGCATTTTGGATAAAAGACCCTCAATGTTCATTATCACTAAGCCATTCCCTTAGAAGCGTTTAGTAAGCCTCATGTTTGGGGGAAGAGGTTTACTTTTCATGAAATGGACTTGGTTCCTGCCTTTATGGAGTCATTACAGTAGGGAGACCCTGAGTAGCTCAGAGAAGGTGGGTGGCCATCAGGTGGGCCCCTTGGAGGAACATGGAAAGGAAGACCTAATAGTGGAGCCAGTCTTAGGCCAGAAAGGGAGAGGGCAGGAGTGGCAGGGGAGCCAAAGCAGCACCAAATAAACACAAGACATAAGCTGTGTGTTTGAGGGTGCAGGTCCTCGGCACCCCGGATGGCAGGATACTCAGGACCTGCAGGATAAAGCCAGGGTCAGGCAGCAGGCAGGGGCCAGGGCATGCTGGGCCTGGTGGGCCATGCTGAAGAGCTGGCGTTCCAGAGGGCTGCTTCAGGAATCTAGAAAATGCACATGACACTCCTCATCTTCTAGGAGCTTGGGGGTGAAATGAGGCTTTAGTGTCACTATAATCAAGAAGTGTAATTCAACCACCATCTTTTGGGATCTTGATTAAATGACTGCCAGCTCAGAGATTCAATGAGGAGGATACAGTAGGCAGAGCCCCAGGAGAGGACAGAGGGAACAATGACCTGATCCCTGTCTATAGTGCACTGGCCCAGGGAGAGCACCTGTCTCAGCTGACCTGTCTCAAGAACTGCTGACCCGGGGCTGGGGATGTGGCTCAAGCGGTAACGCGCTTGCCTGGCATGCACGGGGCACTGGGTTCGATCCTCAGCACCACATAAAATAAAATAAAGATGTTGTGTCCACTGAAAACTGAAAAATAAATATTAAAAAAAATTCTTAAAAAAAAAAAAAAGAACTGCTGACCCGTCCCTGGTTAGTCTGAAGGGAGACACTGGCCCTTCCTTCCTGGGCTGTTGTGGCTTGGGCTGAGAGAACACAGCGCACCTCTCTGGGAGACTGTGCTGTAGGATGGAGAGCTCAGCAATGTGTGGGTTCCCGCCAGTGCAAGGAAAGGCAGAAAGAGAGCACGTGAATGTGAGAGAACGAATAAAGCAAGATACAGAGGTAGGAGGGAACAGGGAGGAAGGGACTCCTGACAGTGGCTTCTTTGTTCTGGTTCTGATCTACTTGCTGGCTGCTTCCCAGCACCTATTCCATCCTTTCCTTTTGGGTGCTTTTAAGCGGGAGCAACTAGTCTACTACTGTGATTCCCACCCTCTGATCAGTGCTTGGTTCCAGGAAGGTCACATGACCTGGCTAGTCCAATCTGAGAGAAGCCCTGAAGCTTTCTCTGCATTATGGTCAGGGACAAACCCTCTCTCTCAGAATAGGGATAAGGACATACAAGTGGTGCTAACCAGTCTGCAACTTCCGGAAGCCAGGTTTGAGAATGACACCGACACCAGAAGGGCAAATGGGGGCAGGGGTCACGAAAGCAAGTGGATCACTGGCAGTGGCTCTGAGTTCCTGGACCAACCAGCCCACACACTCGCTCCACTGCAGGGCTTTCCAGTAGAGTGAGCCCATCCTTTCCCCTGGAGTTCATATCACTTTGAGTTGGTATTTCTGTTACATGTGACCAAGGAACCGACGACGAGTTATACATGCTCCTTCCTGAGGCCTTGCTTTGGTCCTCAGGGCTGCTCCAGCATCCTCTGGCTAAATCCCTCCTTTTTGCCAGAACTGCTGCTATTTAGAAATTTGGCTAATGACTTAACTTGCCCCCTGCCACAGTTTCTCCAGCTGTAAAAGGGAGATAATTATAATCGTAAGACTGAATTGCTAAAGGGATTAGAATGATTTAAAGACTACCCAGCACACTGAAGCTCGGTCAGGCACCATATGACATTCTGCACTGCCTTGGTTTGTGTAAGTATGCTCCACAAAGTTGACACAACTGTATTATTCTAAAGCACTAAAGGGTAGCCCAGAGTCTCAGTCACAGTAAGCAATTAGCCACAGCCTTCCCCCACCGTGGCTGCAGTTCCTTTGTTCAGGTCAGCAAATCCCTTCCTCAAAGTACCGAAGGATAGCTAGCCCCGTTTCTGCTAGAAAGGTGGCAAAAAATCTAGTCTCAGTGAGAGGATTTGACTCAACTTCTCCAGCAGCTGGGTCAGGAAGGAAGCCCTCCTGCGCTCATTTCTCCACCAAACACAAGCTGGGCTCTAAAGTTTCAAAACACAGGCTGAGGCATGCTGGCACAGTCCCCAGGGGGAACAAAGGAAAGAGTGCCTGGTGGAAGAGAAACTGCGACATGCAGGTTCCACAACTCACTCCGCTGGGAGGAGACTCCGGGCTGGATTCCAGCCACATCCGCTCTCCCTGCAGTGACAAGGCAGCAGGAAAAAGGGACCTGCCACGTCTGTATTTACAGCTGGGAACTGGCACCAGCACGGGAAATTCGGAAATAAACTCAGTCAGGAAGTGAGAAGTGGAAGATGCTTCCATGGCAACGCCCATCTGGAGAGCCCTGCCCGCAGCTGGAAGCATTCAGAAGGGGCTTCTCTGGAGAGGTACACGGGCTCATTTCTTCCATTTGCACCGGACTGTGATACGTCAACTACACTTCCTTGGGGATCTTCTGTGAAGCCCCTGTTCTGCTGCTCAAAACACCCATTCCTTTTTGGAACACTGAGAACACAGTCCTCATCTGCCCGCTGCCATTTCTTTGTTTTCTCCCTGACTGTGGCTCCCTAAAGGAGCAGCTGCCTGCCCTGCTCACGAGTGCCTGGCCCCGAGTAGGTGCCCATCCATGTTTACTGAAGAAACAAACCAACTGTCCTGTTTTACTGTTATTCACGACTTCAACTAACTCATAAGCGCTGGTGTCCATGGCAGTGGGCCGGCAGTGCTGGCCCCTCTGAGGTGCCTTGGGTTGGCCTTTTCAATACGAGGCTCCCTCTCTCAGGGGATGCTGGAAACCCACAGGCAAAAGAATCAAGTGGGACCCCTATTTACACCAGATGCCAAACTTAACCCCAAATGGATAAAAGATCTAAATGTAAGAGTTAAAACTATAAAATTCTAAGAAAAAAAAGGGAAAAGCTTTATGGTACCAGATTTGGCAATGATTTCTTGGATATAATTCAACAGCGCAGGCAACACAAATGGACAGATCAGACATCACCAAAAGTAAAACCTCCTGTGAATCAGCAGACACTACTGATAGGGCAAAAGAGCAACCTGGAATGGGAGGAAATATTTGCAAAGTGTATCTAGGTGAGGGGCTGACCTCCAGAATATGTGAAGAGCTCCCCAAACTCAGCAACAACAAAAACAAACCATCCAATTACAGTATGGACAAAGGACCTTGGTAGACATTTCTCTAAAGTGGACATAAATGAGAAGATACGAAATGTAAACCAAATGAGGTCCCCACTTCACAGCATCGGGATGGTCATTATTTAAAAAGAAGAAGGGGCAGGGGCTGGGGCTGGGGCTCAGTGGTAGAGTGCTCATCTTGCACGTGTGAGGCCCTGGGTTCAAACCTCGGCATCACACAAATAAATAAATTAATTAAATAAAGGTACTGTGCTCACCTACAACTAAAAATATATTTAAAAGAAAAAAGAAGAAGAAAATCAGAAAGTAAACCTTGATAAGGACATGGAGAAACTAAAAATCCTTGTATATTGCTGATATGACTGTAAAATTAGTTGCAGTCACATGGAAAACAGTTCCTTACAAAATTCAACATAGAATTACCATACGATTCAGCAATTCCACTTTTGTATACAACCAAAGGAACTGAAAGGACTCAGACAAATCTGAACCCCATGTTCTTCACAGCACTATCCACTAAACCAAAAGGTGGAAGCGACCCAAGTGTCCATCAACGGCTGAACGGGTAAACAAAATGTGGTATTTATATACAATAGACTATTACAGGCCTCACAAAGGAAGTGACCTCTGACCACGGATGAATCCTAAAGACATTATGCTCCGTGAAACACCCAGGCATGAAAGGACAAATACCGCATGATCCCACTCAGCTGAGATATTCCGAGGAGTCAGTTCCATAAAGACAAAAAGAACGGTGGCTGCTGAGGGCTGGGGCATGGGGAGCTACTATTTAGTGGGTACAGAGTTTCAGTTTTGCAAGATGAAAATTGTTCTATGGATGGATGATGATAATGGTTGGACAATAACATGAATGTACTTAACTGCACATTAAAAATGGTTAAAATGATATTTTGGGAGTAACTATATCAGTAGTGTAACTGGATAACAAAATATCAAAAAATTATATACTTCAACTGTAGGTTACTGCCATCATGATGGCACATGCCTGTGATCCCAGCAACTCAGGAGGTGAGGCAAGAGAATCACAAGTTCGAAGCCAGCCTCAGCTACTTAGCAAGACCCTGTCTCAAAATAAAATATAAAAAGGACTGGGGATGTGGTTCAGTGGTAACTAACCCTCCCATCTTTTAAGACATAGTTCTATTTATGAAAGTGGTACAGCATGAGTGTGCATGTGTGTGTGCACTAACACACACTTGTATACATTCCAAGAAAATTTGGGAAAGAAAGAAATGTGCAATAAAGAATATAAAGCTATCAATAATCTCCCACCAAAGGACAGCCACTGTGACAACGTTGGCTCATTTCCTTACAGTGTCTTCCTCTACTGTGTGTGGACAGAGAACCAGGTAGACACATCTTCCCCTTTGCCTGGGCTTTCCTAGAGTTTGAACAAGTGAAAAACAGTAGTATTTTTGTTTTGTTTTGTTTTCATGGTGCTGGGGACTGAACCCAGGGCCTTGCATTCACTAGCCAAGTGTTCCACTGAGCTACATCCCCAGCCTAAGTGATATTTTTAAATCGTGGAATTAAACTAATTTCCCCAAGCTACAAACTACTGGAAAAGAAGGAGCTTCCTTCTTCCTCTCCTCTAATTTCTGTTTCCATCCAAACTTCTAGTGCAGACCGTAACAGGACACGGTTAGTCTGTATGCCACAGTCCATATTAACTGGGCAAGTACTAAAGAAGAGGCAATTTCAGATACTTTACAATAGTATCTAATTTTATCCTTACAATCCTATAAGGGAGGTACTCTTTATCATTTTACTAATGAGGAAACTGAGGTACTGAGAGGTCAAGTGACTTTCCTAAGGTCACACAGATATTGAATGGTGTTGCTGGGACCTGAACCCAGGACATCTGGCCCCAGGTGCTCCTTTTCCCTGGTCAACTATGAGCTATCAACTAAGAGCCTTAAGGCCAGATTTCCAGTATCTCTATTGCCAGGTATGTCATCATGATTATTCATACTTCTCTTCAGACTTAATCTATTTCCTAAAGGAAATGAGAAATTGCTAGAATTCAGCAAAAGTGAGACAGGCGGAAGCTCCAGCTGACCACAGGCACACATGGGTCTCCTTCAGGGCTGCCCAAAAAGCATTCTTAAACAATGACCTTACTGGAGAGACCAAGGTCAGTTCCTGGGTGGATCACCCTCTGCTGACTGCAACCCACCCAGCACCAGATGTGAGGAAGGTCCCTCCCTCACTTCCACAGGGTGGTGGAAGGGCGATGTGGGGCGCTGGAGAACCTATGCTCACGTGAAACTGGACAATAGGCTGCGGTGGATGGGCAAGGGCTGCTTGCTTGTGTCCAGGGGATTAGAGGGGCTGAAGTCAGTGTTTAGTCACCGTGGAGGACCAGCCAGCTATGTTTTTGCCATTGTCACACAGATCCTTAGAGAAAAGCAGATCATGGCTCCCTCCACCCTCTGGCAGAACCAGACCTCCAGCAAGAGGGATCCACAAATTAATCACCAGGGAAGTCTGGTCTCCTCTGTAGGCCAGGAAAGAGATGAGAAAACCATTGCTGCTTTGGCTAAAAAGCCACTATCCCTGCAGCTGCTGAGTGAAAATATGCTCCCCACAAAGGGAACCCTGGAGAGAAGGACTGGGGTGCGCAGCCTGCAGGTTTGTCCTTATCCACTGTCCACCTGGCTTGGAGCTTCCAGATACCCATGTGCAGCAGGACCTCGGGGAACTTTTCACCACTGTGTGACTTTCAGGCGGTGTGTGTGTGCAGGTGCACACATGCTGGGGGTATAGAGGGGTGGGGTACCAGGGATTGCATTCAGGGGCACTCAACCACTGAGCCACATCCCCAGCCCTATTTTGCATTTTATTTACAAACAGGGTCTCACTGAGTTGCTTAACGCCTCACCATTGCTGAGGCTGGTTTTGAACTCAGTGATCCTCCAACTTCAGCCTCCCAAGCCGCTGGCATTACAAGCTTGCACCCAGTTCCAAGGCTGCTTTTAAAATATATATATATTTTCTAAAAAAAGGAGAGAGAAGGGCTGAGGTTGTGGATCAGTGGTAGAGCTCTTGCCTTGCATGCATGAAGCACCACATAAAAATAAATGAATAAAATAAAGATATTGTGTCCATCAACGACTAAAAAAAAAAAAAAGAAGTAGAGAGAAAGATTCAATGAACCCAAATCCTGATCCAACAATTGTTAAGATTCTACCATATTTGAGAGCGCTTGCCTAGCACGGGCAGGACCCAGGTTCAATCCTCAGCACCACATAAAAATAAAGGCATTGGGTTGTATCCATCTACATACACTTAAAAAATAAATATTTTTTAAAAAAGATTCTACCATATTTGTTTAATCTATTCCTCATACATTAATACCTTCCTCCCACTTTTCATTCTTACTAAAGTATTTTAAAGCAAACCCTAGATTTTGGTCATTTCAACTTTATGCATTTCAGTTTGTAGCTCTGAAAAATACATTTCTTACATGTCTGTAATGTTAGGCTGCTTTAGTTACTGATCAAAATTAGTATGGCTTTCTTCCTAACAGATAAGACCCAGAACTGAGGGTGTGGGGGAAACGGGTTGTGTTGGCTTCTGGTGGCGGAGTAATGCCTTTCTGGAAGGCCTCTTGGCAAATGCAAATCCAAAAAGGTTTAATAAGCCCTGAGTACCTTCTGACTCAGCTTTTCCATTCATAGTCATCAAAAAAAATATTTACTAATGTCTACCATGTGTTTGGCAGCACCCTAAGCATTTTTCTCCCTGGTACAGACACGAAAACTGAGGCACACAGAAGTCAAGCCATTTACCCAGGGTTCTCCAATTCTTTTGTGCTAAATCCAGGGTTTGAACCTAAACCAGTCTAGGTTTAAATGGTGATACCGGATCCTGGTAAAGTGCCATTTGAGGCCTTAAAATTAAGACGCCATCACTCTCCCTAACCATACTGATGAATGCCTACTATGTGGAATCTTCCCCAAACTCTACATATGAGGTAGAGACAATTATATTATTCTAACTTTTCAAAGAAACTAAAGTGCAGAAGGCACCTGCTATAGGTAGCACATGTACTGGTTAAAAAAAAAAAAAAAAAGAAGAAGAAGAAGTAGAGAGAAAGTGTGCCCAGAGTCTACCTTATTCTGCCCCCTCCATCCCAAACACCACCTTCACAGATAGGTCTAAGGCCAAATTAATTCTCCCTGGAGCTGCCATAAAAATACTGAAGAGGGGCTGGGATTGTAGCTTAGTGGTTGAATGCTTGCCTTGCATGCTTGAGGCACTGGGTTCAATCCTCAGCACCACATAAAATAAATAAATAAAACAAAAATATTGTGTCCACCTACAATTAAAAAGAAATTTAAAAAAATTGAAGAAGAGGGTGGGGTGGAAGGACTAGGGAGATGTTGGAAAAAGAACACAAAATTTCAGTTGGACAGGAGAAATTCGTTCAAGAGAGCCATTGTACATTATGCTGGAAACAGTTAACAATATACAAAATGATATTTGCAAATTGCTGAGAGTACATTTTAGGTGTTCTAAACACACACACACACACACACACACGAATGTGAGATGATTCACATGTTAAACATCTTTATATAGCCATTCCAAAATGAGTATATACATATGCCAAAACATCAGGGTGTAAGCCATAAGTATGCACAAGGCTCTAGGTTCAATACCTAGCACCAAAAAAATAAATAAAAAAAAGAAAACTAAAAAACACAAATGTATACAATTTTTACTCAGCAATATTTAAATATATATTGACCATAAATCCTCATTTCTCTGGGTTGATAAACCAGGAGGATTTGCAGGTGGATGCAACCTGTCAGCACAGGGAAGCTGAGCAGAACCAGGGATAAGCCCCAGTGACACAGGCTACCTAAAGCTCCCTCTGCTCCTAAAGGATTCCCAATAACATAAGACAAATTCATCTCACAACCCAAAGAGCCTTGAGTGACCCACCTAGCATGCACTGTCCCAAGTCACTCTTGTTCATTCTGTGCCACCTACCTATGGGCCTGGCAGAACTCCGGCTCACCTTCAAAGGTCAGCCAGTGGCACCACCTCCCTCATCCCTCTCACTGCAGGGAGAGAAGGTGCCAGCAACAAACACCTGGTACCACTCATCCCCCATCTTGCCACCTCTGATAGAGAAAACTGCAGCTACAGGGCTGCTGTCCACTCTGGGGGTGGCAGTGATCAGACCTTTGGTAGCATTCGAGAGTCAAGGAGGCGAGGGGCAAAGGGCGCCCAAGGGCTCAGCAACTTCCTGAGGAAGCTACAGCCCTCCTCTCCTCTGCTGAGAAACAGAAGTGTTAAATGCCCAGGCTGACCTGGTTGTCCCCACCGCACAGGAGTCTCCAGCTGCCAGGACCCCTGTGCACCTGTACCATTTGACCCTGTCCTCAGACCCCTGATACTTTGACTTGCTTCATACTTCTCTTGAACTGTACTCACTTTTATTTTTGGCTTAAATCCCAACGTTAGTCCCACCCAAAGCAGAACAGCCATGGAATACTAGGCTTGATGTGCTGTTTAAATTCTTTTCCTGTTACGCATGAAGCAAAGTACAACTATTAAACACTTAAATGTTTGTTCATACACCACCTCAGATCACTCTGTGGAATGCTCTACCTTGGGAAACCCGTCCCTGTGGCAGCAGACATCACACCTGCCGGCTGGCTCCGACCCCTCCTTCGCACACTGCCTCACCTGCTAGAAACAAATGCACAGGTTCAAATGCGGCTCCCAAGCTCCGCGGCTGAGGCTCTGTTCCCCTAAATGCACCCAGGGCTTCCACATTTCCCCTGCGCTGTTTTCTAGGACAGGTTAATATCAACAGCCAACGTGCACTGCGGGCTGTCAGCGCACCGGCTGCTGCTTTGGGGGCTTCATGAAAAACAACTCGCGATCCTCACAGAGCACACGAAGTGGGTGGTATCATCCTCATCTCACTGATGAGGAGAGTGAAGCTTAGAGGGGACTCAGTCACTTGATTCAAGGGGTCGCAACTCAGAAGTGACATAGTCAGGGCAAGAACCATGGCTGTGGGGCCCACCTCCAACCCCCTCACTGCTCTGCTGCCCCCAGAACAACCCGCACTGACCCAGCATGACCTCCAAGCAGGGTGCTGTGCCAAGCACTCTGCCTGACACTGAGCGAGTCTGAGGCTCTTGCTGAGGTCACAGAGCTTGGATCCTCTGGGGCCTAGGTCCAGTGACTTTCTGTGCTCTCACTCTACATAGCTGACCTCTGAGTCAGCATGAAGGGGAACCTGAATGGAGACTTTCCTGACTCTAGGCCTCAGCCCACACGCCTAATTGATAATTATCATCATGATGGCTCATGATTCCAGGACTCACTGTGAGCGCCAGCCCCTGAGCCAAGTGCTCCCTGGTGTTGACTCACTGAGTGCTCACAGCATCCTTACCAGGTGGGAACATTCTTTTCTTTGTTTTGGGATGAGAAAATGCAGTCCCCACAGAAGTGAAAGCTGCTTATCCAAAGCAAAGTGGTGGTTCCAAAGGGCCGGCCCATAACCACTTGGTGATATTGCCTCCAAGAGACAACCTCACAGAGTGTCAGGCTCTGGATTAGACTTCACATCAGATGACCTCAGAGAATTACCCCTGTATCCCCCACCCCAGAACTCAGTGAGGTAGGAATTTAAAAATGAAGAGCTGGAGGCTCAGAGAAGCAAAAGTCATCTGCCCAAGATCACAGTTAGTGCAGGTTGGAGCCAGGACAGCTGCCTACAGGGTAACCCCAAAGCCATTAGCCACAGGCTCCAAGGCTCACACTCCAAAAATGTCCCTAATCTCCATCCTGTTTCCATAAGCCCCTAAGAGAAACCAGTCAGTCTCTGGCACTAAGAAATCAGGGAGGAGGGTCACCTCTGCAGCAGAGCACAAGGCTCCTGGAGGGGGTTCCACAGGGCAGACAGGTCCGAACAGCTGCCCTCCTCTATGAGTGTTTGTGGACTTTGACACTAGGTGGCCTGGCTTTGTCATTTACTAGCTGTGGGACATCAGACGTACTACTTCTCCTCTTTGTGCCTCAGTTTCCTCATCTGGAAAAAAACACCAACGTTAGAGGGTTGTTATGGGGATCTTAGAGTAGGGCCTGATACTTCAAGTATTGGCTACTGTGGCCCAATTAAGCACATCTGTGGGTACTCAGAGATGTCCACTGGGCCTCTGAGACCCTGCAATCAACCATCAGCTATAAGGTGGGTCAACGGAAAGCACACTCTCTTCAGGAACCCCACCAGTGGCAAAAGGCACATCCACCTCAAGTTGGGGCAGGGTTGTTGGTTCCTGCTGACCAGCTGTGAGAGAGGTCATCATTTAGCTTATTTGGCTATGTATGTGTTTATTCCTCATTTCCACCCCAGCCAGAGAACTCCAGGAAAGTAAGGCGGATGCTCCAGATCCCGCAGGACCTGGTACCAGCCAGAGTCCCATAAATGTTCACCCAGTGATCCCAAGATCTAATTTTTTTTGCTTGCCCCTCATAGGACCAAGGCACTGCCCTACATGTGAAGCTCCCAAACCTCATTTAGTGATTGAATGAATGAATGGATGAATGTTTGTCCCTCATTTAGTCAGTGAATGAATGAATGAATGTTTGCTTTTGGACTTGTATAACAAATACTTAGTACCAAACAGGCATAAAAGAAACTAAAAAAAGATGTCTCCATCCCCATCCCAGGGATCTCATCCACCTTGTCAGAGAGTGAGACGTGGGTATAAAATGACTTGGAAACACACCCAGGGTTCTCAGAACCAGAGGGGAGCTGCCAGTGCCCTTGAATCTTACAGGGGAAACACCAGAGAGGGTCCAGTCCGGCCAGCCCCAGACAGCCCCAGACAAACGACAGGCTGCACTTGTGCCAACACAACACCAGGCCGGCGGGGGTGGGGTGGCCCAACGGGCTATCTTTCTAAGCAACATCAACAAACACAACACTGAATCCCAAATCCTCTCTCCTCCGAAGGCTGGCTCAGTAAGGCCCCAGTCCCGTCACTTGGTGGGTGGGAACCCAAAGCACAATCTGGATGTGCCACCCGACAAGCAGTACAGTGGTGTGGCCAGTGAAGGAATTCACCCTGAGGAGGGAGGCCCGGTGTGGTCCTGAGGCTACCCCCCCCCCATCTGAGGGAGCCCCCAGGGAACTTTCTCAGTGGGAACCTCCATTTCCTCTTTTGTAACATGGAGCTCAAGGCAGCACCTGCCCCATGGGGTCAGAGGTTTCAGTGGGAGGAGACGCAAGACTAGGCACAAAAGGGGCACTTGCCAGCAGCAACTCACTCATTCACTCACCAAAGACAAACGTCGCTCCTGCTGCATGACAGGCACTGCTCTCTATGGGGCCTGGGGGCAAAGGTAAGCTCCGTGCTCTGGTGGGGACTGATTCCATGGGAGGATATGGCAAGCAAG
The DNA here is from genome assembly GCF_001458135.2 of Marmota marmota marmota. Taxonomy (NCBI): domain Eukaryota; kingdom Metazoa; phylum Chordata; class Mammalia; order Rodentia; family Sciuridae; genus Marmota; species Marmota marmota. Next base: position 9,471,582 of record NW_026000205.1, read on the forward strand.
TACCTGCCCTTTTATTTGGAGGGTGAGAGGTAAAGAAAGCCCCACTGGGGGCTGGAGGGGCAGCTCATTGGTAGAGCACTTGCCCAGCATGTGTGAGGCACTGGGTGCGATTCTCAGCACCACATAAAAATAAATAAATAAAAATACAGGTATTAAAAAGAAAGCCCCACTGGGAGGGTGGCTTCTAGCAGAGCCCTGAGGGAGGTGAAGGAGCTGATAAAGAGTATGTCTGGGGGTGGGGATGGGGTGAGCAGCCAGCGCCAAAAGCCTGAAGAGTATGTGTGCATTCTAAGACAGGGAGGAGCCACTGAGCAGGTGTGGGGAAGTTAAAGGCAGATCATGTATAGCCTTGTGGGTCATGGAAAGGACTGTTGACTTTTCCTGAGTGACAGGGAGCTAAGGAGGTTTCAGAACAGGGAGGGATGTGACCTGACTCAGGTGCTCACAGACAGCCTCTGCTGCCCGAGTCCAGGGGCAGAGGGCAGAAAGAACCAGCATAGGGGGAGAAAAAGTAAAGAGGAAGGGGAGGAGTGAGTGAACTTGGGATAATTTTCAGAAGAGATGGTACCAGTAAGCCCAGAACTTTCTCTGCTGTTACTAAAAGAAGAATCTATGGTGATCTCATTTTGATTTCCACTCTCTCAACATAATCACCCAGCACAATTTACTATCCTTTCCCTTGCTTGCTGATCCAGATCCAGCCACCATTTACTGGGCAATAAAGGGGCCGGGACAGGGAATAGGAGACCCACCAGGAGCTTGCATCTGCCACCACAGAATGACGTGGCTGAGACCAAGACTTTGGGCCCTGGTGGATGCTGCTGCTTGTAACCTGATGGTCTGGGGAGTCCCAGGCAGGGTGAAGTTTGAGGGCACTGGGGCCACTGGTTCAACTTGGGTCGCTACGCCACCCCTAATTCCAGGGCACATTTGGAGACCTTTTTTGTTTTTTTGGCTGTGCTAGGGATGGCACCCAGGGACTGATGCATGACAGGCAAGCAATCTACCACTGAGCCACATCCCCAGCACTTGGAGACATTTTTGATTGTCAGGACTTGAGGCTGGGGGCTATTGCTGCTGACATCTAGTGGGAAGAGGCCAGGGTGCTGCTAAACATCCCACAATGCACAGAACCATTCCCCACAACAAAGAATGATCTGACCCAAAGGTCAAAGGTCAGCAGTGTCAAGGTTGAGAAACTCTGGTCTAGTGCTCACACTCTAATGAGTAGTCAGTCACCACAGGGGTTGGAAAAAAGGCAGATTTTGTCCAAGATTCTGCAGGTCAAACTTCTAGGCCCTTGACCCTTAAAGCTGAGCTCTGGAGAGCAGCAGCCCCCTCAAACTCTTCTCAGAACTGCATTTCAAAATATTCCTTGGTGATTCTCAGGCCCAGCGATTGAAAAGCCTGAAGACACATTGGGGAGAGTGTGGTGGAGGCCATCTGTCACCCTAGCTACTAGGGGGCTAAGGCAGGAAAACAGAAGTTGAAGGCCCCCTTCAGCAACTTAGCAAGTCTCCAAACCAAATAAAATAAAAATGGTCCAGGAGAACCACCCACCTGACTCCAGAGTGGGGCCAGGATGGAGAAGCTGAAGAGCAGCGTGCGTCCCTGCAGGCAGGAGAGGCACCATCACAGAGGCTCCACTCGGTCCTCATTCTCTGGCAACAAATATCTACTTCCTGATATCAAATAACCTGCCCCCCAGAAGCAAGCTGCTTTTTGGCACCTGAAACCAGGAAGTCTGCCAGACTTCACACTCCTGGGCGAGAACGAGGCTAATGTGGAGAAATGGGAGTCAGAACCAAGTGTCTTTTAACTGTTAGCAAGAAACTACAGGAGAGAGAAACTCATCTCATTGTGACTTCAAACTGGAGTGTAATTTCTTCCACGGTCCGCTCCGTGAGCACCTTTCTAGGCACAGAAACCACTATCCCCCTCTTACAGAGGAGAAAGCCAAGGCCAGGCAGTTTAGAGTCACCTGGCCGCGGGCATCCAGGCGGCTCAGCTGCTCTATTCCACTAGATGCTGTTGCTCTAACACCTTCCTCCCTTGACCCAAAGAAGAGACTGGAAATTTCCATCCCTTCAGCCTCCCAAGCAGCTTGCTCAGTTTGGTCTGGCAGTTTTCCGGGGCTTCACCAGGCCAGACGGCTTTCAGGTGATCGACTCCAAGGAAGGAGAAACGAGGCTTACAGCACAGAGCACCGTGGATTCACTTTTAGCACAGTTGGGACATAAAGGAGAACCACACTCCTAGCTGTGAGGTCAGAACCCGCCCAAGGGGCAGAGGGTCTCCTCCCCCTATATGCAATCCTTGTAAGGACCTGGAGAAGGTTGGTTAGAATGAGACAGGCACCAGACCTCTGGTCCCATTCGTCTTTTTCTAGATTCAAAAGTTCTTCCCCATAGTACTTATTCCCAAACTCCTTCAGGTTAAAGAAAATGGAGGCTTCAGGGAGTGAACCCAAGACCCACAATCCCTCCCACCACACTGTCACCCTTGTTAGCCCAACTCAAGCCATGGCCACCTCCTTTCTGGTCCTCCACTTGCAAAGCTTATTCTTACCTCAGGGCCTTTACACTTGCTGTTTCCCCTGACAGGCACCTCCCTCCTTCAACTCGGCAAGACTGGTTTGTTTCTTTTCATTCTTTAACACTCATGTCAAACATCACCTCCTTAGACACAGCCTTGACTTCTTTAAGGGAGCCGCACAACCACTATTCACATCACATTCTCCTAGTTTAGTTGTTTTTTTTTTTTTTAATATTTATTTATTTTTTAGTTGTAGTTGCACACAATACCTTTATTTATATGTGGTGCTGAGGATCGAACCCAGGGCCTCTCACATGCTAGGAAAGCGCTCCACCGCTGAGCCACACCCCAGTCCCTGGTTTAGTTTCTTAACAGCACAATCTCTTATAGATGTCCCCTACCAGATCTCACATTCCAGGAGAACAGGCAGTCGGTCCGTCTTGTCTGCGATACACTTAGGCCTTAGAACAGTGCTTGGGCTGGGTGCAGCACTGTATGCCTATAATTCCAGAATCTTGGAAGCCGAGACAGGCAGATCCTAAGTTCAAGGCTAGTCTAGGCAACATAGCAAGACCCAGTCTTAAAATAAAAAAATAAAAAGGGCTGGAGATGTAGCTAACTGGTATAGCGCTTATTCAACATGGGAAAGGCCCTGGGTTAGACCCCCAGTACAAAAAAAAAAAAAAAATTTTTGCCTAGCATGAATCTTTTGCTTCTGGTCAAGCCAACAAAATAAATGTACTCTCTTGAGGCTTTACCATGACCACATGCTCTAGTTTGCTACAGGACATGTGGAGTACTAGACCAGTCACATCCACAGCAACCTAGAGAACAGCAGTAACTACAATTATGACAACAGTAAACCGCTAACATTAACGCACACCGGTTATGCGCCAGGACCTGTACAAAGAGCTCTTCCAGTTCAAAGCTCATCAATAAGCTGGTGATGAAGTGACTCGAACTTCTCAGCTTTTGGAGATGAACATCATCAATGCTTGGAGAGGCTAGTTCATCGTCCAAGGTCAGGTGTGTGTTCCAAATCTAGCTCTTAACCAGTGCCATGCGCCGCCCTGCATAGAGCCTAGGGCCTGCTCCCTGAAGGTGTAATGAAGGGGCATCCATAAAAGGGACTCATTGTTCTCAGAAGGTTCAGCCAGGTTGTGTCTTTCTCCTACAAAGAACACAGAGCTCCTTACCACTCCAAAAATCCAACTCTGTATTAGGCAAGCTTATTGACCCTGGTTAGACTCATAAGTTCACTTTGGTGCCTAGCAGCTTTTTTTGACTTAAAATACTGGTTCTCGGGCTGGGGATGTGGCTCAAGCGGTAGCGCGCTCGCCTGGCATGTGTGCGGCCTGGGTTCGATCCTCAGTACCACATACAAACAAAGATGTTGTGTCCGCCGAAAACTAAAAAATAAATATTAAAAAAAAAAATTCTCTCTCTCTCTCTTTAAAAAAAAAAAAAAAAGAAAATACTGGTTCTCAGGCTCACAGATTGCACATCAGATCCCCTGAATCTGAGCTTGTGTTTCCATACACCTGAAACCACAACTCGATCATTCTTCATAGCTATTACTGCTACATAACACTGAAGAGCAATAGCTAGCTCTTACAGGTATACTGTTAAAAATTCCAACATATGTAACCTTTACAACTGCCCCATGGGGTAGGTCCTGTTATAATCCCACTTTACAGGTGGGAAAACTGAGGTCTTGAGAAGTACAGTCCCGTGCCCAAGGTCACTCAGCAAGTAAGTGAAACCGTCAGATTTGAACCCAGCACATGGCTCCAGGCTCTAAGCTTTCAACTGCTTACCTTCCACTGCCTCTCTAAACTAGGTTTGGCATTTGTCCAGAAGATACTGCAAGCAATTGTTTGGCTGTTTAACTGTGCCTCATGAGTCACTTGTGACTCATTCATTCATTTTGGTTTTTTAAGTGGTAATGGGGTTCTGAACCCAGGGGTGTTTTACAATTTAAGCTACATCCCCAGTCCTTTTGATTTTTAATTTTAAGACTGGGTTTTGCCTTGGAATGGAACTATCAATTGACACAGTGGTCCCACTCCTCAGCATATATCCAAAGGACTTAAAATCAGCATACTATAGTGACACAGACACATTGATGTTTATAGCAATTCAATTCACAATAAATAAGTTATGGAACCAACCTAGGTGCCCTTCAATTAATGAATGAATAAAGAAAATGTTGTATATATACAAAATGGAATATTATTTAGCCATAAAGAAGAATGAAATTATGGCATTTGCTGGTAAATGGATGGAACTGGAGATATCATGTTAAGTGAAATAAACCAATACCAAAAAACCAAAGGCCGAATTCTCTCTCTGATTTGCAGATGCTGACTCAAAATAGGCAGACGGGAGGGAGGAGTGTAGGTTCACTGGATTAGGGGAGTGATGGGGGGAAGAGAGAGAAATGGAAAAGACAGTACAATGAATTGGGCATATCTTCCTGTGTTCATATATGAATACATGACCAGAGTAACTCCATATCATGTACAACCACAAGAATGGGAAATTATACTCCATGTATGTATATGTCAAAATACACTCTACTGTCATGTATAACTAAAAAGAACCCCCCCAAAAAGACTGGGCTTTGCTAAGTTGCCATGTGGCCTCAAACTTTCAATCCTCCTGCCTAGACTTCCAAAGCAGGTGGGATTACTGTTGTGCATCACCAAGCCTAGAAAACCATGTTTTAAAACCCATCACAGGACCAGGACTGGGCTAAGGAAAGTAGAGGCAAGGCCCCTCCCCCTCCAAACACTTGTAGGAAGACTGACAAATGCAAAGGCAACTCACACAGCCCGGCCAGGGCTGACGCGGGGAGAGGAGGCAAGGACATTATGGTGTGCCTGATGGAGAGCATCTCTCCCAGGAAGGCATCACTGAGAGGCCACCCATGTCCTTGCCTGCCTACCACATAATCTTCATCACTGCATTAATGTATATTCATGAGTATTCTGTGCATCCTAATCTTGCACCAAAGACAATTTAGTAATAAATAATTTTTGAGTAATACCAGCACAACTTTTTTAAAAAAAGCTTCACATAATGATGGCACCCCACTTTTTTTGCAAAATAATTGGCATAATATCTGAGACAATTATACAGTGATACATGGTGACACCCATCTCCTCTTCTGGTTGCTATGGGTCACAATGAGAAAGCCCAGGTTTCCCTGTGTACCTCCTCTGCAGTCACATTCACTAGCGACATTAACTAGGAGAGCCATAAACTGCTATGGAGACTTTTCAGGTCAGGATTTCTGAAAGAGCCACTATAGACAGACTCCCAAGGAAGTGTGCATGGCTTGTAAAAGTTGCTAAGCTGTTAAAGAGCAAGGCTTTCACTCAGACTGGAGAGACTGCCCCGAAGTAGCTAAGGGACCTTGAGCAAATGATGAGCAGCCCTGGTGTGTTTTCAGGCCTGCCGTGGGCCTAACAGTGCCCTACCTCACAGGGATGCTGTGAGGGTTAAATGAGTTAATCCAAGTACCTTCCAGCTGGGCTCACAGTGAGAGTTCAGCATGTGTTACCTATCACAGCACTAGACACACAGTAGGTACTCCCTGGCCCCAGGGGCTCAATCATTTGCCAGAGAGAGTGGTCCAGCCACAGGGAGGAGATGACCTGGAAGGCTTTTAGTACCAATGGGACTAGGCTATCAGACAAACAGGTAAACAGACCTGCCCAGAGGAAACCGGTTCTGCAGCCTCTCTCTGGCTGGTTCCGAGAGCCTGTTTTGATCTGGGAGGATTATTTCCCTGATTAGAAAGATACAGCTCCCAAGGTTCCAGAACAACTATGTCTCTCACAGTCCTCTTCCTGCACTCTGGTGGGGGTCTAGTATTTGGCCGAGAACCACAGGTGACATTTTGCAAATTGATCACAACACAGATATATGTGTAAAATACTGGGCGGACAGCTCCTCATGATGGGTAGATTGGTAAATGGTTCATGTGCTTGCAAATATTTTCTGGCATGACTGTGATTATGACATTACATTCTATAGGGGGAGATTAATTAGGTAACTCTTGATTTCTGGACCTTCCCCGTGGTTAAGGATGGTCATGTGGCTTCATACAGTCAATGACTCATAAAGTGAAGTTTGGTAGAGTTGACAAGACAACCCTCTGCTCCAAGCCCTCCTTCCCTAAATATCCACATCTTAACTTTACCAACCCCCTTCAACAGAAAAACATTTGCAGATGTCCTTCAGAAAAGGGGAGGCGCTATCACTGATGGAGGGCACTGACTTCCTGGAACGCTGATGAGCTAAATCAGTGCCATCGAGTCCCCTGAGTTTACTGTACAGTAGAGCTCCAGACGGAAAGCAGAGGGTGTGAAATAATAGTAATTATAATAACAGCTGGCATCCATTGATGCCACTACATGCTGTGCACGATTTTTCAGAACACTACAAATGTTATTTCATCCTCAGCACAGGACCAAGAAAGAGGTATTCGTATCTTCACTTACAGATAGCAAAAGTCAAGTACAGAGAAGGTAAATAATTTGCCCAACACTAAAAGTGGCAGAGGGGGTGCGGAACTCGGGTGATCAGGAACCAAATCAAAGATTGTTTTTTTTCCTTCCAGTACTGGGGGTTGAATCCAACGCCTCTCCCATGCTAGGTAAGTGACCTACCATTGAGCTACATCCCCAGCCTTCTTGCTAAATTGCTGAGACTGGCCTTGAACTTGTGACCCTCCTACCTCAGACTCCTCAGTAGCTGGGATTATAGGAGTGGGTCACCATGCCTGTCCCTGTAATCCCTGAAATGAGCTAAGCTAAGCTAACAAAGTAGGAGCCCAAGCCAGTCACAGTAAAAGATCCTGAGCCATCACTATCACATATCAAGCACTCGTTCAGTGGCCAACCGTGCAGTGTTCCCGTCAACCTCCAAACAACCCATGGCTGGCACTGTGGCCTTTGTCTACTGAAAGATGAGAGGTGATGGGACTCGCCCATGTCAGCTAACTAGAAAGGATGTGGGGGTGGGAGGTACAGGCCTGCAGACCTCAAGACCCAAGATTATCCCTCCTGGGAACAGCTTGCAGGAGAAATTCTTTCATTATTAACCACGGTCAATAACCAGCTCTCAAGGACATTCTTAGCCCCTTCCTGATCACATGCAATGAAGGCCATGTGTGCTTGGCCACAGAGAAAAGCAGAGCACAGAGGAAACAGAGCAGAACCCCACACCTAAATGCTCCCAGAATTAAGGCCATGATCCCTTCCTCAACCATCTAGGCCCCCCACCCCTCCTGCTGTTCACACTAGGATGCTCTCCCCTACCCCCACCCACCTTTCTCTTCCCCCTAATTAACACTATCCACACTTCAATATCAGTCAGAAGCTGAAGATAAAAGAGATATCTCCTGGACGTGCTGTTGAGTAAGAGAGCAAGTGCAAACAGGGTGTGGAGCAGGCTACCTTTTGTTTGTGAAAGGAAGGGAAGATAAAAATAGATCCCTCTATTTGCTCCAACTTGCAGAAGGACACCCAAGAAACAATATAAATAATTACTTAAAGGGTGGAAGAACCAGGTGGGCAAGGAAAGGGGAAGCAGAGAGACCTCTCACTCTTCATATCTTTACACACACAGAATTGATTTCTGCTGTAAATAACTGCGTAGCTGTATTTTTTTTAAGTGCTCCAAGTAAAAACAAAGCAGGAACAAGAGGGAGGGTCACAGAAGTCCTGTGAGAGCAGATCTGAATAAATACATCCATCCCTGAACTACCAGATAGGCCCAGGCCCCGCCCCCC
>NW_026000205.1:9479931-9503995 GCF_001458135.2 Marmota marmota marmota
GTTCCTGAGGGCAGGCCTGGACCTGCTCTGGCTGCCAGCCAGGGGCCTGCCCTGCAGCTGGTGCCCAAGCAATGCTCAGAGCCAGTGTGTGAGCGGAGGCAGCAACAGACCCACCTGCCGCCACACGCCCAGGTTTGGCCCACAGCTTGCAGCTGGGCTCTGCCTGGGGACAGGGGGTGGGGAGGGAACACAGGAGGCAAGAAAAATGCTAAGCACCAACCATCTCTAAGACACAGGAGTAAAGAAAAGTGTGGATGCAGGGATCAGCCAATTTTTTCTACAAAGGGCCAGAGAGGAAATATCCTAGGTCTGGGGACCATACTGTCTCTGTTGCAACTACTCAACTCCAAAAATCAGCCACAGACAAGACAGAACCAAACAAGCACAGCTGTGTTCCATAACACTTTACTTATGGACAATGAAACCTGAGTTTCATATAATCTGACATGTCACGAAATCTACTTTTGATTGTTTTTCAACCTTGTAAAACCATAAAACCCATTTTTAGCTCCCAAGCCATACAATAATAGGCAGTAGGCCAAATTCAGCCGGTGAGCTGTAGAGTCTGCCACCCCTTTTATGTTGAGTACGGCTTGCGATGGTTACTTGCTGGTTGTATGTATATACAGAATTTACAGAAACAGAGATTTAAGAAACAGGTCACAGTGGCTGCTTCTGTCGAGGTCTCAGTAGTGGAAGGGAGAATATTTTTAAATGTACCATGTACGAATTAATTTAAATAATTTAATTAAAAATTTTGTTTTGGTGCCAAACATGCTAGCATGCACTCTCTACTACTGAGCTACACACCTGACCCAAATAATAACAGTGTTGAAGTTAGTAAAAGGGCTATACATGGAATGAAGGGAAGAGCCCAAGCTTTTATGGAGACCACGGCCACATTCCTAGCTCAATTCCTCTCTTGCTCTGCACCCCACAGACAAGTTACTTTACTTCTCTGACTCTCAGAACAACTGGGATAAGAATGATCTGCTGTGAGGACTCCACGGGTTCATCCTTTTGCACAGTTCCTGGCATCGGAAAGTGGTGGTTACTATTTTTTTGTTATTAATAGTCATTTGGGGACTAGAGCTCAGCGGTAGCACACTTGCCTGGCATGTGTGAGGCACTGGGTTTGATTCTTAGCACCACACATAAATCCATAAAATAAAGGTCTATCAACTAAAAAAATGTTTTTAAAAAAGTCATTTGGTGAAGTCAAACAACAACAAGTGCTGGAGAGGATGTGGGGAAAAGGGTACACTTGTACATTGCTGGTGGGACTGCAAATTGGTGCAGCCAATTTGGAAAGCAGTATGGAGATTTCTTGGAAAGCTGGGAATGGAGCCACCATTTGACCCAGCTATTCCCCTTCTCGGTCTATTCCCTAAAGACCTAAAAAGAGCATGCTACAGGGACACTGCTACATCGATGTTCATAGCAGCACAATTCACAATAGCAAGACTGTGGAACCAACCTAGATGCCCTTCAATAGACGAATGGATAAAAAAAATGTGGCATTTATACACAATGGAGTATTACTCTGCATTAAAAAATGACAAAATCATAGAATTTACAGGGAAATGGATGGCATTAGAGCAGATTATGCTAAGTGAAGCTAGCCAATCCCTAAAAAACAAATGCCAAATGTCTTCTTTGATATAAGGAGAGTAACTAAGAACAGAGTAGGGTCGAAGAGCATGAGAAGAAGATTAACATTAAACAGGGATGAGAGGTGGGAGGGAAAGGGAGAGAGAAGGGAAATTGCATGGAAATGGAAGGAGACCCTCAGAGTTATACAAAAGTAGATACAAGAGGAAGTGAGGGGAAAGGGAAAAATAATACAAGGGGGACAAATGAATGTCAGTAGAGGGGGCAGAGAGAGAAGAGGCGAGGGGAGGGGAGGGGAGGGGGGATAGTAGAGGATAGGAAAGGCAGCAGAACACAACAGACACTAGTATGGCAATATGTAAATCAATGGATGTGTAACTGATGTGATTCTGCAATCTGTATTTGGGGTAAAAATGGGAGCTCATAACCCACTTGAATCAAAGTGTGAAATATGATATATCAAGAATTATGTAATGTTTTGAACAGCCAACAATAAAAAATTAAAAAAAAAAAAAAGTCATTTGGTGGGGAAAGCCCTCCTTCAAAGGGAACCCCTATTCATTAGTGTGGTTATGAGACTCCCCTCAAGAGCCCACCCCGTCAACACTGTCCACATAAGAGACACCTGTGACGCAAGCAAGCAAGCTTATTTGTATTAGGAACTGCATTCCAGAGAAGCATCCTGGAGCCTCATCTGCACATCCGGTTCAACAGAGAGTACGGCCAGCCAGCTCCCCAACTTGGGATTTGCCCCCAGCTGTCACACCAGGTAGACTGCAGGACTGTGCATGTGACACATCATCCAGTTCCTAGTTACTAACCACCTACTGTGTGCAAGAACACGCGGGTGGCAGGTGGAAGATCCTCTGTACCTCACTGTGGAGGCTGCAGCTTCAAACACTATATTCTTTTCAAATTACTGGCAAGGTGCTTTGGTTGTGTATTCCCATAAACCCCTCGCATTTCCCTGTGTTTATTCATTCAACAAATATTTATTAGGGATGTCCTCAAGGCCAGGCACTGTTCTAGGCACTCGATCTTAACCAGGACTTTCATTTTCCAGCTGTTTGTCTCTGGGCTGTGAGACCTGTGAAGAAGGGACCTTGCAAATCAGTGTCCCTCTGTATCCACTGTGCTCAGCACAGCCATGGCACAAGGCAGTAACTATATGTGTTGTAACTAATATTTGTTGGGTGAAATTACTGAATATGGAGGACATCTGCAGACTAAGCCCAGAGTCTCTGCCCCAACTTCTAGTGACAACAGCCCACTTCTCCTGGGGAAACTGCAGCTCCCCCATTCCTAATTCAGAGGTAGGGAGATTGGCAATAAATAGAACTCACCCACCCACATGATCCAAACTGGGCCAATCAGCTCCTCTTGCTGAGAAATTTTAATTTCAAGTTGCTGATAATCATGGGAATAACAAAAGCAATAAAATAAAGATAATAGCAGCTAACCGACTAGCTGCATACTCTATACTAGGCACTGCTCTATAAGCCTCAAGAATCAACTTATTAAATCCGCATGGCAGTCCTCCAGTTTTTATCCCCATCTTGCAGCCCACAAACCAAGGCGAAGGAAGGTTGGGAAACTTATAAGTGGTGAGGTCAGGATTCATGACCAGGAGGCCAGCTGCAGAGTCTTAAGCTCATCTCTCTCCATGAACTCCTCCACCCCTGGGATAGCAGGGCCCTAAAAAGGTGCCTCTGAACATCCACCTGGAGAGGTTCCAGAGTGGCTTCCCCTTGGCTTCCTTTTAGGGTCACAGGTGACCTGAGATGGTTTCTGTTGCTTGCAACCCAAGAATCCTGACTGATAAAGATCACTTACTTGGTTTCACACTTTCTGCCAGACCAGCTGGCAAGGCTTCCAGGTGCCACAGTGCATGGGCACCTTATAAACATTTTAGGAAGGGGAGTCAGTATCAGGGCATTTGCGGGCAGCCTGCATCTCCAAGAGCAACCATCCTTCTACCCCGGAGAGAGAAACCCAATAGGAGACACAGCAGGAAGGCGAACCAGAGGAACAGTTAGGGGACCTCGTTCCTCATGGGCTGCTGAACAATCCTTTGTTACTGGACCAATTCTGTGCATTACAGGTCATTAGCATGACCTTGGCACCCAGATCCTAAACTCTGGTTTCGCACACCACCTACTCATTCTGAGATCAAGAGCATCCACTCCCAGAGTCCTGAATGCCTCCTGGTCAGCTGCAACCCTGACCCCCCAACACCAAGTCCCCACTTCGGGCTGCCTCTATCAAGCACTTACTTGATTTGGGTTTTGGACCTAGGTTGGGTTAATATTTTTTATTAGTTGTTTTTTGTCCCACAGCAAATTTTAATGACTTATTAAGATTCATAGAACCCTGTGTCACCTGCCAAGAGAAGCCTTACATCCATCAATGCAATGAGGACCATGACCCTGATCACTCTTCATACAGATCAGGCTGTGTTCCAGTTAGTAGATGGGGGAGGCTGGATGTATGGCCATCTCCTTAGACTCCCTTGGGAGTAGGGACTATGATGGGCTTTGCAGATGGCTTGGGGGTGCTGTGCTCTAGGCCCCAGCATGGACGTGTGCTTTGCACCACCCTCACTTCCACCCCCACTTCAAGAGCCTGAGTTCCCCGTGCAGATATGTTCTAGCCCCCTTCCTCTTCCCTTTAGGGTATTTATCCCAGCTGCAAGAGGGGCTCTCAAGTCACTTGCAGAACATCTGTGACTCTTGCCTTCCCTCCAGACTGTTGGTTCCAGGAGGGCAGAAACTTGCTTGATGACATACAGAGGCCCAGATCTGGCACCTGGTAGGCACTGCATAACATCTGCTGAGTAACAAACAAACTCCTTTTATTTATTTATTTTCAGGGTGTTGGGGATTGAACTCAGGAACTCGCCCGTACTAGGTAAGTGCTCTACCACTGAGCTCCACCCCCAGCCCAACTCTTTCTTAAAAATTCATGTTCAAAACTAGGACAGAAAAAATACTGGCGCTTACAAACAGAAACCAGGGTGAAGGGTTGGCCTAGAATCAAAGGAAATGGAGAGAACAGAGCTGGGTGTTGAAATGGTAGCACTGGAGCAGGGGGTACACACCTCTGGATGATGGAACAGGGGCAAGAGAGTCTGGGATGGCACAACCACATAAACTCTAAAGTCATCATTAAAAATAAACACCAGGGAAACGGAAGCATGAAGTAAACACCAACTCCCCTGTCCAGAATTTCAGGTCTCTTGCTCCTGCGTCTTATCTTCCACCCTTACCAACATTAAGGTTCATTAAGGACAAAGAGGCCAGAACCAGGCCCTCCATTCAAATCCCCCCTCTGCCATAAAAACATGAGTATGTAATCTATGGCAGGTCAATTAGCTACTGGGCATTAGGAAGATGGGTGTCCAGCAGCATGCATCTCAAAAGGTTGTTGTAAAGTACGCTCACCTGTGAACGCTACCAGGCACAAGCAAGTGCTCAATAAAGAACAGCAGTTACCATAATTAGCCTCTGCATCACTCTCTTCAGTCCCTACAACCAAGAAATAAGGTGGTCACTTTACCAATGAGCCTTACAGGCTGTTTGCTACTACGAGGCCCAAGCTCCCTACTCTTGTGTGGCTTATCTTCTAGGACTCTGGGCCAATCAGTGCCTCTTCTGCTTTGGGTGATGGAGGAGGTTTTAACACAGTCAAGAGTTGGAACATAACATCACCATCCAGTCATCTGAGAAGCCAACCACACATCTTATTCTACAGTAAAAAGGCACAGAGAAGTTGTATCCAATGTCTACCTCATATAAATTAAATTATGTACCTGACCCCTCACTCCTTATTAAAGGACAAATAGTGGAATAGAACAGATGTCAGCATTCCACTTCATGAGCACTTGCTCTGGTGTGAATAGGAGACGGGCAGCGAGCATATGCCATTGCCTTAGGCAGGCTCGGTTCATCAGGGGCCCAGCTCCCACTTTGAGTAGCATCTAATATGCACAATTTTTTCATCATACAACATGGCCTCTAAAGAGAAATAAACTCTTTTGGTAGGTGCTTATCAGAAGAAAAAATTGGGGTTCTGAACCTGGGAGAGAAACTAGCTACAGCAGGTGTAATGTAATATTGACTTCTGACCTCCAATACCCACTTCCCCCTTTTTCCTTTAATAACAGAACCCTGATAGACATATGGCTGAGTTGAATGAAGACCACATTTCCCAGCCTCCCTTGTAGCTAGGTATAGGCAAGTGACTGAGTTCAGATTGATGGGGTGAGAGTGGAAGAGGTGTGTGTAACTTCTGGGTCCTGCATAAAAATTACCTCTTTATTTCCACTAACCTTTAACTGAAATTCAGCATTGCCTTTAATTAGGATCATAAACAACCCACAACACAACACCTGTGAACTTGTCACCAATAGAAACTGCAGGTATTCTCATCACATTACAGTTCTTATAAGACATCTCAAAATAGCATTTATGTCATTTATTCCTTGGAAATGATACTAATTATCAGATTAACCATTGAATTTTGCCATTTATCATCATATTTGGAAAACAATTTCTTTTCTTTTTTAATTTTATTTTATTTTTTAGTTGTAGTTGAACACAACACCTTTATTTCACTTATTTATTTATTTTTGTATGAGGTGCTGAGAATCGAACCCAGGGTCTCGCACGTGCAAGGCAAGCGCTCTACTGCTGAGCCACAACTCCAGCCCTTGGAAAACTATTCCAATACAACTGGTTTCCTTTGTAATCTCATGTTTTATTAATTTAGAAATATGAGATTATAAGAAAGAGTCTGAGGCACAGAGATATTATTAGAACTTTGCCTTATTCCTCAAAAAGTTATACATACTTATCACATGACCCAGAAATTCCACTCTTAGGTATATATCCAAAAGAACTGGAAAATACAATTTGTGGTCGAGTGGGGTAATGCATGCCTATAATCCCAGCATCTCAGGAGGCTGAGGCAGGAGGACCTAGCCTCAACAAACAGCAAGGCCCTAAGCAACTCAGTGAGACCCTGAGTCTAAATAAAAAACAAAAAGGGCTGGGGATGTGGCTCAGTAGTTGAGTGCCCTTGAGTTCAATCCCCACTACCAAAAAATAAATAAATAAATACAATTTGTACATAAATAAGCATTCACAGCAGCATTATTTATAATATCAGAAAGGGGAAACAATCCAAATGTTGAAGAATGAATACCAAAAATGTGATATATCCATACACTATATAATATTATTTAGCCAACAAAGGCTCATGCAGGAGGACTGCAAGTTCAAGGGCAACCTCAGTAAGTTCAACTTAACAAGACCTTTAGCTAATTAGTGAAACCCTGTCTCAAATTAAAAAATAAAAGCACTGGAGATGTGCCCCAGGGTTCAATAACCAGTACCAAAACAAAAATGAAACCCCCTGAACTGTACATTTTTAAAGGGAAAATTTTATGCTCTATGAATTATATCTTTAAAAAAGAAAATAAGAACCCCCTAGTCAGGCACAGTGGCTCACTCTGTAATTCCAGCCGCTTGAGAGGCAAAGGCAGGAGGATTTCAAAACCAAAGTCGGCTTCAGCAACTTAGTGAGATCCTATCTCAAAATAAAAAATAAAAAGGGCTGGGGATGTGGCTTAGTGGTTAAGTGCCCGATACCAAAAACCAAACAACAACAACAACAAAAACTCCTGCCTTAAAAAGAAAGGACATGGGCTAGGGCTATAGCTCAGTGGTAGAGCACTTGCCTTGCGTGTGTGAGGTACTGAGTTCGATCCTCAGCACCACATATAAATAAATAAATAAATAAATAAAGATATTGTACCAACTACAACTTAAAAAAATAATAAAATAAATAAAAAATAAAAAGAAAGAAAGAAAGGGCGTGGGCTGGGGCTGTAGCTCAGTGGTAGAGCACTTGCCTTGCCAAGTGTGAGGCACTTGGCAAGTTCAATCCTCAGCACCACATAAAAATAAATAAATAAAAATATCGCGTCCATCTACAACATATACGTATACATATATATATGAAAGAAAGAAAGGAAGGAAGGAAGGAAGGAAGGAAGAAAGGAAGGACATGTCTCTTTTCTCATCGCCTCCCCTCACTTAGGCCAGAATGTGTACATGGTGATAGGGAATCATTTTGGACCAATAGCAACATCCCAGGAACAGGGAGCAATAAGATGACAGGGGCCTCAGTCCCCTACACAGTACAGCTGCCTTGTCAGCCCTGGGCTGCTCACTCTCAAAACATTTTCGTTTCTCAAAAGAAATAAATTGCTCTCTCATTTAAGCCACTGCTATTGTAGGTCTGTCCAGCAGCCAAACATATATCCAACTAACTCCTGACATCTTGAGCAAATGTTACAGGAGATCTTAACTCCAAGCACTTTGGCTTTACCTGATGAGGGCTGAAGTTAACTCTTCCATGAGACATACCAGCTGCACATCCTCAAGGGTCCCCACCCCTACCTCCCGCTGGAGAAGAGGGTTCATTCACCTTGCTGTCATGCCAGTCTAATGACCTTTCACTCTGCACTGAGGCTGCGCAGATGGCTTCCGTGAGAATTAGAGGTTCAGTGAGAAAAGTATGACCTGGAAAAAGGCTTCCAGCAGTAGGATCCTTGATGGACTGAGGAGATTCAGAACAGTGTGAGCCTGTCGGGTAGCTCCTTAGAGGTATTCAAATAACCAAGTGCCAAAATGCTCTGCCTGGCCTCTGCAGACAGAAGATGACTCCGAGGCTAGTTTAAAAAGTGTGTCAATCACTGTACTCTAGTTAATGTGGTGAAGTTTTATTGTTGGGAAATGGTAACTATCTCAACTGTCCCAAGATTCCAAAAGGTAGGTCACTTTGGGCATCACTAATGCAAAAAATATGGCCTATAAAAATATAGCCAAAACATGCATTCATTTCATCTTGTGAAACTCTCACTCTGAAATTTCACCGCCAGGGTTTTTAAAACTTCTGACCAGACTTCATTCCTGCTCCAGTTCAGTGACACGCTAGCCATAATTTTAAGTGAATAAATCATTCCACTTCAACCACACTCATTCAATAAAGATTATTTTTTTAGCATCTAGTATGTAGTGTAGTTGCAATGTAAAGGAAAAAAAAAAAAAAAAAAGCAGGTCTGGGCTTGAACTCCTGGGACTTCCAGCCCAGTGGGGAAGATAGGCATTAAACATGTGAAGACAAACATAACATGTAATTAAATATTATGATAACTGCTATGAAGCTTTGCCAGGCAAGAATAACAAGGAGCTCGCTGAGCTTCAGCACGGTCCAGGAGGGCCTCTGGGAAGACTTGATATGTAAGCTGAGATCTAAGGCAACAGGAGTGGGCAATCAGGAAAAGCATTTTGAGCACAGGGAAGAGCATAAACAAAAGCAGAAAGAAAGTGAGACTTAAGAAACTTAATGAAAGACTGGCTGGTGTCCCCGGGCAAGGGTGGCAAAGGTTATACCACGGGGAACCTACAGGCCATAGCAAAGATTTTTTTATTTTACATATATCTTCATTTTGTTTATTCATTTACATTTGGTGCCGAGGATCGAACCCCGTGCTTCACAAGTGCGAGGCAAGCGCTCTGCCACTGAGCCACAACCCCAGCCCGACAGCAAGGATTTTTGAATGTTATTTTTTCATATTTTTATTGGTGCATTACAGTTGTACACAATGGTGGGATTCACTGTTACCTATTTGTACATGCACACAATATAACAATATAATTGGCTAATATCACTGCCCAGTATTTCTCTCCCCTCATTCCCCTTGAATACTATTTTAAGTATTAGATTGTATTAGCAGATAATTCATTTGCCCCCCACTGGCATCCATTATCTCTTTTCCCAAAAAGCATCCTATTTTCACTTCTGACCCAGATGGCTTCCACTTTCAGGTTATGAGGTGCCAGTGGGGCTTCCCGCCTGCCCCAGGCCTAACTAAGCCACCTTCCGCAGTCACAGCAATGGTAAGAGTTGGACAGATGACCTACTCTGGCTCAGAGTTTCAGCACAGATGTTCCCACACAAGAAAGCGGGGGGTGGGGTGTGGGGGCTCTCTTCTTTTTCCTCTGAACCCGAACTTCACAATTCGAAGCCAGAGTTGTTACCAATCATCCTGTAACTACTACACAACAACCAATTTGAGGTTTGAACCAACCAAGAGATCAAAGAGAACAAGTTCTGGTGACAACATTACTTGAGCTCTGGATCATGTGGCACCTATAGCAACTATCCCTGGACTTAATTTTGTTAAGCCAATAATTTCTCCTTTTCCTCATGCCAGTTTGGGTTTGGTTTTCTGTCACCTAAGACTCTATGATCCTGACTGCTAGAAATGGGAAACCACTGAAGGCACATATATGCATGGGGTACCCATAACATGATTTGCTTTCTGATTTCGAAGAACAAAATAGAGTGGGCAAGAGTAGAAGCAGTGGGCCAATGAGGACTGCTCATGTCCTACTGAGAGACAAGGGCATCAAAATCCATAATAATACTAATTAGAGGGGCTGGGATTGTGGCTCAGCGGTAGAGTGCTCACCTAGCACATGCCGGGCCCTGGGTTCAATCCTCAGCACCACAAAAAAATAAATGAATGGAATAAAGGTATCGTGTCCAACTACAACTAAAAAAATAAATAAATATTTTTAAAAGGCTAATTAGATATTTTCTGAGCACTTGCTAGGTAACAGGAACTGAGCTAAATACTTTACTTGCATGAATTAATAACGTAACAACCCCAGTGCATGGATACTATTAACAGTGCTATTTTTTTTCTGCAATGGAGCAAATCATGTCACCCCCAAATTCATATGTCAAACTCTTAACCTTTAGCTTCTCAGAATGTGACCTCATTTGGAGACAACATTGTTGCAGATGCAGGAAGTTAGGATAAGGTCATGCTCCAGTAAGGTAGCCCCAATTCAAACTGACTGGTGTCCTTGAAAGGGGAAATTTGCGAGGCACAGTGGCATACACTTGTAATCTAAGCAACTTGGAGGACTGTGGCAGGAGGATCACAAATTCGAGGCCAGCCTCAGCAACTCAGTGAGACCCTGCCTCAAAGTAAAAATAAAAAGGACTGGGAATGTAGCTCAGTGGTAAGACGCCCTCAGATTCAATCCCCAGTTAAAAAAAAAAAAGAAGAAGAAGAAGAAGAAGAAGAAGAAATTTGAACACACTGAACACAGACATGCACACAGGGACAATGCCTCATGAAGAAGAGGACAGGGATAGGGTGATACAGCAGAAATCAAGAACACGAACACGAAACAAAGCAGCCAACTAGCAGAAGTCAAGAGAGAGAGAGTGCTGAGAGAGGCTTCCTCACTGACCTCAAAAAGAGCCAACCTTGAACTCGGAATTCCAGCCTCTAGTACTTTAAGACAATGTATTTCTGCTGTTTAAGCCTTTGTTATGGTAGCCCTAGCAAATTACTACTGTGAAGAGGACCAAGCCCAGAGGGGTGCGGTCACCTGCTCCAAATTCTCCAGCCAGCAGTGGGAGTACTGGGCCTGTCTCCCTGGAAGCCTGTGTACTGTTGTCCCTGTCTTGTGGGAGCTGACCCACCCCTCTCCATGACTCCTGTTCTCCACCTGACACCTTCCTCCCCCAACCCCCACCCCCAGGGCCTGGGCAGGTGAGGAGAATGAATGGGACTGAAGGAGGGTGCGTTCCTGGAGGCTGCACTGGAGTGGGACAATCCTGAACAGTGTTCTGAGCAGAAGAAAACACGGGGAGGAGGGTGGAGGCGGATCAAAATCCCATCCCTGCCCCAGATGGCTGGCACGAGGCAACACAGCCTCTCCTGCAGCAGCCTAGAGAACAGAGCCAGTCCCAGACGGACAATGTGGGGGGCTCTGTGCCACTGATCGTCCAGAAGACCTGGGGATACTCTTGGATCACAGATCAGGAGTCTGAGACCCACCACTCCAGGCAGGTCAAATGACATTCCTCCCGCTTCCACAAATCCATACAAGGAAGACACTCAAGGACACTCTGTCCAAACCTGCCTTTGCCATCCCAAGCAAGTTGTTACACAACATCCCTTCCTAAGCTTGAGGCAGGGGGCATATGTGGCTGGCAGAGGCCCAAGGCCACTGTGACAAGCTGGGAAGGAGAGAGCTTACCAGCTTCCTCAAATGCCAATCCTCCTTCTAAAGAATATTTCTTCAAACAGATCAGTGTTTCTGGACCAAGGCTGCAGTGGGCAGCACTCAAATCCAAGCGGAATTGAAAACCAATTAGCACTTATTTCTGGAAAAGCAGTAAGCTGCGGATCACACAGCAGGGGAGTGGGGGGGATTCTGTGTCTAGACCAAATGGTGCTGACAGAGGGGGTGGAGAACCAAGCCTGGAACACACTTGGGCCATGCAAAATAAGGTGCTAAATTAGTTTGCTGCTTCTAATGTACACATTTCCCCCAAAGTGCCCACCATACACAAAAAACAGAAACGTGACAGGGGCTTCTGAGGTGGTTGAGGATGTGGCAATGCCCAGATGCACTGAAGGCTGGCTCCCTGACATGAACTTTGGAGAGACAGAGCCTACTGCAGAAGGACTGAAAGGGCATTTGATGTCACCCAACACACTTGATGAATCTGATATCAGAAAACATTCCAAATGTAATGAAGGATCCAGAGATGTATCCTTAATTATATTGTAACTGGGGCAGGGGTGGGGTTGAGGGTAGAGCTAAGAGAACAATCTGATGTTCTTTTCCTCAACATTTCATGACAACATTTTATGAAGAAAACAGGAATCTAAATGTTTAAAACAGAGCTGGGGTTGTAGCTCACTGGTAGAATGTTTGCCTAGCCCTGGATTTGATCCCCCAAACTGGAAAAAAAACAAGAAAGTTTTATTTTAAAAGTCATTAGAAACCTAAGGAGAACTTACAAAATCATAAATGGTGTGGGAAATACATACTATTTCTTTTCAGAAGAATAATACATAAAGTTGACCAAAATCATGCTAGAGAGAATTTGCATAACACACACTGGTGACTGGGTTTTAAAGTTTATATAAAGCTCTTTGCCAGAAAACAGATAAGGCTCAATCTGTATAAAATATCCATGGAATATTCATAAAAGCTGATCCTTATTAGAAAAAAAAATTTTCTTTCAAATTTCCCTAAAGTAATTTGGAAAAGGATAAGGATAACTCAATGGTTTTCTATGTCAGGAGCATGTCACAATTACCCAGGGAGCTTAATATATGTTGATGCCCAAGCCTCACCCCCAGAGAGCCTGATTTCACTTGGCTGGGCATTTTTCAAGGTTTCACAAGTGTATCTGATGATTGTAAGTAATTACTGTTGTCTGAGCTGTAATAAACACAGTTTTAGCTGTGTTTAATGTGCTAGTAACATTATTGTTATGCTTCTGAAGACAGACCATCTCCTTTAGAACTACATACAGAAATATTTATGGATGAAATGATGTGATATATGTATGGTACTTGTTCAAAACAATGGGCAGGGGAACCAGCAAAATAAAAATATAAGTAAACCAAGATTAGTCATGACTGAATGCTTTACTTCTTTGCTTTACTTCTGTATGTTTGCAATTGTTTTTAATAAAAAGTAAAATGTTAAAAAAAAAATCAATAATTTAGGGGCTGGGGTTGTAGCTCAGTGGTAGAGTGCTTGCCTAGCATGTGTGAGGCACTGGGTTCGATCCTCAGCACCACATAAAAATAAATGAATAAAACAACAGGTATTGTGTCCATCTAAAACTAAAAATATATATTTTTGAAAGCAACAATTTTACAAAGTTTTCCCACAGACTAAAATATGTAAGCAGGATTATATATTTCAAATTTGCAATCTGGAAGGACCTCTGGGCATGTCTTAAAGAGGAAATCAAAAGTCAAAACTGGCAAGGAGACCTCTGGAATGGCAAAGTGAGGTGCTTTGTTCTCCCAAATTTGTCCTCCCCAAAATCAGCAATAAAATAGACAATATTGTCAAACACAGCTAACTGAAATCAACCAAAGACAGACAACAATCTAAAAAGCATTTATTCAAGAAAAACTGCTGAACTTCAAGTAAGAACAGTGGGAGAACACGGCGTTTTATTTGAGGTTGCTCCCATCACGCACACCAGCTCCATCAGTTTAACCAAAGCAGAGTAAGCAATGAAAACTCTGCTGCTGGAGGTGGGGAGCTCGACCTGCAACAGAGCAAGGAAGCCACACCGCTTGAAGTTGCTGAACAGCAGCACAGAAAAGGAGACGATGAACATCACAGACAGACCGTGGTTACAACTTGTTGGAGGGAGCAACAGACCTTCAGACTAACCTGAAGTTTAACAGGAAGATCCAGGGAATGAGACAGCCATACTGGGCCTTATATCCCTGTGGTCTAAAAGAATGTATGCATATGCAAGGTTGCAGGCAAACTCCAGAGGGACTAGACAGGGCCTAGCTATCTACACACGCCTAGCTGAACAAATCTTGAATGTATGTAAGAGAGACACCAGATGGACAAGCAGAGAGTAATAGCTGGGCAGACTCATATAAACTGCTTGAACTTTGAAAAAATTCCCCAACCCACACACAGATCTGCTGGCAAAGGATGGATCTAGTCCAGGTGTTTCAGCATAACCTCTGATCAAGTATCTGCTGCCCACTAAATCACAGTGAACCACGGGCAATCAGGCAATCCCTAGTAAATTATGCTTAAAATTAAAACAAGGTTTAAGAAAGAAAAGAGCTAAGACAACAGTTTCCACACCACAGGGAGACAAACTGAAGAATTAGCCCAGAAAAGTCATTAAATAAACAAAACGAGAAAAGAAGCAACAATGACAATGGTCTAGGGAGGGTGAGATCAGAATCCAGAGCTGTTCTATGACCTAAAACGTTCAGATTTCAAAACCAAAACAAAACAAAACAAACCATGAGACCTGCAAAGAAATAGTGAAGTGTGACTTTTACCCAGGAAATGAAGCAGTTTACAGAAATTGTTTTCAGAGTGTGCAGACTTACCAAAGACTTCAAATAGCTGTTATAAGTGTGCTCCAAAACCAAAGGGAATTATGATTAAGGAATTAAAGAAATATGGAAACTATAGAAATTAGGGGAAAGAAGTGGAAATTCTGAAGTTAAAAATTAAAATAACTGAGATAAAAGTTCACCAAAGGGGCTCAACAGCAGATTTGAGATGGAAAAAGAATGAATTAATACTTAATGATAAGCAACAGGACAAATGGAAACAAAGAGGATTGAATAAGAATCAAGAGAGGGGCTGGGGCTGGGGCTGAGTGGTAGAGCCCTCACCTAGCACGTTCGAAGAGCTGGGTTCCATCCTCAGCACCACATAGAATAAATAAATAAAATAAAGGTATTGTGTCCAACTACAACTAAAAAAAATAAAAATAAAGAATAGAGAGGCCCTCGGAGATCTGAGGCAACCATCACATAGGTATAATGAGAGTCTTAGAAGGAGAGGAGAGAAAGGCCAGGAAAAAAGC
Source organism: Marmota marmota marmota (assembly GCF_001458135.2). Taxonomy (NCBI): domain Eukaryota; kingdom Metazoa; phylum Chordata; class Mammalia; order Rodentia; family Sciuridae; genus Marmota; species Marmota marmota. The sequence continues at coordinate 9,495,016 of NW_026000205.1, forward strand.
ATATCTGAATAAATAATAGCCAAAAATGCCCAAGTTGATAAAAGATATTAGTTTATACATCCAAGAAGCCCAACAAATTCCACACAGGATAAATAAAAAGAGATCCACACTCAGACACAGCGTAGTCAAGCAGATGAAAAACAAGACAGAAAAATCTCTAAAGTAGGGAGAAAAAAACAGCTCACACACAGGGAGTATCAACACAATCAACAGTTCATTTCCACCAGGAACCAGGGAGGTTAGAGGACATCAGGATAACATATTCAAATAATGAAGAAGGCTGGGGATACAGCTCAGAGGTGGAGCGTTGCCTAGCATGCACAAGATCTTGGCATCTCCTGAGCCACAAAAACAAAAATAAAATAATGAAGAGAGGGGGAAAAACTGTCAAGTAAGAATTCTACATCCAGTACAACTGTTCTTGGAAAATTAAGGTAAAATAAAGGCATTCCCAAAGTTGATCTGTAAGAAATACTACAGAAGTCCTTTAAGCTGAAAGGAAAGATACCATATGATAACTTCAATTGACATAGAAAAAGGTAAAAACAGGCAAATATAAAAGACTAATTTTTTTGCTTTTCTTATCAATTGATTTGAAAGATATGAGATCTTAAAACTGGGGGTGTAGCTCAGTGATAGAATACCTAACTAGCATGCATGAGACCCTGCATTCAATCCCCAGTACCCAAAACAAAATCAACAATAAAAGATGTAAGATTTTACAAAATAATTATAAAACTGTATTGTAGGGCCTATAACATTTAAAAATATATAACAATAGCAACACAAAAGAAGGAGGAGAAATGGAGCTATATTAGAGCAAAATTCTATATTTAACTAGAACTAAGTTTTATATTAATCAGAAGTAGATTTTTTGGGGGGAGGGGGTATTGGGGATTGAATCCAGGGGTGCTTAACCACTGAGCCACATCCTCAGCCCCTTTTATATTTAGAGACAGGATCTCCCTAGATGCTTAGGACCTCGAAAAGTTGCTGAGGCTAGCTTTGAACTCGTTATCTTCCTGCCTCAGCCTCCAGAGTTGCTGTGATTACAGGCATGCACCACCATGCCCAGCCAGAAATAGATTTTTTAAGAACCATCACCACAGCCTAACCCTATAAAATTTTCATCATGCCAAAAATAAATTCTGGATCCTCAACAATCACTCTCTTATATAGCATCCTCAGCTACGGGTGAACATGAAATCTCCTTTCGTCTCTATAGATGTGCTTACTCTGAACATTTCAAATCATATAATATGTAGTCTTTTCTTTCTAGTTTCTTTCATTCATGTGTTTTCAAGGTTTACTTACATTATAGAATATATCAGTACTCCTTCCTTTCTATGGCAAAATAGTATATCCTTGTTTGCATATCACATTTATTTGGCCAGTCATCAGTTGATGGATGCTGAACTATCTAAGAAGTCCAGCAAATTCCACACAGGATAAATAAAAAGAGATCCGCACTCAGACACAGCATAGTCAAACTAAAGAACTATCCCCCCCTCCCTTTTTTTTTTTTTTTTGGTACTGGAGATGGAACCCAAGGTGCTCAATCACTGAGCCACATTCTCTGCCCCTTTTTATATTTTATTTACAGACAGGGTCTCACTAGGTTGCTTGGGGCTTCGCTTAGTTACTGAGGCTGGAGCTTTGAACTTGTGATCCTCCTGCCTCAGCCTCCCAAGCTACTTTTACTTTTTGAGTATTATGAACATTGCTGCTATAAATATTTGGGTTCACAGTATATGAACATATGTTTATATTTCTCTTGAGAGTATAGCTAGAACAGATCATTCAGTAACTGTATGTGTAACTTTTTGAAGAACTGCCAAATTGTCTTCTAAAGTAGCTATGCTATTTTACAATCTCACCAGTCATATATGAGTTCTAATTTCTCCACATTTCTACCATCACTTGTTATTACTCATCTTTTTAAATTATATACATCCTAGTTGGTGTGAAATGTTATTTTGTGGTTTTGATTAGGACTACCCTCATGACTAATAATACTGGCCACACTTTCATATATTTATAGGCTACTTGAATTTAGTTTTTGGAGAAATACCCATTCATATGTTTTGGCTGTTTTTATTTGTTTGTTTGTTTGTTTATTTTTGGTACATGGGTTGAACCCAGGGGTGGTCATTCTATTACTGAAGCATACCCCAAGTTCTTTTATTTGTTTTTTTATTTTGAGACAGGATCTTGCCAAGTTGTTGAAGCTCACCCAGAACTTGGAATCTTCTGTCTTAGCCTCAGAAGTTGCTGGGATTATAGGCGTGTGCCACTGAGCCCAGCTGGGTTGTTTTTAGACAAGCTATAAGCATTCTTTGTATATTCTGTACACAAGTCCCTTATGAGACACATAATTTGCAAATATGTTCTCCCATTCTATAAGTTGTCTTTTTAAATTTTTGATGGTGTCCTTCAAATCACAAAGGTTTTAATTTTGATGAAGTCCAATATATCTTTTTTTCTTTTGTTGCTTGTTCCTTTGGTATCATATCTAAGAAACCACTACCTAACTCAAGATCATAAAGACATACTCCTATGATTTCTTCTAAGAGTTTTATAGTTTTAATTCTTACACTGAAGCTTCTGATCTACAGTATGAAGTAAGTATCCAAGTCCGATATGTAGTATTTTTTGCAATTTCCTCAGGGGCTGAAATTATTTCAAAATAAAAGGAAAAATAATTGCTTTAAAGAACTGAAATCATATAAAGTATTTTAATTATGGAATTAAAATTTAAAAATGGGGGAAGAACAGGGATTAAAATGGAGTGGGGTCAGATTCCATGCATGTATGATTTTGTCATTACAAAGCCAACTCCTATGTATAACTATAATGCTCTTACAGTGAAGAAAAAAAAGGCAATGTGGTAAACCTCCAAATATTTGGATTAAAGAATATACTTTGTTTGACACAGGTCTCGCCACGTTATCTCGGCTGGTCTCGATCTCATGGGTTCAAGTGATTCTCCCTCCTCCGCCTACTAAGCAGCTGGGGCAACAAGAGTGTGCCACCACACCCAGCAAAGAAGATGCTTGTAAATAATTCATGAGTCAAAGAAGAAATTGTAAGGCAAATTAGAAAGTATTCTGAATGGAATGAAAATAAAAACACCACATGTCAACATCTATGGGACCTTGCTAAAGCAAGGCAAATAGTATTTATAGCTCTAAATCAATAATTTAAGCTTGGTTTAACATCTACAAATCAATAATATAACATGTTACAATAAAAACAAAAAATGGATGATAATCTCAATAGATACAGCAAAAGAATCTGACAAAATCAAATACCCACTCATAATAAATGACAAAACCAAACACCAAAAACCCTCTCAAGGTAAGGAAGAAAAAGTAACTTGTTCAACCTAATAAAGCACATACTTAAAAAAAAAAAAACCCTACAATTAACATGATAGTTAATGTTTTTCCCTTTAAGTTAGAGAATAGGGGGACTAGGGCTGGGGCTGAGTGACAGAGCACTTGCCTAGCATGCATGAGGTACGATCTCAGCACCACATTCAAATAAAACAAATAAAATAAAGGCATTCTGTCCATCTATAGCTACAAGAAAAAAAAATTTAAAAAGAAAAAAAAAAAAAAGGGAACAGGGAAGGGAGTCTACTCTGACCATCCTATTTAGTGCTGTACCACAGGTAGTCCTCCATAAGGGGGAAGATTGTTTAAAATTGAAGGCAGTCAAACTGGAAAAGAAAAAAGTAAAACTGTCCATATTTGCAGATAATATGACCCTGTATATAGAAAATCTTAAGGAATATACATATGTGTACCCACGCACATATACAACTATAAATACTATACAAGGTCAAAAGGATCTAAGATAAATATACAAAAATCAATCATATTTCTATGTATTTGCAATGACAATCAAAAATGAAATTTAAGAAACCTATTTACAGCATTGTCAAAAAGAAAAAAAATACATGGGAATAAACTTAATAAAAGAATTGTAGGGGCTGGGGATGTGGCTCAAGCGGTAGCGCGCTCTCCTGGCATGCGTGCGACCCGGGTTCGATCCTCAGCACCACATACAAACAAAGATGTTGTGCCCGCCAAAAAACTAAAAAATAAATGTTAAAAAATTCTCTCTCTCTCTCTTAAAAAAAAAAAAAAAAGAATTGTAAGACTTATATACCAAAAACTATAAAACAAGCCTGCTGAGAGAAATTAAAGAACATCTAAATAAATGGAAAAGCATTCCTGTTCCCAGACTGGAAACTTCAGGTTTGTATCCTTACCAAATTGATACACAGAGTCAACATAAAGCCTATGAAATCCCAGCAGGTTTTTGTGCAGACAAGATGAGATGATCCAAAAATTTACAAGTAAATACAAAGGACCCACAAAGGCCAAAACAATTCTGAAAATGAATGATAAAGTGAGGACTTACACTCCCTAATTTATAAACTAACTATAGTAATGAAGACTGTGGTACTGGCAATAGGACAGACAAATGTCTGTTAAAGAATATATTTTGTTTTGACACAGTCTCACCATGTTACCCAGACTGGTCTCGAACTCATGGGTTCAAGTGATCCTCCCTCCTCAGCCTACTATGCAGCTGGGGCAACAAGTCTAGGATGGATCAGAATTGATGATCTAAAAAATAAATCAGATTAACGGTGAACTGGTTTTCAACAAAAATGCTAACATAATTCAAAGTAGGAAAATCATCTTTTTTTGATAAATGGTGCTGGGACAATTAGATGTTCACAAGTAAAAAGATAAATTTAGACCTTTGATTCATAATATACAAAAATGATCTCAAAAGGAATTATAGATCTAAAAGTATGAAGCTTTTAAGAGAAAACATAAGAAAAATCCAGGTTTTTTTGTTTTGTTTTGTGGTACTGAGGGTTGAACTCAGGGGCACTCTATCACTGAGCTACATCCCCAGTCCTTTTTATTTTTATTTTAAAACAAGTTCTCACTAAGTTGCAGAGGTTGGTCTTGAACCTGTGATCCTCCTGCTTCTGCCTCTCAAGTCGCTGGGATTATAGGCATGTGCTACCACCTCTATGACAATGAGTTAGGCAAAGAGTTCTTCCATATTGATATCAAAAGCATAATGCATAAAAAATTTGATAAAAAATGAATTTCTAAAAATGAAAAACTTTGATTCTTTGAAAGACAAAATTAGGAAAACTGAAATATTTTCTGAGAGAAAATTTTGGAAATCATACATCTGATGAGTGGTATCCAGAACATATGAACAACTCTTCCAACTCAGTAAGGATGACAGGCCTAAGAAATGTGAGAACAATCTGAATAGACATTTCACCAAAGAAGATCACAGATGGGCAATAAGCACATAAAAAGATGACCAACACCATTAGTCATCAGGGCAACGTAAAAACAAAACCACACTGAGAGACCGCTGCACACCCCCAGGACGGCGGGAGTACCAAGCCATTTCAGTGAGGATACCCAACATGGACCCCTCAATTCACTGCTGATAGGACCACAAAGGGGTGCAGTCACATTGGAAAACAATCCGGCAGTTTCTTAAAAACTTACAGAGTTACATGATCCAGAAGTTCCATTCCTGGGCAGAATGAAAACATATCCACACAAAAGGTGGTGGTACATAAACGTACATAACAGCATTACTCATGCTGGCACCATACTGGAAACCATCCAAATACCCATCAACTGGTGAATGAATCAACAAAATGTGGTATGCGCACACAATAGAATACTATTCATCAATAAAAAGAAATGAACTACTGATACATGCTGCAACATGGAGGAACCTCAAAAACATTACGTTAAATGGCAGACACCTGGGGCAAAATAGACTATAATTTATGACTCCATATATTTGAAATATTCAGAAAAGGTCAATCTAGAGAGACAAAAAGCAGACTGGTAGTGACATAGATGAGTGTGAAAATAAGAACTGAACTTGGGGGGCAGGCGATGGTGATATGCTAAAACTAGATTGTGGTGATAGTTGTACAACTTCACAAATTTACCAAAAATCATTGAATTGTACCTGGGTTGGGATACACATGTGACATATGTATATATGTATGTATATACGCACACACACACATACATATATAGATGATGGTAACCACAATTTCTATAACTACCTACCTTTGGACTTCCCCCTCCAAAAGAAAATGCTGAATTTAAGCCAACAGTCTTGAGGCTTGGATATGCTTATCTCTGGGTGTTTATGGAAACTTTTAATGGACCCAACAGAAATGTTTTCAAGGGAAACAATATTCTGATCCTCCAGCCTGCCTTCTTTTCAAGGGTTCACCTGCAGTAACAACTTTCCGTGTCTCTCCAATGGATGGTACCTATGGAGTGTATGAACCTCTAGGACTCTAAACAACAGAAGACACCAACTGCCTTTAAAGAACAATAAAGCTCCTTAAGCCCCCAGACTGCTTGTCCTTCTCTGATTTATACATCTATCAAATATGAAATTTGGTTTTAAAAACAGAATATTCTGACTCATGTTAGGATCATGAACAGCCAAAGCACTATATGCTGGTGGCCCTGACTCAATTAAAAGTATGGTTTTCAGGGCTACCAAATTTTTCAAAAGTCACCAGAAAAAAATCTTCAGGGAAAAATTTGTGTGATTTCTTTTGGATTCTGTATGCTCTATTTTATTAGTAAGGTACTGCATACCCACCCCCACACCCCATTTCTTTTCCATTTTTTAAAAAAATATGAGACCTCACTATGTCAATCAGGCTGGTCTTAAACACATGGGCTTGAACAATCCTCCTGCCTTTGTCTCCTGTATAGCTGGGATTACAGATGCGTGTCACCATGCCCAGCTGTGAAAACCACTTTTTCTAACAATATTTATTTCAATTAGTCAATCTTCATTTTAACTAATCTTTTTGGGGAGGCGGGTACTGGTGACTGAACTCAGGGGCACTCAACCACTGAGCCACATCCCCAGCCCTATTTTGTATTTTATTTAGAGACAGGGTCTCACTGAGTTGCTTAGCATCTCACTTTTTACTGAGGCTTGCTTTGAACTCATGATTCTCCTGCCTCAGCCTCCCCAGCCATTTGGATTTCAGGAATGACCACTGCACCCAGCTTCATTTTAACTCATCTTATAAATGATGTACTATTTTCTTTCTCTCATAAATAAGAAAAAAAAATACTTACATAAGATTATTTTAGATGCTAGCCTTACAATGTACAAGGAGATACAGGCTTATCAGGATTCACAAACAAAAATGTTTGAAGATGATCAGTTTAAATTTGAGTAATCCTAGCTAACCCATGTCCTAATTCCTAGGGGATGAGCTGCAGAAACAGCACAGGGTACAAATCCTGGGGGAAAGAGGCTTCCTACAATGGCAAAATTACACGTGCCTTGGGGGTAGGGCCAATAGGGCGGGGTCAGTCAGGCCTCAGATCCCCTCTCCCCCAGCTCATTCAGGGGCTTCAAAAGCAAAGCTGCTACAGGAGGGTGTTTGAAAAGGGATTTTCTGGCCCAGTGGATCAACTCAAAGGATTCTCTTTCATTCAAGTAAAAGGGCTGTCACCCTCCCTTTCACCTCCAAGTGTGTGTGTGTGTGTGTGTACACATACACACACAGAGAGAGCATTCACCATAAATTACCTTGGACTAAGCCAGTGATCATCCTCTTGAATGATTTCCATATTAGCAAAATTCCTCTTCAAGAGTAGACTTTGTTCTAAATCTATAGCAACATTTCAGGCATGGACTACATCCAATTCTTTCCAAAATTACTTATGTGAGGGGGATGCATTCTGGCCAAGTCATTATACTAATAAAGCTCACCTATCTAATGAAATTCCTCCTAAAACACGATGCTGTGTGCTAACTTTATGTCAGAGGCTGGTGTGTAAGACTGGGTAACAGGTAGGAAAGGCATGACTTATTCTAAAAAGGATCTAGATTCAAAGTCCACTTGAATTCATCTAAGAAAGATCCTGGCCCCCTCTATGCATAAGTCCCTAGGATACATGTGATTCATGCACTTTATCAGAGGGGTTCTGAACTGATACACCCAATCCCCCAGGATGTTACTCAAAACTCAGATGCCCAGGCCCTAGCCCCAAACCAGAATTTACTGCAATGTGGATCAGTACCTCTGTATTTTTATCAAGTTCCCCCAGGAAAATCTGTTGCTTACCTAAGTTTGAGAAACACTACTCACAAAAGGCTAGCAAAGTATTTCCCAAACATTTGATTCATATAAATTACTTGTGGAGAATTTTTTAGACCACAGATTCTTGGGCCCATTAAAATAACTGAATTACTTATTACTTTTGATTGCAAATGTCAGAGATTCAACTCAAACTGACTCAAGGAGGCAGGAAGGCAATTTTTTGGTTCCTGTTATTGAAAAATTCTGGGGTAATTCCCAATTTCCAGTTACCCAAAGAATTTATCAGTAACCAATCATATCCATCTCCTTTCCATCTGGCCCTTTGGGCAAAGATGGCTCTCAGCAGCATTAAGTTTATGCATGACAACTTAGCACCCCAATAGAAAGCAAGAACAGCCTCTACCCAAGCAGCTCCAGTAAACACCTGGAGCTGGATTGGACTGTCTAGACTCCTGAGCCCTCCCTGAACCAATTACTGTGGTAGAAAGGGGAGGAATGTTGTGAATGGCCCATCCCTGCCATGAAGGTGGTTCTACATCCAAGCCACATGGATCAGAACACTCCACGGTGGGGCTTTTCTCTAGTTGTTTTCCCCTTCTGTTCTAAAAGTTCCTTCTAGGAAATGTGAAAAATATATAAAAGTATAAAGAAGAAGGGCTGGGGGGCTGGGATTGTGGCTTAGTGGTACAGTGCTCGCCTAGCACATGCAAGGCTCTGGGTTCGATCCCCAGCACCACATAAAAATAAATAAATGGAATAAAGGTAGTGTGTCCAGCTATAACTAAAAACCAAATATTTAAAAAAAGGAGGAGGAGGAGGAGGAGGGAA